>NW_022681464.1:7118266-7762641 GCF_009764315.1 Trachypithecus francoisi | reverse complement strand
AAAAACATATGACCCTACACAGGAAGATACCATCATAGAGGTATTAATTCTACCAAATTTACATATTTGATGCAATCTCAATAAAAATAAATGCTTTAAAAATCCAGGTATTAGTCCAAATACTATAATAAGCCAAAATAAATAAGTATGACCAGAAAAATTCTAACAAAAGACTTGTCCTACCAGATTCTGAAGCACATTACAAATTCTCAATAATTAAAACAGTATGCAATTAGTAAAAGAATACACAAAACAGAATGGAGGTTCTACTTCCAATAATGGCAGAGCAGCCTCAATTAGGCTAACTTTCCTTCAGATAACAATGATAAACTCTGAACAAAATATAATAATCAACTATTTGAAAACAGTGGAGACAGATCAAAAACAGACAAAAGCTACAGGGAGGTCCACCCATCAAAGGTGCAAACTGTAGTGGATGAGAGCTGCATTTCTGTGGTTGTGTACCCAAGGGCACTCCCCAGTCACAGCTAGGCAGGGCAACCAGAATTCAAACAGAACACTGCAGGGGGTTTGTTTTTAGAAAACTGCAGTTTTACTGACCTAGAATCAGAGGACACATTTGGGGCTGCCAGAGAGTTTGAAAAAAGAAGGAAGATACCCTGTAAAGAAAGAGGCACAAGGGAAAAACATCAAAATGTGACTGTGAACTCTGCCCAAACTCAACTTTGCTCAAAGATATTTTTTAAAAGCTAAGTATATAGAGATACAGCATATTCACAGATGAGTCAATATTAAGATGTCCATCTGCCCTCATTCCCTAATGAATTGTTGCCGATTTGTTTTATATCTATTACAGTCACCATTTCAGCAAAAATATTTTTGTAGCAACTGACAAGCTGATCTAAAATGCATATGGAAATACTAAGGATCCTGAATAGCAAAACAATCTTGAAAAATAATTACTGACCCATGGATGAATCTTGGGAATATAGTGATCAAAAGAAGCTGAACAGTAAAAGTATCTACACTGAATGATTCCACTTACATGAAGTTCTAGAAGTGGCAGAACAAATTCAAAGCGAAAAATTTCAAACAGTAGTTGTTTCCAGAAGAACCACTAGGAAAGAGTATGAAAGAACTTTCTGGATGATTGAAATGTTCTTTATCTTAAAACACGGGTATATGCATTTGTTGAATCTAACTAAACCGAATATATGATTTGTGCACTTCACCATATGAAAATTTTACCTGAAAAAAGGAAAAACACAGAAGAACACAAAGAAAAGTAAAAACCAAAACAGAAAAAGTCCCAACAAAAAATTCATAGGACAATTTAGCATATGATGAAGGCACCCTATGAACTGATACGGAAAGGTCCAAAACATGCTACTTCCTGTATTAAAAAAGGACAGGTAAAAAGATCTGTACTTACTCGCTAATATATGCATAAAGACACACATACATCATGAACAGTAGTTACGTGAGGTGCAGACAGAGTAGGGAGAGGTTCCAGTGTATGTTTGTGTATACACATGCTTGTAGTATACACACATAAACATACTATTTTTGAGCCATGTGAATGTACTGCCTTTCACCAAAATTGTAAAAATAAAACAAGAAAATATTGCCACAGAATTAAATGCAAGTCAACATCTTCTCGACACTTCTATAAAAAGATACAGTTCTAAAACATCAGAGGCACATTACTTCCTATACTGCATCATTTAAAGCACAGTTTGGGCATTATTATAACAGACAAATAGTAACATGCCAGCCTGAGCCCTGATCATTCTTTTCTCACACAATGTCCTTTCTGTCTCACATGAACCTTTGGTACCAATTTTCTTCCATGTGCATTTATGTTAACTGCCCCTTCCTAGCCACCTTTTACTACTAATTCTTTAATATGTCTAGCAAACCAGGTCAATTTTTAAGATGCCTTTTGGTAGGTTTTAATTAGGCAGTTTTAATCACCTACTCCTTCTTAAAGATTCTATCTAACCACAATGTATTTCCCCGCAACACCCTGAGCTCCCAAAGGCCTTTGTGTACCAAACCCAGCAAACAACGTATTTGATGACCCAACTGGTATTTTCATAGTACAAAAAGTGGATTATAATATTCCTAGTCACATTAAATCATAACATTCTAAATAACACTGGGGAAAAACTGTATCTCCCAGGTTTTCATTTTGTTAATAAAAAGTGTAAGTTATAACTTGCAGGTGTGGCCAGTTTCTAAAAAAATATTAAAAGAAACAAATGCAGGAAAAATTTTAGAGAAGTAGCACTGATTGTAACAACTATATAAAAAGCCTTTTACACATTCAATAAATTTCACTAATCTAAGATTATCTACTTTAAAATGCAACATTATTTGTGGAACACTTGAAAATCCTCTTTTAATTTTATTTATAAGGGGCATCTCAAAGTGAAAAAAAAGTGCATCTTACAAATATTTAATGACAATTATCATAGGTTAGCTACTTTATATCAAGTACTGTGTAAGACTAAATGGATTATTGACCTCAAAGTAACCTGCAAGTTGTGTAAAACTAGAATCCATCACCTATTAAATTGATGTTAATTGGAAGACTGTGGGTTATATAACCAAGTATAAATTTGTCTTTTGGTTAGCATACGTTTGCACTCAAGTATGTTTCTATACATTTAATATTAAAGGAAGTCCACAAGAAATGTCTGTACATTACTCAAATGTGAAGAATATAAACCTGTACAACATCAAGCTGTTGGGCCGGGCGCGGTGGCTCAAGCCTGTAATCCCAGCACTTTGGGAGGCCGAGACGGGCGGATCACGAGGTCAGGAGATCGAGACCATCCTGGCTAACACGGTGAAACCCCGCCTCTACTAAAAATACAAAAAACTAGCCGGGCGAGGTGGCGGCGCCTGTAGTCCCAGCTACTCGGGAGGCTGAGGCAGGAGAATGGCGTGAACCCGGGAGGCGGAGCTTGCAGTGAGCTGAGATCTGGCCACTGCACTCCAGCCTGGGTGACAGAGCGAGACTCCGTCTCAAAAAAAAAAAAACATCAAGCTGTTTACAAAGTACTAAGGATAGAAAATAGGTCTGAAAATGTTAAACTAAGACTACTTGCTATGTGAAATCAACAATATAACCTAAAGAGATTATTAAGTTATAACAATGATAGCAATATCCCAAACACATTGGCTCAACATTTCCTAAGCTTATTTGACCATCTAACGTCAGGATATTCTTAGAACTCTTGTGTACTGAAAAATATCAGCAAAAATTGGTCTCATAAATTCTGCCTGAACAAATTTGATATTGCTTACTAACAAATTAATGTGAAATATTACAATATGTTGAAATATGATGTAACAGACCATTAACTACAATGATGTCCCTGCATCAATACGCAAATGAACAAGCATACGTATATTAGGATCTCATGCAAAGTCCCAAAGTTCTTTGCATTGAACAGTTTCTTAAAAACAAATTATCCCCCATCAACTGTGTAATGTTCTTGCTTATATATCCAGCTTGAATGAAAAAGATGTGGGGAGGAGAGGTAAAACAGCTATTAAAGTCATAAATAAACTAAAATAGCAACTACATTTGTTGGCATACAGTATATTAATCACTAAACTAACAGGATGACTTGGTAGTAAACCTGATAGAAATCCTTATCATATTTTCCTAGTAATAACTTTTACAGTAAGTATTTCAGTAAAACAAAGATTTTCTTCATCTAAGAATAAGCTAACTTTTGAAAACTGAAGTTAAAATTTAATATCTAGTGTACAATTTACAAAGTACACACTTGCCTACATATATACACATCTAAATGAACATTTTGCACTTTGTTCTAATCATCCAGATATTATGTTTGTGTCAATTAATATACTACTTTTTTGCATTAAGGATATAGATATTTATTCACATCTTTGTTATGGAGAAAGAAAAGAGAAGCAGTGAGAAGCTGAAGAAAACACTACCAACTTTGGGCAAAAGGTGGCTCATATCACAGAATCTGGTAACCCTTTAAACCAGTTTTACTGTTCCTACCATACCTGCAAGATTTACTGCTGCAGTTAGACAATCAATATCGGAAGTAATAAACCCCATTGTTTTACTAATTTGTTATTTTTCATGATCTTCTTTCCTAAACAGTGTTATTTTTTTTTTTTTTTAAGAAATCAAAAGGGGTAACAACCTAAGTTGTTACCTTGGTGAGATTAAAGCATGCCAAACACTCAGTAAAATTCATTAGCAGAATATTATCAACAAAAGGAACTTTCCTGAGGTTCCAGCTCTTGATTACTGATCTACTCATTTAATACAGACTTCTAGGGGAATAATCTGTAACTATGCATTCATAATTATTTCTACTTAAAATAATCCCTTCATTTTTATATGTAACTTAAGACTAAAAGTTTAAACAGCTCAGGAATGAAGAATTAATCACTGTAATAATTTTTTTAAGTCTCCATAATTACAAGTACTATGTGTGGCTGTGTATTTTATCTTCACTACAAATATAATTGAAAGACACAAAATAGATTGTAGTATTCAACTACAAATGTTTAAATGTTATTTATTTATCACATCACTGAAAACAATGTGACTACTTTGATTAAATTTAAATTCTTAATATTTAAGAATGATAGCCTTTTATTTGCCTCAGAATCCAGTCTCTTCCCTACATTGTTTGCAAAATGTAGACAATCCTGATTGAGAAACAAGTAGGTGCAAATGATTTTTTAAGTTGCTGTATTACAGAGGCAAAAAACTGTATCTCTTGAAAACCTGAGATATTCCTGAATAAAAATTGAAAATACAAAAGAAATAGTAAGAAATTTATTTCAAAAAGGTTGAATCAACAATAACTGATAAGTGCTCACATTCCTTCATAATTAAGGCATAATTGGGCAGTAATTAAATCTGGAGACAGTTTAACAGGGTCCTTAACTGGCTTAAACCTTCACTCTGTAGAAAATGTTTTTCGATTTTATCTTGTAGCAATGAAATAGTAACCATTCAAAAACAGGGTCACCAAATGTGCATCCCAGTATGTCAGGGTTTCATTCTAAGTTTCAAATCACAACAGAACATGTCTACATTCCAGATACCCAAACTGTACACAGCTCTAAGTAGAGCTCACCACACAATGCTGTGGTACTGTTATTTGTATAATTTTACAAGAACACACACAAAACAGAATTTTAAAAAATAAACTAATGTCAAGTCTTCCTAATCAATAACATAGTTAAGTCCAAATATATGTCCAGATATGTCAGGAACAGCTTTATTCAAAGGTCTTCGATGCTCATATAATAAGTACAATTTTAACAACTAATTCTATCACGAAAGTTTGCAGAAAGCTCTGTAGAGCTGGATCCCTACACGTTCTTAAGAAGCAAGCAAACAGCCTGGGCAACAAAGTGAGACCCCATCTCTACAATTAGCCAGGCATGGTGGCATGTGCCTGCGGTCCCAGCTACTCGGGAGGCTGAGGCAGGACGACGGTTTGAGTTCAGGAGTTTCAGGCCACAGTGAGCTATGACGCACTACTGCACTCCAGCCTGGGTAACAGTGAGATCCCATCTTTAAAAAAAAAAAAAAAGAATCAAGCAAACTTTTGGAGAGGAACACCTCAGAAAAGAAAAACTCAACAGTTTCCGAGTATTTACTCCAACTTCTCAGATACTTCCATGAATAAGCTTTCCATCTTCTCCTGAGTTCTGTATTACAAAAAATTTCAAGCTTCCATTAAAGTTATGCGTAAGCACCCTACATATTCATCAGCTAGATTCTGCAATTTGCATTTGTTTTCCTTTGCTCTGTCATCTATCCACTTAACATCTCTATCCATCTCTTACTTTTTGGAACATTAAAAATAAGATTGTACCTGGGCAGCCTGGACAACATGGTCAAACCCCATCTCTACCAAAAATACAAAATATTAGCTGGGTGTGCTCGTGCACACCTGTGCTCCTAGTCCTACTACTCAGGAGGCCAAGGCTTGAGCCCAGTAGGCGGAGGCTGCAGTGAGACTGCACCACTGCACTCACTCCACCTTGGATGACAGAGCTAGACCCTGAGAGAGACAGAGAAAAAAAAAAAGCTGCAGATACCACAAATCTAGACACTTAAGAATGCACATAAGTAGAGTTCGCGGTTCCTTTTTTCTTTAGGTGAAATTTACACAGCATGAGACACGAATCTTAATGGAATCATTTGAGTTTTCTCAGATGCATAGATTGTACACTTCTCAACCCTGTCAAGATCATCACCCATGTCCCTTTCTCAATATCTGGCATCCATGCCCCCATCCCCACAGGCAATCACTAATCTGATCTTTTCACCACAGGTGTCGTGTCTTCTGGAAAGTCTATGAATGGCATATGATACATATTCACTTGGGTCTAGCTTTTTGGACTCAGCATGATTTTGAGATTCATCCATGTTAATGTATATGATGTGTGTGTGTGTAGTTGTTTTCCACTACTTGAACAAGCACAATTTGTTTAGTCATTCTTACACTGATGGACACCTGACCTGTTGCTAGGTTTTAATTATTGTGAATAAAGTTGCCATGAACATTCAAGAAAGTACATGTCATTTTATAGAAATATGATTTTTCTCGGGTAAATACCCAGAAGTGAAAATCTTCAGTCAGTGGGTAGATGGCGTGTTTAGCTTTTCAATAAATCGCCAGGTATTTTTTCCAGAGCAGAAGTATGATTTTACAGTCCTCCCTCTTTCAACGTACGAGAGCTCCTGGTTATTCCAAAGCCTCATCAACATTTGGTGTGGTCATTCTTTAATTACAGGTAGTCTGATGATTGTGCAGTGGTGTTTCACTGTGGTTTCAATTTTCGTTTTCCTGAAGCCTACTGATATTACACACTTTTCCACTTCTTTACTGGACCTTTATCT
Organism: Trachypithecus francoisi; assembly: GCF_009764315.1. Lineage (NCBI taxonomy): Eukaryota > Metazoa > Chordata > Mammalia > Primates > Cercopithecidae > Trachypithecus > Trachypithecus francoisi. Next base: position 7,755,761 of record NW_022681464.1, on the reverse strand, counting down.
TCAGTGAAATAGCCAACTACTGTCCATTTTAAAATTAGGCTATCTTTCCATTACTGAGTTACAGAAATCTTTACAAATTCTAGATTCAATCCTTTCAGAAATGTTTTGCAAATATTTTCTCCCACTCTGACTTATTTTTTAAAAATGTATTTTCATAAGATGCTTTGTATACTGATGGAGTCTAACTTTGCAGCTTTCATGGTTACTGCTTTCTACATACTTTAAACAATTCTGTTTACCCCCAAGTCACAAATATATTCTCCTATATTTTATTGCTTTATAATTTTAGCTTTAATGAGGACTACAATTTATCCAGAATTATTTTTTTTCCACTAGTGTAAGGTGGAGTCATGTTCATTCTTCCATATGGATATTCAGCTGTTCCAGCACTATTTGTTGAAAGACTTTCCTTTCCCTACTGGGTTGCTTTGGCAACCTTGCTGAAAATCAAATAGGCACACAGTGTTTATCTATTTGGGGCTATCTTATTTGTTTTTATGTCAGTATCACACTGTACAGATTACTATGGCTTCAAGGTGACTCTTGAAGTCATAATTTAAGTACTCTAACTTACTACTGTGTTTTCCAATTCACAAGGGAATCGGTCAGTTTACTGCATGGTAATTCCAACATGTAGGTCTTCTGGGGTTGGTCTCCTCATGTTAAAGGGTCACATTTTGTTTGTTCTTTGTATGTTAAGTAATTTAGGATTGTATGCTAGACACTGTGAATTTTATCTGATGGAAGTTAGAGGTTCTGTTACTATCTTCCATAAAGTCTTCATTTTTGTTTCACCAGAAAATTAACCTGGTTGTATTCAAACCACAAACTCTGCCATGGAGCAATTCAAATCAGGCTGATTATTTGGCTGTACTGTCTACCGCACACATGTGGGGTCAGCAGGTGATTTTGGCAAAGTTTGTAGGCAGAATCCAGGCCTCTCTTTCTGAAACTCTCCTTGCTGATACTCACTCCTCACTCTCCAGTAGCTGTGATTCTCCCAAGTCCTACCTATGGTGCTTCAAGGCCAGAAAGACTTGGTTTTGTATTGGAATTTTAGCTACCCTGCACACTTTGCATGGACAAAAGCTGTACAACAGAAAATTCGCCTGGCCATTTCCTTCTTCCAAGTGTCAATCCCCTCTAAAACATGCCTATTTTTGTTTATTCTCCAGTACTTCATGTTATTTTTAGAATTTTGTGCAGTTTGTTATTGAGGGAGTGTCAGTCTGGTAAGAGCATACCTGGCCAAATGAGAATCACAACTCCCTCTTCATTTGTTTAATTTCTCTCAGCAAGGTTTTGACATTTTAAGCAGAGGTCGTGTGTGTGTGTGTGTGTGTGTGTGTGTGTGTGTGTTTAATGTATTCCTAAGTAGTTGAGTACTGACGCTACTATTCATGAATTTTCATAACACCCCTATTTGTCTGCTGCTAGTATTAACAAAAATGCAATTGATTTTTAGACACTGAATCTATAAATTTGCAGCCTTGCTAAATTTACTCATTTGCTTTGGTGGCTATATTTATAGATTCCTTAGGATTTCATAAATAAATAATCATGTCATCTACAAATAGAATTTTAAAACATTCCTTCATATCTTTAAACCTTTTATATTTTGTTTTCCCGACTTACTGCACTTGCTAGGTCTACTATAAAAATAATAAAGACACAAGAGTAGACATCCCTGTCTTGTTCTTGAGGGAAAACACAGTATTTCATGATTAAGTATATCCTTAGCTGTTGGTGTTTCTTAAATACCCTTTATGAGACTGAGAAAGTCTCTTCGTTTCTCATTTGCTGGAAGTGCTTATCATGAATGGATGATGAATTTTGTCAAACGCTTTTGATCAAGTGAGGTGATCTTATAGTTTTCCTCCTTGGTTAATGCAATGAATTACATAGTTTTGCTTTGTTTTTGGTTTTGTTTTGTTTCTGCCAGACAGGGTCTTGCTTTTTCACCCAAACTGGAGTGTGGTGGCGTGATCACTGATCACTGCAGGTTCAACCTCCCAGGCCCAAGTAATCCTCCCACCTCAGTCTTCCAAATAATTGAAACCATAGGCATGCACTACCATGCCTGACTTTTTTTTTCTTTTTTGTGGTGGAGATGGAGTCTTACGTTGCCTAGGCTGGTCTCAAACTCCTTAACTCTCAAGCAATCCTCCTGCCTTGGCCTCCCGAAGTGTTGGGATAAGAGGCGTGAGCCATCGCATCTGGCCTGATTAATTTTTCTTTTTTGCGGGGTATGGGACAAGGTCCTAATGTCTCATGCAGGCTGGAGTGCACTGGTGCAATCATAGCTCACTTCAGCCTTGAACCCCTGGGCTCAAGTGATCCTCCTGCCTCAGCCTCTGAGTAGCTGAAACCACAGGGGCATGCCACCATGCCTGGGTGGGTAATTTTATCTGTCTATAGAAATGGGGTCTTGCCTTGTTGCCTAGGCTGGTCTTGAACTCCTAGGCTTAAAGCAATCCTCCTGCCTTGGCCTCCCAAAGTGCTGGGATTACAGGTATGAGCCACTGCGCCTAGCTCACACTGATTAATTTTTGAAAGTTATAAACTAACTTTGCATTGTTGGAATACATAGAACTCAATTATGATGTATTCTTTTCTCATGTATGTTAGCGATATATTAATCTTTAACTTTTCTTTTAGTCGCATCTTTGTCAGGTTTTGGTTTCAGGGTTACGTGAACCTCATAAAACTGCATTTTTCTGAGTTTATTTTGTCTATAAGATTGGTGATATTTGTTGCACAAATGCTTACATTTACCAGTAAAACCATGTGGGCCTGAAGTTTCCTTTGCAGGGAAGTTTTTGACTATGAAGTCAACTTCTTTAATTGTTATAGGGCTACTCAGATCTTGTATTTCTTCATGCATCCGCTGGGGGTAACCTAAATTTCATCATTACATTTAGTCATCAAATTTAATGGCATAAAATTCTTTACAATAATTGCTTATAATATTTTTACTGTCTGTAGGACCTACCACGACAATCCCTCCGTCAGTACTAATATAGGTCATTTGTGATTCTGGGCTCTCTGTCTTTTTCTCGATCAGTCTAATAAGCGTTTATCTTTCCAAAGAACCTGCTTTTGGCTTTCTCTACTAGCCACTGATTTCTACTCTTTATTTTCATTATTTCTTCCTTCTACTTACTATTTTATCTTTTTAGGTAACTTTCTTTCCTAGCAGATTATTTAAAACTATAAAATTTTCCATTAGGCACTCTTTCAGCTACATCCCACATATGTGATATGCTGTATTTTCATTATAATTTGGTTTAAATATATATTTTACCTCATTTTTCCCCTAAATAAACCGTAAGTCAGAATTTTAAGGTTTAATTTCCATTTCTTTTTTTTTTTTTTTGAGACGGAGTCTCGCTCTGTCGCCCAGGCTGGAGTGCAGTGGCGCAATCTCGGCTCACTGCAAGCTCCGCCTCCCGGGTTCCCGCCATTCTCTCGCCTCAGCCTCCGAGTAGCTGGGACTACAGGCGCCCGCCACCTCGCCCGGCTAGATTTTTGTATTTTTAGTAGAGACGGGGTTTCACGGTGTTAGCCAGGAGGGTCTCGATCTCCTGACCTCGTGATCCACCCGCCTCAGCCTCCCAAAGTGCTGGGATTACAGGCTTGAGCCACCGCGCCCGGCCGGTTTAATTTCCATTTCTTAACAGATGTCTTATTGGTATTAATTTCTTAGTCTATTGTTGGCAGAGAACATACTTTGGATTTCAGTCTTTTAAAATTGACTGAGAATTGTGCCCTGTAAATAGTCTTTCCTGGTGAGGTTACCATGAACACTTGAAACGCTTGTATTTCTACTCATGTTGGGTTTAGTATTCTATAAATACCACATAGGTAGTTAATAATGTAACTTTAAACTTCTATGTCTTTACTGATTTTTTTGTTCTAATTGAACTTTCCAATTGTGGATTTCTGATTCTGTTCCGTTAATTCTACTCAGTTTTGTTGCATGTATTTTTAAGTTCCTTTATTAAGCAGATATAATTTACTGTTATGACTCCCTGATGTTGGTGATTTAGACATGTCACTTTACAATCTTCTGACTCAACTGTTGCTGATCACCTGTCATTCGTATGTTGCATGCCATTTTTCACCAGCGGCTTTAAGACTCCCTCTTTCATTAGTTTGACCATGATATATCTAAATGTGGTTTTCTTCTTATTTATGTTGTTTGAGTTGAATAAGAAATCTGACTCCATTTCTGCTATTTGACTGCTGATAGGTTTCAAGCCCCACCATTTTCTCTTGCCCTTCTGCCTTGAATCTGGGCAAGCTGGTAAGAAAGCCCAGGTGCTCCACCTGTTGACACTAGGGAAATTTCAAACCAGGCAAGTCTCAGAATATGTAGTGTAAAAACCAGCTCACAGCCCCATTCCCTAACCACCATAAAACCCCAAGCCAGTCTCCTATCACTGCTCTCTCAAGTCATTTTTGGACCAACTTGGAAGCCTGCAGTGCTCTACCCAGAAAGCATCACTAGGTGAGTAATAAACCTTTTCATGCCCTCTTGGTGCATGTAATATAGGTGACATCATTAGTTTCACACCAAAATCAAATTTTATATATAAAATCCCATCCCACATATAGTTCACACTTATTAAGCACCAACTATGTACTAAGCTCTTACACATATTAAACCACTTAATCCTTCAACAATGCCATGAATCAAGCATTGTTGTCTCCATTTGACAAATGAGGTAAGGGAAGCACAGAGACAAAGTAACACGTCTAAGGTCCTACAGCCAGCAAGTGGCAGAAACAGAGGCCACATTCTGAATTACTAACATTATTCCGGCCCATATAGAGTTACTAAAAAGAAACAAGTAATATAAACATAGCAAATCAAAACTAAAATAGTAACACTGGTATAATATCCCAGGTAGGTAAAACATTTACATAACATGTTTAATTATAAAAACTGAAGATTTCACCGTTAAGAGGTATTTTCTCAGGAAAGAAAATTTCTTTGGACAAGTAAATTGAGAGAGCCCCTTCCAAATTAAAATAAGCAGCTTAGGTTTCCAAATATTAATAACTAAATAAAAAATAGGGGGAGACAACAGAACTTCCATAATCACACTACTATCAGTCACTTAGTCCTGTGAGAATAAAATTGACACTTCTACTCATCTTTGATATAGTATAGCCTTTCTTAAAAGGAAAAGGACCAGGTGATGATTGAAAAAAACTTTCTCAATATTTTCTACCTCCACCTCCAAATGCCGTATTAAAAACTCTACTCCGAGATACTGCTTCATATTTCTGCTGCCTCTGAAAAACAAAATATCTCCCATGCATAAAATAGTCTCTACTATTGAAAAGATTTAAATATCAATTCTAAAAATGGTTGAAGTATTTCAAACCCTTCCAAATACAAACTTTTTACTTAAAAAAAAAAAAAAAGCTAACACTGAAAGGGTTCAGGTACATTTACTTTAATAACATAGCTTATTGATTTTCTAGATTTAGTCATATTTATATATGTGTGTGTGTGTGTGTGTGTGTATATATATATCTCCCCCCCCCCAGACAGTCTCACTCTGTCACCCAGGCTGGAGCGCAGTGGCACTATCTTGGCTCACTGCAACCTCCACCTCCTGGGTTCAAGCAATTCTCATGCCTCAGCCTCTTGGCCCAGCTAATTTTTGTATGTTTAGTAGACACAGGATTTCACCATGCTGGCCAGGCTGGTCTCGGAACTCATGACCTCAAGTTATCCACCTGCCGCAGCCTCCCAAAGTGCTGGAATTACAGGCATGAGCCACTGTGTCTGGCCAATATATACTGTTTTTAACAATTAAAAAAAAATAGTATCGTAGATGACAAAATAAATATAAAATATAAGTAACATGTCATTCTAATATTAAAATTAAGTGCACAAAATCTGGAATACATGGTTGGTCTCTGTATCTGTGCCTTTCACATCCATGGATAGAAAGTACTAGAGGAAAAACTATATAAAATAGCAATACAACAATAAAGAAAACAGGCTGGGCATGGTAACTCATGCTTGTAATCCCAGCACTTTGGGAGGCTGAGGCAGGCAGATTGCTTGAGCCCAGGAGTTCAAGATCAGACCAGGCAACATGATGAAACCCTGTCTCTACCAAAAATACAAAAATTAGCCTAGCCTGGTGGCACACACTTGTAGTCCCAGGTATTCAAGAGGGTGAGGTGAGAAGATCACCTCAGCCCAGGACGCAGAGATAGCAGTAAGCCAAGATTGCACTACTCCACTCCAGCCTGGGCGACAGAGCCAGACGCTGTCTCCCTGCTGCCTCCAAAACAAAGTATGTTGGGGGGAAGTACATAGGTTACATGCAAATACTATGCCATTTTATATAAGAGACTTGAGCGTCTCCAGATTTTGGAGATATGGGGTATCCCAAGGATACCAAGGGATGACTGTATATCAAATATAAAACAATGATTGCAATACAGAATGTGATTCCATGAAATTCAACTTTTTAAGTTACATAGTTTTATAATGCTTGACTTTGATCGTAAAATGTTTTTATAATCTGACAATTTTTGAAAATTAGCATCCCACAAGATAAAAACTCAAATTTGTACAGCACTCTGAATGTGATAAACTGCTTTTCATAGAGATTATGTTTAGATAACATGTTAAAATGTTTAGGCAAATGTTTAAGCACATAGATTAATGTTTTGTATCTATGGATGGAAATTATATAAGGCATCATATAAAAATTACAGGAAAACCCTTTTAAATTACTTAACTTCATTATAAATTTTTGTTCAGTATCTCTCAATTTCCCTATCATCCTAAATAAAAATATATCCTTCTTTCACTGCCCCCAATCCCCACTGTCCTAGTAAATTTCAGAGAAATTATATCCTTTTATATAGATACATATATATATAGCCATAAAGATAAGCAAAGTTCTAAAAGACAAAAGGCTGGGGTGAAGGATTTAGTGAGGAGTCTCCTTACATATTTCAGTTCTAATTTAAGTATTATTAGTGATCACAGTTTCATAAGAGCACCAACAGCATTTCACAGCGCTTCCCATAATAACCCAAAGTCAGAATTGAAAGTTGGATTTTGAGAGTAAAGACTAACCTACCGCTCAAGGAAAACGATGATGATAATAGAAGAAAACTGTAGTTGTAACATTTATTTGAAAATAAAACATCACTGGCTAATTTAATCGGTATCACGATTATATGCAAAAAAAAAGGCTTTTGTTAAAATGGCACATATTTCATGCAGACACACGTAACATCCCTTTTTTCTCCCCACATATTCTCTCTGTCCTCAGCAACCACTAAATTTGGAATTCTCAGTTTTCAAAAGGAGGATACAGACAGCTCATGAAACAAGCTAGACTTAGTGAGCTCCCTCCCGCCACCACTCTAGTCATTGCTCTCCAACAAGCTCTTCTCAAGCTGCTTTTATCCTGTCTGCACAAAATCCCAAAAAGATTTCAACACTTTCCAGTCATGTCCAGATATCTGTATTAACAGCAAACGTTTTCGGAAATTAAAAATCCAGCCAGAGCAAAGCCAAAATCTCACTATCTCATTAATTCTTTTCACGCTATCTCGTCCAATACTCTCCAGCTATTATTTTTAAGGCCCCTCCCGGTTCTGAAATAGCAGGAAGAGGGAGTCTGAGAGAAAAGGGGCACAATCTTATGTGGCTGGCTGGACTGTGATCTGCTGTGACAGTAATGTGATGGAGTCCTGTGGAGGCTGGAAGTCTAAATGCGGACTTTCTCACCTACAGATAGTTCCTGGTGCAGGAGCTTCTCAGGCTGGCCTGCTTGGATCACTCCGACCCTCCAACCAAGTATGGCCTCTTGATCCTTTCAAGGGAAGCCAACTTCAACTATTATGTCTTACTAAAGTCTACTTAGTCCATGGGGGTAATTCTTCCAGCCCTGACCCATCGAACTCTGACAAAGTGCTGGCCACTCCCATTGTGCCCTTTCTTCATTCTACTGATACGGGGCAGCTCCGGCCTTTATCTCACTTTCTAGGCTTTTTCAGACAGAAGTCAAGTACCAGTCTATTTATCTGTCAAACCTCAGCAGACACGTCAAACTGAGAAGTTCCTGTCAAGTCCTTCAAACTGGATTAACAAAAGGGAGAAATACCTTAACATATACTACTCTCACCAAAAATCTTTTCACTATGGGGTCCTTTCTCCTGAACTCATCATCTTTATACAGCCTAGAGGTGAGTAACAGGTTTTAACTGTAGCACTGCTTGACTCAGGGTATCTTTTCTGCAAGTCCTGTATGAATGCCATAGCACCTCAATTTTGAATGTAGGTTATTGGTAATCTACTGTTCTCAGATTTGGGGTAAACATCAGATTTGGTAAATACCAGAACAGATCCTATTATAACATTCTGCTACAGTTCCACTTCCAGGTAAAACATAAGCAGGTCACAGCAGTCCAATGTTCTTACTAGAGGGGGAAAAAAAAGGAGAAAAAAAAAAAAAAAACTTGCTCAAAAGACAATGGAGAGCTATCAAACTAATGAGATCCAGATGAACTAAAACTGCAGCAAAGCAGCTTTCTAGGTGAACTGACAAAATGCCTATCACTTCCTCCCCTGGGGTCATGTGCAGATTCTAGGTGCAGGCTGAAGGCTTGGTCTGAGAAAGAACCTCTGAGGAATAAAACAGGAGAACTTTTGACAGTCACATGAGTATTGCCCCTCAAGACACTCATCAGATCTTAAAGCTGAGGCTAAAGAGCTCATACTTTGAAAGTCACCTCATACTTCGAAAAAGTAGAAGTGAATCTCCCAGTGTTTCAGGGGTTAGGTGACAGTCTAACAAGCTTTCAATCAAAATCCCTGGAAAGCTTTGTTTGCAGAAAGGGTATAATCCAGTGGCAGACTAAACCAAATTAAAATGGCAGTCTAGCCCCACCCAGCTCAATTGCTAATTAGATTAAGGTGAGCATCCTCTCTATCTACGTGGTAAAGGTAGGAAAGGTCAAATACTCTGGGGAAAGCATTGTTTGCAAGATCTTTATGGGTGAACTTTACATAATGTACACAATATACGGCATACAATAAATACTGTATGACATGAAAATGCAGGAAATTTTGAGAAAGAAAGAATGGACAATAACAGAAGCAGACCAACAGACGATCCAGACATTAGAACTGCCACACAGAAGACTTTAAAGTAACTATTATAAATATATTAAGGAAATAGACAAAACGGATGGAGAATTTCAACAGATTTGGGATCTGTAACATCAAAGGAACACACCCTAACTGAGGGATATAATATTTGAAAGTAAGAACTTACATAGGCTTAACAGACTGAATACAGCACAAAAACAGGACCAGTAAACTCAAAAGTAGATCAATAGAAAATATCTAAATTGAAAAAGAAAAGAAAAAAAAAGGAAATGAAAACAACAGATTGTAAGAGACGTTTTGATTTTAGCCCAAGTACAAGAGAAGATTTAAAGCAAGATATCCTAAACTGTTTTACTATTATCTCACCTCTCCACAGTCCATGTACGGGTACTGTCTATCTCAGGCACTTTGGATGGTGATACATTTACTTACATTGCCAGTGAGGACCACACAGGCCTGGAAGGACTCTACCACAAGACAGGAAGGGGAAGGAGTAAACAGTATGGTTTTTCCCCAGAATGTAGTCACACAGAAATGGCCTGGGTATGACATTTTGGGCTGGATAGTAAATACTTTAAAAAAAAAAAAAAAAATATGGGTATCCTTGAATGGTTCCAGATAAGGCTGGAAACGGCCGGTCCTGTGGCTCATGCCTGTAATCCCAGAACTTTGGGAGGCCAAGGCGGGGAGATCACGAGGTCAGGAGATCAAGACCATCCTGGCTAACATGGTGAAGCTCCGTCTCTACTAAAAATACAAAAAATGAGCCGGGCATGGTGGTGGGTGCCTGTAGTCCCAGCTACTCGGTAGGCTGAGGCAGGAGAATGACATGAACCCGTGGGGCGGAGCTTGCAGTGAGGCGAGATCACACCACTGCACTCCAGCCTGGGCGACAGAGCAAGACTCCGTCTGAAAAAAAAAAAAAACTTGCTCAAAAGACAATGGAGAGCTATCAAACTAATGAGATCCAGATGAACTAAAACTGCAGCAAAGCAGCTTTCTAGGTGAACTGACAAAATGCCTATCACTTCCTCCCCTGGGGTCATGTGCAGATTCTAGGTGCAGGCTGAAGGCTTGGTCTGAGAAAGAACCTCTGAGGAATAAAACAGGAGAACTTTTGACAGTCACATGAGTATTGCCCCTCAAGACACTCATCAGATCTTAAAGCTGAGGCTAAAGAGCTCATACTTTGAAAGTCACCTCATACTTCGAAAAAGTAGAAGTGAATCTCCCAGTGTTTCAGGGGTTAGGTGACAGTCTAACAAGCTTTCAATCAAAATCCCTGGAAAGCTTTGTTTGCAGAAAGGGTATAATCCAGTGGCAGACTAAACCAAATTAAAATGGCAGTCTAGCCCCACCCAGCTCAATTGCTAATTAGATTAAGGTGAGCATCCTCTCTATCTACGTGGTAAAGGTAGGAAAGGTCAAATACTCTGGGGAAAGCATTGTTTGCAAGATCTTTATGGGTGAACTTTACATAATGTACACAATATACGGCATACAATAAATACTGTATGACATGAAAATGCAGGAAATTTTGAGAAAGAAAGAATGGACAATAACAGAAGCAGACCAACAGACGATCCAGACATTAGAACTGCCACACAGAAGACTTTAAAGTAACTATTATAAATATATTAAGGAAATAGACAAAACGGATGGAGAATTTCAACAGATTTGGGATCTGTAACATCAAAGGAACACACCCTAACTGAGGGATATAATATTTGAAAGTAAGAACTTACATAGGCTTAACAGACTGAATACAGCACAAAAACAGGACCAGTAAACTCAAAAGTAGATCAATAGAAAATATCTAAATTGAAAAAGAAAAGAAAAAAAAAGGAAATGAAAACAACAGATTGTAAGAGACGTTTTGATTTTAGCCCAAGTACAAGAGAAGATTTAAAGCAAGATATCCTAAACTGTTTTACTATTATCTCACCTCTCCACAGTCCATGTACGGGTACTGTCTATCTCAGGCACTTTGGATGGTGATACATTTACTTACATTGCCAGTGAGGACCACACAGGCCTGGAAGGACTCTACCACAAGACAGGAAGGGGAGGAGTAAACAGTATGGTTTTTCCCCAGAATGTAGTCACACAGAAATGGCCTGGGTATGACATTTTGGGCTGGATAGTAAATACTTTAAAAAAAAAAAAAAAAAATATGGGTATCCTTGAATGGTTCCAGATAAGGCTGGAAACGGCCGGGTCCTGTGGCTCATGCCTGTAATCCAGAACTTTGGGAGGCCAAGGCGGGGAGATCACGAGGTCAGGAGATCAAGACCATCCTGGCTAACATGGTGAAGCTCCGTCTCTACTAAAAATACAAAAAATGAGCCGGGCATGGTGGTGGGTGCCTGTAGTCCCAGCTACTCGGTAGGCTGAGGCAGGAGAATGACATGAACCCGTGGGGCGGAGCTTGCAGTGAGGCGAGATCACACCACTGCACTCCAGCCTGGGCGACAGAGCAAGACTCCGTCTGAAAAAAAAAAAAAAAAGACTGGAAACAGACCAAGGATGTTGGGAAAACAAAAGATTATTGTAATTTTTAAAATGCCTATTTTAGCGAGGTTGACTCTCTTTCCTGAAGCTAATATGTTAATTTAATAGCACAAGAAAAGTGAGTATATTGTTCATTGCAATCAGGTGTTACATGATAAAATTATAAAAATTGATTAATTTGGGTATAATTCAGTAATTTTTATAAAGGGACAAAGTCTTAGGGCAGGTAGGTATTTTCCCTGGTAAGGTAAGTGATAAAAATGTACCATTTAAGAAGCTATCATATACACAAGGGACTTTGAATACCAGGGTCCTGGAGTAGGAGCCCCCTCAAAATACCTAACTGTAAATGCAGGCACCAGATAAGGTCCAGGGTTTAGCAAAAGGCCTTCCAAAGTGTGTTTCCCATGATACTCGACCTCATTACAAATGCTTTCACATTTATAAACAGTGTATGACAAACTGGATGCTAAGGCTGATAAGAGGTTCCTATTCCCCATAACCTCAAAGTTCTAATTCACATTTATAAAGTTTTGCTGTTCTGACTTTACCCACAAATTTTATACATTTAATAAACTAAATTATACACCACGCAATGTTGCCTGGCAAACACTTTTTCTAAGCAGAGACAATACATTTTAATGTCTACAATTTAATGTGAGTTCTCTTGAAAACCAAAAACGGAAAGAAAACGAAGACCTAGAATATCTGAATATTTCCAATAAATCATATTCCTAGCTATAATGTTTTATAGCTTATGAAGCTCATTTACATTATTTCAATGGACCCAAAAGTCATACTGTGAAAGTACTCAGATAGCACTACTGCCTTTCACAGCTGTGAATAGTAAAAAGTACAGATTCCCCAGGATCTACACTCATCAATACTGAAGAAGCTGACACAAAAACAGGTTATCAAACTTGAAATTCAGAGTTCCCTCCACCATAGTGCTTCATACATATTATGATACAGACACACACACACACGCCTATGTATGAATGAGAAGAAAGAATTATCCTATTACGAAAAAGCACTCGCTTAAAAATGGAAGAATACCACAGACTGGGTTCAAAAAGACTTCTCTTTAGCTATTCCTGGTTACCTAAAGAAGCAAAAGGGTATGAACATGAAGTCAGAAATAAAATATGACAGTTTTTTTAATTAGAATTGCTCTATTCCAAGATAGTCTGCATAAAGTTACCAATTACTCTGATGTTTAAAAGTCTGTAAGAGGTGGCCGGGCGTGGTGGCTCATGCCTGTAATCCCAGCACTTTCGAAGGCCGAGGCGGGCGGATCATCTGAGGTCAGGAGTTCGAAACCAGCCTGACCAACATGGAGAAACCCTGTCTCTACTAAAAAATACAAAATCAGGCAGGCGTGGTGGTGCATGCCTGTAATCCCAGCTACTCGGGAAGCTGAGGCAGGAGAATTGCTTGAACCTGGGAGGCAGAGGTCACAGTGAACCGAGATCGCGCCATTGCACTCCAGCCTGGGCAATAAGAGAGAAACTCTGTCTCAAAAAAAAAAGTTTATAAGAGGCAAAACAAAATCCAAATGTTAATGTCAGCATTAAAAAGAAACATCCTGGAAGGATACATGAGGCACTAGTAAATACAATGTTCACTACAGAGGAAAACTGGGTGACAAACGAACTGGGGTGGGAGGGAGACCGATTTTTCCACTGTATAATCATGGTTGATTTTTCAGTTATACACATGCTACTTTATGTTTTTAAGCAACTTTTTTTTTTTAAAGGGACAGCCTCTCATTATGTTGCCTGGTAAGGAGTGCAGTGGCTGTTAACAGATGTAATCACCACACACTGCAGCCTGGAACTTCTGGGCTCAAGTGACCCTCCTGCCTCAACCTCCCAAGCAGCTGGGGCTACAAGTGCACACTACCACGTCTGGCTAGTAATATACTTTTTGAAAGCAAAAATAGTCATAAACATACAAATATCAAAAGAGAAAGCTAAAAAAATAGAAATGCCCTTTAACAGAAAAAACTGACTTCAAAGAAAAGAGACAAGAATAGTCTTGTCATAAATAGGCAAGAATCAAATCGCCCAAAAGTCCTACTTAAACATTTAATTGTGCTGACTACAAAAATGATACACTTTTACCTATAAATATTAGGAAAAAAACTACAGGACTTTTCTGGGTCATCCATACTCATTAGTAAAAATTTGGTCAATTAATCTCTAAAAGTTTCATAATTAAGTGTTAACATTTTTAGAAGTATGCTTTATCAAGCTAAGAAAACTCATTTCTAATTTGTTAATATGAATAGTGAATTTTACAGAAAGCCCTTTGTAGATCCATGAGGATCATAAAGTGCTTCTTAAACATGATTATGTGGTATCTTATACTAACAGATTTCCTGTAGTTGAGTCATCCTTGAACGTCAACAATAAACATTACCTAGTCATTTTTGTGCTTGTGTGTCTGTGAGACGGAGTTTCGCTCTTGTCGCCCAGGCTGCAGTGCAGTGGCTCAATCTAGGCTCACTGCAACCTGTACCTCCTGGGTTCAAGCAATTCTCCTGCCTCAGCCTCCCGAGTAGCTGGGATTACAGGCGCACACCACCACATCCAGCTAGTTTTTGTATTTTCAGTAGAGACGGGATTTTGCCATATTGGCCAGGCTAGTCTTAAACTCCTGACCTCAGGTGATCTGCCTGCCTCGGCCTCCCAAAGTGCTGGGATTACAGGCGTGAGTCACTGTGCCTAGTTATGTTTTTGTGGTTTTGTTTTTAATAAACCACTGAATTCTAAGTTCTGATATTTTATGACTTTTGCATCTATGTTTATAAAACAGTGGTATAAACTTTTCTTTTGCTATCCTTGTTTAATTGTGGTATAAAAAGTGTTCTTTATTAAGAGTTAAAGAAACTAAAGGTTAGGACTGGGTTTTTTTCTAATTCATATTAAAAACAATACAGATTCCAACGGACTGGTGGAAAAAAAGAAAAAATGACACTGAAATGAACATCAGAAATCTGACAATATTCTGATCATTTCCTTAGGATGAAAGATCAAAAATACAATTACACGGTCAGATTACCACCTTAGGAAAGTCCTTTTAATTTATGCTTATGAAAATAAATTTTGCATTCCTATACATTTATGTATAACCAATATTATAATAGCCATTTTACACCCTATAGTCCTTACTTTTAACTTTACAGAACTCCATCCCTTACCTATAACTTTACAGAATGTTTAACACTTCAAAGTCCCTTACTTTTAACTTTACAGAACTCCATCCCCACTGCCATTTCAATTTTGCTTTATTGTGGATAATAACATATTGAAAGCTTTTTCCTTATGTCTGATTCAACTGCCATTCTGACTTCACAACCAAGTGGTCTCCCATTCCTCGGACTCAAAAATGCCTGAGATGAAAAAGTTTCCTGAAATTTTTTATTATTTAGCTCACTGCAGCTTTTACTGAGGTTAAGCTCTACCTATAAATTACTCTGTGTCACCATAGAAAATGGTGGGAAGGAAGCAACAGTGACATATCTATAACTACAGCTTCTAAACTGCCAGAGGCAGTAAGAGTAATGAGATGAGGGGAGTGGGAGGTACACAAAGCCAGGACTACGTTTCTGTCCTAATTTTAACCCCACTCTAATATTAAGGGGCTGAGAGTAGAGAGGAGGAACTGTTCAGTAAACATTTCAACAGAAAACATTTGCCATTTCTTAAAATTATGCAATTTGTTTCCTGTTCTTCATTAGTTGAACTGAGGTTTTTTTTTGGCTTATAAAACTATAAAGGCACTTTATTAACATTTTATTTGAAATTCTGAGTAAACGTGCTTACAAATCCATTGCGTATCACATTTTGAATAATTCTGTTTAAGCTAAGGTTTGGATTTATCCATAACAGACCTTTTTCCATGCCGCTTCCCATCTTGTACACTCTACATATAAATGAGTTCCCTGAATTCCAACTAAATTTCTTACATTTAAGAATATTTAGCTATTAAGAAATGACTAATAATCTGACACAATTTAATTGTTCTACTACTAAAAATAAGCTTTATAAAATATATGGCACCAAGCTACAGTGTATAAAAAGTTAAAATTTTTTTGATAGACCATGATCAATAACAAATCTCCATTTTTGCAACATCTAAAAAAACCACCAAATTAGGCAAATTTCTACGCTTCAAGGAAACTTTAATAGTGAAAAACAAGATAATGGAGAACTATCACTTCAACTTCATTAATTAGGTGAAAGGGCAGAAAAAAATGTTTTTAATGATGAAGCAGCTCTAGAATATGAGCTCTCAGAGATCTCTATCTCCAAAAGAAGCTGTAAAAAGAATAGGAAATAAGGAAAAGAGCTATGACTAAGGTTACCTCCTCCACAGGTTAAATACCAGCAATGGCCAATTTTAGTACTGTTGTACCTCCCTAAAAGATTAGACTCTCTCAGGCTCTGCTCTGTGGATAACCTCACTGCAATGGCAACTTGAGCCTTACTGAAGTTGTGCAAAACCATGGCTCGATCTCTGCCTATCACAGCTCCCTTCGATCAAGTGATACCAGTCTCCTGGCCTCCATTCTTGACAGCCTCATAAGGAGTTTTCTCACTGCAACCCACGCTGCACTTCAAATTAATCTGACTTCTGAGCCTTCAGACCCTAAGGCACTTAATGGCCCCAATTTCACCAGTCACCCTCAGGTTAAGTGTGAACCCTGGCACAGCATGCAGTGACTCCTTACCACCTACACACACTCTGGCCATTTGCCATCCCTTACTTTAAACTCTAAGGACACCCAACTTATTTGGAACACTTCACCAATCCTCCCCAACCTGCCAATCTCCACACCACCACACTACATGTGATGAAACAGGCTTCTCCTAATTCCTCCTTTACCCTGCTCAACTCAAAACCACCAGCATTTCTCCAGAAGGAAACTTTGCACAAGCCTCCTCTGGATATAGCCCAAAGCATACTTCTTTTATAACATCTACCAAGCCTTATGAAACCATCTTTTTCTTTTCTAAGTTTATCTCCCTTACTAGAAAGTAGTTTAAAAGCAAACACTGTATCTTAACTCCAGTGAGGAGGAGCACACCAGGCATGTAGTGGGCATATGATAAATGGTTACCTAACTGAAATCCCACACACTACACAATGAAGAATGAAATACAGCTTGACTTCTCAGCCCATTCACCAGGAAGTCCTCAGTTCCACTTCTAAAACTCAGGCCAAATCTGTTTACTTCGTGTGCTAGCACGGCCGCCACGCCAGTCCAGTCTCTATCATCTTGCATTTAGATTCCTCACAGTCTCCTCATTTTCCTGCTTCCATCTAACCTACTACACACATACCACTCTTCAGCAGCCAGAAAAATCTTTGTAAAAATGTGTAAGATCCTCTTTAAAATCCATCAGAATAAATTTATTTGCATCCTGTTATATTTAGACTAACATTCAAACTCTCACCACACCCTAGGATGTCTGCCATAAGCTTTGGGCAAGTCTTGTCCTCCATCTACACTGGGCTCCTTTTAAATATTCTAATACAAGAAGCTCACCTCAGTGTCTTCACCCTGGCTCTTCCCTCTGCCTACAAGACTCTTCCCTCAGTTGGCTGCTGCTTCTCGAAGCTCTGCGCAAGCATCACAATCCAACCCAAAGGAGCTTTTTAATTCTTCATTCTATCATATCACTGCATTTGGTTGTCTTCTTTGCACTCATTATCATATCAAATTATAATTAATTTGTTTACTTGTTTATTGTGTATTTCTATCCCTTAGGAAGGCAGGAGTTTTGTGTTTTGTTAGTCACTGTATCCCCCATATGTCTAGAAACAGTGCCTCTGCACAGCAAACACTCAATAAGCATTTGTAAAACAAATGAACAAACCAAAAAAAGCAACCTTTAAGATATACATAAAACAAGTAAGGGAAAGAAATGGATGGTCTACCAAACAAGGCAAGAAACATTCTGCTGTTAGTATTTGTAACTAGACAGGCTGCACTGGTGTTATTGGGATCTGTTATCTACAAGCATCAAAAGTGTACTTCTCAAAGTTCAAAGTCAAAGAGAATGGTTTCACATGCTATATGCTAGCCCACGTTATGACACTGCAAACAATCAGTTTAGAGAATTCTAACATTTCTTAACACTTCCCCCAAAACCTATAATGTACACAAGTAGTAAAACATATTTTAAAACATGTGCCACTTTATTAAAAAGCAATACTTATGACAGTGGTACTTATCTGTAAATGATTAAATTTATCCTCAGAAAACTTCAGACTTTTAAAGTAACAGGTCCTCCTAACCTAAGAGGCAGGTCTTTAAGACAGGTTCTGACTAATGCCTACCACATTTAAGAAGCCACCTAACACGCTATTCTTTCTTGGAAGTAATGCTGCAATGCAAAGAAAAACGATATAAAATTCTAACACACTATTCTTTCTTGGAAGTAATGCTGCAACGCAAAGAAAAACCATATAAAATTCATTAAAAAGTGAGCAGCCTCTTTTCACCTCTGACTGATGAAAGTTTTGACCAACGGAGGAGAAAACTGTAGGCTGCTACTATGTTAGTGATAGAAAAAGCTTCAATTCTTTATTCAAGTATCATTCAATCACAGAAATAAGGAAAACACACAAATTTAGGCAATGAAGATAATAAATCTAAGTATCTTATTTAGCTTGATTAAACCTTCTCACTATTCAAGAAAATAATTTATAAAACAAACAAGTCAGCTAGTAAAAACAAATTATACAAGGTTAAAAACAGTCATATTTTAATCATCACTTTTTACAGGCAACTTGAAAGGAACACAAATTCAGTAACTTTCCTTCAGATTCCTTGACACAATTTGATCAAACTTGGGATCTAACAAAACTTACCTTGGTATGGTAACACATTTAGTATTACAGTTTTGCGTGGTGATGGCTTTCTCAAGCTCATCTAATCGTCCTGTTTTCTTAAGCTTCTTCACCAGACTTTTCACTGCTTTCTCACACCACTTTTCTTCTTGCCCATTCTGCTCTCCTCCGCCTGCTCCTCCAGACCCACCAGCTGACTTCTTCCATCCCAGCAGTCTCTTCACAACTGGCGGAGTGAATGGCAAGATGGACGACATGTTCTTACCAAAGGCAGCAAGACACGCTAGGAAACCAGCCTCTTGTATCAAACCTAGCAAAGATATTGAAAGGATAATGTAGAGACTAACTTGAACATCAAACATCAAGTAATAATTTCAACTTATCATAGAAAGCAAACTGCAAAACAAGACAGAAATTCAAATTATGACTTTCCCAACAGACTTCTCCACCCATGAAAATGTTATCTTTATGAATTTAAATGAATTATGGAAACAAACTCTTCTAAAAGCAAGAATGTTATAAGGACGCCTCTTGTGGGAAAATACAGTAATTTTGCAAGTCAAATCAGATACTTCTGATGATTTTTCACTACCAATACTATTTTAAACTCTTAATAGCGTCAATTAAAATATTTTCACAAAAAAAGGTTTTCTCATTTTTTAGAACTTCAATCTACTCTCAAAAGACTATACAAAAATACATTGAAAATTTGTAAGCCCACTCTCCCCCAGGTTTTAAACTTTTGTAACTAACAGGAGGCAAAATCTACAGTTACAAGAAGGGAAAATGCATAAAGTGTGAAGTAATCAAGAATAAAGAAAAAAACATGGCAAACAGAGTCTGTGGAGAAAAGCTGTTGTGCGGTTTCACCTGCCCTTGAGAGAAATTTTTTAAGACATATTTTTTTCATTTTCATCTAAATAACAATTTGCATAGTGAGTAAAGTCAGATCATTTCTCTTCCCAATTTAAGGAATTGTACCTTGTCTTTTCTCTTCCGTAGGAATCATTTTTATTAAGCTGTTTTGTCTATACAGCATCATTTTACAAATATAAACATGTGTGCACACAGTTATCCACATTCCCACCACCTTATTCCTGTACAAAAGTAGCATAATAATCCTTGATTTTGTATATCTTGAATTTTTTCTTTTGCTTAATTCTCTGTAGGTCATTTTTGGCCCATCTATTGTGCCTGTATTTACCTGTTTATTCTCAAATCCAATCTATGTTATTAACCTGCAGACTACTAGTACTTTTGAGCTGGGATGGGTAGAAGAAGAGAAACCCTTTGTAGCAAGGTATTGGCAGTGGGGAATGGAGAAGAAGGGGTAAATTTCTAAGGGCAGAGAGATCAACCAGCAGAGAACTGCAATACACAAAAGGAAAGAATAGATATTAGGGAGATAGAAGGAACAGAGTTGATAAAGAAAAAATTACAAATTACAGGTTCTTGCTTGAAAAACCAGTTGAATGAAAATACAATTGGCCAAAATTCGAAGTATTCGGGGAACATAAGTGTTGTGTTAGTCAAGCTACATTTGCTGTGACTATGAAATTCCAGGAGGTGCCCAACAAGCAGGTAGAAACAAAGGTCTGAGGCTTAGCACAGAGATCAAATTGGTCACGTGGTAATGAAACGCTGGTATATGGGAGAGCTCAGAAACCGCCAAGTTAAGTGAAAAAAAATTCTAAGAAATACATATAAAGGAGTTACCAAATGGAGGAAAAAAGTGGATGACTAGGGAGAAAGGTGTCATGAATGCAAAGGACAATTTATAGCAACACAACATGATAACCCAACTTTTAAGTGCCAACACTAGGATATAAATCAAGCAGCATGATGCCAGAGAACAAGTACTTAATTGTGTCAATATACTGTGTTGCACATAACAATCTGGAGCTAATCTGGAGACCTAAAAAGAGCCATTAAAGGCTGAGCTCTTTATACAATCAACAGAGCTATCTGTGCCTGACAAATTAGTCCATTAGATAGTATTAGAATAACACATTTAGCTCCAACTCCTTTCTCAATCTACAAATCATTTAACTAGTCTTTCAGTCTCCATCTTCTTTCTTTGATGCAAACAGCTTTCTAAAATGCATACTGCATGTCACTCTACTACTAAAAATCCTTCAATATTTGCAAAAAATAACAGTAAAATGACTTAATATCCTTTAAGAACACACAGTGCAACGCTTCAGAGAACAGATTCTGAAGCCAGCTGGCCAAGTTCAAATCCCAAGGATGACACTTACTAGCTTCATGGCAACCTCTATATACCTCAGTTTTCTCAGCTGTAAAACAGAGATAACAGTACCTATCTTAAAGCCAATATAACAACCTCTATAAAAATGTAGTATGAGCCACATATGTACTTTAAGTTTTCTAGTGACATTTTTAAAAGTAAAAGGAAACAGGTGACATTTTAATGATGTATTTAACCCAATATATCCAAAATGCCATCGTTTCAACATGCAATCAATATAAAAAAATTTTTCATACTAAGTCTATAAAATCTGTTGAGTACTTTACACTTACAGGACAACTCAACTTGGACTAGCCACATTTCAGCTACTCAATAGTGACACAAAGGTATTGCCTACCTATATTGAATGGTCCAGCCCTAACTACTCAAAATTTCTGCCTACTCTCCCTATCCCATATTCTCTATAAACTGTTCATAAACACCTCTATTTAACAACTGTAGGATCTGTAGTAATGTGACATTTTTCATTCCTAATATTTAAATTTATGTTCTCTCTCCCCCTCCCCATCCTCTTTTGATCAGTTTTGCTAAGTGGTCAATTACATTAATCTTTTCAAAGAACCAACTTTTTCTCAGCTTTGTCAATTTTCTCTATGTAGGAATTACTTTCTATTCACTAATTTCTGCTCTTGTCTTCATTATTTCCTTTCTTCCACTGTCTTTAGGTTTAATTTCCTATTCCTTTTCTACCTCCTTAAAAAAGCTTTCTTTTCCAATGCATAGATTTAAGGCTATAAATTTCATCTTAGCATTTCAGCAGCAGCATTCCAGATCATTGTAGTTCATCTTCATTTTCAATCAGTTTAAAATATTTTCTAATAGCTATCATAATTTCTTCTGTGAGCCATATGTTCTTCATAAGCATAGTACTTTATTTCCAGGCAGCTGGGAATTTTCTAGTTATTTTTTGTTCTTTTTATTTACTATAATACAAACAACATATTCAATTATTAAAATCAATGATATTTGTTGAGGCTTTGTTTATGGCCCCAGATTATGGTCAATTCTAATACAATTTCCATGTGCAAGGGAAAAGATGGTTAATACCAACATTAATAGTTTCAAAGTTCTACATATGACAATTAGATCAAGCCTGCTAATTGTGACGTATGTACGTCCTATATACCTGCATCCACTGTGATGGCATATCTGTCTGTTTCTTTTAGTTCAAAATAAAATTTTTGGTTTATAGATGTCCGGGCTGTTTTACTGGGTACAGATTAAGGATTGTGATAACTCTGGTGGATCAATCTGCTTACACTATAAAATGTAGTTCTCTTTTTCTACTAGTGTTTATTGTATTAAAGTCTCCTTTGCCTGATTAGTACAGCCACACTTAATTCCTTCAGTTGGCATTTGGATGGTATATCCTTTCCCATCATTTTCTCTCAATCTTTCTAGGTACTTATATTTAGGTAATTATTATTTGTCCAGTCTGATAATTTTTGCCATTTACTTGGAATACTTAGCTCATTTCCACGTAATGTAATTGCTAATTTAGTTGTCTGCTTGTTTTATATTTTCCTTCTTGTCTTTTGAATTTATCACATATTGTATATCCAATTTTTGTCTGTATTCATTTGTTATATTCTTTTCTTTTAGTGGTTACCCTAGATACTTCCTTATTCATCCTTCACTTAACACAATTTCATAAATATACTTTTACTACTTCCTCTATAATGGCAGAATCATAGAACACTGCTGAGAAGCAGTTTTGCTGTGAACGAGACTACCTCTGGTTTGTCCCTGTTCCTAGGATGAGACTCTGCTGAGCTTTTATTCAAAAGCTAGTAGATGCTTATCTTCCAGGTACCTAGATACTATAAGAATTACTTTGTTTTTAAGAGATTTCTGGTTTAGCTCTCTAGCCTAAGCAGCTTCAGAATTTAGCAAATGTCTACGGGGAAGAAACTGGGTGTGCTGAAAATCATCAGTGTGTATTCACCACTTCCTCAAACGCTTTCAACTCTCACCTATTGTTCTCAAGTCGTTTCCCCTAGAGAATCTTTATCTCAACACCACAGGACTAGAAAACATCCCAATCTCCTTTTCTGAGATTCTGGTTTATCTCTTCCGCCCAGTTGAACTACGGAATTTAGCGAATATATTGAGGGGGTTCTCTGTGTTTAACGCCTCCTCATATTTCCACTCTGCCACTCAGGCTGCAACCCAAAGGCCTCCTCTAGTCTGGACCCAGGAAAAACAACGATCAGCTGCAGACCTCTCTCAGCTCACTTGTGAAAGGTACTCCCCGAGGTTGCAAAATTTTGCTTTCTTTAATCATTTTTACACCCACTGTTCTCTATCTAAATATATAAATTTTGTAAATTACCTGGCTTTTCTAGTTGTTTTATTAAGAGTCTTGGACTACCAAGAACTACTGCATCCTATCCCCCAAAATTATCTCATTCCATTTTAGGAAGTATTCTACAACTATAAATCTGTGAGTTGAAATAATTTCATGACTTTATTTCACAAGATCACGTACCACTTGAGGACAGAGATGGAGAGTTAAGATTTGAGAAGAATGGGAAAAATTTAGAAACCTAGCCCTGAGAAAAATCAACCAAAATGAAACAACAGAAAATGTGTCAGGTATATATTATCAGACTATATATTTTAAAAGTACTCCACAGAAGGAATTCCACTTCTGATTAGGATGTAGAAAGTTACAACAGAGCATCACTTTCATTCTAATAATCAAAACTAGCCAGATAAGCTACAAAATCATGGTCTCTCTGAACCAGAGAGTTAAGGATACAAAGTAGCCTAAGTAGAACTAAATTCCAAAGTGTTGAGCCTTGAGAGAAGAGAGGCTGCATGGATGGTCTCTTTCCTGGTGGAGTGGCTAATGAGGAATAATCCTGCCATGAATCAAAGTAAGAAGAAACCAGCCTACATGTGCACTGACATGACATATTAAATTGCAAGGATCCCACAGAGCAAGACTGCATCCATCCCAACCACTCATTCCCATAGGTTTCCACTAAGTACTTGCAAAAGTATGTCAAAGGTTGGGGAACATGGCTGGAAAGCTGAGGGAGATCCCTTAAGGAGCTTAAGATCTCCCACAAATGCAAACAATCTACCCTCTCAATGGGGGGTGGTGGGGAGGGACAGGCAAGAAAGGTGAGAAAAAGATGATCCCAAGATACTCTAGACATTGAGCTGCCAAGGGCTGGGGCAGGACAGAAGAGATGAGAAAAACTTTCACCCAGATACTCAGGACATTGACCTACCAAGGCTGAAATGAGCAGTGAACTTGAAGACAGGGTAGGATTGCTAAAAGAAACCTCAGGAAGGTATTAAGAGCAGAAAGATCTCTCACTGGGCACAAAAGCTGGGAGACAGGAATAGAGAGAGAGGGGGTGGGGGGAGAGAAAGAAAGTAAGAATGACCAAGAGATTGATAGCTGAGCTGTAGAGAAATCTCTCATGGTTCAGAAAGCTGATGGCTCAGCTATAAACCAAAACGAGATCCAAAATCACACTTGGACAACACAAGAAATGATGGACCATTTTCTAAAGGTAAATATTATTTACTTCAATCTCCATTGTTTTTATACAAATGTTCACCATTCATTCAAAAATTACAAGATACAGGAAGTAGCAAACAGTCAAAACATGAATAAAATCAGATAACTATAATAAAAATTCTAAAGAAGCTGATGGAACAGATGGCAACATGAATAATGGAAAAATTTCATCACAGACATCAAAGTTACAAAAGAAGATCGCAGGAAAATGTTAGAAATGAAAAATACAGTATTAGAAATTAAAGATATCATCAGATGGGCTTAACAGAAATAAGCAGTGAACTTGCAGACAGGCCAAATTAAAGTATGCAAATTAAAACACAAAGAGAGAAAAAACAGTGTAGGGAAAAAACTCAGAATATCCAAAACCAAATGTCAGTTGGGTTTAATTGGAGTGCCAGAGGAAGATGAAAGAGAATGGGGAACAAAAAAAATGTATGAAGAGATAATGGTCACAAACTTTTCAAGAGATGACAGATACTAACCCACATATGGAAAGAAAACACATTCATGGTCAACCTGCTGAATATTAAAGATAAAAGTAAGGATGAAAAGCCAGGCTAGGACAACAGTTAAGAATTCCTGGGAGCCCCAGACAGAAAGAGAATTTGCACTCATTCGCAAGCTCTTTTCCAAGGGCCTCAACTGAGTGCTCTTGAAAAAAGGCAGAAAATGGGCGAGAGCTCGTTCCTCTCCACTTGGTGGCATCTCGTATAAAGCAAATGCCTTCAACTATGACGGGAGATGCAGGAAAGTCTACCAAACCCAAAGGCAACCAAAGATCCCCTGCCTCAAGGGGAAAAGTAGAGCAAAAGACATGTGGTGTTGAGTTGGGGGATGTGTGGAGCACAACTTACTTGCCCATCTCCCACACACAAACATACCTTTCACTCTGTAACAATAACCACCACATTCTACTGCCAGGGGAAGCGAGGAAACATTGCTAGCACCAGTCCCAGACAAAGGTACACAGACGCTGCGGAATGAGAAACAACAGCTGTCTGATATTTAAAAAGGGACAACAAACTGGCTTGGACCCAAGATCCCATACTAATACATAGCAAAGGTCTGTTACTACTAGATGCAAAAACCCTTAACAAAATATTAGCAAATCACATCCAGCAACGTAAGAGAAAAGGTCATCATCACCAAGCAGGATTTATCCCAAGGAGAAAAACTGGTTTAGCATTCAAAAATCAAGCACCTCATTTATAGGACAAAGGAGAAAACACACCTATGATTCTCTCAAATGAGCAAGAAAAAAGGTATTTGAAAATGTTAATTCAACACTCATCTATAATTTAAAACTCCCAGCAACACTAAAAGAACGTTCTTCAATCTGAAAAGGACATCTATTAAAAACCTAGAGCTAGCATCATATGTCATGAAGAAACATTAAATCTCTCCCTTACAACTGGGAATAAGACAAGGATATCCACAGTTAACCTTTCTATTCAGTGATGCATTGGATGTTCTAGCAAGGACAACTAGGCAACAAAGAAAAGACAGACTGGAAAGAAATAAATAAAACTGACTTTATTCTACAGTGATATGACTGTCTCCATGGAAAAGTGCATGGAATCTACAAAAACACTGGAACTAGTAAGTAAATTTAGCAAGGTTTCAAGATAAAGGGTCAAGAGGCAAATTCAACATACAAAAGCTATTTCTACCTACAAGCAAAAACATTTGGAAAATGAAATTTCAAGAAATATGCTTGAAACAACAGATATTTTCTGCATATCTAAAGAAAGATACTCAAGATCTCAACACTAAGAATTACAAAATATTGCTAAGAAAAATGAAAAACACTGAACAAAGAGAGACCATGTTCATAGACTGGAAGACTCATATTGCTTAAATGTCCATTCTTTCCAATTTGATATATGGATTCAATGTAATCCCTACCAAAATTCCAGCAGAGTTAAGAAAGTCATACGATATAAAATTCATATGGAAACAAACAAACAAAAAAACTAGAATAACCAAACCATTCTTGAAAAACAAAATTGGAGGCCTTATACCACCTTATTTCAAGGTTTACTAAAAAGACTTAGTAATCAAGAGTATAGAGTAGGCATAAGAAAAAAAGCTCAGTGGAACAGAACAAGTCTAGAAATAGACCCACACATATACAGTCAACTCATTTTCCAATAAAGCACAAGGTCAATATAGTTTGCAACAACTTTTCAACAACATGGAAAATAATAAGCCTCAACCACAAGTGCATACCATCTTCAGCAGGAAAGCAGAATCTTAAGCTCTTAGAGGAAAACACAATACATTCATGACCTTAAAACATAAAAAGCATTAATCATAAAAGAAATACAGGTTGAGCCAGGCATGGTGGCTCACACCTGTAATCCCAGCACTTTGGGAGGCCAAAATAGGTGGACTGCTTGAGCTCAAGAGTTCAAGACCAGGCCGGGCGCGGTGGCTCAAGCCTGTAATCCCAGCACTTTGGGAGGCCGAGGCGGGCGGATCACGAGGTCAGGAGATCGAGACCATCCTGGCTAACACGGTGAAACCCCGTCTCTATTAAAAAATACAAAAAACTAACCGGGCGAGGTGGCGGGCGCCTGTAGTCCCAGCTACTCGGGAGGCTGAGGCAGGAGAATGGCGTAAACCCGGGAGGCGGAGCTTGCAATGAGCTGAGATCCGGCCACTGGACTCCAGCCTGGGCGACAGAGCGAGACTCCGTCTCAAAAAAAAAAAAAAAAAAAAAAGAGTTCAAGACCAGCCTGGGCAGCATGGCAAGATCCCATCTCTACTAAAATACAAAAAAATAGCTGGGCATGGTGCGTGCCTGTGCTCCCAGTTACTCAGGAGGCTGAGGTGGGAGGATCATTTCAGCACAGGGACATGGAGGCTGCAGTGAGCCAAGATCACTCCACTGCACTCCAGGCTGAGGCAGAGCAAGATCCTGTCTCAAGAAAAAGAAACAAAGAAAAAAAAGAAAGAAAGAAAGAAAAAGAAATACAGGCCAAGCATCCCAAATCTGAAAACTAAAATCTAAAATGCTCCAAAATTTGAAACTTCTTGAGTACCAACATGACACCCAAAAAACAATGGTCATTGTAGTATACAACTATAATGCAAATATTCTAAAAATTGGAAAATACCTGAACCACTTCTAGTCCCAAGCATTTTGGATAAGGGATACTGTGTATATAACATAAACCATCAAAATTTAAAAATCACACAAAAAGATAACCTCAGCTTTTTTGTTAAACAGAAAAAGAACAAATTACAGACATCTCATAAAAGAGGATACAGGAGCACATTAAGAGGTATTTAGTATCACCAATCATCAAGAAAACGCAAATTAAAACCATAATGCAATACCATTTCACACTATCTAGAATGGTTTAAAATTTTTCTGACACTACTAAATGTTGGTGAGGATGTGGAGTGTATTAGTATACTATCGCTGCTGTAACAATCACAATCACAGCACAAATTTAGCAAAATCAGTTTCAATGAAGTCACAGTGTTGGCAGGACTGATCCTCCTGGAGTGTCTGAGGAGAAGTTTGTCCTTGCCTTTTTCAGCTTCCAGTGGTTACCTGTAGTCCTTAGCTTGTGCTCCCTTCCCCACCTTCAGAGCACATCACTCCAATCTCTGCTTACATTGTCACACTGCCTTCTCTTCTGCATTCAAATCTCCCTCTACGGCCTTCTAATAAGAGCTCTTGGCATTCCATATAAAGCCCACCCAGATAATCCAGGATAATCTCCCCACTCAAAATCCTTGACTGAATCACATCTGTAAAGTCTCTTTTGTCATATAAAACAACATTCACAGGTTCTTGGGATTAGAACCTGAATATCTTTGGAGACCATGATTCAGCCTACCACATCAAGCAACTAGAACATTCATATACCAACGAAATGGAAGTATAAAATGGTACAGCACACTTGGAAAACCGTCAAGTTCCAAAAAGTTAAACATAGATCTACCCTGTATCACACATTCAGGAAAAATAAATACATATGTCCACAAAAAGAAACCTGTACAAGAATGTTCATAGTAGCCATGTTAATAATAGCCCAAAACTAAAAACAGTCAAAATACCAAAAGAAAACAAAAAATTATAGTGTACTCATAAAAAGGAATACTGCTCAGGAACAAATATGAATGAGTTTACACACCCCACAACATGGATCAGTCTCAAAAACATGCTGGGCAAAAGACAAAAAATATAGACTGATTTCATCCATGGCTTCCTACAACAGGCAAAACTAATCTAATGACAAGTCAAAATGATCGTCTCATAGGCATTGAGGAAGAGAAGTGGAAATGTTTGGACAGAAGCACAAAGTACCTTTCTAGGGTGATAGAAGTGTTCTCTATCTTTGTTTTATTCCTTCGCTCCTGTAAATCCACTGAATTCCTGAATGTTTTCTATCTTGTTTGAGAGGTAATCACACGTGAGTACAAATTACCAAAACTTACAGAACTGGCCAGGCCCAGTGGCTCACACCTATAATCCCAGCACTTTGGGAGGCTGAGGCAGACAGATCGCTTGAGTTCTGGAGTTCAAGACCAGCCTGGGCAACATGGCGAAACCCTTTCTCTACAAAAAATACAGAAAAAAATTAGCCATGTGCATGTCTATAGTCCTAGCTACTTGAAAGGATCACTTGAGCCCAGGAGGCAGAGGTTGCACTGAGCCGAGATCATCCCACTGCACTCCAGCAGCCTGGGCGACAGTGAGACTCTATCTCAAAAACACTCACAGAACTGAACATTTAAAGTTTGTGCATCTTAGCAATGTAAATTACAATTCAAAAAAATTGAAAAGGTGCTGGACAAACATATTAAGAAGTTCCTAAATAAACAGACTTCTTTACTGAAGAACTTCTCAAAAGCTTCAACATGTCAACGCACATTGTAAATTTCAGAAGACAGGAGGCTGCAAGTGACCAAGATGTAAGCTTAGAAGGGTCTATGCAGAAGTGTACATGCAGATAGCCTCCGCAAGTACATGTAGGCAAATGTTCGTGGATGGAAGGTGGAAGGGGTATTGTTTTGAGGACAAAAATTGAGAGCCCAAATGACAGCCATCACAAACTTACATGAGGCACTGACAAAATGGTTGTTCTAACAGCTATACAATTGACCCCTGGATAACATGAGTTTAAACTGTATAGGTCCACTTATACACAGATTTTATTCAAGAAACATTGCAAAATGTCTTGGAGATCTGAGATAATCTGAAAAAAAAAAACTCAGAAAAACCAGGTAGCCTAGAAACACTGAAAAAAACTAAGAAAACATATGTTATAAATGCATAAAAGACATGTAGATACTAGCCTATCATTTACCACCACGAAATACAAAAATCTACTATAAAAAGTTAAAATTGATCAAAACTTACACAAACACAGACCATATATGGAGCCATTTACAGTCAAGAGA
The DNA here is from genome assembly GCF_009764315.1 of Trachypithecus francoisi. Classification (NCBI taxonomy): domain Eukaryota; kingdom Metazoa; phylum Chordata; class Mammalia; order Primates; family Cercopithecidae; genus Trachypithecus; species Trachypithecus francoisi. Next base: position 7,726,007 of record NW_022681464.1, on the reverse strand, counting down.
AATGTAAACATTCAGATGAAGTATTAAATCGTAACTACATAAGATTAACGGTAGTACATACTGCACTACTGTAATAATTTCATCGCCACCTCCTGTTGCTATCACGGTGAGCAGAAGTATTGCAGGTATCCACTGAGTGGGGCTAATCATCTCTGCATGAGCAGTTCTTCTCTCCAGTAAATTGAGTATCACAGTAAAAAGTGATCTCTCACATATCTCATGTAATTTTCACCATGTGTAGTGCAAGACCATAAGCCTTGACTAACACCATGAGATCCATATGATGTATCACTAGTGATGCTGAAAGTGCTCCCAAGAAGCAGAGAAAAATCAGGACATTACAAGAAAAACTCCAATTGCTTGGTATGTACCGCAGACTGAGGTCTGCAGCTGCAGTTGCCCGCCATTTCGAGATAAATGAATCCAGTGTAAGAACTACTGTTTAAAAAAAAAAGAAATTTGTGAAGCTGTCACTGCAGCTACGCCAGCAGGTGTGAAGACCTTGCACCTTCTGTGAAACAACTTTTTATCTCATATTGAAAATTCAGGTTTTAAGTGGGTACAGGATTGCTATAAAGAAAGGCGTACCTATAGACTATCATATGGTTTGAGAAAAAGTGCAGTCATTATATGACAACTTAAAGCAAAATTAAAGTGAAGGATCTAAAGCTGGAAAATTTAATGAAAGCAAAAGATGTCTGAGAATTTAGAAAGAGGTGTGGCTTAAGAAATGTCAAGATAACAGGAAAGGAGCTTCTGCCAACCAAAGTAGATGAGTTCCCAGGTGCCATTAAGAAAATCATTGAGGAGAAAGGGTGTCTGCCTGAACAGGATTTTAATGCAGACGCAAGCGCTCTATTCTAGAGGGAAAAACTGCCACAAAGGACATTTATTAGCAAAAAGAGAAGCAAGTACCAGGATTTGAGGTAGGAAAGGACAGGCTAACTCTACTGTTTTGTGCAAATACAGTCAGGTTTATGATTAGGACTGCCCTTCTCTATAAGGCTGCTGACCTCCAATCCTTGAAGGGAAAAGATAAATACCAGCTGCCACAACAAAAAGGCCAGGGCAGCCAGAACCCATTTTCTGGATTTGTTCCACCAATGCTTTGTCCCTGAAGTCAAGTACCCTGCCAGTAAAGGACTGTCTTCTAAAGTTCTTTTGAAATTGAACAATGTCCCTGGTAACCCATAATCCCATGATTCCAACACCAAATGTGTCAAAGTTATCTACTTGTCCCAGAGGACATTAATAACACCTCTAAATCAGCCTCTAGATCAGGGAGTCGTAAGGACCTTTAAGGCTTATTACACACAGTACTCCATGGAAAAGATTGTCAATGCTACAAAAAAGAACTCTGATAGAGTGTCACCAAAGTGTGGAAGGATTACGCCATTGAAGATGTCATTGCTGTAATAGAAAAAAGCCACGGAAGTCATCAAGTCCAAAATGATACATTCCTACTGGAGAAAACAGTGTACAGATATGCCTGACTTCACAGGATTTACACCAGAGCCTATCGAGGAAATCATAAGAGACTGTGGATATGGCAAAAAAAAAAAAAAAAAAAAAGGTGGGGGGGGAGGAGTGAAGGGCTTCAAGATACGGATCTTTTTAGAGAAATTCAAGGGCTAACAGACTCCACATCAGAGGAATTAACAGAAGACAACATAATGGAGACCAGTGCTTCTAAATCAGCTCTAGATGATGAGGAAGAAGATGCAGAAGCAGTGCCAGAAAACAAAAGACATAGGACAATCTAGCTATAATATGGTTCCAGTTATTCAAGGCTGCTTTTGACTTATAACACTGATTCTTCTATGCCATGGGCACTGAAACTAAAGCAAAAGGTGTAAGGAGGATTGGTACCACACAGAAACATTTTCAGAGAAATGAAAATGCAAAAAAGTCAGGCAAAAATTAATTATTTTCATAAAGTTGCACTGAATGTGCCTGACTCCCAGTCTGCCTCTTCCACCTGTGAGACAGCATGACCAACTACTCCTCAGCCTACTCAGAATGAAGACAATGAGGATGAAGACCTTCATGATGATCCACTTCCACTAAGTGAATAGTATATGTATTTTCTCTTCCTTATGATTTTCTTAGTTTCTTTTCTCTAGCTTAAAGAATACAGTTTATCATGCATGTGACATACAAAATATGGGTTAATCAACTGTTTATGTATTGGTAAGGCTTCCAGTCAACAGTAGGTAATAAGTTTTAAGAGAGTCAAAAGTTATATACAGATTCTTCACTGTGCAGGACAGCATCCCAACCACCACATTGTTCAAGGGTCAACTGTATATTTACTAAAAAAGAAACTAAGTAAAAGCTCAAAAAAGAACTTTAAATGATCAAAAGAATGTTCTCAAAAAAGTCCTCAAACTGAAGATATTCAGCCCTTGGTATAATTTGTTAGAAAATATAATGGCCCTAACTGCTGGATGTGGTGACTCACGCCTGTAATCCCAGCACTTTGGGAGGCCAAGGCGGGGGCTGAGGCCGGTGGATCACGAGGTAAAGAGTTCAAAACCAGCCTGACCAACATGGTGAAACCCCGTCTCTACTAAAAACACAAAAATTAGCTGGGCAAGGTGGCAAGTGCCCATACTCCCAACTACTCAGGAGGCTGAGGCAGGAGAACCCGGGAGGCAGAGGTTGCAGTGAGCCAAGACCACGCCGCTGCACTCCAGCCTGGGCAACAGAGCGAGACTCCATCTGAAAAGAAAAGAGAAGAGAAGAGAAGAGAAGAGAAGAGAAGAGAGAGAAGAGAGAAGAGAGAAGAGAAGAGAATGGCCATAACCTAATATAATCATACTCACGCCACTCAAAACAGAAAAAAAATTAATGCGTCCTCAAGCTCAATTCAGGAGACTGGTCCCAAGGCCTCCCTCCAGGAAGAGGCAACACAGCATGCCAAATTTCATAAATTTGGCCATGTCAATCCTTTTTAGGGATGTATGGAATGCCACATAACAATACTGCATCAGCAACCCTGGAGTCCAACTAGGGTTCAAACACTAAAAATTTGAAAGGAGTCAATAATAGGATTATGTAACTTTCTTTAGCAATATAGTAGAAATGGTGGGAAAATGAGGTTTGCGCAAAACTAGGGAATTGTAATGCAAATAAAAGAGCAACAGTGAACTTAACAGTAACCCGGTTAAACTGTAATACGACACACAAATAAGCACTGTAGTATGTAACTTGATAAAATAAAGCAAATACACAAAACTCCATCAAACACACGTAATAATCTACCAACTAAAAACCTGGGACTATTGGGCAGCAAAAAGTGTACCTGGCTACCTTTGGCCCCTGTTGGAATCCTACTCTGTGCCACAAAATATGCTCTAGAGGAGCCAACTACAGACACCGTAGTATGCAGCACAGTCTTATCATAGCACAGAGAACAGGATTAATTCAACCTTTGGAAAGGAAAGGTGTCACTAAAGTTGACACCAGAGCACAAGTACTGAGAGAGAGAATACACCAGGTGGGAAGTTCAGCATGTTTTCTAAAGACAGGAAATGTTCTAGGAGAGATGAAAAATTTAGGTTATCACTAAAATATGGTGCACAGGAAGCACTGTGGTAGAAGATGAGGGGAAAATAAGACCAATGCAGATTAAAAAGTGAAGACAGAAATTACTGCTAATGATAGGAGTATTACTTCATTTATTTCAGTGACAATTTGCATTTTGCTGATCTACTGGATGTGCAGTTTAGGGAAAAGGATTGAAACACAACTAATGTGACCAACTACCTAATGTAGCATGTAGTGGTACATTCATCACTATTTGGAATGAGGAAAGAAAAACAACCATGAAGGCTAAAGGGTCAGTTTTATACATGCCTTTATGTAAGTAACTATGTTCATCACATGGCCAGGAGACAGCATAAAATACAGTAGACTCGGGAGATAGCAATCAATGTATAAGTAAGGGTGTGTGCTGGGGCTAGCTGAGACAACTGGTGTCTTGAAGAAAAGCAGAGCGCCCAGTCTCTAGGCTTGGTTTCTGAGGACTGTCCAGACCTGTTCCAACTCCACAATTATATCCTCAGAACAAAACCTCTTTTTGAGTTAACATGAGTAATATCTCTGTTCCTTGCGAAAAACTGATAGAAAAAGCAAAATTTAAGAAGAATCTCGTTAGAAGTATCTATATCTTTTGTTCAATTACTCCATTCATAAGAATTTAGCTTAAAAAAATGAATAAAAAATGAAGCTTCTGTATAAACAGCAAAAACAAAAGTGATTTCCAGCATTAGGAGGAATGAGAGTAAATCGTTTCTGTAACACCTTCTTTTGAAACGGAGTTTCACTCTTGTTGCCCAGGCTGGAGTGCAAGGGCGTGACTTGACTCACTGCAACCTCCGCCTCCCGGGTTCAAGCAATTCTCCTGCCTCAACCTCTGGAGTAGCTGGGATTACAGGCAGGTGCCAACACGCTGGTCTCATTTTTTGTATTTTTAGTAGAGACGGGGTTTCACCATATTGGCCAGGCTGGTCTCGGACTCCAGACCTCTCAGATGATCCATCTGCCTCGGCCTCCCAAAGCGCAGGGACTACAGGCATGAGCCATCGCGCCCAGCTTCTGTTACACTTTTGTCAGGAGAAATGTTTCTTATGAGTTAAGCTGTATTCCTAAAGTTTTCTGTAAAATCTTTACAGTATTTTTTCTTCACTGAAATGAAACTACCTTAAGTTAAGCCTATTCTGGGTCATCTGAATGGCCACATGACCTGGTATTGCCACATGATTTCAGTGTCCCATGTCTTCCAAGAGGAGTTAAAACCATTTTGGAACTAAGTGAACACTTAAAGTTACCAGCCTTACCTTTGCATGTCTCAGTAACCACAGCTGGCTGACATCTGTCTAATATCTCTGGAAAATTTTAAAATTATGTAATAAAATAACATTTGTTGTTAAGTAATGCTGATAATACATCTCAGTTAAGCTTTTATTTTAAAAACTGAAGTATTTTTAGCCAATATTTTTGAAGTGTAAATAGACTGAATGTAGGTTGACAAGGAACAGATAACGATGTGTTCCAGGTTAAAAACAAATGAAACACAAAAAAGAAAACTAGACTTATGATCAAGTTGCCATCAAAATATGAATGAGTCATTTACAGAATACACAGATTTCCTTCAATGGTGTGGCAGCAAATTCTCTACTGAAATAAATGTTCAACATCTGCAGAATTGAAATCTAAGTTCAGATACTAATTCTAATTCCAGCAATAAGTGATACTTACATAATGCAGATTTCAAAAGAACACAAAGACTTTATCTTTACAGTTGAATAAGTCAGCTTACCAAATGATATCTCAGTAAAATTAGGATTCTAAGACTACTCACCGAAAAGTTTCAATAAGGTAAGAGTTCTAATTATCCTGAACTCGTAGTAAAGCCTTCAAGTTATTAACTCTATACTCTAGGTTGACAAATAGCATTCTCTGCACATTTAATTAAACAGTATATATTCTTTGCAGAGTCCTCAACTACATGGTCCTTTTCTTACTGTTTTTATTCTGACATAACTCTATCACTGAGTATGTATTACAAAAAAATCTCCAAATCCTTAGAATGACTTTTCATTTTATATTGTCTTTTGGAACACATAAAGTTATATTTTAATTAAAAATCTTTTATGACACAACCTTGCCTCTTTTCAAAGAAATCTTGCTCTGCCTCTAAATATGGTAGGAAACATTTACTGAGTGCTTAAAACTAAGAGTCCAGTAAGCAAGAATTCCAAATCCTAAGAACCAACTGGGGTAGGTACTATTATTTACAAATGAGGAATGTGAGGCACAAATAAATACCCCAATGTAATACAGAGAATCCCCTCTAGATACTCTTATGGACACTTCAGTTTTACTTTTCAAATAAAGTTTCTAAAAGAAAGATCAGAAATTTGGTTTTAAGAGGTGAGACAGTGATCTAACCATCTCTCATAAGGACAGCCTGTGTATTCAAGTTTATCTTTCACTAAGTCATAATGCCACTTCTGCCGCATAGCAAATTCATACTAAATAAAGTACTGATCGCACACTTTCTGTTATTTGTTCACACTTAACATCAAGGTAAGAGAATATTAATTACTACTGCTTTCTAGTTAGTCTTGATATTTGCCAGGGTGATCCTCCTTCCTTACTTTTCAGATGTGTAGTATTGCTGGTTACTTTAAGTTTAGCATGTTCTACAAAAATCCTACAGGATTTTGACTGGAAGTGCAACGAATTTATATTAGTTTATGGAAAACATATTTATGATATCAAGTACTCCTACTATGCAAATGAATATTTCCATTTATTTATCTACTGATAAGTTGCATAATTTTCTCCATAAAAAACCTTACAGCTTGTTAAATTTCCTTATTTCTCCAGATATCTTGGTTTTTATTGTAAATGGAGACAAACTATACAAAAATATTATACCGAACACTCTTGTACTTTCCATCTAGCTGTCATATCTTAGCATTTTGCAGTACTTGATCAGATGTAAGAAATAAGACAAGATATGGATACAGCTAAAGCTCCCCATGCATTCCTTTTTGATACCATTTCCCTCCCCCTTGCTTCTCAGAGATAATCACTACCCTGATGTTCCCCCATGGTCATTTAACAGTTTTGCTACATATTGTATCCATACAATACAGTTCTGTACATTTTATAAACTTATATGAAAGTCTGATACTGTTCAGTACATGCTGATACATATATAATCCTAAATCCTAAGTTCATTCATTTTAGCTGTCACATGGCATTCCATTTTATGACTAGCACAGTTCATTGTCCATTCACTCTGGATGACTAGTTAGGTTTCCAATTTTCCTCTCTCACAACCTGCTACGAATACGCTGGCATATATCATTTTATACTAGGTAAAAGCTCTTCTAGGGCAGAAGCTTTCAACCTTTTTAACCAAAAAAAGTCCCACAGTGAAAAGTACATTTTACACTGCAAGCTAGTATATACACACACTTAGCTAGATGAGACATTTCACCACACGCTGCACTCTACAATTTCTCTAAACTGAGGGTCGTGAGCCATGAGTGAGCATGAAATCAATAATTCTAACAAATGTTTACACTCATGTAACCACCATCCCAAACAAGACAACATTTCCAGCATCTCAGATGTCCCCCTTATGTCCCTTTTCAGTCTATCCACCCTCCCCATCCCAGGCAACTACTGACTTCTGTCACTGAGTATTAATTTTACCTGTTCTAGAAATTCATATAGATGGAATTATGCTGTCAGTACTCTGTGTTTTTTTAACACTCTTTCGAAAGTTCTCTTGTATTCATTTTCTAAGAATTTTTGTCACGAAGAAACACTAAATGTTATCATATGCTTTCCCGTTGTCCAAAGTTATATGACTTTTCTCCTTTAATGTGTTAACATGATGAATTTCATTTACGAGTTTTCTAATGTTTAATCATCACTACATTCCTGAGACAAACCCTAATTAGTCATGGTATTTTTGTTTTGAGTAAATGCTAACTTTTTTTTTTTTTTTGAGACGGAGTCTCGCTCTGTCGCCCAGGCTGGAGTGCAGTGGCCAGATCTCAGCTCACTGCAAGCTCCGCCTCCCGGGTTTACGCCATTCTCCTGCCTCAGCCTCCCGAGTAGCTGGGACTACAGGCGCCCGCCACCTCGCCCGGCTAATTTTTTGTATTTTTTTAGTAGAGACGGGGTTTCACAAGGGTTAGCCAGGATGGTCTCGATCTCCTGACCTCGTGATCCGCCCGTCTCGGCCTCCCAAAGTGCTGGGATTACAGGCTTGAGCCACCGCGCCCGGCCTGAGTAAATGCTAACATTTTACAAACTACAATTTTTATTGCCACATTCATTGCTGAGAATGCAGCCTATATCCCTTTCTCACACTATCCAGTTGGGGTATCAAGATTATAGTAGCCTTGCAAAGTAATTTTTCTGTAACATTTTGTATAAGATTTGAGTTAATTCCTCATGTTTGGTTGCACTTGTCCATATGGGGTTTTCATTTGCAGTCTGGTGTTTTCCTTGAGGACTTAAAATTTTATATTGGTACAGGTATATTTATTTTGTTTTGTTCTGAGAAAGAATCTCACTCTGTCGCCGAGGCTAGAGTGCAGTGGCACAATCTTGTCTCACTGCAACCTCTGCCTCCTGGGTTCAAGTGATTCTCCTGCCTCAGTCACCTGATTAGCTGGGATTACAGGCGCCTGCAACCACGCTTGGCTAATTTTTGTTATTTTTGATAGAGATGGCGTTTCACCATGTTGGCCAGGCTGGTCTCGAACTGCTGACTTCAAATGATCCACCCACCTCAGCCTCCCGAAGTGGTAGCCACCACGCCCAGTCTGGTATAGGTATATTTCCAACATGACTTTATGTTTCTTTTTTTTTTTTTTTTTGAGACAGAGTCTTGCTCTGTCGCCCAGGCTGGAGTGCAGAGGCACTATCTTGGCCCACTGCAAGCTCCGCCTCCCAGGTTCACGCCATTCTCCTGCCTCAGCCTCCCAAGTAGCTAGGACTACAGGCGCCCGCCACCAGGCCTGGCTGATTTTTTTTGTATTTTTAGTAGAAACGAGGTTTCATCGTGTTAGCCAGAATGGTCTCGATCTCCTGACCTCGTGATCCGCCCACCTCAGCCTCCCAAAGTGCTGAGATTACAGGCGTGAGTCACCGCGCTCGGCCGCCTTTTAAGTTTTTAAATCATAATCTAGTGAAGTTTCTAATTCTTATTAAGCCAACTATGTAATTTATTTTGCTAGAAATTGTCCACTTTACCTGTTTCCAAATTTAAAGAAATAAAACTGTTCACAGTATTCTTGCAGTTTTAAAATCTCAATTTGTCTGCAGTTACACCACCTCTTCATTTCCAATACATTTGTCCATTTTTTTTCTCCTCTATCAATCCTGGCACTCTTTTCAACTTAGTTACATACACTAAACCAAAGGTACTATTTTTGTTGTTGTTGTTGAGATGGAGTCGCGCCCTGTCGCCCTGGCTAGAGTGCAGTGGTGCAATCTCAGCTCACTGCAACCTTTGCCTCATGGGTTCAAGCGATTCTCCTTACAGAATGTATCAACTGTAATTGTTGGGGGCTTGCTAATTGTACTCTTCTAATCCTTTATAACCTTGTAGTTTTTTAAATCTACCTATCTACCTTTTCATAAATTACTGAGAGGTACATTAAAATTTTCTACTACAATTACAGATTTGATTTATCCCTGTAATTCTTATCTTATTTTGTGTTTTCTAATATCTATCCATTTTTCTTTGCTTTTTTATTCTTCCCTGCCTTATACTGGAGTGATCAAATTCTCTTCATTTGCACCCCTCATCCCCACTGACTTGGAGTTACACATTATTCTATTTCAATTCTTTTGGAGAGTTATTGGTAAAAAATTTTTAATGGAAAACTTTAACTTATCATTGCATTGCAGATGAAAACAGTCTATTAAAAACCATAATAAAGAATTTTTTTTAAGAGATGGGTTCTCCCTACGTTGCCCAGGCTTTAACTCCTGGACTCAAGCGATCCTCCTGCCTCAGCCTCCCAAAGTGCTAGGATTACAGGCATGAGCCACCACACCCGACCAAGGGAATATCTAAAAAGCAGAAACCTCATGATAGGGAGAAGAGGTAAGGAGAAAACAGAAGCAAACTTTTAATGGCTGGAAAATGGGTGAGTAGTAATTGAACAGATCAGAAACTACTAACTCTAGGCTAGCTGTAGGGAAAGCTGAACACAAACGATCAACACAGAAATCCTCAAAAAGTTAAGGAACCAACAGCAAGTCACGGCAAGAACTGAGGGCCAGGCGGGGGAAGGAGTAATAGGTGGTACTTGTTAGAGCTTTGTAGAAAAGAATTCAGTTCTTAGATTTGCGCCCCTACTGTCTCTGGTTAACTAATCCTCTGCCTCAACGTTTACTTTCTGCAAAGGGGAAAACAACAATCCCTGGACTAGGAGATGGCCTGGGTATAAATAGAAAGAAAAGAGGGTGTTAATGAACATAAGCACACTATGCTAAACGTCGACTCCCAAACCTCTTCCTCCACTGGGTTCTGGCTCCCAAATACTAGCAGCCAGACCTCCGCCCAGTTATTCAGATCAAAAGACTTCACCAGGGTACCTGACCAACCCAGGAGGAAAGGCATACAGATGCTAATATTGGGAGTTTACCAACAAACAGCCTGCTCAGATCCCTCTCCAGTGAAACTGAAAGGATACAAGTTTCACCCACACATTCAGTTTTTGATCAGCTTTTTAGATCCCCACTTCTTAAGAATTACTTTATCTGAGGAAAAACGTCAAACAAAATCAGAAAAAAATCCGCTTCAAGAAAAGACTATACAGAGAAAGAAAACACTTTTAAAACATCAATATGGCCAGAGAAACAAGACTTAGCAACCCTGAAGAAAGAGCAGCATGCTCTCAAACGCAGCATTCAGAGAACTGAACAGCTCTTGCGTAGCTTGATAACTCATGACAGCAGAAATAGGGGGGAAAAATCAATAGAAGTGCTAGAAGATAAAGTAGAAGAAATCTTCCAGAAATGAGAAAAGAAAGACAGGAAACAGTAGAGAAAAAGCGAAAAAAATTGGAAGGCTGGTTCCAGAGATCCAATGTCCCAACAGCAATTCCAAATACAGAGATGCAGAGTAGGGGAGTCAGATAAATTAAGAAAAAGCCCCTGAACTGAAAGATGGGAGTTTCCAGATGGAAAGGGCCCATCAAGACCCCAGTAAAATAAATGAAAACAAACCTACATGAAGGCCCATGGTAGCGAAACCAGAATGCCAAGGACAAAAAAAGGGCCTAAAGTTTCCAAGGAGGAAAAAAAAACCAAAAAAATAGGTTATACAGAAAACAATCAAAACGCCTTTGGTTTTGTCAACAGTACACTGTAAATAAAGTCAAGAGAGCAATGGCTTCATAATCCTGGACTTCATAATTTTTCAAAAAAAAAAAAAAGTCCAACCTAGACTTATGTTACCCAGAACAAAGGCATTAATATCTCCAAGTATTTACCGCCCCGCCCCTCCCTCCCCGCGCCAACACACTCTCCAGGAAGGTCCTGAAGAATATGTCTTCACTGATGAGAGCTATAATGATAAATGGATAAGGGTGATTGATGGGGCCATAAAGAACAGTTTTTAACCACTCTTTACCAACATCTCAGCAGATTTCTGATTCCAAAGATTACAATGCAAAAGAAAAAAATTTAAACAAGAATTCTTATATTTGTACATATTTATATATGTATGGATTTATTTAGACCAGTACTATTCAACAGAAACAGGATGCAAACCATATACAGTTAAATTTTTTATCAGCCACATTAAAAAAGTGAAAACAGGTGTGCTTTAGTCAGTTCAGGCTGCTATAACAAAGTACTATAGACTATGTGGCTTATAAACAACAGAAATTTATTTCTCACAGTTCCGGAGGCTGCAAGTCCGAGATCAGGGTACCAGCATGGTTAGGTTCCAAGTAAGGGCCCTCTTCTGGGTTGCAGACTGCCGCTTTTTTCGGGTATCTACACATGGAGGACAGAATGCTAACAAGGGTCTCTTTCATGAAGGCACTAATCCCATTCATGAGGGCTCATTATCTCTCAAAGATCCCATTTCCTGATGCCATCACAACAGGAATTACAAGATGAAATCATAATTTAATAATTTTATTAATTTAACCCAATATATCCAAAATACTATTTCAATTTGCAATCGGTATTAAAAACCACTGAAATATTCAACATTCTGTTTTTGTACTGTCAGAAAATTAGTGTGTATTTGATGCTTGTGGTCCATCTCGATTCCAAGAGTTCAATAGCCACATGTGGCTAGTGGCTATCACACTGGACAGAGCAACTCTAGAAGGATGAACGAGAAGCTAGAAACAGTGATTACATTTCTGGGAAGCACAACTGGGCACCGGGAGGTAGGAGATGTGAAGGAGACTTAGTTTTCTCAGTATTTACTATTTTGTTCTCTTTGACTTTTATACCATGTGCATGTGTTATTCGAAAAAAATGAATGAAGCACATTCTCTAAAATAAATTACAAATGTAGATATTCTTTGAACTACTTCTAGCAAACTATCTTACAGACAAACCTGCAAAGGAGCAAAATGCTATATAAACGAAGTTATTTGTTGTAGCATTGTTTTTAATACCACAAAACTGGAAATCATCTAAACGTTCAACAGAGGACTGATGATATATTCACACATCTGGCCAGGCACAGTGGCTCACACCTGTAATTCCAAAACTTTGAGACTAGCAACTGTATGGCAAAGAACAGACCGATAAAGAGACTCTTCACTGCGTATCCCTGAATTTTGGATTGCAGTCATGTATTACGTATATAAAAATTCACTATTCCACATGCAGCTGTAGATCTGTTTTCACTGACCCTGCCTTGCCTTGCTGTGATATTTAAGTCCATCGAAAGCCTGTTTTTCCAGTTCCTCCATAGAGAGGTCTGAGGCTTCTTTCTCCCAGAAGCCCCAGATGTTTCAATGATATGAGAACAGTTTTTATTTTTTAATTTTTTTAAGCACACAGTTCCCAGAGTTCTGTCTCCTTTCATTGAATGGTATTATAATCTCAGCCCCTCAGCCCCAGCTACTGAATCTTATCTCTAGTAAATGCCCCACAGCCAGACTTTCCTTAAAGTTGACTGATTTTTCTAAGTTTCTAGTACCTGGGCACTTTCCCTCCCCCTTTAAGATAACCTATATACATAAGAGAAAACTTGTTTTATATTTTATCCAACATTTTCATCTATTTACAGTAGGAAGAATGGGCCTAACTTGTGTCTGTCTCATTTTAAGAAATTTAGATAAAGACAGTATAAACAATAATAGCAAACACTGAAGAAGGTATGATCATTGAGAAGAGACTGCTAAACTTGGCAGTTCATCTGGAAGGCCAGTAGGCAGGGAAATGTGAAAAAAAAAGGTTAAAAAAAATTTCACAAAGTTGAAGTCAAGGACAGATAGTGAGTAAATGTAGAATGCAAATGTAGATTGCACTTTTAAAAGGTATGGAGGGAAGAGAAATTTCAAATCTTCAAACTGCAGGGAAATGCAAAATATTCCCCAAATACCTATGTGAATTTTTATTTCAAAAGAAAACCAAAGTTAATTATTTCAATATAACATACTTTAAATATGATGGTGCTGCCTCATCTACAACATCTAAGGTCCCACTAGAAATAATACAAAATCACTATATCTGTGGGTTCCAAATACATGGATTAAACCAACCATGGATAAAAAATATTCAGGAAAAAACTGTGACTGTACTGAACATGCACAGACTTTTTCTCATCATTTCTAAAACAATACAGAATAACAACTATTTACATTATATTAGATATTAAGTAATCTAGAGACAATTTAAGAATAACAATAAAACGTGCATAAAACAAATTCTACACCATTTTATATAAGGGACTTCAGCATTCTCAGATTCTGGTGCCTGCAGGAGGGTCCTGGAAGCAATCCTCTATGGAGACCCAGATTTTTAGCAATATATGTTCAAACATACTACAAGGCAGAGAAAAAAGCAGCAGAATTTTAGTCAAATAAATAATTCATTAGTAACTGGGATAACAGAAAACCTCAAAAAAATTAAAATACATAAAAGCCAATTTTTTAAAAACAGATTTTTCAATTATCACTATAACTATGTTCTTTCCAAAGCGTAAGCTAGTAAAAGACACTGCCAACTGGAAACCTAGGTTGGCCCTCATGGAGAATGATGGGTGATTTATTTTAAACAAAAGCAAACAGAAAACATTGATGTGTTCAACTTTATGGACTGTCACACCTAATGCAAGCTTGAATTTAATTCAAGAAAATTATTATTTTAGCAAAAGTTCACATTAAATAGGGACTGCTGTGTAAAGAGACTACCTATTTGTTTTTGTTTGTTTGTTTTGTTTTGTTTTTGTTTTTACCTAGGAGTTATATTCCTATCACCTATAATGAGTTTTGTGGAATCCACAACTCTATAATCAACTTGTAAACATATAACTTACATATTGGTTTATCACTCCCAGATTATTAAAAAAAAAAAAGCACCTATGACAACACTACAAAGGCCCAGACTCAAATCAGCACAAATATAAAGTATAAGTACTCCAATCGCTCTTCAAATTCCCAGTCTATCCTGACCTCTTCTGAAGCAGCAACTAATACCACGTCAAATCACGTGAGTGGGGTCCTCAGGCCGTAAAAGTTCAATTAAAGGAAAGTCTAGAGTAGTGCCACCCAACACAACTTTATACAATGATGTAAATGTCCTTGGGCATCTGTGCTGTCTAATACAGTAGCCATCAGCTGCATATGGCTATCTAAATTTAGATTAAGTAAAATTTAACGTTCAGTTTCTCAGTCACAGCAGCCACATTTCAAGTGCTGAATAGTCACATGTGGCTGGCAGCTACTTGTTAAGATAGAGCAGGTCTACAGCAAAAATTTCTCCAAGACCTACTGTTCAGTGGTGCTTCAAAGGCTTCCTAGTGGTGAGGATGAGAGGAAAACTGATCAGGCAGGACTTCAACAACTGCCTATTTTTCCTTCTACAAAACAGCTTTACTCCTTTTATCTGCTTTACATTTTGAAATCCTGCGTATTTCTCTCTCGAGGCTTTCTAGTTGCTGCTGTGTGCGCAGGTGTGTGCATGTATTAAGTCTGACTACTACTGGTTTAGAGCAGAAACGGCCAACGCACAACCTCAGGCCAAAGCTGGACCCTCCTGATAACTAAAACGTTTACAAAAAAAAATGTTTAATTGATCAGCTAAAATGAACTACAACCTAACTGCCTATTAAGAATGTTAGGCTGGGCGCAGTGGCTCACGCCTGTAATACCAACACTTTGGGAGGCCGAGGAGGGCGGATCACCTGATGTCAGGAGTTCCAGACCAGCCTCACCAACATGGTGAAACCCTGTCTCTATTAAAAATACAGAATTAGCAGGGAATGGTGGCGCATGCCTGTAATCCCAGCTACTTGGGATGCCGAGGCAGGAGAACTGCTTGAACTTGGGAGGCGGAGGTTGCAGTGAGCCAAGATCGCACCATTGCACTCCAGCCTGGGCAATGAGCAAAACTCCATCTCAAAAAAAAAAAAAAAGAGAGAATTTTAAAAGCTGATCTCAATAAGGAAAATTTGCATTCACTGTCACAGATAAAGTATCTCTAGTCAACAAAAAAGTTTCAATAGTTCATTCAAGTCAAGGGAGAAGGCTCATGGGCCCAGCTTCCACAGCATCATTTATGAGGATTTTATACAGGGGACTCTGCAAAAAAGATTCACCACCCCACGTTTTCTTTTTTTTTTTTTTTTGAGATGGAGTCTCACTCTGTCTCCCAGGCTGGAGTGCAGTGACAGGATCTCAGCTCACTGCAACCTCGGCCTCCCGGTTCAATCAAGTCTCCTACCTCAGCCTCCCAAGCAGCTGGGACTACAGGTACCCGCCACCACACCCAGCTAATTTTTGCATTTTTAGTAGAGACAGGGTTTCACCATGATGGCCAGGCTGGTCTCAAACTCCTGACCTCAGAGTGATCGGCCCGCCTCGGCCTCCCAAAGCGCTGGGATTACAGGCGTGACCCACTGCCTTCAGCCTCACCACTCCACATTCTAAAATGAAAGATGTGATGAGGATGGAACATTTCCTTGACATTTACAAGACCTTAACCATTATGTCTTTATAGAATTTCTGGAAGTAGCTGAAGCAGCATATGAAAATGTAGTTTACTTTTAATTATAGGCAAACTATAAGATCACAGATTTACTATGCTACTTCCTCAGAGCAAGAGTCTTTTTTGACTTAAGAGACTCAAACTAATGAACAGATGGAACACCAGTGGTTCACTCAAGATTATTCTTACTGAATATATTAAATGTAAAACTACATCCCCCTTTCCCACAAAATGAGGGAAGGTATGACATTGTACATTATTCAAGGAAATGCACATTTTTACATTAAGGTAGACACGTGTACTAAAAAGAAGCAACTAAAGTCTATCCTCACTTTCCACTACTCTACAGCCTTGAGGTCAATGTAAAACCAGATTTTGAAAAATGACAGGGCTACCTAGGAGAATTAATGACAATTACACAGTAAATTTACAAACTTTGATAAGAATTAATCACATTAGAATTTCTATTTTCTTAAGAGTATAAATCTAAAGCTACATCAAGCACCTGTCCTATCAATATGTCTCAGTTACAAATAAGAGGAACCCACAGAGCCAAGGAGAACCACTCACACTGTACAATGTGAGGCAAGCACAGAAGACACAGAATTGCCCTAATATTTCTGGCTATCTGACCAAACTAAAGGCAGTGTCTAAATCCACCTGGCTTGGAAAAATTACATTCTTCCTACATGAAATTGCTGAACTGAAGCTGAGAGCTATCTTTGAGATGTAAATCTAGAATCAACATTGAATTATGTCCTAACTGAATACATCACAATTACACCAACCTGAAAAAAATGATCAAAATTGATCAGTGACAAGCAATAAGCCTCCAAATATGCATTTTTAAACCAAAAAGGCTAGTACTTTTTTTTGTACTACTGCTACAAAAAAAAAAAATCCGATTTTTAAAAACAGCCAAGGCTACACATTACAAGGTCACCAATAATTATCTGATGGTGTAGATGGTTTAAAAAGTAACCCTGAAATAAGGTTAGAAGAAACGAGATCAAAAAACTTAACAATGCTAATACTGGGCAGAAGTATTATCAATGCTAATACTGGGCAGACATTACAAGAGTCAAGAAACCCTCAACAGAGAGACTGGCCAACTATCCACTCTTGCTTTACCCTAGAAATCTCGAGCATACTCTGTCTCAAAGCACAGTGAAAAGCATACGCTACTGTCAAAGCACAAGTGAAATTTTATGATACTTCTGTAGACTGACAAAAAAATTACCTACTCTGAAGAAAGGGGGTGGGTGGCATAGGGTGCTACCACACTGAGACAGCCTTTCTTTACTGCTGGCTATCCTTTCAGCTTAGAATCTGAATGGCTGTCTGAATGGCAAAACAAATGAAAACATCTTGGTCATAACAGGTACTGTGGATCTTTCATGAAATAAACTGTAAGCTATAGCACAATCTTCAACCCCTTTAAGAACATTTCTTAATCATCGTGAGTGACAATCTAAAGTATATTATGTAGATTACTGCACTCTTAAAAAGATTTTCCCAAACATGACTTAAGCTAATTGATGGACATTCGTTACTATGCTTTCAGGTCTGGTCCTGCACTCAATGGCCCCAGACATGCTAGTCAGGCTTTGACGATTTTTGCGTCTTGTAGATTATCTCTGTTATCCTCACTGGGCTGTTATCTGTTTTTTTCTTACCAGAGACACTAGTCTAACATCCTACTACCCAGCCCCCACCACACCCCCTTTAAACCTCCCACAGTACCCATAATCTACTTGTTTCTAATCTAGCGCAGGTTTAGAAGCCAGATAAGTTTGCTTGTTAGAAACACTTTAAGTAAATGCCAATGCGTTCTTATTAAGAGGCTCCAAGGCTCTCCTAAGCTTTAAGCTATCGACTGGGACAATTTGGCTATCTCAGGCCTTTGTTGTTCGTTGTATGCTTCTCATATACATTTTATAATAGGTCAATAATAATAGTGTAGGCAAATCATTTGGATTAGAAAAAGCCCAAGTAACAAACCCACAACTACAAGAGAGGAAGAAATCATTTGGGAGGACCCTTATGTCTCAGGCAATGTTCTAGGTACTTTAACTGTGATCACTGAATAAGGAAGGGGTTATTACTTCCATTTTCTGTCAGAAAACCAACCGTCAGGGGTTAAGCAGTAAATTGCCCAATATTGTAACTGAGAAACAAAATATTAGCCTAGGGCTCTCTGATTCCAAAACCCAAGGCCTTTCCACTACACAAGACTGCTGTCCAATCCTGGGTCTCGGTTTAACTACCTGTTTTTTACACTTTATTCCTGATCCTTCCACTGGAACCTGAGTTATTCAACTTTGCTTTCTTTCCTTAACCACTTTCTGTAACTAAAGGGCAATAAGTGATCAAATTAAGGTCAGATGAAGCTTAGCTCTGCAAGTGTACATCTGTTCAGCAATAAACATGTTTCTGAAAGACTGGCTGTATCTTCAGTTTGTATAAACTGTGTAAAACTGGTGACAATTGTTCCCAGTGACACTGAGTGACATGACATCTTCCCTAGTGCTATCCGTTACATGTGATAGGAAGCAAGGCAAGCATACTTTAGGAATGGCTCAGTAACGCATGTGCCCCTGATTTGTACACTAACGACTGTCTTACTCTGAACACTGGAGAATTGGGCAAGGGACATGAGTTTCCACTTTTCTAACTCCATTAAGGAACAGGGGTGTACTTGTTTGCTGGTAAGATACTTTATTGCCTGGTCCAGAGCCTGACACACAGAAAAAGCTGTTTGTTGAATAAATGAATAAATGCTACTTGCTCAATACAAGATATTTGTTGAAAATAAATACATAACCTCTCCTAAACTGGTTTTAAATTCTTTACATTTCACATTTTCTGACATACCTTTGGAATACTTAGTGGAAAACATCTTACCTCTTACAGAAACTATGGGCCTAAAAATGGCTCTTCCACACACATCAGAAGGCTAGGAATCTAAAAGACATGTCCCCCTCCACCCTCTAAAAATGACTCTTTGTCCCAAGAATATGAATAAATCTCCATCTGCCAGGCTGCACTAAATACAGTTTTTATATGCATTACAAAAACACCTGTATTTAAAGCTGCTACAAAACGAGGTTTTTGGAGCCCTAAAGCACAAAACCAACAGAATCAAAACCAAAAAAGAATAAGGAAAGTCTTTTAAAACTGACAATATTTGCAAAATGTAAAAATTCAATAGGTCTTTGCCCAACAGTTTACACAGCTAAACTGAGCTTTTCCATTCACATATATTCCCCCAAAGGTGAAGTAACCAGATTATAGCAACATGATTCTAATATTTACAATGTGAAAATGAAAAGGTGACAACCACCTCTGGCCATCTTGAAGTAGAATAGAAACAACCTTTGTTCCTATCAAAGAGAAGTTTTGTTGAAATGCACAAAACCATCCCCAATATTCCTACACAAGAGTTAAAACACATACCAAGCCCGATAAGTCACAAACAACAGGAAATTACCCTGCACAGTTTCTTAAAAGACTATTATTTCATGAAGCGTACAGACTGTGTAGAGACATGACCACTTATGACTAAGTATACGTAGGTTACAACCTTGAAAAACCAAAGTTTTGTTGAACACCTACAATGCTTGTGGCCACACTTAAGAAGGTGTGGCTAAGTATAAAAACCAAGCTCTAAGAGCATTTTCTTACTAAAACCCAAAATCAACGTTTCCAATCACATTACATTAAACCTGGCCAGGATAAATAATTGCCTTGAACTCAATTAAATCCAATAGAATTTAATATTTATAGTAAAAGTGGATACACTCTTTAGAAATGCCGAAAGATGTAAACTATTTATATTTACTACCAAATCTAAGTTTACAGCAAAGGGTAAGGAACTTTAAAAATAAAAGTATTACTTTTGAATTTAATATAAACGTTTGCTAAATGATCTTCTGGCAGAGGATATTCTTTAAATATCTTGTATGGGTTTTCCGAAGGCAAACTTTTTAAAAACCCTCAAACTATGGTATATTTATGAAACTCATTTTAAATTATTTCTTCCATCTCTGCTTCACTAATTCATGTATTAAAACTGTTGAAACTCCATTTAACAACTTGACTAATTTCTCTGTAAGATGGAAACTTTTTTAACGAGGGATAAAGTAGAATAGCAAATTTTCAGCATAAGAGCAAATTTATTATTAGGCTAAAGGAAAACATCCTATCAGCGATTCATTCATACGAAACTATCAGGTTCAATTCATATGGAGTCAGAAGAGAGAAAAAGAATTTTGGAAATTCACATTGCAAGGACTATTTCTAAAAAGATGTAAACTACTCTAAGTTATTTATTTATTAACAATTATTTTACACATGTCGTTTTAAAAGTTTCACACACCCAAATTTAAGATAGTCCAAATTGTAACAAACAAGACATGACTTTGATGGAAAATGCTGCTTGCAAACTCGTTTTCCCTGGAGATTTCTTTTTAAAAGATTTGGTTGACAATACACTGGTGGTATTTTGCTTTTAAAGTGTTAAGAGGAAGGAATAACAAAACCAACCCAGGTATTTTCTGTTTAGGATCAAAAGGAAATCGTAAGGATAAATAAAAGACAAAAAAGGACCTGACCCAAAGATAGTATCCCCCTCCAAGAGAACAAAGTGTAAGTTGCAATTTTGAAAACCAAGTTTGAAATACAAGAAATCACTTCGAGGGCTTTTCCAAAAGCGTGTGATAAAAACTAATAGGCTCCACCCGCAGAACAACTTTCACAAGTGAGTGAAGGATGATCACAGTTATCAGCTGTGTGCGTGTTTGTGAGTACACACAAGCCATGGAAAACCCGAGACTACTATGGTTAACAAAGGTTACGGGACCAAAAAAAAAGTGGAGGTAAAGTATTACGCGCCCCTAACAAGGCTTCCCAACTCCTGAAACCAGAGCTCTGGCCCTTCGGCTTTAAAAATCAGAACCACAAACTATGGAGTGTTAGAGCCGCGAGGGGAAGGGACGCAGGCACCCCCACCCCCGCCAGGCTAGGCGGCAGCGCCGGGCCGCCGAGCACCGTACCTCCCCGGCTCTCTGCCCCCGAACCTGCACGCCCGGGCCGGCGCACCCACAGCCCCCGAACTCACCACACCCCAGCCCCCACCCGCCGCGGCCATGTGACACAGCCCATCGCTCCGGCCACGGACGCACGCAAACACACCCCTAGCCGGAGGCCCGCGGGCGCTCAGGCTTTACCTGCACGGTGGCGCCAGGTCCCGCCCCGTCAGATCCGGGGGGTCCGGGACCTTTTGTTCCTTCCTCTTCCGATGGGATGGAGGGGGCTGGGAGGGGAAGAGGGGAATGGGCGATTGGAGGCGGAACTGAAAACACTCCCGGCCGCCGTCTTCCCGCCCCGCCCCCAGGCCCGGGCCCGGCCGCCTGCCCCGGCGCGCGGGAGGGTAGAGGAGGGTAGAGGGAGGGGAGGGGAGGGGAGGGGAGGGAACGGAGCCTGGCCGCCGCCCGCGGGGAAGGAGGGGGTGAGGACGCGCGCGCCCGCGCTGCCCCTCCTCCCCTCAGGCGCGCGTCCGCAGCCCTACCGGCCGCCCGCACGGCCGCGCCCTCCACCGCCAGCCCACCTCCGTTTCCGCCCTCCGCCCTCGGCCGCCGGCCGCCGCGGCGCCACGCACCCACCTCCCGGCGGCTGGTGGGCTGCTGGCTGGCGAGCTGCTCCTCCGCCGCCGCGGCCGCGCGGGTAGACCCGCCTGCCACCCTGGGCCGCGGGCCCCGCCGATTCGCCAGCGCAGCCCCGGGGCTGGCACCCTGCCGCCCGCTGATTGGCGCCTCCAGCCGCCCGTTAGGGCGCGAGGCACGCCGGCCGAAAGCCGCGCGGGGCGGGCACGGAAGACGGAGGGAGCGGAGGAGGAATGGAACGAGGCCGAGCGCCGCGGACAGGGCCGGGGGGCGAGCGGGGCGCGGGGAGTCGCTGGCCACCGCCTCCCCACCTCCCTTTGCCTACGGCCCGCCCCGCCTCCCGGCCGGACCGGCGGCGCCCGCAGCCAATCAGCACGCGGGGAGCTCGGGGTGTGAGCCGCGCGTCGGGGGCCTCGAATCGGAAGGGAGACGTCGCTCGCTGATTGGTCCCGCCTCCCCAGTCTAGCGTGAGGCGAGGCGGGGCGCGGCCGGGCGGGGCTGGACGCCCGCGGTTTCGCTTGAGTTGGACTCTGGCGCGCTCCCACCGGAGTTCGGGGGCGGCGGGGGAAAGGCCTGCGTCCTGCCGCGCGGGAAGACGATTCCCGGCGACCGCCCGATCCCTCGCTAGCGTGGTGGGGTGGGGCCTGTGGGGGCCTGCCGCTTCGTTCACAGTCCGTAGTGAGGCCGGCAGCGGACACGTGCTCATCCCACTGGGAGGCCCCGGGCAGCCCGGAGGACGCGCCTAGGAGAGAAAGGGGGTTTGGCAGAAGCCCGAGGACCCGTCCCGCGACTGGGCGCGCCCTATGCAAATGAGTGGGCGGGGCCCTCGTGCTGCTGAACGAGGGTGGGTTCGCGATGTAAATAAGCCCAGAGGTGGAGTCTTTGGAGAGCACGTAGGGCCCGGGTAGGGGATGCCAGATTTAAGTGTTTAACCTAAATCTTGGTTCCGTCATCAGTAAAAATGATATCAATAATCCACGTCCCGAAGGGTCTGTGAAGTCTAAAAGAAACGCATGTCACAATGTCCTCTAATGGCTGGGATATCTTCCCTTCCCCTTTTCTCCCGTTGCGGCGATTAGGCCCCAGCTTGTACATCTGTCCTACAGGAGGCAGCAAGGCCCTAAACTTAACACTGCTCAGGGCATAACCGCACCCAGGGAAAACCTTGTTGCTTTTACCCTTAGGAGCACCCAGGCCTCTGCTGACAAAATATTGAGCCCAACTAATCACATCAGGTGTTTACTATGCACCCACTGTGACACAGGCAGGGAGTACCGTAGAACTAAAGTTGAAAAGAAACTTAGGTCTCACACAGGTGCCAGAGACAAGACTAGAACACGGTTTTTTTGGGGGTGCCTGTCCAGTAATTCATTCTCATGTATGGCTTACTTTATAGATATAATTGGGGACTTCAAATAAGCGGGAAAGAAGCACTAGCAATACAAATCAGTAATCAGGAAGTACCAAATGAGCACTCCAAACAATAAGAGTTTTTGAAGAATACTCTTTCTTCTGAGAAATGAACGTGTCCCAGAGGAGGGTGCCTTCAGATGGACCTTAAGAGAGATGTGGCCATCCCCTCAGTCATACAAGTTTTCCAGATGTCCTTTGAAAATCTCTGTCCTTTCCACCGTCTCTCTCCTCTCACATAGAGGAACTTTTCTCACGGGAAAGTTGCGATGAAGAGCATGAACCCAGGAGTCAGGCACATTGTAGCTTTGAGTACAACTCTGTTCCAGATCTGTAATCTTTGCAAATGGAACTCCCCTGCAACGATACCTACCTAAATATAGTTGTGTGATGATTAAATAATAAATATGAAAGTAAATAGCATAGGGCTTTGAAGTTCAAGGAAAGTCGGTGATCATTAACTTCTCTTCTGTTGCTTGCAAACATTTATGTTAAGATGAACCTACTCAGCAGAAATTCTTCCTCCAAAAATTCCCTTCCAGGGTGGTTTCTTCCATTATTAGTTTAGAGATAGCTCTACTAACCCCTTAATGAAAATGGTTTGTGAAGGAGACCCAGGAAGCCCAATTGGTGGAGCTGTCCCACCTCCTCTGTCTTGTTTCCTCTTTCCAGAGCCACTAGGGAGGCCGGTCTAGGGCAAAGGCTGTTCAACTTACAAGTAGGAAGGCTGTTTCTGGTTTTTGTTCTGTCTTACTGCTAAGACAAGTCAACAGTTGTAATATGAAGTAGCATATTAAAAGCTACCCTGGTCACACAAGTATTTTCTCCTATGTGAACAAGGTGGGGATTTGGGTGTCCACCTGAGTAGTAGGAATAGGAACAAAAGCAGGTCTGGCTGGGATTCCAGAATATACTCCTAGTATGCGAGTTAGGTACTTTGAGGTTACACTAATTAAGTGGGTAGTATGTCTGAGGTCTAAGTTAGACCATTTATCCAAAGTCTCAGACTTTGGGTCCATAACTCTTCCATTTAGGAAGCCTTCCAGGATGTATAATTGAGGAAGAGCGAGGAGGGACAATCTGGCTACCAACACAGTCCCCAAGGAGTTTAGAAATGGGAGCATGCCTACTGTCCCCTCTGCTAGAAGTGCTTCTAAACCAAAGTGGGTCAAGACAGAAACTGAAGGCACATAAAGCAGGGATTGCCATGGCAACAAACAGTTTGGAAATCCACTAGGGTACCTCAAGATCTATCAGTAAGTCCCTATTGTATAAATTAGATTGAATGAGTCTTGTTTTTATATGGATAGAGACCAAGTTTAACCCTTCATTAAACATGACACTGCAAAATCACATCTAAATCAATTCAGAATCCAATTCAAAAGTAGTTAAGTGCACTAGAAAGACACATAAGAAAAATGATAATGGTGGTTTCTTCTGGAAAGAGCCTGAGGGTCATAAGTGGAAAACTTAAATTTCATCATTATTTCTTTTGTAGTTTGATTTTTTTGAAAAAGCTCACTGCCTTGGTTCAGACTTTGTTGTCTTTCATTGGAAACATTGCTTTAGCTCTTCAGCTGGTCTTCTTGTCTCTACTCTTGCTCCCTTCCAATTCATCCTCCTTCCTGCTGCCAGCATTTTTTTTAATAGCATATTTTCTAAATGTAAATCTGATGTCACTACCTTGATTGATAGTGTCCTTCTTCCAGTTTTTTTTTTTTCCAGGATAAAATCAAGACTATTTAGCATAACCTAAAAAAGATCTTTAATGATCCATCCCAGGCCAGTCTCTGTAGCGTCACATCTCAACACTCCCCACCTTGCTCCCTTTTCCCCAGCCAGAATGAACTCCTGACAGTTTCCCTAATCACCATGTTCTCTCATTCCCCAGTGCCTGTGCTGTGCTGTGCTCTCAGTTCTGCTAGAAAGCACTTGCCCTATGCTGCCTGACCAACCTCTACTCATCCTTCGAAACTCTGTATAGAGCTTCAGTACCCTCATTCGTTCATTGATCTCTCTGTCCATACAAAGACACACAGAGACATGCACACACACACACAGTCGTGATCTTTCAAAAAACAACTCATTCTCTCCTCTCTGGTCAATTTTTAAAGCCCTTTCTGGCTTCCCCAGCCCAAAGCTATACCATTCACGTATGAATTTTCTCTCATACCTACAATGATATACATACCATTACTTCATTTTGATTAATATATTGATGCATGCATTTAGTCTTGAGCAGTTTTTTTTTAAGCTTCTCCTCTGTATATATGTATTGTCTCCTCATCTAGATTGTAAATTCCTGAAGGACAAGGACAACTTATTCTCACTTGTCTTCCCCTACCCTTACCAAAATACTAATTGAAGAAAGATGAAATACAGCATTTGTGTAAAAGAAAAACATGCCACAGGTCTGCAAACATTCTACACAGCTTTGCATCCATTCTTGCGGTTTATAGTGGCCCTCCATACAACTGTTGGGTCTCTTTTCAACATCATTTGCTCATCCTAGTGGGATTAAATTGCAGTGAGCATTACTACTTAAGGAAAGATCCAGTTATTTGCAACTGAGAGGATGCTGATTAAATGAGATAAGTAAAAATTTTAAAGAACAAATGTGTGGGGTTACTTTTATTGTAAATGATAAGGAAGAAATCCAAAACCAGCTAGATTTTTATATTGATACAATGAAATTTCAGGTTCCAAATGAATTTATGTTGCAGATTTGAACATATGCGGCCCCCCAGCACACAATCCTTATTCACATTAGTTTTTGCTAAAAAGAAAAAGTATTTCACATCTGATAGAATATGCAGGAGACAGGAATAAGGCATGTATGAGGAAAAAACTTAAAATTTAACAAGTGTTCATCAGGTATCTGTCATGCACCTACCACAGAGGCATTGGTTGATCATGGTGGAAAATTCTCACTCTTTGGCCAAAGTCACTCAAAATAAGACAGGTAGGATTTTTTATAATTAAAGAGAGAAAGAGATTAAAAGAGAAGTTGGCTCTGATAAAGACAAAAATATATGGCAAAACAAATTATATTTCTCATCATTCTCCAGGCATCGTAGTATTCTATTTCTTATCTCTACACTTAAATGGATAAATAATGATTAGAAGAATAGATCATTGGATAACCCAGTGACTGTTCAAATATTACTTGGAAAATTACAATACAATTCCAATGCAATGAGCTCTCCCATAAAGGCATTTAAATATCTGAGATCTACATATTTTGGAAAAAGAATAAAAGAGGCCAGTGTCTAAACCCTGAAAGAACAATATCCAAATTGTTTGAAGTTCTATTGTGAGGGGAGATTATTTGGTAGTCATATGCCAACAATAGGGCCTTATGCTTCCATTATAATTGTCTGTGGGTGACAATATTGACTGAGCCAGGCTGCTGCTAGGCAGGATAAGTGTATGAAGGTATAATACTCTTGGAAAATTTCAAGCTTATTAGCATAATTGCTCTGATGAAAACTGAAGAGCTTACTTAACATAGCTGACTAGAGTAGACAATAGATGCATAAGCAGTGTCCTAATTATTGAATTAATGAGTCCCAATTGTTTGTCCTTCCTGTAAACGGTCCTTGCTATGAAACAGACATTTGCTGAAGGAGTCTGACAATTGTGTTAGCTGACAAGTGGCCAGAATGTAATTAATGGTGGGAGAGAGCCAATTACTACTGGGTCCTAAAGACTTCACTGGTGAGTTTCAAGGAAAAATTATATAGCTATACAGTGGTTTCATATCAACTCTTCTTTGCTTTTGTAAAATCATGGAGCCTGATTCAGTGCTCTTATTTTGCAGTTGAGGAAACTGAGGCTGAGGCTTCCTTCTCCAAAGTCCTGTGACCACTTAGTGCCATGCATTGTGCACGTAGTATCTGCCTTTTCTGCTCTGGCACTGCCCACTGACTCTTCTTCATGTTCCTGGTCTGCATGCACACCCATGCTGCAAAACAACACTTCTGAACCTTTGCCGCTCTACAAAACTCCAAGTTCCCATTACTTTGTAAGCATATGTCCTCACCAACTATTTCGTGGTGAAAATAGAGGCAAATTTCCTACCCACGCCTGAACCCCCAATGATGGACAGATGTACCTGTCTCCAGACCGACCCTTCCAGCCACTTTCTTCAAAAGCCTTGCCTATCCCTCTGGATAAGCTTTTTCCTCCACTTACTGTCTCTTCCCTTGACCACCCTGTCCAGGGTGGTCATACATACACACGTCCCTCCCAACATACACATGTCACACTCTATCACATCACCTTTAAAATTTTTTCTTTAAAAACTTTTATCATTATGTAGAATCATCACGTCCACTTATTCTGTACTGAATTATTACTTGTCACCCCTTAACACTTAATGTAAGATCTAAAAGAGCAGGAAATATGTCTGTTTTGTTCACCAGAGTATCCCTAATTCAAGCATACATGGAGGCACTCAATAAATATTTTTGAATGGATGAATAATTTTCACTCAAGTTCACTCAAACTCAGCATATCCAACTGGAAATGATCATCTCCTTCTGTTTTCCTGTCTGTGTATGTCTTAGCTCAGTTCCCTAGAAAACAAACCTGATGCAAGGATTAAGTATTGATGCTTTTTTTGTAGAAGGTATAATCCCAGGGCAACAGTATGAGGGAAAAGACAAGAAAAATGGGGAACAAGGTACAGCAATGCATTACTGTGCTAAACACTACTCCATGAAAAGCCTTAAAGAAATACAGCCTGTCTCTTGGGCAGGTACAGCCACTTGGCCGTACAGGACATCTCCAGACAGGCAGTATGGAGAAATCACACCATGAAACAATGTGAAGAAGGAAGGAATTTTTTCCTTGTGTCTCCTGTCTCCTGTTGGTCATAGCTTGTCTTTCAGGGAGTAAAAATTTTCTCACTTCCCGGTTGGGTTATCCATTTTCTTTGACAGTCACTCAGAAAGCCAGGTCCCATGCCCTGGAGTTCAGAAATGGTGGGAGGAAACTGGGTATGTGGCTGGTTGACCTCAGGCAGTTAAACCACAAGGGACTTAACTAAGTCTCTAGTGGTAGCAGGTGAAACAGAAGAAGTCAAGGGTCCCAGAGATGGTAAGGCCCAGAAAATCTGAGAAGACATGTAAATTAAGGCTGACATAGGGTAATCATTACTACTGCAAAGGTAGGACCAGGTTTATTTTATCCACTTCATGATACACAGCACCTACCACACTATGTGCTAATTAAACTTCTGTTGAATAAATTCCTGCATAAATGACACCACCACCTGTCAGATCTACTCAGACAGAAACCTTGGAGTCATCCATGGTCTTCCTTCTTTCTTAATTCCTGTATATCAAAGACAAAATTTCCGTTGGTTCTACCTTTTTAATGTATCTCAGATCAATGCCTCCTCTCCAAGCTCACTTCCTCGATTCAGACTTCACTGTCTTTCACCGGAAGTATTGCTTTAGCTCCTCAGCTGATCTTCTTGTCTCTACTCTTGCTCCCTTCCAATTCATCCTCCTTCCTGCTGCCAGAATTTTTTTAATAGCATATTTTCTAAATGTAAATCTGATATCACTACCTTGATTAATGGTGGCCTTCTTCCTGTTTTTTTTCCAAGATAAAATCAAGACTGTTTAGCATAACCTAAAGATCTTTAATGATCCATCCCAGGCCAGTCTCTGTAGTGTCACATCTCAACACTCCCCACCTTGCTCCCTTTTCCCTAGCCAAACTGAACTCCTGACAGTTTCCCTAATCACCATGTTCTCTCATTCCGCAGTGCCTGTGCTGTGCTCTTTGTTCTGCTAGAAAGCACTTGCCCTGTGGTGCCTGACCAACCACTGCACACCCTTCGAAGCTCTGTATAGAGCTTCAGTACCCTCATTCATTCATTGATCTCTCTATTCATACATACAAAGACACACACACACACACACACAGCCATTCAGTGTTTGTTGTAACAGCCAGGGTTCTTAGTTGCAAGCAACAGAGAAATTGATGTTCACTGACTTTAGGACAAAGAGAATTTGGTGAAAGGATATTGGGTGACTGACACAATTGCTGGGAAGGCTGCAGAAACAGGCTCAGACAATGAGCAGAAACAAGGAAGACGAGGCAACAGCCAGGAAGACAGCCAAGACACAGGACCGCATGCTGGGGGAGGAAGGCAACCATCACTGGCACCACCGTTCCACACAGGATGCCATGGGCTTCACTTCCAAGTCAGTGTCACTGCGCACTACCCACCATTCGCTCCCCACCACTCTCACTATCAGCACTGTTGTTCCTGGCAAGCAGATATCACTGCAGTGCCTGTTACTGCCACCGGGATTGTTTCCGCACCACCTGTATTTTGCATTACTAGAGCCCTGCCTTTGAAGCCCAGGGCAGATCCATTAGGTCAACCAAGCTTAGCCTATGTCGCATGCTCTACTTGCAGGCAGGGTTGAGAAAGTAAGGAGCTAACATTTTGGTAGGCTTCTATATTATATTGGGGATCCGCTTCTCTCCAGTAATCCTCAGATAATTATCTAAACAAAATAAAGGGGGCCAGGTTCTGGGGATCCCCTAAATGACAAATGTCCACTGTGTTCTCAAAATTGCATCTACCTGAACCAAGTTGTCTTCGAGGCACCAGGGATACAAAAATGAATAAAGTGACCACTTCATACCCACTAAGATGGCTATGATCAAAAAGGCAGAAAATAACCAGCGTTCCTAACGATGTGGAGAAATTGGAATCTTTATATATTGCTGTCAAGAATGTAAAATGGTGCAGTCATTCTGAAAAGCAATCTGATAGTATTAATACCTCCAAAGATTAAACAGAGTAACCACATGATCCAGCAATTCCACTTCTAGGTATATACCCAAGGGAAATAGCAACATATATCCACCCCAAAACGTTTACACAAATGTTCATGGTATTCCTAAGACCGTGAAGTAGAAATATCCCACATGCCCACCAACTGATCAATGGTAAAAAGTGGCACATCTATACAATGGAATATTATTCAGCCATGAAAAGTAATGAAGTATTGAGACATGCTGCCATATGGATGAATATTGAAACTTGAACCATTATGCTAAGTGAAAGAAGCCAGTCACAAAGGTCACATACTGTGTGATTCCATTATATGTAACATCCAGAATAAGCAAATCTATAAAGATAGAAAGTGGATTTGTGTTTGGCAAGGTCTGGGAGTGGAGGTGGAGAAGGGGAGTGACAGCTCATGGGTACAGGGTTTCTTTCTGTGATAATGAAATGCTGTAAAATTAGATTGCAGTGATGATTGTATAGTTCTGTGAATATACTAAAAACCATTGACTCGTTTACTTTTTTTTTTTTTTTGCCATGCCACGAAGTGTGTTTTATTTTTATTATTCATACAAATAATTTTCTATAATATTCCAGGGCAAACCGGAGAATTTGGCACTCCGATTGGGGGGGGTCCCTTCAGAAACCCACAGGCTGGTGGCATCAGCACAGAGTGCCCAGGTTCACAGTGCAGCTTGTGGCTCGTGTCCATCTTGCAGGTGGCTCTTCCTCCACTTCACGACTGGGGTCTCGAAGATGATGGGGGTAGGAAATCCTCCAGGATTTTAGGAAATTTCACTCTGCTTCTCCTGCTGAATGGTCTCTTTGGTTGACATGGTGTTCTTCTCCTGCGTCTCCGTTTCTTTCAGCTTGGCCTTATCGAAGCTGGCAATTTCCCCCATGTCTGGTTTGTCTGCCATTTTCTTAAAACAATCCGTGTAGTCGGGTTCCGAGCCCGGGATCCTAGTGCTCCCACTAGTGTTGCTGCAGCAAGAGACCGACTCATTTACTTTAAATGAGTGAATTATGTGCTATGTGAGTGATGTCTTAATAAAGCTCTTTATTAAAAAAAAGAATGTAATAAAAAAAAGCCTCCTTTTCCTCAAGGAGCTGCCAAGCTTGTGGGACAGCAGAGTTAACAAGGTGGCTGCCAGTGGCCGCTGGTCATGCCTGTAATCCTAGAGCTTTGGGAGGCCTGGAAGGATCACTTGAGGCCAGGAGTTAAATAACAGCCTAGGTAATATAGTGGGACCCTGTCTCTACAAAAACTGTATTTAAAAAAAGAGTTAACAAGGAAACAATACAACTTGAAGTTGTGGCAAACCTTTCCTTCACAGCCACTCCTTCTTTCTTTACGCCTCAAGATGGAAGATGTACCTTGCTCCTTGCCACAGCACTTACTTAACTATATTTTAAATTGTCTTTCTCTGAACAGTACGATCCTTTAGGTAGGAACAAGTGTGTCTTTGAACTTTGGGTCACCAGGGCTAGCTGCAGTGCCTAGCACACAGTAGGCTTAATAGTTGTTTGTTGAATGGTGAATAAATGAGAGAGCCAGAACTGGAACTTGGGTGTCCCAAGACCCAGACCAGATTCCTTCCAACTACACCCATTTATATTGACGTCAGAAACGAATGCTTTCCAAATCTGACGGCTAGCCAGAGAGATGTCTACAACAAAAACAGTTGCGTTTTCTACAAGCTGTCAGTTTCCAGGTGTATGTTTACATTTTACACTGTAAATGTAATTTTGCTGTTTCCATTAATTATGCTATGTCCTTCGAATAATCGTTTCACTCACCTGATTTACAGCTCTCTCCCTTGAGTTCATCACACAGCACCAGCTTTGCTGTCATCTTTAGCATCCTGCAATTGCGACTTCTCACCCACTTGGCTGGTCAACACTGAGTAGGGGGCTTTCTGGCCTATATGCACAGGGTTCCAAAGGCCCAGATTTTACAGATTTGGTTTTTCACTTACCAAGAAGCACAAAGTAGAACTATATCAGCAAAGATTATGTAGAAAATTATTTTTTTCACGGCCTCTTGAGATTTAACTTTGCAACAAACGTTCCATACTACTTTTAACAATCAGCGGCCGGGCGCGGTGGCTCAAGCCTGTAATCCCAGCACTTTGGGAGGCCGAGACGGGCGGATCACGAGGTCAGGAGATCGAGACCATCCTGGCTACCATGGTGAAACCCCGTCTCTACTAAAAATACAAAAAACTAGCCGGGCGACGTGGCGGGCGCCTGTAGTCCCAGCTACTCGGGAGGCTGAGGCAGGAGAATGGCGTGAACCCGGAGGCGGAGCTTGCAGTGAGTCGAGATCCGGCCACTGCACTCCAGCCTGGGCGGCAGAGCGAGACTCCGTCTCAAAAAAAAAAAAAAAAACAATCAGCTTTATTGGCTGGGTGCAGTGGCTCACACCTGTAATTCCAGCACTTTGGGAGGCCAAGGCAAGTGGATCACCTGAGGGCTGGAGTTCAAGGCCAGCCTGGTAAACATGGTGAAACCCTGTCTCTACTAAAAATAGAAAAATTAGCCAGGTGTGGTGGCGAGCACCTGTAGTCCCAGCTACTTGGGAGGCTGAGGCAGGAGAATAACTTGAACTTGGGAGGCAGAAGTTGCAAAGAGCCACGATCGCACCATGGCACTCCAGCCTGGGTGACAAGAGTGAGACTCAGTCTCAAAAAAAAAAAAAAGCTGTACTGAGATATAATTCATATACCATAAAATTCAATCAGTTAAACGGTACAGTTCAATGGCTTTTAGTATACACAGAGCTGTGCAACCATCACCACAATCTGATTTTAGAACATTTTCGTCACTTCAAAAGTAAACCCATACTGTTAGCATTCACTCCCCATTCTTCTCTCCCCCACTCTTGACCCTAGCCAACTACTAATTTACTTTTTTTGTCTTTATAGGTTTGCCTATTCTGAATATTTCATATAAATGGAATCATATAGTATGTGATTTTTTTGTGACTGGGTTCATTCTCTAAGCATGTTTTCAAGGTCCAGCTATGTTACAGCATGTATCAGTATTTGACTTCCTCTTAGAGCTGAATAATATTCTATGATATGGATATACCATATTGGGCATTTGGTTGTTTCCATTTTTTTGTCCCTTATGAATAATGCTGCTGTAAACATTCACATATGTTTCTCTACTACTTTTTAAATCATAACTTTGTTTCAAAAATTCCTCCACTCCTCTGATTCTCTTGTCTCTCAGTAGGCTTTCCAGTAATTTACAAGGTTCTTCTAGGCTTTTTATAATTGATTATTAATGGTTATCAAAGGCCTAAAGTTTACCTGGCAAAGATTTAGCTTTCCTGTTACTGTAATGATTACCAATATAGAAAATATTTCACTGAACTAATGAAACAACTGTATCTCCGATGACATTTTGTGACCTGTTAAAAGATGCCAAGGAAGGCTGGGTGCAGTGGCTCACACCTGTAATCCCAGCACTTTGGGAGGCTAAGGTGGGAGAATCACTTGAGGTTAGGAGTTTGGGACCAGCTCGGCTAACATAGTGAAACCCTGTCTCTACTAAAAATACAAAAATTAGCCAGGTATGGTGACCCACTCCTCTAATCCCAGCTACTCAGGAGGCTAAGGCACAAGAATCGTTTGAACCCAGGAGGCAGAGGTTGCAGTAAGCCAAGATCACACCACTGCATTCCAGCCTGGGCAACAGAGTGAGACTGTTTCAAAACAAAACAAAACAAAACAACAACAACAAAAAGATGCCAAGGAACCATGTTCTTGGAGAGTCTTATCTGCTAAAGACTGTGCACTGTACTGTGAAGACAAGAATTAGGACACAGTCCTTGTCCTCCAGGATCTTCTGTTCTGTTACAGGAGACAGTTGTAGGGGATGCAACTCACCCAGTCTTGGTGGTCAGGGAAGGCCACTGTAGGCAGGATGGTACTGCTGGGAGTTAGCCAGGAAAAGAGCCAAGAGAGCAAAGGCAAACACATGAACAAGGGCCCAGATGTGAGAGGAGCATGTTTGTAAGAAAGGGAAGGAGAAAGGAAAGGAGAGAGAGGGGAGGGATATGAGGAATTGTGGAAAGAAATGAAGCTGAACCAGTAAAGAAGAACCACATTGTTAAGGGCTTTGAAAGCCACGCTAAGGAAAAGTTGCTCTGCTTGAAGGGGAAAGACTAAAAAAACATCAGCAGATCAAATATTTGACCCTCTCAACACAAAACAAACACAAAACCTTATTGAAAAATGTACAAAATGAAAAGGAATTTGTGAAATACTACTTTTTAGTCTTCGTGTTAGAAGTAAATGTGTTTCTCTTTTAATCAAAATTTTCACATTTGGTGTCAACTTGTAATAATAGTAATGTTTAAAATTATTTTCTTTTTATTATTTAACAAATATGTGTGTAGACCCTCCTATGTACAAGAGATTACTCCAATCTCTGAGGCTACAAAATGTTTCACAAGGCTTGGTTCCTCACTTGAAGGCATTAAGTGTTAAATCACATAATTGGTGCACAAATAAACCAATAATATTTTATATATTATACATATTTAATAAATTTCTTATTCAGAAGAAGAGGCACCACCAAAGATTCAAAGTGGATCAACATTAGTGTCCCTCATTGGCACAATTATAATTAATTCAATTTTTTAAAGAGCCCTACACCAAGGGGCCTTCAACTAAGAAGGCTCTTAATTACTTTTGCTTTGGAAATTTTTTATCTTCTGGTCCAATTCAGGGAAGAACACTAGGGGTATTTTTTTTTTTTTTTTTTTTTTTTTTGAGGCGGAGTCTTGCTCTGTCGCCCAGGCTGGAGTGCAGTGGCCGGATCTCAGCTCACTGCAAGCTCCGCCTCCCGGGTTTACGCCATTCTCCTGCCTCAGCCTCCCGAGTAGCTGGGACTACAGGCGCCCGCCACCTCGCCCGGCTAGTTTTTGTATTTTTTTTTAGTAGAGACGGGGTTTCACTGTATTAGCCAGGAGGGTCTCGATCTCCTGACCTCATGATCCGCCCGTCTCGGCCTCCCAAAGTGCTGGGATTACAGGCTTGAGCCACCGCGCCCGGCCTAGGGGTATTTTTTTAAAAAGCATTTATTATACATTACAGACAAAGTAGTGTCCTATGAGCTATGAAGAATGTAAAGGAATGGTAGGTATGGTTCCTTCTCTCAATAAAATTCCAATTCTACTGGGAATACGAGAGGTGGCATAGAGGAGGTTGGGGGAGCGTTTATTGTCTCCTCTCATTGTGCAAGGTTCCTAAAGCTCACTTTATCTCATTTGATCTTCCAATAACCCTATTAGGAAGGTATTTTTCTCATAAATAATAGAAGTCCCCGTAGAGGTAAAATAACCCAAGATCAACAAGCCACAGTGGACATTTCCAATTGAGGTGAAAACCAGGAAATATATACCAAGTGTGGTCACATGGGCAATCGCCCAGTTCAGCTGAGTGAAAATGGGGTTGAATTATCTTATAGCTAGCTTTCAGGGGTCTTTCTTGCATCTCTATTCCTTAGCTCCAAGGAAGGTGATGAAAAGCTCTTCTCAGACCTGGGGCTGGGGCTAGCACTGTCTGGAGGCATCTTCACTCACATGTCTGGTGGGTGATGCTGGCTGCTGGCCAGCACACCTACACATGGTCTTTTGAGTCTTTGGTAAAGGGGAATGGATATAGAGAAATAGGAAAGACCAGTGAAGGGAGATACGCAGTTAAGGGAAGATTTTAATCAGATGGAACAGAGAATATTTTTTATAGATTGAAGGGAATAAACCAGTAGAAAGGGGGAAATGATAGTATAGGAAAGAGAACATATAACAGTGAGAATGGTACTCTAGAGTTGGTGAAAGGAAATGGGACCCAGTGCACTGGGAGCGTTTAGCCTAAGACAGCAACTTGGATGGTTCACCTATTGCACGTATCCTCAATGAGGACAAAAGTTGGTTCCTAGTCCTTTTATGTACAAAGCACAGATACACATGCAGTACATAATCTTATGGCATGAGGCAACTAGGAAAAAAGTATCTAAAAAGACTCTTTAAGGGGCAATAATGAAAAGAAAAGGTTGAGAAACACTGATCTACAGTAACTCGAGAGAAGGCAGAGAGTATATGAGTAGGTATCAGTGTTCTGATGTTCGGGTGTTTAGATGTTTGAAAAGTGTTGAAGCTCTTTTCTGATATCATCTATTTCCTAGTGAAATAAGAAGCAAGAAGAACCAAATATGAGAAGGAAAATGGGAGTTTTACAGGTTTGTCAAGAGATAAGAAAGTCTGAAATTGATATCTTGGAGGGTCAGAGAGGGAATTGGCTAAAGACTCACTTGATGTTGATGGACGGTTTAAGGTGAGATCAGTCAGTATGTTTGTGTGCTTTTCTCTAACTGCATTCAGATGCTCGGATTAGGCAGTGGTTGGGTTTCACCAGGGTTGGGATTTTACTAGGGAAGTACAATGGCTGGAAATATGAGCAAGGGCATTTCCAACAGAATGGCTATAATGGTCCTCAATTCCCTACCCTCACTCTGCACTCCCCATAACAGCACATGTTGTTGGCTTCTCACACCAAGCCCCTGCAGCTCTCTGTGGAAGGGCTTCTTGTTGGCCTGTGTTAGAATAGGCCAGAAGTGCTAGGAAGCCCCTGGGAGCAACTTTTAGCTAATAATAGATGGGATACTACAATTTCCTTGCCCTTGGGCGGTGGGGGGAGGGGGGGCGGGAATAATTCTAAGGACTGTTCCACACACCTGCTTAATAAATTCCTTGTATTCACTTCCTTCTCTTCGCTTTTCCTACAATTATTCAGTTGAGTTTTGGAGTTAACAAAACTAAAAATTTCAATTTTCTTATGTTTTCATTAATTTGAGTTGAGTTCCTGTCATTTGCAACAACAACAATAAAAACAATCAAATGACTAATAAGGGAAATCACCTCTTGCCTCAGGCTGGCCAAAGTGATCTAATGCAGGGTTCATTCATGGAGATCCTTTAAAGCCCTAGAGAGGAGGGAGTGTTGTGAGGTTTAAAGAATATCTGACAACCACTGATACTTGAGTTTGTCTCAATACTGCCA
Source organism: Trachypithecus francoisi (assembly GCF_009764315.1). Classification (NCBI taxonomy): domain Eukaryota; kingdom Metazoa; phylum Chordata; class Mammalia; order Primates; family Cercopithecidae; genus Trachypithecus; species Trachypithecus francoisi. The sequence continues at coordinate 7,689,322 of NW_022681464.1, read as the reverse complement.
TGTGCTAACTAAGTGGGCATTGTGCCTTAGGGTTTCATTGAAGAATCTCTAAAAGTCAGCCTTGCTAACGTATGTTGTAGCTAAGTTTTTGAAGGCATCATCTACTTCACCTGTCAGTATCCTCTCTATGATATGCACAGGAGAAATTTATTTTAGAATGTGTTACCAGAAGAACTTGACTTCTCTCAAAGAACTGGGAAGGGTTTTCTTTGTGAATCAAGAGAGAACTAAGGAATCAATTGTGTTTATTCACTTTGGTATATGGAAGCTCAGAGGCAAATACACAGCCCAACATGTGGGACCTTATCATCTGCAATGTGAATATGGAAATTTTATGTTTTCCTCCTAATCTTAGGAATATATTCTAATTTATATTTTCCTTAAACTCAATTTTAATATCTTATTTAAATTTTACTATTTATTATAAATGCTATAGAAAAAATCCTTATTTATGGAATAAAGAAAAGTATAAATAAATAGGTAAGGCCGGGCACGGTGGCTCAAGCCTGTAATCCCAGCACTTTGGGAGGCCGAGACGGGCGGATCACGAGGTCAGGAGATCAAGACCATCCTGGCTAACACGGTGAAACCCCGTCTCTACTAAAAAATACCATAAACTAGCCGGGCGTGGTGGCGGGCGCCTGTAGTCCCAGCTGCTCGGGAGCCTGAGGCAGGAGAATGGCATAAACCCGGGAGGCGGAGCTTGCAGTGAGCCGAGATCGCGCCACTGCACTCCAGCCTGGGCGACAGAGCGAGACTCTGTCTCAAAAATAAATAAATAAAAATAAATAAATAAATAAATAAATAGGTACACACAAGCTGGGCATGGTGGCACACATGCCTGTAGTCTCAGCTACTTGAGAGACTGAGATGAGAGCATTGCTTGAGCCTGGCAGTTCAAGATCAACCTGGGCAACATACACAAGCCCTGTCTTTAAGAAATAAAATGAAAGATAAAGAAAAGAATGAGTACACACACTAGTATTCAACCTGAGGAATGTCCCTTCACCTTTTGTGTGATTCTTTACTGTAAAGTGATACAGTTTAAATTTTTACTGGACATGGTAAATTCAGAAGCATTCCTTTTACTAAAAAATATAGCAGTAATAAATGATGATTTAAAAAAATGAAGTAATACAACTGGACTCGATAACAAGATAAAAATCTCCATGACCCAGAAACAAAGTAAATAGGGCTAAAACCACGGTGCTCTGCGCTTCTGGTGCAGGGGCAGCAGTCATGTCTAGGAGCTCAGTCCTGTAGAATAATAGGGACCAAGTGGATCCCACATGAGTTGGGGTATTAAAGCCAGGAATATTTGCCTGGTCATGAAAGGAAGCTGAAAAAGAAAACTCTTCTTGACTTGTATGTGAGCTTATAGCTTTTATAAAAGCAGGAGGGAAACCTAGGGAGGCAGCAGACAGAAACATAACACCACAACTAGGAACTGGAACAAGCTGCCTCCTGGGCTAGTGACTGGATCTGAAGCATCCTCAGTGTAATTATAGGGCAGGAGTCCCCTACCACAAACGTAAGACTTGGTTCTAGAATGAAATACTGGCACGAGGGTGGGGGAAACTAACTGGAAGCTATCACAAACCTGCTAAATAGGGAAGAGAGATAGAAACAAGTCTCCCTCTCAAAATGATGATACAAACTAAAACCATTATAAGGCATTTGAAGAAAGCTAAAACATTAAGAAAGACCAGAATAAAAAATCAGTTTTTCAAATATAATTTGCTTTATTAGAAATATATTTTAGGGGTTATTCTGAGAAAGACTAAAACATAAATATGCTTGGGATGCTAAAATCCATTAAAAAAAAAAAGCAAGCGACCAAGTGCGGTGGTTCACACCGGTAATCCCAGCACTTTAGGAAGCTGAGGCAGGCAGATAGCGACGTCAGGAGTTCAAGACCAGCCTAACCAACATGGTGAAACCCGTATCTACTAAAAATACAAAACTTAGCTGGGCGTGGTGGCGCACACCTGTAATCCCAGCTACTCAGGAGGCTGAGGCAGGAGAATTGCTTGAACCTGGGAGACGGAGGTTGCAGTGAGCTGAGATTGCACCATTGCACTCTAGCCTGGGCAACAGAGCAACACTCCATCTCAAAAAAAAAAAAAAAAAAGCAAGCAAACAGGCAGAAATAAGAACTATATAGATAAAACAAAACATTGATTATAAATTTTGAAATGGAAACAAAGATTTAAAAATTTAATAGACCAGAAATGGGCACTGTTGATGAACAAATTAATGAACTGAATTACAATATTACAAAATTCACTCAGAATGCAGCGCAAAATATATAAAAAGTTTTAAATAATAATTAAAAGACATGGAGAATAAATTGAGAGACCACATAATACATCTAATAGGAGTTCCAGAAGAATAGAGGGAATAAGGAAGAAGTAATAATTGAAGAGGTGGTAGCCGAAAATTTGCCAGAATTAAGCAATGATATAGGTCCTTGGTTTGAAAGTGTGTTCCAAGTACCAAGTAGGAAGAATACAACTAAATCCCCACTTAGATTCTTTATAGTGAAACTGCAGAAGATAAACACAAATCTTTAATAATTAGTAATGAAAATAACAGATCATCTAATAATGAATGATAGACTAATAATAGGCTTCTAATTGGAAAAAAATCAGGCCAAAGGACAATGGAATAATATCTTCAAAATGCAAGGAAATATATTTGGCAAGTTAGAATTTTATACACAGCTAAACTGCCGTTCAACAGATGGCAAAATATAGGCACACACACATAACCTGAGAGAGTTTACCACCCTCAATTCTCAGTAAAAGAGAACACTTAAGCCTTTTAATCCAAAGAAATAAGAAAGGAAGAAGAAAAAGAAGAAAATGAAGGAATGATAACTAAAGACATGGAACAGAAGAAAATATTATGAGGACAGAATAAGAAAATATGTTTCCATAAATTTAATATTGACTGAAACAAAAATCAAAATAACTGATGATCCATGCTTATAATAGGGAGAGTAAATTAATATTATGAATAAGAAGAAGAAGATTGGGAGTACAGTGTTCAACAGGTAAAGTGTATTCAAGTTCATGCCATTTTTAAAGAAGGAAGTGGTCTAATCTCCTCTTTAAGGCCCCTCCTCTTAATACCATTGCATTGGAGATTAAATTTCAACAAGAATTTTAGAGGGACACCAGTATTCAAACCATAGCACCACCTAATAAATAAATTAGTATATTCTTTAACAAATAGTATTGGCCCTGGATCTGGAAAAATATGTAGCCTCAGTCATTGCCCTATCAGAGTTTAAATTTAGCAAAGAAGGACAACAGAAGCAAGAAATTTTTTCAAAGGAGAAAGAAAATGTAAAACAGGCTCACCAAACTCCTACTGTGGCATAGTGGACAATTAATATTTTGCCTGCCAGCACATACTTTTCTTTAGGGAACCACATCTCCCTTCTCTATAAACTGTTCCTCTTCTGCTTATAAGAATCTTATAGGGACAACCATATTCTTAGAGGACCTCAACCATATGGCCATAAGTGATTTGTCCAGGTATGGGCGTCTGACCTAACCTGCGTCCATCAGAACTCTACCCAGGGCCACCATGAGTCCGTATGGCACTTTTGTGTAAATTAGGAAAAAAGTGGCCCTTCCTCAAGACACTTTATACCCTGTGTTAGGAAACTGTTGAAATCTACAATGTTTATGGGGAATGTGGCACCCGTAGGTTGTTGCAGTAACTCCAACGGCAGGATTTTTGAACTTCAGACTACCAACAATATGACAGGCAGTATCTCTCCAGTACACAGACAATAAAATTCAGGAGCTTAGGGCAGACATCCACTCTGATACATGGAAAAGGCTGGTCTACAGTGAGACAGGATGAAGTCAATGTGTGGAAAGAAGCCAAAATGCAGAACAGAGGGAGATAGTTCCAGTTATATTTGGGGTCATAATTCCAATTGTTCCCAGAGACTCAAGTGTATGCCTTCCTCTCCCATTGTTTGGATGTTCAACTCTTTCTTTTTTTCCACAAGGCAAAACATTCCTTTTTTGGCTTCTGCAGGATCAAATAGAATTTTTGTTATTTGCAAATAATGCAGCTGTGAATTTAATTTCACTAATTTCCACATCCTTCAATTTTAAAGGCAAATGGGGGAGGGCACATTAGCTGTAATCTCTATTTGATCAAGTGTGATTTTTACACAAAGGGAAACAGCTCTGTGTCTATCTATTCCAACCCAGTAAGTCGTTTCTCATTCTATGTCCATGCCTAAAAAGAAAATTACATGTTGGCTGCCTGCTTTAATTGTTTGTAATCACTGAAATTTGTAGTCCCATCCTGTGGTGTGTTCTGAGACCTCTCCTCATGGGGCATTCTTTCACTGTGTTTTGTTGGCAGGAGTGTAGCAATTAGAAAATTAGGAAATCTATAAAATCCAGAGGGATATCAGTTTTGGCATTTCTTTCCTTTAGTCAGTGTTGTTGTTAGAAATATATAGGGCACTGGAAAAAAAAATTAAACGGAACCATGGGCTCTACCACTGACATGCAGAGCTAATCTGTTTCCAAGAATCACTCACTATCCCATTGGTTAATCCCACTGTAGGTGAATCCAATGAGTCTCTTCTTGGAGGGAGAAGGGAGGAGTTCTTCTTGCCCTCTGAGCTTGCTTAGAGGCCAGTATCTTTAGAAAGTCATCTTTCTCCCGAGTGCACATGACTCTAATTTGTAGTTACAGTCAAATATGCAGAACAGGAAGATTAAACCTTATTCATGTATGTGCATACATACACCTGATCACATGCAACTACAAAGTCATAAGACTAAATTTAACACAGACATAGCAGAACTGAGGTTATCCTTTTCTCCTTCAACATGCTTTAGAAGTGTGTTTGCTCTTTGGAAATAGGAAGGAGTCATCTGGAGCCACATTACCTGGCAAATCAGGTAATCAAGCTGCAGTAATTGGGGGCTCAATAAAAAAGTAAGAACTTCCATCAATGGAAGCATCCTTAGAATAACGGAGTAACCTTCTAAGGAGATTACCCAGGAGGGAACCACTCATTTGGAAAGGAAAGAAGAGGTTGTGCATATGCTTGCCATTCAAAAACGGTTAAGTGAGGAAAAGCACAAACAAGTGCATCTGCATGAGACACAGTGATATAAATACTTATGTTTCTAGAATATTCATCACATGATTCTGGGAAAATTGAGTGTTTAGAAGTAATCAAGTTAGATCTTTTCCTTCCAGTATATCCTAGAATAGATTCCCAATATATTAAAGAGAAAAAATAAAATCATAAAAATTTTAGTGACTGAAAAATGTGAAAGAAAATAAAGTTTGGGGACAAGTTTTCTAAGCATAAAATTATGAAAGAAATGGAAATTTTATAAGACTGAAAACATTGTATAGAAAAAAATGTGCATCAAGGCAAAGAGTTAATAGCCTTACTATATACAGAGCTGTTATAAAGTAATAAAATATTTCATATTTATATAACATGAGATGTTTTAAAAAATGTTTAATCTTCCTAGCCACTACCAAAACATTGCAATTTAAAGATGTTGTAGCTGGAGTAATATTTCTAAGCACATTAATGTGCTTTTTCCCCCCTCTTAATGGTTCTATGCATTTGACCTTACCATGGTTAGCCTACAAAATCCATCTCTGTTGGGTAAAGGGGAAGGAGAGGAATTAGGGGTGGGAGGCTGTCAGGTGGGGCAGATAGAAGTCTTACTGTAACAAAAGGCAAGAGTTAATAATTTGCTTCTGATAACCAAAATTGGGTTTTATAGCATGGAAAGACAGACTTTGTCAGAAGAAACAGGATTTCTACATTTCTGTAGTCTCTTTCACTGTGGAAGAAAGTTTCACTGCCTATAACAGTTAAACTATGATGTCTGCTAACCTTATACTCTAGGATGGAGAAAGGACAAAGAGGATATTATACAAACACAAATATATACATAATATCAATATATAATTATTAATATATTTACATAAATATTTATTTACATAAATATATTTAATATATTCATACAATATGTAATTATCTTTATATATACATATTTAATATATTCATATAATACATAATTATATTTACATAAATATATTTAATCTATATATACAGAATAATTAATATATATCTATTTAATATATAAGTATATTTACATAAATATATTAATATATTTAATGTAATATATAAATTTATATATTCATATACATATATTAGTTATAAAATATAATACATATAATATCCTCTGAATATACTTACATATATGCCTAGATATACACAGAGGATATTATATGGAGACAAATATAGAAAATATATAATCTATTATATAACATATAATATATAATAGATTATATAACATATATATATAATAGATTATATAACATATAATATATAATAGATTATATAACATATAATAACATATGATCTATTATATAATCTGTTATATTATATAACATAATCTGTTATATGCAATATATAATCTGTTATATAACATACAATATATAATCTATCTATTATAACATATAATATATAATCTATCTATTATATAACATAATATATAATCTATTATATAACATAATATATAATCTATTATATAATATATACATTTGTCTCCGTATATCTTCTGTGTATATTTATACATATATAGAGACAGCAGAACATCAAAAGACAGACCTTTCCTGCTCAGGTGAAAGAACAAAGGAGAAAGACTGATGTAGTGCAAGCAGGTCAGGTGCTGAATCCCCATTATTTTCCTCTCCACATATGACAGGCAGGCACTTACACATCTAAATAGATTTTGGGAAGTGCAAGGACATCAGGGCTAGCAGCTCATTTCCCTGGACACAATACAGGAGAAACCCTACCTGTGTCTACTTTGAGCATGGAGGAAACTGAGACAGGTTTGGCAGGTGATAGGCAGTTAGATGGACCATGTGCTCCTGGCTGTCCATGGTCTGCTCACAGATAGCAGAGGATCCATATGAAGCCAAATGCCCTGGTAAAGAAAGCAATAGTGCTGAGAAGGTCAGGGGACCGGCAGAAGTAAGTGCAGCTAAATTGCTAGGCTCAAAGGCCCCAGCAACATGCGCTAGCACAGAATCCCAAGAGGCCAGGTCAGGGTAGGTACTATTCAGCACTTACAGGTTCTGATAGAATCCCTGGGCAGCTGACACCTTGTGGGGGATTGGCCTCTGAGAAGTAAGAATTTATAAATTGAAAGTACCGTGTTTAAACTAGAGGAAAGGGGAATACTATTCACTGGGAAGCCTTAGGGCTCCTTACTGTCCAATGAGGAGGTGCTCATGGGGAATATCAGAAATATATTGATGATATATTAATATTGAATATTGAATATCAGTTCAATATTAAAACAAAATGAAACCACATTTTTAATACAGCCAAGTGTGACTTGAGTAATCTGCAACATTGCAAGCACAGTACTTTTTTTCTTTGTTTCACTCTTTCCTGAGTTCTATTTTTTCTGTATATATTTCTGTTTTCCAAATGTCTATAAAAATAATATAAAATACAATTACCCTTTTATAAAAACATGTATCACCTCTGAAATAAAAAATACAATACGTATTTTTAAAAATGTGTTTGTAACTGGGCGAGGTGACTTATACCTGTAATCCCAGGATTTTGGAAGGCCAAAGTGGGAGTATTGCTTGCATTTACGAGTTTGAGACCCGCCTGGGCAACACAGCAAGACCTCGCCTCCACTAAAAAATAAAAAATAAATAAAAAGAAATAAGCTGGGCATGATGGCACTCACCTGTAGTTCCAGCTACTCGGGAGGCTGAGATGAGGATCACTTCAGCCCAGGCATTTAAGGCTGCCGTGAGCTGTGATCGCCACTGCACTCCAGCCTGGGCAACAGAGCAAGACCCTGTCTCTAAATAAATACATAAATAAATAATAAAATATGTTTATATATCAAACAAGATCAGAAGAGATTCTAGGGTAGTATTTCAGTTAAAATTATTTTCTGTAAAGTTAAGTGTACAATAAAAATTCAAAGATTAACAAATTTGGGCCTCCTTCATTTTTTCACTTACCCATATATTTCATCTGTTTTTTTTTTTTTTTTTAGGCGAAAACAAGCCATCTCCTGCACTGATTTTCAATTATCTGTACTCTGGAAGTCCAACACACCCTTGCCTAATTAAGCATATGCTTCCTGGGATTAGCGCAGGAGAGATTTCCCGCCTAACGCGGCTCTCCCAGCTCCCAGCGCCATCTGTGCATTGAGCCATGCCCAGAGTGATTTGGTGAATCACTGGAACCTGGCAAAGGGTCTGGCCAGGCTCCGACAGAAAACAGGATATGGTAATTCTCTCGAGGCTTAGCCCCACTCTGCTGTGGTTTCCTTGATACACTCTCCGATTCCTCAAGACCAGCCTTTGGTTTTCATTGCTCTGCAGTGGTGTTTCCGCACCCACACCCTGGTTCAGACAGAATAAATTAGACAATACATTTGTGAGCTCCTTACTTCTCCAAGAGGCCCAGTGAAAAGAGTCTGTTACCCAAGGTCACACTGTTAGCAGTGGCAGAATGAGGACACGACCCAGGCGCCCAGCTGTTCATCCAGGAAGACTAGAGCATTTGAGGAAAATATCCACAGCCCAAAGTAATCACTTCTTACCATGAACAGCCATGAACCCCTCTTTCACCTTTTTTTTTTTTTTTTTGAGACGGAGTCTCGCTCTAAAAGCCCAAGCTGGTGTGCAGTGGCCGGATCTCAGCTCACTGCAAGCGCCGCCTCACCGCTTTACACCATTCTCCTGCCTCAGCCTCCCAAGTAGCTGGGACTACAGGCGCCCGCCACCTCGCCCGGCTAGATTTTTGTATTTTTTAGTAGAGACAGGTTTTCACCGTGTTAGCCAGGATGGTCTTGATCTCCTGACCTCGTGATCCGCCCGTCTCGGCCTCCCAAAGTGCTGGGATTACAGGCGTGAGCCACCGCGCCCGGCCCCTTTCACTTTTATGATCCACTCAAGGGTGGCTCAAGTTCAAACTAATCTAGTCCCACATGGAATTCACTGCAAATGATTTCTAAATGTGGGCAGGATTGAATTGTATTTATATACAGACTTTCTTCTCCCTGGGCCCCCCAAAGGCTGCCCTTTCCACAGCCTCCCTACCCTTCCCTGTGCCTGCCAGTAATTGTGGTTTCTTTGTAAGGCAGCTAAGGTTAATTATCATTATTATTATTATTATTATTATTGACAGGTTATACAAGCACAATGTATAGAAGTTGAAAAGTACAAAAAAAGTAACCAGTAGAGAGTAATTATTTTTCTTACCTTCAGCCACTCAGTGACCAAAACATTGGTATCAGATTTTTGGATATCCATGTGGAATTATTCCACGAATGTACAAATATACATATTTATATACATATATGTCATTTTTTGAAATTGAGGAAAGTATGCGCTTGCTTTTTTTGTTTTTTGTTTTTTTTTTTTTTGAGACAAGAGTCTGGCTCTGTCACCCAGGCTGGAGTGCAGTGGCATGATCTTGGTTCACTGCAACCTCCGCCTCCTGAGTTCAAGTTATTCTTGTGCCTCAGCCTCCTGACTAGCTGGGACTACAGGCACGCACCAGCATGCCAGGTAATTTTTTTGTATTTTTAGTAGAGATAGGGTTTCACTGGGTTGGCCAGGATGGTCTCGAACTCCTGGTCTCAAGTGAATCACCCACCTCTACCTCCCAAAGTGCTGGGATTACCAGTGTGAGCCACTGTACCCAGCTGGAAGTATGCGCTTTACACTGTTACCCTTGCTTCATCTTCATTTAACATCTCTTGACTATTGTTCTGTATTAGCATGCATGAACAAGATACCTATGTATTTCTGATCCAAATATACCTAGTGCTTTAAAATTTATCTCCAAAGCCATGGTATTCTGTGTTCATTTACATTCAACAAAAACTGTCATTTTTATTCCTGTCAAAGTTATGGCTGCGAAGATTTTAACAACTAATGATCAGGAGATAAGTAAGCACAGCAAATGCATAAATACTGGATAGTCTCCCTGTATAAGCCCCATCAATTGTCATATATTAGGCGACAGAACCTGGCATTTCAGAGTTGGAAGAGACCTTAGAATCATGTGGTCTTTTTGCTCAGGAAAAGAATCCCTTTCACATTCTTCCTGACAGTGTCAGCTAACCTGTGCTTAAGCTCCACAGGCATCCCTCTTCCTGTAAAAATAAGACGTTTTACCTCTAGGGCATTTAAAGCCCAGTCTTATATACATATTTTTTAATTCTTTTTTTTTTTTTTTAAGAGATAGGACTTCGTCATATTGCCCAGGCTGGCGTGCAGTAGTCATTCACAGGCAAAATCATAGCTCACTGCAGCCTCGAATTCCTGGACTCAAGCTATCCTCATGCCTCAGCCTCCCAAGTAACTGGGATGACAGGCATGCGTCACTGAACCCAAGTTATTTTCATATTAAAACTTGACTTCCTAGTGGCCTTTTGAGGAGACTGATGGCTGCTGCTGTGGTACCTCAGTTTTGTCTTCAGGCTGTCCTCCAGGGTGTTCCATTGCTCTACCAGCACAGGTACCTTGCTGCCACATTGTCTGAAAGATAGGCACTCAGACCTGGCTGCAGCCACGCAGCTGGGGCCTGACTAACACAGAACAGTAGGCACACAGTCAGGCCTAGGGACTAAAGGGTGTGGTTTGTGCCTTGCTTACCTTTTCCAAATATTTCCTGACTTTCCTTGAGAAAACCCAGAACAAGTGTTACTCTATGGGTTTAGCAGCCATATTTTCTGAGCCAAAAACAGCACCTGCCAACCACCAGCCAAATTGTTGCCTTCTGTGCAGCAAAGACTATCCCATGCCCACCTATGCAGAAAGGAGCAGGTCCATGCATTGGTGGGCTGATACCTCAGCCCAACACTCCCCTGTGGCTCCTGGAAGTTCATGGGTAGCCTCTGAAAAGACTGCTTGGCCACCATTAGGATTTGTGTTAATTCTGTGATTTGAAGTTCTGGTATCAATTTGGTAAGAACTAAAATGATTATCCACGTTTGTCTTGGGCTCATAGGGCTTTCAGTGATGTGCCCTCCACCCTGACTTTGAGGATGAAGCTGGGTAATTACCACCCCGTGACAGTGAAAATGATGCTAATCAGTGCACAGCTGATGAGAAGAACCAGATACAGAGTCTCTCCACCTAGCTATATAGGTGGCTTTTAAATTAGTGACTGAGAAGACAACAGACACACCTACATCAGACCTGTCCAGGTGACCAGTGGCTATCCTTAGGCTTGGATCAGAGCGTGAAGAAAGCCATAACCTCAGCAGCTGTAGGGGCACTGTGTGATTAAAGAAAGACTTGGGGCCCAGCATTAAGAGATGTGTACACAGTCCAGATGGAGAGAGGTGGCAGGGGATTCATCTGAACTACCACTTCTGAGGAAGCACACGCATCCAAGCAGGAGTGCTTTCATTCCAGTTCTGGGCTCATTCAGCAACCTTCTGACAATGGATTTGGTTTCCCAGTTACCTGGAAATCAAGCATAGATATCTGTGAAAAACAGGCATAATTCTGAGCATGCGAATCCTAGGAAGGGCGTACTTCCCAGGAAGTTAGTCAGTTATCACACAGCTTTCTAGGTTCAACTTTATTAATCAGGAAAGTGAGAGCCTGTTACTGAACATCTGGTCAATAAAGGATAAATGGAAACAAACTGAGTCGCTGTGACATCTCCAAGAACATGACAGGCTGGGAAACCCTGCCTAGATGCTGACTAGTACTGTCTTTAAAGGCAACACCGAGTCCTGCTTTCTGGGACCCATTCCTAGACTCCTCGACAGCTTTTTGGCACCTGACTCTCATTCTTTCTATCCTTCCTGCCCTCATCCCAGTTCCTTTCAACATTCATTTCAACTACCTGACAATGCATGTATTTCTGCCCCTTTGACTCCATGGACCTCTTCTCTACTCCATACCAGTGACACTGCCAGTCTCACCATCTCACTTATGGCTCTGCTCTGGTGGTGAGCTTGTCCTTAGAACACCCTCTCCGCCTTCTCACCCACTCTACAACCTTTAGCAAATGTCCTCTTTGGATCCAGACTCTATTCTGTCAGCTCCTGTGAACTGAACTTTTCTGGCTCTCCTCTTACTTATCTGATCACTCCTTTTCTCTCCTTTGTTTTCTAACCCACTGTATCAGTCAGGAATTACATTTAGTTTCATATAATAGTAACCCTACTACAGCGGCTTAACAAAATAAACATTTTTTTGTTTTTAGACGAAGTTTCACGCTTGTTGCCCAGGCTGGAGTGCAATGATGTAATCTCAGGTCACTGCAACCTCTGCCTCTTGGGTTCAAGTGATTCTCCTGCCTCAGCCTCCCGAGTAGCTAGGATTACAGGTGCCTGCCACCACGACCAGCTAATTTTTTGTACTTTTAGTAAAGACGGGGTTTCACCATGTTGGCCAGGTTGGTCTTGAACTCCCGACTCAGATTATCTACCTGCTTCAGCCTCCCAAAGTGCTGGGATTATAAGTGTGAGTCACTGTGCTCGGCTAGATTTTTTTATTTTTTATTTTTGAGACAGGGTCTCTCTCTGTCACCCAGGCTATAGAACAGTGGCAGAATCATGGCTTACTGCAGCCTCAAATTCCTATGCTCAAGTGATCCGCCCACCTCAGGCTCCCCCAGCAGCTGTGGCTATAGGCACACACCACCAGGAAAATTAACAGTAGTTAATTTTTTTTTGTAGAGATGGGGTGTCGTCATGTTGTCTGGGCTGGTCTCAAATTCCTGGACTCAAACTATCCTCCTGCTTTGGCCTCCCAAAGTGCTGGGATTATAGGTGTGGGCCACCATACCCAGCCTCGTTTTTCTTATTTCACATGAAGTGCATAGGTAGACAATCCAGGACTGGTACAATGACTTTGCAGTGTTCCCAGTTTCCCAGGCAGCTTCTATCTTTCTGCTCTCTCATCCTTAGCAGGTGGCTTTTGTCTTCATGGTTAGCCATGACTGCAAAATGGCTATTCAACCTCTTGCCTCTTGTCCTCCATCCAGGCAGAATGAGAGGAAGCCACAAGGAAGAAAGGTTGTCATTCACATGAGAAAAAAAGAACCTTCCCAGAAATCCTCAACACGCTTCCACTTAGGTCTCACAACCTGAGACGGTGTCACATGCTCATCCCCACTGCAAAGGAGCTGGGAAATGTATTTTTGGAAGCAGGAACATTGCTGCTGAGGGTTAAGTTAGTAAAGAAATTCAGGTGGATACCAGGTTGGTGACTAGCAAGGTCTGCACACCTTTTACACTTATGATATTCTCCAAGGTTGAGGAATCCTTAGTCTTTTGTTCTTTTCTGTATACACTTTACCTGCATCTAATTCTAGAAGCTTCCCTATTTCTGTCATTCAAGCCTTGGAATCCTCCTTGATTTCTTCCTCTCCTAAGCTCCATGCTCTGTTCAAATACTAAGTCCAATTATTTATTGCATGGAAATAGTTCATATGTTCAGCTATTTTTGGGGGGCAGCCACAGTCACTACCCCCACTTAAAGGTAAAAGCCATTCTCCTCAGAGCTAAAGGATGGCAACAGCCCCCTAACTCTAGTCCATGCCTTCAGTGTCTTCCCCATTCTACTCCTGCCTCTCACTACCATACTCCTCTTTATCACCTACACTGTGACCTTGTCACTCCTCTGCTCAGAACATTTTGTGTCCCTATGCCACCCACCAGACAATGTCACCCAGGCAGGACAGCATTTGAGACTGCCAGAATTTGGCTCCTGTGTACCATTCTAGACTTCATCCCATTACTCTGCTATTGAGCTCTCAAAACTAACAGGTGAATTCACCAATGTGTTCTGCATATCTCTTGTGTTCTCCAGTCTTTGCATCTTAGCTCACATTGATCATCTCTTCTGGGCTGCCCTCTGCCTCCTTTCATCTCTATTTCTGGGTCTACCTCAAATCCAGCCACCTCCATAAAGCTTTTCCCAACCACTTTAGCCTACATGGCTTTCCATTTTTGCTTGGGGGAGAGGGGTACAATTTGATGATACTGTAAAGAACACAAACCTTGGCCAGAAGCAGTGGCTCACACCTATAGTCCCAGCACTTTGAGAGGCCGAGGTGGGTGGATCATGAGGTCAGGAGATCGGGACCATCCTGGCTAACATGGTGAAATCCTGTCTCTACTGAAAACAAACAAACAAAAAAATACAAAAAAATTAGCTGGGCGTGGTGGCGGGCGCCTGTAGTCCTAGCTACTCTGGAGGCTGAGGCAGGAGAATGGTGTGAACCCGGGAAGCGGAGCTTGCAGTGAGCAGAAATCGCGCCACTGCACTCCAGCCTGGGCAACAGAGTGAGACTCCATCTCGAAAAATAAATAAATAAATAAATAAATTTTTTAAAAAAGAACACAAACCTTGGCTTTTGGGAGACCTGGGTTCAAATCTCAACTCTCCCATTTACTTATCTATGGGACCTAGGATTGGGTAGTTAACCTCACTAAACTTCCAGTTTCTCATGTGTGTCAGAGATTACTAGTGCTGATCTCAAAAGATGCTGTGAGGAATAAATGCCTGACACATGGCAAGGGCTCAGTATCTTCCTGTGGTTATAATCATAGCAGACATTGTTGTTTACCCACCCAGATCCTTCTTAATAGACTAGCAGATTTTCAAGCAACTCCTTCTCCTACACACAGCCATCTTCTTCAAAGAGAGCTGACTCAATCTCCCACTATAGCTAGATTCTTTTTTTATTGATATATCACAGTTGTACATATTTGTGGGATATATGTGATAGTCTGACGCATGCATACAATGATCAAATCAAGGTAATTAGGATATCCAACACCTCAAACACTTATCTTTTCTCTGTGTTGGAAACATTACAATTCTTCTAGCTACTTTTAAATATACAATAAATTAACTATAATTACCCCATTGCACTACTGAATACTAGAACTTATTCCTTCTATCTAACTCTATTTTTGTACCCACTAAGCAATTTCTCTTCATTTCCCCCTCCCCTCTTCCCTTCCAAGTCTCTGATAACCAACATCCTACTCTCTGCCTTCCTGAGTAGCTCCCACAGGAGCCAGATGATCTAGACCCTGCTTGCTTTTCTGACCTCATGTTCTCCCACCAGAATACAATGCAGCAGCCATGCTTGGCTTTGTTGTTTCTCAAACAGGACAAGCTTCTTCCTGCTTCAGGACTTTTGCTTTTGTTATTTCCTCTGAGTGGAATATTCTTCTCTTGCCTTTTCTCTTCCTTGAAGTCATAATTCAAATGTTACATCCTTGGAGAGGCTTTTCCTGAAACCCTATCTAAAGCAGCTACCAAACCCATTGCATGCTCAACTCTTCTTAAAACAGCTTTACTGAGATATTCACATACCATACAATTAACCCATTTGTGTGTATAATTTAATAACTTTTAGCAGATGTACAGAGTTGTGCAGCTATCACCACAATAAATTTTAGAACATTTTCATAACCCCCATTAACAATTGCTCCCCATTCCTACCCAACCCCCCCAGGCCTAGGTAACCACCAATCTACTTTCTGTCTGTATAGACTTGCCTATTCTGCTTATTTCATATAAATGGAATCATGCAATATACATTCCTTTGAGACTCGGTTCTTTCATTTAGCATGTTTTCAAGGTTCATTCATGTTGTAGCATGAAACAGTACTTCATTCTTTTTCATGGTTCAATAGTGTTCCATTGTATGGATATACCACATTTTGTTTATTTATCCATTCATTTCTTTATCAAACAAATGGATTGATAAATTTTATCTGTTCACCAGTTGATGGGAATTTGGGTCATTTCCACTTTGGGGTTCTTATGAATAATGCTGCTATGAACATTCATGTACAAGTTTTGTGTAGACATATGTTTTCATTTCTCTTGGCCCCTTCATTATTTATTCCATCTAAAATAGGGGTTAGCAATCTTTTCCAGCAAAGGGCAAGATAAGTAAATATTCTAGCCTTTATAAGACAGTCTTGGCCGGGTGTGGCCGCTCATGCCTGTAATCCCAGCACTTTAGGAGGGCAAGGTGGGTGGATCACAAGGTCAGGAGATGGAGACCATCCTGGCTAACATGGTGAAACCCCATCTCTACTAAAAACACAAAAAATTAGCTGGGCATGGTGGCAGGCACCTGTAGTCCCAGCTACTCGGGAGGTTGAGGTAGGAGAATGGTGTGAACCAGGGAGGCGGGGCTTGCAGTGAACTGAGATTGCGCCACTGCACTCCAGCCTGGGTGACAGAGCAAGACTCCATCTCAAAAAAAAAAAAAAAAAAAAAAAAGACAGTCTCTAGAGAAACGACTTAACTCTACCACTGCAGTGAAAAGCAGACACAGACAACATGCAGATAGGTATAGCTGCATTCTGATTGCATTTTATTTATGAACACTGAAATTTGAAAGGCCATCTAATTTTCTTTTTTTAAGGTTTTTAAAATTTTTAAATTTTTGTGGGTACATAAAAGGAGTACAAATGCCATGTAATATTCACATCATGAAATAATATTCATCTTTTAATTTTTTCACAACCATTTAAAAATGTAAGAATCATTGTTAACTCACAAGCTGTATTAGTCCATCTATGCCTTCCTATAAAGAAGTACCCAAGGTTGGGTAATTTTTAAAGAAAGGAGGTTTAATTGGTTCACAGTTCTGCAGCATTTATAGGAAGCATGACTCCAGGATCTGCTCCTGGTGAGGGCCTGAAGAATCTTTCGATCATGGTGGAAGATGAGGGCAAGAGCAAGACAGAGAGGGGAGCCGCCACACTCTTTTAAACCACCAGATCTTATGTGAACTCAGAGCAAGAACTCACTCACTGTCATGAGGACAGCACCAAGATGTTCATGAGGGATCCACCCCTATAATCCCAATGTTGGAGGTGAGGCCTACCACCAGGCCCATCCCCAACATTGGGGATTACATTTCAGCATGAGATTTGGAAGGGATAAACAGCCAAACTATCTCACAAACTACACAAAAACAAGTGGCAGGCCAGGTTAAGCCCATGGGCCATATGTTGCCAATGCTTGCTCTATAATACAATATGTTGATTTCTTTCAAAGCAGTTTACAAACCTTGTGTGGCTATTTGTTTAGCTATTTGCTCTGCATTTCCTTCCATGAGAATGCAAGTATCATCAGATAGCAGACAATCAACATTTGGTTGGATTAATGTATGTACTCTAATTTATCTCATTGATCCCCTATCAATAGATATTTGAGTTGTTTCCAATTTTGTGAAGCTACACATGATGCTTCCAGGAATGAATCTGCCGATAGGTATAAATATTTTACGTTTTAACGAATTTGACAAATTATCCTCCTAAAAAGTTATATTAGCAAACATATGAATGTGCCCACTTTCCCACACCCTATCCAACACTGAGTATTATCTAGTGGACAAACAAATAAAAGAAGGACGAGATTTAAATATATCAAGTATTAGTGATGGTGTGGACATTTTCTTAATTATTGGACCCTGATTTGTAAGAGCTCTCATGGATTTATACATAAGGGAAATTAACTCCTTAGCTGTCAAATGTATTGCAAATACATTTTTGCAGGGTTTTTATATTCTGATTTTTTTATTTCTTGGCTTTCAACTTTTTTTAGGGTGCCATTTTTTCCATACAGAAAGTTTCTTTTTTTTTAAGTTGTCAAATGTGTCAAATGTTTTCTTTATTACTTCTAGTTTTCACATTATGCTTAGAAAGGTCTTTCTCATTCCAAGATTTTAAAGATGATTCATCCTTGTTTTCTTCTAGTAATCTGAGGTTTTCTTTCTCTTTTTTAACATTTTAATCTTTGAATTATTAGTAATGATCACTAGGACAGGTAAGGCCAGGAACCAGCTTTACTTTGTTCTAAACAATGAAACAGGTATCCGTGTAAATCATCTTTTTTCTGCTGATTTGAGATGCCAATTTTAGGATACTACATTTCCAGAACTACTTGGTATATTCAGGGTGATAGTCAAACTATTTAAACACAGAGACAATTCGTACTCCCCAATCAGTCAGAACAGGGCATCAACACATCATGGCAAAAGAATCATGAAAAGGGACAATGGTAGGCTCGGGCAGTCAGTGTGGCACGGGCCACATAGCTTGATTTCTGGACTTGGCTCTGGTTCCTCATCCACCTATCTATTCCTGCTCTCCTATCTCCTCTAAGAGCAGAACTCCTGGAGCTGTGGTCCCAGAGGGCCTCATTAAATGCTTGACCTAACAATGAAAACGACTACTCCCAGGCTTCTAGTGGTATCTGGTTTGATCATAAATGGCCTGATATTTAAGTGACTCTTACTCAAGGATCCTGTTACACACAGCTCAGAGCATCTCATCTGACACATGGGCTGTGTGCACGCACAGGTGAATATGTACATCTGCCACATTCATCAGCTTTTAGCATCACTGTCTCACTGTAATTCTGGCTTAACAGGCTATTAGGAGAGCAGAAATTCTTCCTTATTTTGTAATGCTCTGTAATAGTTGAATAGCATCAAAATTAATTTGTTCCTTGAAGTATTCATCCACAAAACTCTCTAGGCATGGAATTTTAACAGTTTTCCTTCTTCTTTCTTTTTTTTCAAGAGACAGAGTCTCATCACTCTGTTGCCCGGGCTGCAGGGTAGTGGCACAATCATGGCTAATTGCAGCCTTGAACTCCTGGGCTCAAGTGATTCTCCCGTGCTGGCCTACCAAAGTGCTGAGATTACAGGTGTGACCCACCACGCCAGGCTGACAATTTTCCTTCTCAATCTATCCTATTGTTTTCCTTGTTGTTACTAACTTGAATTTGCCTTCTTCTTTAAAACTTATTTTGAATAACATCTTTTCTTAGAAAATTGTCTATTTTGTTCAGATTTTTAAGTTATTGGGATAGAGTAGTGCAAAGTTATTCTTCAATAATTACTACTTATACTGTTCGGACGAACGGAGGCAAGATGGCACAGTTCCAGGTTCTTCACCCTCAACTTTCCCGCCCGGGAAAGACACAGGTCGACTGCGCAGGCGCAACCCGACCTCCGACAGAGAAAAACCGGAACCCGCCTAGCCACGCCTACCACCCGGCCCCAACCCGCCTATGTCCCGCCCACTGCCCTCCCACTCCCAGGCCCAGGACATAAAAGCCGCTCCCGGGGCGCGCTGCTGCGCACTTCCTCAGCCACCACTTCTGTGGGGTCTGCAGGAACTCCGCTGGAGAGCTCCACCAGGCGACTCTCTCGGCCTCCTATGCTGGAGGCCGACAGACCTCACCCTCCACGCCTTCTTCCCTGAAGCTAGGTGACCAAAAAAATAAATTTGCAGTTTTGCTCCTAGCCTTGCCTACTTGCTGGTCCTTTAATACTCGTCCTGGTGAGCCTGGAAAGCAAATCAGTTTCCTGGAAAGCAAATCATATACTATTTCTTTACAGTCAGACAATGTAGCCAGTATAGATTCTTCTTGGAATTCATGTAGGTTTTTGTTGTGATCTGTTTGATAAAAATGTAACGTTTCAGGTAAGATAGGCTAGAGAGGTTAGGAGCCAAACCATATGGGGTCGCAGCTCGGTTCCACCACTAACCAGTGAGGTTTTTTTTTTTGTTTTGTTTTTTTTGAGAGGGAGTCTCCCTCTGTTACCCAGGCTGGAGTGCAGTCACGCAATCTTGGCTCACTCCAACCTCTGCCTTCTGGGTTCAAGTGATTCTCCTGCCTCAGCCTCCTGAGTAGCTGGGATTATAGGCTCACACCACCACGCCCAGCTAATTTTTGTGTTTTTAGTAGAGATGGGGTTTCACCATGTTGACTAGGCTGTCTTTAACTACTGACCTCAGGTGATCCACTGGCCTTGGCCTCCCAAAGTGCTGGGATTACAGGTGTGAGCCACCGCATCCCTGGCCAGGAAAATTATTTAATGTCTCCATATGTAATAGAGGGATAGCAACAATGTTGCTGGTTTCAAATGGCTAATACATGTAAACCACTAAGAACAGTATCTGAAACATAGTAAATACTCAGTAGATGTTAGTTTTTTGTATTTTTAAGTTGAATTTTATTTTTTTGAGACAAGACTCTTGCACTGTCGCCCAGGCTGGAGTGCAGTGTTGCCATCTCAGCTCACTGTAACCTCTGCCTCCTGGCTTCAAGTGATTCTTGTGCCTCAGCCTCTGGAGGAGCTGGGATTACAGGCACCCACCACCACACTTGGCTATTTTTGTATTTTTAGTAGAGACGGAGTTTCACCATGTTGGCCAGGCTGGTCTTGACCTCCTGGCCTCAAGTGATCCACCTGCCTCAGCCTCCCAAAGTGTTGGGATTACAGGCATAAGCCACTGTGCCTGGCTGTTAGATTTTATTACTATCAGCCTGTGGTGTTATCTCTTTTCAAGTATGTTTTTTAAAATTTTACAGTCTTAATCTATAGAGAAGCTTAACCAAAAAAGTCTCCTGTTTCCTAGAGAGATTCTTCTTTTAGAATGTTCTCTATCTAATTTATACTTGATATTTATTTCTTCTTATCTTTATCTCTTTTCTATCTCTTTTCTCTTTTTCTCTTTCTCTTTTCTCAATGCATAGAAATCTTTTTGGGGTGAGGGTGGATAGTGAAGCATATTACTTGTCTCCAATGAAACATTCTATTCCAGCTTATTATTTGCCCAATAATTTTGTTTGAAAATTATCCTGAACTGTTTACCATTTTTTCCTGAGTGGTGTTTAAAATGTACTTGGAATTTGAGTTAGAAGGCAGATCATTGATAGCAGCCTCTGACAGTGATATCTGCCTGCGTGGCGAGATGGGAAGGAGGCAGCAATAGAAAGGATCCTAAATGCGTTGTCTCTGATCATCCCTCTTTGCACGCCTCTCATCCCACAGAAGGGGAGTTCTCTTCTGGTTTTGGCTGTCCCTCCACTTTGGGACCAGTAAGTCATCTGGAAAGGTTTTCTAGTTATGAAATTGAGTGAGGCCGATGAAGACAGGTTTGGGAGATCTCCTTCAACCCTACCTTCCTGGCCCCAAGCAACACATCTTTTTCTTTTGCGTCTTGCTCACCATTTGATATGGCTTGGCTCTGTGTTCCCACCCAAACCTCATATCGAATTGTAATCCCCAGTTTCAGAGGAGGGGCCTGGTGGGAGGTGATTGGATACGGGGGCAGATTTTCCCCTTGCTGTTCTCGTGACAGTGAGTGAGTTCTCACGAGACCCGGTTGTTTAAAAGTGTATGGCACCTTCCCTTCACACTCTCTCTCTTGCTCCACCATGTGAAGATGTGCCTGCTTCCCTTCACCTTCCACCATGGTTGAAAGTTTCCTGAGGCCTCCCCTGTCATGCTACTTGTACAGCCTGCAGAACCGTAAGTCAATTGAGCCTGTTTTCTTTTTTTTAAGACAGAGTTTTGCTCTTGTTGCCCAAGCTGGAGTGCAATGACGCAATCTCAGCTCACTGCAACCTCTGCTTCCCAGGTTCAAGCGATTCTCCTGCCTCAGCCTCCTGAGTAGCTGGGATTACAGGTGTGCGCCAGCCACCAGGCCTGGCTAATTTTTTGTATTTTTAGTAGAAACGTAGTTTTACCATATTAGCCAGGCTGGTCTCAAACTCCTGACCTCAGGTGATCCACCTGCCTCAGCCTTTGAAAGTGCTGGGATTACAGGCCTGAGCCACTGCGCCCGCCAAGCCTGTTTTCTTTATAAATTACCCCGTCTCAGGTAGTTCTTTTTTTTTTTTTGAGAAGGAGCCTCGCGGGCAGTAGCACGATCTTGGCTCACTGCAAGCTCTGCCTCCTGGGTTCACGCCATTCTCCTGCCTCAGACTCCCAAGTAGCTGGGACTACAGGCACCTGCCACCAGGCCTGGCTGATATTTTGTTTTGTTTTTTTTTTTTTTTGTAGTTTTAGTAGAGACAGGGTTTCACTGTGTTAGCCAGGATGGTCTCAATCTCCTGACCTTGTGATCCACCCGCCTTGGCTTCCCAAAGTGCTGGGATTACAGGTGTGAGCCACCATGTCCGGCCTCAGGTAGTTCTTTATAGCAGTATAAGAACAGACTAATATACCATTTCTTATTCCATATTCATGGAAAGAGACCCTGAACATTAGGAAACAGTTGTCCAAAGACTACCCTCACTTCTGACAACAATGGCAAGTTGGAGGGTTCCCAAGACCACCCTTGCATTTGATAATTCACTAGAAGGCCACAGAACTCAATGAACTCTGTATACTCACAATTATGATTTATTATGGTAAAAAGGTACAGATTAAAATCAGCCAAGGGAAGAGGCCCATGCAGCAGAGTCCAGGAAAGTTCTAAGCATGGAGCTTCCGATTGTCTCCTTCCGGTGGAATTAGGTAGAGTGTGACTTTCCCAGTAATGATGTTTGATAATATGCACAAAGTATTTCCCACCAGGGAAGCTCACCCAAGCCTCAGTGTTCAGAGCTTTTATTAGGGCTGTGTCACTAGGCCCAGTGGAATACTCATGTCACGGATCTCAGTCTCCAGCCCCTCCAGAACTGGAGCTGATACCACACGACCCAAAGCCCCCACCCTAAATCACATTGTTAGACTATTTGGAGTGACCCAAGGCACTCAGAGAAACAAAAACATTCCTATCAGGCATGACATTCCAAGAGGTTTAGAGATTACCTCCCAGAAGCCGAGGGCACGGAGGAGACCTCTCTTGGGCAAGGTTACATTCTTTACAACACAGCCTCTGTGTACACTTTCATTTACATTTCTAAATCTGTACCTGCTTTGAATTAGAGGAAAAAGATGTCAGACCCTGGTCCTCTCCTTTCTTTTGGATCAGATTTCTTCATATCTGGCAGCCAGAGCTCCTGGCATCTAGAACAGTGCTGGCACCTCAGCAGCATTCAGTAAATATTTGTTGAATGGATGAAATGTGTATGTGTGTGAATGAATATCTTTTAAATATGTGGTGTGAGATTGTGGCTATTCTCTAGTAATATCAAGGTGGAATAGTTTTTACTTTATTTTGGCTTTTGTTCTTTGGTGGATTTCAGAGGGAGTGGTGATGCCCTCTCTCTAGAAGGGGATCCTTTTGTTTTACAGATGAGGAAGCTAACTTCAGAAAGGATGTCAACGGGCCACTAATGAGGGACAGAGATGGGATCAGAACAGAAGTTTCCCCCAACTTTTAAAATTTCTCTAAGCCAAATGCTTTAGTTTCTCTTTTTCTTACAAAAATGACAAAATTCTTTCTCTCTAATGAGTTTGTTACCAGACAGCAAAATTCCCTCATTTGGGACAACCTGCAGTTGCCCAGCCAGCCTGTGGTGTTGGTATTAATGAGTCGGAAATCCGTCAGTTCCATGACTGGAGTAGAATAAAACTGCTAAGGGCCTAGACACTGATTCTACTTTTGAACATTAGAAATTCATCGTGTTTGCATTTATTTTGAGATTTGATTGTCTAATTGGATCTCTCAAGTGTTCCATTGCATTTTGATTTTAAAACAGAAGTTCCCACTTGGGTCAGTAGCCAAGCTCTTGGCAACAGGTATGTTCTTCAAAAGGACTTTTTAAAGGTAATGCTTGACCTGACAGTTAAGATTACAATGAAAAGGCGGTAGCAGCAAGCTCAGGAGCCCAGAATAAAAGGTATTAACACAGTATATCTTATATGGCAGGGGTCCCCAACCCCCAGGCCATGGACCAGGACCCGTTCATGTCCTGTTAGGAACCAGGTGGCACAGCAGGAGGTGAGCAGTGGGCAAGAGAGCATTACCACCTGAGCTCCACCTCCTGGCAGATCAACAGCAGCATTAGATTCTCATAGGAGCGCAAGTGAACTCTGCACGTGAGGGATCTGGGTTGCACACTCCTTATGGCGATGATCCAAAGTGAAACAGTTTCATCCCGAAAACCATACCCCATACCCTGGGTCCATGGAAAAATTGTCCTCCATGAAACTGGTCCCTAGTGACAAAAAGACTGGGGACTGCTGTATATGGGGTTGTTCCCTTGCAACCACCAGTGTCCCCTGAGGTTCCTGTCACATCTCTGATCCAAAACTAACTGCAAGATTGACATTCACGCAGCACTTACTATGTGCCAGGCAATATCCTAAGTGCCTTGTAGATATTGAACCATTCATTCCTCACGGTGACCTTCAAACTGCTGTTATTGTCATCATCCCTCCTGGGAAAACGGAAACACAGACAGGTTATGTAACTCACCCATGTTTTCTCGGCTGGTAAGCAGATCTAGATTCAAGCACCAGCAGTTCAGTTTAAGTCCAATATATTGCTTCTCTCCTTCCCAATATGCCCATGCTCGTGATTATAATGCCAGTTATATTACATGAAAATAAACATTTAGGATATATTGGATTCCCACTGCTATGTAACAAATGACCACAAATGTGGCAGCTTAACACAACACGGATGTGTCATCTCACAGCTTCCCTGGGTCAGGAGTCTAGATATATTTTAGCTTGGTTCCTCTCTGCAAGGTCTTGCCAGGTTGACAGCAAGCTGCAGCCAGAGCTTAATCTCGTCCGAGGCTTGGGTCCTCTTCCAAGCTCAGTGGTTCTTGGCAGATTTCAGTTCCTTATGGTTACAGGTCTGGCAGTTGCTTCTTCAAGTCCAACAGAAGAGCATCTCTGCTGCTCCGAATCTCTGACTTCTCCACCTCTGACTTCCAGACTGTCTTTTGAAGAGCTCACCTGATTGGGTCAGGCCCACCCAGGATGATCTCCCCTTTAAATAATTGACAGTTAACTGATCAGAGATCTTCATTGCATTTACGATATCTCTTCATCTTTGCCATGCACATACAAGGGGGTCAGGGATGCGGCAGAAATCTTGAGGGCCTTCGAAAATTCTGCCAGTCATAACACTGAAGCAGAAAATGTCACAAAAGGATAGAGTAGAGGAGGTGAGGGAATAACAGAGGAGCAATCCTTACATGTATGTATAGGAGCCTCAAGTCTCTCGTTAGCAGCAGCTGGTAGAAGCTATTCCTTCCTCACCTCCACCACCTCCTTGTGACTACTAACCAGTCACTATCAACATGCTCTGGTGTGACACATGCTGGCTTGACTTGTCTTAGAAAACCTTTGCACTCTCTTTGCCACCTGCCTCCCTCGACCCCACCCACCCACTGCAATTCCTTATGTTCTGCCTCAGTTCTGCCATGAGCAACTCCATCCCAAGTTGTATGGCCTTCCTATCCAGGCCACCAGGGCTGGGTACCCATGAAGGTATGGGTGTCATTGAGAGCTGATTAAGGGCAGTAAGTGAAGGTGTTAGCTGTGATATCATCAAGAGGAAGCTAAGGAAAAAGAGGAAATATGCCAGTTTATGTCATCTTGGCTCTTCTGAGACATTCTCAAGTGTCTCCAACAGGAGCTTCAGCCTCTTAGAATGATATTGGATGATTGAATAACCATCAAATAAGTTGTTAATCAAAGTGTACTTCTCCTATGAATTATCTTGACCCCTCCCCACTATTTCTTACATCCCCTTCACAGCGTTTGCCAGACATCATTCCTGCAAATTTGGAGGTAGGGGAAAAAATGTGCTGGGGCTGAAGCAGCAAACAGCTCTGTCTATGTCATGGGACAAAGTCAGTGAAGCTTTCTTAGTCGACAAAGCCTTACAGTGATGAGTCCCCGCTTAGCAGCCATGGAGTTAGGGGTTACGGAAGAGCTGTTTGTTTGTTTCTTAAGTGATAGAGATCCCTTCTGTTGTTTGATAAGACCAGAAGAGCTAAAAATAAAGCCCGGGAGATGTCCTGTAACAGCAGTCAGAACTCTTCTTTGTTAAAAACAATCCCCACTGATGAAGCATCCTGAATGAGAGTGGAAGGAGAGTATGCAAATGATCTGGGGCCAAGAACGATGTCACTGACCTCCATATCCACCACCACCCTTTCATCTCCCCGTATCCAGTCCAGCACTGTGCTTATGAAATCTGAATAAAGACTGCATTTCCATCTGGAGTTTCCATTGCAGTTTGTTATCGATAGTGCTTTAGCCTTTGGGGGAGAAGGGAGCTTATGAATTCTTTTCATTCATTCATCCATTCGACCAATATTATTTAATGCTGGAAAAGAGATTATTTCTGTTCTTGGAACACTAACAATAGAAAAACTTTCTTTTTTTAATTTTTATTAAGTTCTGGGGTACATGTGCAGGATGTGCAGGTTACATAGGTAAACATGTGCCATGGTGGTTTGCCGCACCTGTCAACCCATCACCTAGATATTAAGCCCAGCATGCATTAGCTCTTTTTCCTAATGCTCTCTCCCCCTACCCCACCCCCTGACAGGCCCCAGTGTGTGTTGTTCCTCTTCCTGTGTCCATGTATTCTCATTGTTCAGCTCCCACTTATAAGTGAGAACATGTGGTGTTTGGTTTTCTGTTCCTGTGTTAGTTTGCTGAGGATAATGGCTCCCAGATCCATCCATATCCCTGCAAAGGACATGATCTTGTTCCTTTTTAAGGCTGCATAGTATTCCATGGTGTATATGTACCACATTTTCTTTATCCAATCTCTCATTGATGGGCATTTGGGTTGATTCCATGAATAGACAAACTTTCTAACTTTATTATGGTAGGTAAAAACTGAAAGCAAACAATTATATAATGTAATATATGATGTAGGATAGTGGAAAGTGCTATAAAGTTCTCTTATGAGAATATGATAAAAGTTGTGGTTGTTTCCTTAAAAAAAAAAAAAGAAGAAGAAGAAGTTGGATTCAGTGTTGCCTAGGATTTCCAGAGGGTCATATATCCTCTGAATCCCATCCACAGAGCTACTCTCTAGCAGTGGCTCTCAAACCCATTTAAAGTCTGATTTAGTAGTACTGATATGAGGTCTTAGAGTCTTTATTTTTGTAAGTTCCACTGGCGATTCTGCTGCACATTGTTCTAAAGGGTCTGATTTTAATCCACATTATAAAAAAGAAAAGAATAGACAAATCTAATTTACAGAAGGCTTACAAAGAAAGACAAGCATACCTACAAGACACCTAGCCAAAGGCCTGCACTGAGCTCTTCAGAATTTAGAGTCCAGTGACCTGTGCTAAAAGGCTTTCCAGCCTTGGGAGACAAGGTCCAGTGTGCCTCTGAGGCCATCTGTATTTGCTTAAACCCCTCCTTTAATGCAGTACTCCTGCCCCTACCTTTTAAAAAATTCATGCCCCCCTTTTTGGATCCAAATTAAAATCGCATCTTTTTCTGGATATTATGAAATAAAGTCCGTGGTGGAGTGTAATCCCCAAGGGAGAAGTGCTGTATTTTCAGCGTAATCTTATAAACCAAGACCGTTCAGCCTTGTTTTCTAAAATGTTCATTATAAAAGTACCAAGATTAAGATTGTATGTTGGTGTTTGCCATACTTTTCTAATACATATCATATAATTATGTCATTGTCCCTCTTTGCCCCTTTTCTGGTATTGCTCACCAAATGTAAGGCTTTGTAGCTTATGACTAAGGCTATGCATTTCTGTTCTCTGTTCTATTGTGATTTCTAGGGAGAAGAATAAGTAGATGGGAGAAGGGAAGGAGAATCTGAACAGCAGGGATTCTTGTGTAAAGATGCAAACATTTGTTTTCATTCCCCCCGAAACCCATGAGAATGCCAGTAAAGGGATTTTTAAAGGCACAGACCCACATCAATGGAGAAATGGGAGAGTAGAAAACAGCAACAACACTTGAAACCGGACGAGCAGCCAGATAAGGGGTAATTTACTTAGCAGACCTAAGAAAATGGAATCCTAAGCCAACAGTGCAGAATGTGAGAAACCAACTCACTCTATGAGCCAGAACCCCCATAAGGCTTGAGAGTAGGCAGCACCAGGCACTTCTGGAAGTGGAGGTGAGAGTGACAGTCGCTAAAATTAGGAGAATTGGTTTATGGTCTGTTTATGAAGCAGTCACATCTCCACATTTATTCCCCAAGTCCAGGCAGCCAGGTTCTCCCCTATTCTGGACAAAGATGGGAGATAGTAACACCAAGGGTCTCTAGTCTAGGAGAGGCAGGCACTGTAGAGAACAAGGATGGTGGAGCCCCCAGGAGCCATGTCCCCACTCCCCCAAATCTGTTGGCCAGACCTTCACCCTTTAAGCAGGAACTCAGTAGAGTCCTCTTTGATCATCTGACCTGCCCCAGAGAATAGACCTAAAGAGACTAATTCAGAAGTTCCACAAGGAAAAGATTCAAACACACTAAGATGAAGTTTGCAGTTGACAAGTTTATGTACAGCCCAGAGCTTCCAATAAGATTATTTGTCCACTGGACTTAAACACAAACAACATCCCTACTTCTTAAAATGGAGATAACAATGTCCCTATCGCATAGGGATATTGGTATAAGGATGAAATGAAATGGTACTTGTGAATTGCTTAAAACAGCGTTTGGCACATAGTGGGAGCTATACAGGTTTTTGTTATAGATGGATAAATGGACAAGCTAAGAATTACCAGATATCTAAAGACATCCTCTAATGTGAACAATAGAGACCAAAATAAATAGAAAATAAAGTTGCTTAGAGGCTCTGCTACTTAGAACAAGAACCAACACCACCCCATCCTCATTCATATAAATACATCTATATATTTATATGGAAATAGGTATTCATAATATGTTAAAGTGTGTATATTTAATACACATTCACATATGCATATACACAAAGAGTTACTGGAAATTTAAAAGACAAGAGTAAATCTGAAAAACTTAACAGGAACTTGGAAGTTAAAATTGAGGATATCTCCCAGAAAGCAAAGCAAAAAGTTAAAAGGGTACAAAATTGAACAGAAAAGAGAAGATAATTAAACAAGTCCAGGAGTTCTGATAATCAAGTATAGAAAGTCCAGAAAATGAGAGGAAGGAAAAAATAGAGGAGCGGAAATCAAAGAAATAATTCCATAACATTTCCCAGACCTGGTACATTTTCTGGACTGGAAAGGCCATGAGTGTCAAAATGGACCCACACAGAGGTAGATGACTGGACATTTCAAAACACTGGATTCAAGTGGATCCTGCCATTTCCAAGGAGAAGAAAATCAGGTATAAAATAATTGAGAATCAGGATGGCAGAAGGTCACTCAACAGCAACAGCAGAAGCAAGAAGGCAATGGAAGCGGGCACGGTGGCACACACCTATGATCCCAGCACTTTGAGAGGCTGAAGTGGGTGCATTGCTTGAGCCTAGGAGTTTGAGACCAGCCTGGACAACATGGCGAAAGCCCATCTCTACAAAACATACAAAAATTAGTGAGGCATGATGGTGCTTGCCTGTAGTCCCAGCTACTTGGGAGGCTAAGTGGGAGGTTTACCTGAGCCCAGGGAGGTTGAGGCTAGAGTGAGCCAAGATCCTGCCCCTGCACTCCAGCCTGGGAGACAGAGTGAGATCCTGTCACCAAAAAAAAAAAGAAGGCAATGGAGCAAGATCCTCAAAATACTGGAGGAAAACTGTCTACAAGCTAGAAGTTTCTGTCCAGCTAAACCAATCAAGACATTCTCAGAATCGAAGTCTGAAAAATTTATTTTTCATACACTATTTTCTGGAGGCTAGTAGGATATGTGCTCCACCAAAATGAATGAGCAAACCTAGAGGAAGACGAATCTCAGATGCAGGAAACCAGAGAGCTACCTCAAAAGATGGGCACAGAGGGGGAAGCCCGAAATGTTGGGGAACGGAGATGCCAGAAGAAATGATGGGCACTGGTGGTAGAGAGAGCTGAGCCATGCTGGGGCAGGCCAGAAGGCCCTGGGAGAGGTTTCTCCAGGAAGATTAAATCACTAGAAAAACTGACAGTCCTCCTGAGAGAAGACAGATCACTGGCCAATAATTTGGGGTTGCATTCGTGAAACCTGGACAATTACACAAATGAGAAAACAAGGTAATTATTCTTGTAAAAACAAAAAGTACAGGAAAGTAAAGGTAACCACAGTCTAGTTCATGGTTCAGGTATAGACAGCTTTTGCCTCACCATAATAACGTGAAGGACAGAGTCTATCCCCTGCATCCACGGATTCAGCCAACTGCAGAGCCAAAATATCTGACAATAGAAAGAATAAAAAATAATAATACAGCAATAAAAAATACAGATAAAAACCAATACAGTTTAACAACTATTTACATAGCATTTACCTTGTATTAGATATTACAAGTAGTCTAGAGATTATGTAAACTGCATGGAAGGATATGCATAGGTTATATGCAAATACTACACCATTTTCTATCAGGGGTTAAGCATCTCCAGAGTTTGGAATCCTCAGGGATGCTGAAACCAATTCCCTGCAGATATCAAGGAGTAACTGTATTGATCTGACCCAAATTACATTGTTATTAGAGTGGGAAGGAGGGGGTTGGGAAGACAGCCTGTATGTTGTGGGCACAGCAGGGAGGAAAGAGAGCTAAGTGCTGTCATCCACAATACATAAATGATGGTTAAAACAGGAAAAATCAAAAAGTAAAACTCAGAGATATTATTTACAGGCATAAATGTAAATACCAAAATAATCAGCAGAGAGGATAAAATAGTTGCTTCTGGAAAGAGAGAAATTAGAGGTGGTGAACAATGGACTGCTGGTTTTTTTAAATAACAAAACTAGAAGTATTTGGTTTTATAAAAATATATTGTGTGTATATGGAATAAAAATAGAAACTTAACACAAATTTGTTTTAATTTATCAAATACATAGTAACTGTATATTTTCCTTTCACACACAAGTGGGGCTGAACGCCGCAGCTCTAGGCGATCTGGAAACACCCAGACCAGCTTTGTTCCAGCTGTTGTTGCTGTCATTTTTTTTCCCCACTTGCATTTACTATAGGCAAAGTTCTATATGTGACCTTTCAGGCCTGACCTCAGGCAGTTGCAGAGAGTTTACCCCGCAGGCCCCAGGGGAAAAACTGCTCTGGCACACCAGAGTCGCAGCACAGCCTGGAGGAAGTTGCAGTCAAGGACTCAGCCCCGAGGGGTAAGTAGCAGACACATTGCTACTCTTCTCTTAGATTTCAGAGATGTTTTCCCTGCCCTGCTTCCTATCTTGTCTTGATTCCCCTGCTGAGTTTGTTCTCTAGGAAATCCCTGCCTCAAAGGGGTGCCCCTGTGATATGGTTTGGCTGTGTTTCCACCCAAATCTCATCTTGAATCGTAGCTCCCACAGTTCCCATGTGTTGTGGGAAGGGCCTGGTGGGAGGTAATCAAATCATGGGTCAGGTCTTTCCTGTGCTGTTCTCGTGATAGTGTGTTGTTCAGGCTGGTCTCTAACTCCTGGGTTCAAGCGTTTGCAAACCTCGGCCTCCCAAAGGGTTGGAATTACAGGTGTGAGCCACCATGCCCAGCCTGCTTTTCCATATTTTAAAAGTTTGCATTGCTTCTGTATTTAGGAGAAAATATATTTTATTTCTTTAAATGACATTATATGGCAACATTGTATGGAAGTTTATATTGACAACGACATTGGTGACATTAGTCTCACAAGATCTAATGGTTATGTAAAAGGGAGTTTCCCTGCAGAAATTCTCTCTCTCGCCTGCCACCATGTAAGACATGCCTTTCGCCTTCTGCCATGAGTGTGAGGCCTCCCCAGCCACATGGAACTGTGAGTCCATTAAACCTCTTTCTTTATAAATTACCCAGTCTTGGGTATGTCTTTATCAACAGTGTGAGGACAGACTAACACACTCTGGTACATGCAAAGCTGCACATCTTGTGCTTTCCCTTCCCATAGAGGGGCCTCAGCTCCCACATCCAGCAAATGAAGGTGCTGGGCTAGCTCTTGTTGAAGGGTCTCTGGATGAAGCTGGAAAGTTATCAACAAACACAGCCCCTCTCCTGAACTCCTACTGTGTTTGTATTACCTTATCCAATGACTTAACACTTGCTATTAATACATCCTCACCTAAAGATGAGTTCTGTTGTTTTGTTTTGGGGGGTGTGTGTGTGTGTGTGTGAGAGAGAGAGAGAGGGTGGGGGAGAGAGAGAGACAGAGACAGAATTTGGGCTTGTCTCTTCCAAAGAGATAAAAATAGCCTTGAGGGCAGAGACCCACCTTGTATCACTGTGTCCTACAGCATACTGGACATCCAGTCTGTGATAAGGGACAATTCCATAAAGGAATAATGATGTAGATAATTTCTGTGGGATAGGTAGGAAAAAGTTGCTCCCAATCCTCAGTTTTGTTCACTGCTATGTTCCCACCACTGAGAACAGTGCCTGGCACATAGTAAGTACTCAAAAAATATTTGTTGGATGAAGGAATGAATGCACCTAAAAGGAAGACTAAACTGGGACTTGGTGGCTAGAAATGCAGAAATATTTTGGAACTCATAGAACAAGCTGTTGTTGCCCCTGCAATAAGTGACTGGAAGTAGGAGAAGGGAGGTATCCCAAACCTTCCATCTTCTTCTCATTGAGATTCCCAAGGGCAGAGTGTAAATAGTGAAACCTTGCAGAAGGATGGGTTAGCTAAATATTTAAAGGCTTCCAATATGCATTACCAACTGTTTCCTGTCTAAGAACTCTTTCCCTAAAGAAATATAACAAGTAAGCACAAGATGAATAAACAAGGACTTTACTGTAGCATGATTTACAACAGCAAAACTGGAAACAACCAAAGTGTTTATTAATAAGGGACTGGTCACAGAAAAAGATTTACTATATGTTGCTTAGTGAGGAAAGTGAGACAAGATGATATATGCCTTTCTTTTGTGATATATGTGTGCATATATACATTTTAGATACATACAAATATGTATACCTATATGTATGGAAAAATAACAGAAAGATACATATGAAATGATTACAGTATAAGAGAATTAAAGTCTGGTTTTTGTTTTTTGTTTCTGTGCTTTTTTCCTTTTTTCTTTTTTTTTTTTTTTTTTTGAGACAGGGTCTCGTTCTGTCACCTGGGCTGGAGTGCAGTGATACAGTCATGGCTCACTGCAGCCTTGAACTCCCAGGCTCAAGCTATCCTCCCATCTCAGCCTCCCTAGTAGCTGGGACTATAGGCGTGCACCACCACATATGACTAATGTTTGTACTTTTTGTGCAGACGAGGTTTTGCCATGTTGTTCAGGCTGGTCTCTAACTCCTGGGTTCAAGCGTTTGCAAACCTCGGCCTCCCAAAGGGTTGGAATTACAGGTGTGAGCCACCATGCCCAGCCTGCTTTTCCATATTTTAAAAGTTTGCATTGCTTCTGTATTTAGGAGAAAATATATTTTATTTCTTTAAATGACATTATATGGCAACATTGTATGGAAGTTTATATTGACAACGACATTGGTGAATACACTTAATACAGATACCTTCACAGACAGCAAGAGCTCACTACTCTAGCCCCCCGTACCATTTTGAGATAAGTGGAGGTTTATTCTGGGCATACTTAATAACTAAAGATGTGTGACTCTGAATGATGTGTGATTCTGAATGACGTGCCAAATAACTTGAAAGAATATAACTTGTCCATCAGGGGATATAGGCATTCAAGTGATGGGAAAAAAGACTAAGCCTGTCTTTAATGGTGAGGGGTCTGGACTGGGAGAGGAGGGACTTAGGCAGGGAGAAGAGCAGGAGCAAACAGAAGCTCCAAGCCAAGTGGAGTCAGACACCTCATTAAACTTTTACTGCATGCTCCACTGTATAGCAGGTGCTCTGAGAGATATTAGAGAAGCCAAAAACAAGTTTATAGTCTAATTAGAAAGACAAGCCTAGCACTTATAAAACCATTAAAGACAAGTTAGACTGCACTGTTTATAATTAGTGCTAAAGAGTGAGATTCAGATGAGTGCCTGATAATAGTCTAGATTTTAAATATTTTAAGATGCTTTGAATATGTATATATATGTATTTTTTAAACAATTTCATTAAACATTCAAATAGGCTAAAAAACAAGCAAAGGTTGAACACTGGAATATATGACAAATTGTGGTATCCCTACAATTTCACATATAACCTCTTGGTAAGGATGTTCCAAGAGATTAGAATCTGAACAGGAAAGATGTGTAAGTGCTTAATCTCTAAGATCAGCAGACGAAAGCGCTGAGGCCCCTTTTCTCCTAGGAAAGGCTTGATGGACAAGAAAGATCTATAAGGCCTAGAGACTCAAGGTGCAGAGGCTGTTAATGGATTTACTGAGGAAGGAGGGGGAGGGAATATAGAGTTTTCAGGATCTTGGATGTGACAGAAATTGGTACACAATGGTAAGGCTGGAATCTGCTGTGCAGTCTGGGGCCCTCGGACCTACCTATGGGTGCTGGGGACTTCATGCTGCTCCAGGGCTCCTCCTTGTTCCCAGACTTTCCATATCCTGAACCTGACCCAACAAGGAAATAGCCATTTATTTGGGAATTACAGAGTGTAGGATTAGGATTATCCCCCTCAATAGCAAAATAATACCTGTTCATGAGATAATTTAGCAAATACAGAAAAGAATCAAAGGAAGAAATAAAAGTCACCTGTAATTTTCCTTCAGCTAGGGTTTGCCAGATTTAGCAAAGAAAAATAGCAATGCAACGTTTGGGAGATATATGCATACTAAAACTTACTGTTTATCTCTAGTTCAAACTTCGTTGGGTGCCCTACCTGTTATCTGGCAACCCTACCCTCGGAAGTAATCCCAACAGTGGGCTCCACTCGCCCCCTCCATTTCCCAGTCTCCTTCAGTCTTCACCATCTTGTTTACTACAGTGGATTCTGTGCCTCAGACCAAGTTTATCTGAATCCCCATGAACGTGCTGGGCTTTGCAAAGCTACTGCTTCTCTCCGAAGTTCCACCTCACATCCAGCCTCTCCAGGAGTATCGGCAGCACCTCCCATCTCCTAGCAGGGCTGGATTTGTCCTGGCACTGCCCCTCTGCCAGCCCTTGAGACAGTGGGTTGGGGATGTCTGTCACAGCCACAGAGGGTCCTTGTTTCCAGGCTCACTTAACATCTGATGCTGCCTGAGGCCAGGTGAGTCAATGTCATCCCCCTGGGAAGAAGCAGAGTCTCTTCCCTCTAAGCCAGGTACATGACCCAGTTCACTCCCACGAGGCCACAGCCAGCCTCCAACATGTGGTCAGACTGGTTCCCCATTCAGGAACTTTCAACCTGGCAGCCCTACACTACCAAAGAGGAAACAGACCCAGCCTGCCTTTGCCCCTCCATGCTGTGTATCCAGTCCTGGTCCTGCAGTTCCATCCCTTTGAAACCTCCTCCTTGTCTCCCTCCTCCCTCCAGCTCCATGAATCTCCTTTACCTCAAGCCGAGGCCACCTTCTCTGGCATCCATCTTCCTAAGCCCATGGCACCGCCCGCACCGCCCTCAGAGATGCAGGGTCCTTTAAGCCCTGCTTAGGAAAGGGACTGTCAAGGATTAATGACCTATAAAGTGGTAGGGTAGAGATGGGGATGAGGAAAGCGGGTCAAAAGGAGGGGAGATACCATCAGGGTTATCTTCTTTCTCTTTCCTTCTATATTAGGCAAGATCTATTTACTTTGCTGTTAACAAAGTATATTTTGGGCACTCCAATTCCTTGCCACATGCCTGCCTACTGTCTACAGTTTGCATAGACAAACTACTGTCTATAGTTTGCATATCATCATAGGATTTTGCATCTCCCATACTTTGGACAAGTTGTTTTGTTTTAATAAATGGCTGTGCTTCAGGGACATTTATGTCAGAATATCATTTCCTTTTTCTAACTTTAGTAAAGACAAGCAAACATTGCTGAAAACCCAGTTAATCAATAGGGCTTGGAAGAAAAAAAAAAAAAAAAACCCACCTAGGGTCATTCCTAAAGCAGTCCCTGTCAATTCTGCTTTCAAGATATTGACACAGGCCGGGCGCGGTGGCTCAAGCCTGTAATCCCAGCACTTTGGGAGGCCGAGACGGGCGGATCACGAGGTCAGGAGATCAAGACCATCCTGGCTAACATGGTGAAACCCCGTCTCTACTAAAAAATACAAAAAACTAGCCGGGCGAGGTGGCGGGCGCCTGTAGTCCCAGCTACTCGGGAGGCTGAGGCAGGAGAATGGCGTAAACCCAAGAGGCGGAGCTTGCAGTGAGCTGAGATCCGGCCACTGCACTCCAGCCTGGGTGACAGAGCGAGACTCCGTCTCAAAAAAAAAAAAAAAAAAAAAAACAACAACAAAAAAAAAGATATTGACACATACAAGTGCTTAGTAAACCAAAACCGTTTTCCCACTGAATTAAACAGGTGCTAACTAAAATAATTACCTGGTTTCACAGGAACATGCTGTTGACCCCAATCTCAAATTCAACTCTGTAAATGCCTGGTATTTGAGGAAGTATTCCTAAATGTAATCCTTTAATCCACCTTAATCTCCACTCCCACCTCATTTGATCACTGACATGGAGAAGTCAATCATTGCTCTCTGCTCACCAGCCAAAGCCCAGCAAGATTGACTTCAGCCTTCCCAGGGTAAGCCTCCCAGGAAAGGGCTAATTCTGAGAAGGGTGCAAAGTAGCTCCAGTGACAAAATCATTTATTTGTTTCTCATTCATTGAGAGTTTAGTACCACCACCACCAATGAAACTAAAATAAGCAAAGAGTCAACAGTTTGGTACAAATAGCTGCATTTTATGATATGTTTTATTTTTTCCTTTTTTTTAAAAAAGATGCACCGTTTTTTGTTTTTTGTTTTTTTAAAAAAGGATGCACCTACTCTTTGTTTAAACACACACACACACACTCTAAAATCATATAGACATACATGAAGTAAAAAGAACCACGGTTCTTCAACTGAAAATTAGACACAAAAGAAACCACTTTTAATAGTTTGCAGGTTGCCTTAGACCTCAGATTTTCAAACTACAGTGGACTGATACCCTGAGGCCCAGACATACCAATTGGAAAGTGAGGACTAGGCCTTTGATCCTCGTAGAGGAAGGTGAGCTGACACCCCTTAATTGATTTGTTGCTGTTTTCAAGTAGAAATAATCTGAGGTATTTGAAGACATTTGGAGGAGGCAACAGTGAGAAGAGCAGAAGCTGCTACTCAAGGCTAATGCCAAAGGAAGACTTGATAAACACAGGACTGGGAAGCACCCTGCTTGCTCTGGCGGGCTTTCCCTCTCCACGTAAACCTTTGAAGGGAGCCTGGGGGCCAAACAGCATTACATTCTTGTCTTGTTTCTAATGCCCCACCTCCTGGCTGAGAAGATATATATTTTATATTCTTGAAGGCAGGGGGCTTATGGAAGGAAGGCATGCAGTGCCTAGCATGACAGAGGACCTGGAGAGAGGAGAGAGGGAACAGGGATTGGAATACAAAGGAAATTCAATACCCATTCTTAGAGGAATCTGCTCATGGTGGTCCTCTCTGTAAAATGCCTCCTTGCTCCCCAGCACTGCTGGATGGAGTCCTGGAATCCCAGACTCTTCACAACCCAATTCTTCACTTCCAGTCTGGATAGATCCCTGCCTAAGGAAATGAGAGCTTCTCTCACAGGACATGATGGCTTTAGATCTCCATCTGGATCTAGGGCTTCCCTCGTGAAGTCAGCCAACCTGGTGGTGGAAGGCTGTGTTTCTGGGTGCTGGCAACAGGCTGGAGTCTGGTGGCTGCTGCATGGGCTACATGAGGCCTGCACTTCCAGTTCACATAAACAGCCACTCACACAACATCTGCCCTTCCAACCAGCCTGCCTCCTCTCTTAGGTTATCTGCCCAGACCTTGAAGACCTTTGAGTTTGAGGACACTGACCATCCTATCCCAGGTCAGGCACACAGACCAAACTTAATACTCATACCTATTGAAATGAGAATAAGCCTCTCACCAAGGGGGCACACCAAGCCTGTCTGCTCTGGCATCCAGCCTTGGAAACTGTATTAGTCCATTTTCATATGGCAATAAAGACATACCTGGTGGGGTTCCATGATGGCAGAATAGGAAGAGCTCCAGTCTACAGCTCCCAGTGTGAGCAACACAGAAGATGAGTGATTTCTGCATTTCCAACTAAGGTACTAGGTTCATCTCACTGGGGCTTGTCAGACGGTGGGTGCAGCTCATGAAGTGTGAGCCAAAGCAGGGCGGGGCATCACCTCACCTGGGAAGCACAAGGGGTCAGGGAATTCCTTTTCCTAGCCAAGGGAAGCCGTGACAGACGGTACCTGGAAAATCGGGACACTCCCACCCTAATACTGTGCTTTTCCAATGGTCTTAGCAAATGGCATGCCAGATTATATTCCACACCTGGCTCAGAGGGTCCCACGCCCATGGAGCCTCGCTCACTGCTAGCACAGCAGTCTGAGATCAAACTGCAAGGCAGCAGCGAGGCTGGAGGAGGGTCATCAGCCATTGCTGATGCTTGAGTAGGTAAACAAAGCTGCCGGGAAGCTCGAACTAGGTGGAGCCCACCCCAGCTCAAGGAGGCCTGCCTGCCTCTGTAGACTCCACCTCTGGGGGCAGGGCATAGCTGAACAAAAGGCAGCAGAAACTTTTGCAGATTTAAATGTCCCTGTCTGACAGCTTTGAAGAGAGTAGTGGTTCTCCCAGCATGGAGTTTGAGATCTGAGAACAGACAGACTGCCTCCTCAAGTGGGTTCCTGACCCCCGAGTAGCCTAACTAGGAGGCATCTCCCAGTAGGGGCCAACTGACACCTCATATGGCTGGGGGCCCCTCTGAGATGAAGCTTCTGGAGGAAGGATCAGGCAGCAACATTTGCCATTCTGCAATATTTGCTGTTCTGCAGCCTCCCCTGTTAATACCCAGGCAAACAGGGTCTGGAGTAGACCTCCAGCAAACTCCAACAGACCTGCAGCTGAGGGTCCTGACTGTTAGAAGGAAAACTAACAAACAGAAAGGACATCCACACCAAAACCCCATCTGTACGTCACCATCATCAAAGACCAAAGGTAGATAAAACCACAAAGATGGGGAGAAACCAGAGCAGAAAAGCAGAAAATTCTAAAAATGAGAGCGCCTCTTCTCCTACAAAGGAACGCAGCTACACACCAACAATGGAACAAAACTGGACGGAGAGTGACTTTGATGAGTTGAGAGAAGAAGGCTTCAGATGATTGGTAATAGCAAACTTCTCTGAGCTAAAGGAGGATGTTCGAACCCATCGCAAAGAAGCTAAAAACCTTGAAAAAAGATTAGACGAATGGCTAACTAGAATAAACAGCATAGAGAAGACCTTAAATGACATGATGGAGCTGAAAACCATGGCATGAGAACTACGTGACTCATGCACAGGCTTCAGTAGCCAATTTAATCAAGTGGAAGAAAGGGTATCAGTAACTGAAGATCAAATGAATGAAATGAAGCAAGAAGAGAAGTTTAGAGAAAAAAGAGTAAAAAGAAATGAACAAAGCCTCCAAGAAATATGGGACTATGTGAAAAAACCAAATCTACATTTGATTGGTGAACCTGAAAGTGATGAGGAGAATGGAACCAAGTCGGAAAACACTCTTCAGGATATTATCCAGAACTTCCCCAACATGGCAAGGCAGGCCAACATTCAAATTCAGGAAATACAGAGAACGCCACAAAGATACTCCTCGAGAAGAGCAATCCCAAGACATATAACTGTCAGATTCACCAAAGTTGAAATGAAGGAAAAAATACTAAGGGCAGTCATAGAGAAAGGTCGGGTTATCCACAAAGGGAAGCCCATCAGACTAACAGCAGATCTCTCGGCAGAAACTCTACAAGCCAGAAGACAGTGGGGGCCAATATTCAACATTCTTAAAGAAAAGATTTTTCAACCCAGAATTTCATATCCAGCCAAACTAAGCTTCATAAGTGAAGGAGAAATAAAATCCTTTATAGATAAGCAAATGCTGAGCGATTTTGTCACCACCAGGCCTGCCTTACAAGAGCTCCTGAAGGAAGCACTAAACATGGAAAGGAACAACTGGTACCAGCCACTGCAAAAACATGCCAAATTGTGAAGACCATCGATGCTAGGAAGAAAGTGCATCAACTAACGAGCAAAATAACCAGCTAACATCATAATGACAGGATCAAATTCACATATAACAATATTAGCCTTAAATGTAAATGGGCTAAATGCCTCAGTTAAAAGACACAGACTGGCAAATTGGATAAAGAGTCAAGACCTATCAGTGTGCTGTATTCAGGAGACCCATCTCATGTGCAGAGACACACAAAGGTCCAAAATAAAGGGATAGAGGAAGATCTACCAAGCAAATGGAAAACAAAAAAAAGCAGGAGTTGCAGTTTTAGTCTCTGATAAAACAGACTTTAAACCAATAAAGATCAAAAGAGACAAAGAAGGCCATTACATAATGGTAAAGGGATCAATTCAACAAAAAGAGTTAACTATCCTAAATATATGTGCACCCAATACAGGAACACCCAGATTCATAAAGCAAGTCCTTAGAGACCTACAAATAGACTTAGACTCCCACACAATAATAATGGGAGACTTTAACACCCCACTGTCAACATCGAACACTCCTCAGCAAATGTAAAAGAACAGAAATTATAATAAACTGTCCCTCAGACCACAGTGCAATCAAACTAGATCTCAGGATTAAGAAACTCAAAACCACACAACTACATGGAAACTGAACAACCTGCTCCTGAATGACTGCTGGGTACATAACGAAATGAAGGCAGAAATAAAGATGTTCTTTGAAACCAATGAGAACAAAGACACAACATACCAGAGTCTTTGGGACACATTTAAAGCAGTGTGTAGACGGAAATTTATGGCACTAAGAAGAAAGAGAAAGCAGGAAAGATCTAAAATTGACACCCTAACATCACAATTAAAAGAACTAGAGAAGCAAGAGCAAACACATTCAAAAGCTAGCATAAGGCAAGAAATAACTAAGATCAGAACAGAACTGAAGGAGATAGAGACACAAAAAACCCTTCATAAAATCAATGAATCCAGGAGGTGGTTTTTTCAAAAGATCAACAAAATTGATAGACCGCTAGCAAGACTAATAAAGAAGAAATAGAGAAGAATCAAAGACACAATAAAAAATGATAAAGGGGATATCACCACTGATCCCAAAGAAATACAAACTACCATCAGAGA
This sequence comes from Trachypithecus francoisi, assembly GCF_009764315.1. Lineage (NCBI taxonomy): Eukaryota > Metazoa > Chordata > Mammalia > Primates > Cercopithecidae > Trachypithecus > Trachypithecus francoisi. The sequence continues at coordinate 7,648,294 of NW_022681464.1, read as the reverse complement.
ATATTATAAACACCTCTATGCAAATAAACTAGAAAATCTAGAAGAAATTGATAAATTCCTGATGCATACACCTTCCCAAGACTAAACCAGGAAGAAGTTGAATCCCTGAATAGACCAATAAGAGGCTCTGAAATTGAGGCAATAATTAATAGCCTACCAACCAAAAAAAGTCCAGGACCAGATGGATTCACAGCCGAATTCTACCAGAGATACAAAGAGGAGCTGGTACCATTCCTTCTGAAACTATTCCAATCAATTGAAAAGAGGGAATCCTCCCTAACTCATTTTATGAGGCCAGCATCATCCTGATACCAAAGCCTGGCAGAGACACAACAAAAAAAGAGAATTTTAGACCAATATCCCTGATGAACATCGATGCAAAAATCCTCAATAAAATACTGGCAAATTGAATCCAGCAGCACATAAAAAAGCTTATCCACCACAATCAAGTTGACTTCATCCCTGGGATGCAAGGTTGGTTCAACATATGCAAATCAATAAATATAATCCATCATATAAACAGAACCAAAGACAAAAACCACATGATTATCTCAATAGATGCAGAAAAGGCCTTGACAAAATTCAACAGCCCTTCATGCTAAAAACTCTCAATAAACTAGGTATTGATGGAACGTATCTCAAAATAATAAGAGCTATTTATGACAAACCCACAGCCAATGTCATACTGAATGGGCAAAAACTGGAAGCATTCCCTTTAAAAACTGGCACAAGACAGGGATGCCCCCTCTCACCACTCCTATTCAACATAGCATTAGAAGTTCTGTCCAGGGCAATCAGGCAGGAGAAAGAAATAAAGGGTATTCAGTTAGAAAAAGAGGAAGTCAAATTGTCCCTGTTTGCAGATGACATGATCATATATTTAAAAAACCCCATAGTCTCAGCCCAAAATCTCCTTAAGCTGATAAGCAACTTCAGCAAAGTTGCAGGATAAAAATCAATGTGCAAAAATCACAAGCATTCCTATACACCAATAACAGACAAACAGAGAGCCAAATCATCAGTGAACTCCCATTCACAATTGCTTCAAAGATAATAAAATACCTAGGAATCCAGCTTACAAGGGATGGGAAGGACCTTTTCAAGGAGAACCACAAACCACTGCTCAACGAAATAAAAGAGGACACAAACGAATGGAAGAACATTCCATGCTCATGGATAGGAAGAATCAATATCATGAAAATGGCCACACTGCCCAAGGTAATTTATAGATTCAATCCCATCCCTATCAAGCTACCAATGACTTTCTTCACAGAATTGGAAAAAACTACTTTAAAGTTCATATGGAACCAAAAAAGAGCCCGCATTACCAAAACAATCTTAAGCAAAAAGAACAAAGCTGGAGGCATCATGCTACCTGACTTCAAACTATACTACAAGGCTACAGTAACCAAACAGCATGGTACTGGTACCAAAACAGAGATATAGACCAATGGAACAGAACAGAGCCCTCAGAAATAATACCACACATGTACAACCATCTGATCTTTGACAAACCTGACAAAAACAAGAAATGGGGAAAGGATTCCCTGTTTAATAAATGGTGCTGGGAAAACTGGCTAGCCATATGCAGAAAACTGAAACTGGACCCCTTCCTTACACGTTATACAAAAATTAACACAAGATGGATTAAAGACTTAAATGTTAGACCTAAAACCATAAAAACCCTAGAAGAAAACCTAGGCAATACCATTCAGGACATACACAAGGGCAAGGACTTCATGACTAAAACACCAAAAGCAATGGCAACAAAAGCCAAAATTGACAAATGGGATCTAATTAAACTAAAGAGCTTCTGCACAGCAAAAGAAACTACCATCAGAGTGAACAGGCAACCTACAGAATGGGAGAAAATTTTTACAATCTACCCATTTGACAAAGGGCTAATATCCAGAATCTACAAAGAACTTAAACAAATTTATAAGAAAAAATCAAGCAACCCCACCAAAAAGTGGGCAAAGGATATGAACAGACACTTCTCAAAAGAAGTACATTTGTGCAGCCAACAGACACATGAAAAAATGCTCATTGTTACTGGCCATCAGAGAAATGCAAAACAAAACCACAGTGAGATACCATCTCACACCAGGTAGAATGGCAATCATTAAAATGTCAGGAAACAACAGGTGCTGGAGAGGATATGGAGAAATAGGAACACTTTTACACTGTTGGTGGGACTGTAAACTAGTTCAACCATTGTGGAAGAGAGTATGGCGATTCCTCAAGGATCTAGAACTAGAAGTACCATTTGACCCAGCCATCCCATTACTGAGTATATACCCAAAGGATTATAAATCATGCTGCTATAAAGACACATGCACACGTATATTTGTTGCGGCACTGTTCACAATAGCAAAGACTTGGAACCAACCCAAATTTCCATCAGTGATAGACTGAATTAAGAAAATGTGGCACATATACACTATGGAACACTATGCAGCCATAAAAAAGGATGAGTTCATGTCCTTTGCAGGGACATGGATGAAGCTGAAACCATCGTTGTGAGCAAACTATCGCAAGGACAGAAAACCAAACACTGCATGTTCTCACTCATAGTTGGGAACTGAACAATAAGAACACTGGGACACAGGGTGGGGAACATCACACCGGGGCCTGTCATGGGGTTGGGGGAGTGGGGAGGGATAGCATTAGGAGATATACCTAACGTAAATGATGAGTTAATGGGTGCAGCACACCAACATGGCACATGTATACATATGTAACAAACCTTCATGTTGTGCCCATGTACCCTAGAACTTAAAGTATAGTAATAATAATAAAAAAGACATACCTGAGACTGGGTAATTTATGAAGGAAAGAGGTTTATTTGACTCACAGTTTGTCATGGCTGGGGAGGCCTCAGGAAACTTACAATCATGGCAGAAGGGGAAGCAGACACCTTCTTCACAAGGTGGTGGGAAAGAGGGACAGAGAGTGGGGGAGTGGGGGAGGGGGGGTATAGGAGGATGGGAGGACAGGGGGATGGGGGATAGGGGATGGGGGATAGAGGATGTGGGATGGGGAGGGAGAGAAGGAGAGAGAGGGAGAGGGAGGGAGACTGAGGGAGGGGAGAGGGAGGGGAGAGGGAGGGAGAGAGGGAGTAAAGAAGGGTGAGAGGGAGAAAGGGAGAGGGAGAGAGCGAGAGGGAGAGAGGCAGAAAGAGGGAAGAAGGGAGAGGGAGAGGGAGAGAGGCAGAAAGAAGGAGGAAGGGAGGGAAGGAGAGAGGGAGAGAGAGGGAGAGAGGGAAGGAGAGAAGGAGAGAGGGAGAGAGAGGGAGGGAGGGAAGGAGAGAAGTAGACAGGGAGAGAGAGGGAGGGAGAGAGGGAGGGAGAGAGGGAGAGAAAGTGTGAAGGGGAAAAGCCCCTTATAAAGTCATTAGATCTTGTGAGAACTCACTCTCATGAGAACAGCATGGGGGGAACCTCCCCCATGATCTAATCACCTCCCACCAGGTCCCTCCCTCAATACATGAGATTTGGGTGGGGACACACAGCCAAACCATTTCAGAAATCAAAAGGCCAGAGTTCCCACTAGACAACAGTGATGGTCTTCTGGAAACTCCAGGTCTGGAGCAGGACTGGGCCACCTGTTCCCAACCTCCTTTTGCCTTTCCCCTCCTCCCCTTTCCTTCCCTCTCATCCCCTTTCCCCTTCCTCCTCCTTCTTTCCTTCCCCCAGCAATAACCACAATTAATCTCCAAACTGACCTTTCATCATGAAGCTGGGGTCAGGGTGCATTTCCATCAGTGCCTGTTTTTCATCATGGTCCTCTGGGATGGGAGCTGAGAGCCTGTTGCTTAGGAACTATCACAGGCCAGCTGAAGTTTGGCTCCTTTTTAAGCACTCTTTTGCCAGGTGCCTTTTTTTTTTTTTTTTTTTTGTAACCTCTGGGCTCTTCTCTGACTCCTCTCTTTGCTTCTGCAATTCCTACATTAAATTGAAGTCTGGAGCTGTATTATGGATTGGCTCTGAAGACCACCCCCTCACTCCTCCTGGAAAGCCACAGCCCCGTGGCTGTGTCTGAGAGCAGGTTCAGCCCCTCCTTGTTCTGGGAGAAGAGTTGAGCCCCACATCTTTAGGATGGTGGTCCTCCAACTTGAGTGGGCATTGGAACCACCTGGAGGTTTGTTAAAACACAGACTCCTGGGCCCCACTCCCAGAGTCTGATTCAGTAGGGATCCGGTGAGGTCTGGTAATTTGCATTTCTAACAAGCTGCGATGCTGGCTCAGGGAACACACTTTGAGAACCACCAATCTCTGTCTCCCAGAGGAACTTGAGGCTGAAAGAGTTTTCTCTATGCGCCTCCCCAACCTTCTGGAGGACAAGGCTTCCCTGCAAGAAGCTTAGGTTCATCTACGAGGAAGAATCGAGGCTGTCCTGCCTCCTGTCCTTTTTCTCTTCCCCCCTCTCTCTCCTTTTTCTCTTCCTCCCTCTCTCTCCTTTTTCTCCCTTGCCTTTTTCCTTCTCTCCCTGCTATGACTCTGCGTCTGTCTCTGGGCCTCTCCACGTGCACATATGTCCCCAGTGATGAGCTGGCTCTGATTTGTGCAGCAAGCTCACAGCCATCTGGAGACGCTGGGCCACCCTGACTGACATATGCTAACATACAGGCGGCAGAAAGACTCTGGGCAAAGAGACCAATTTGTTAATTTAATTGAGTTGCAAACAAGCAGGAAGCCAACAGGGTTTGTGGGAAACCTATTAGGTGTTCTCAGAACCAGCGACCGGGTTAGGTCCTGAGCTGAGGCTGGCCTCTGTGGGCCAATTGCAGGAGGAGGGAGGGGCCTGTCTCACTTCAGGGCTGCCCCGCTGTGCAGAGTGGGGCAGAGATGCTCTGTGGGGGCCAGCCTGGTGTAGTGGGTGTCATTAGTGAACCCCTCGATTCCACCACCCAGAGCCCCTTTACTAGGCTGGCATTCCATCCTCCTTCTCAGAGACTTTGGAGTGAATGAACCCCACCTTGCTTTGCTCCTCCCCTGCTTGGGAAGCAGCCTGAAGGCAAGGGCTGGCTGACTTGGAATATAAAAGCTGGGCCCCTTGCAAAGTGCTTTCCCAGAACTGAGAGGTTTGTGGGATAAAGGACAGTTCCAGGCAAACCCGAATGGCTGGTCACCCTACCACTACCTCATGTGGCCATGCAATTTGTTTTCCGGAGCCTCCAATGAGATCAGGCTAAGACTAGACTTCAGTGGAGACCACATCCTGGCTGAGCCCCTTCCTAGCCTGCCCTGCTTCCCTGGCTCCTGAGCACACATGCCTATCAATCACTTGTGCTGAATCCCTGCTTCAGGCTCTGCTTCTAGTGAGACCAGCCTAAGGATGCATCACCTAAGAGTGATCACCCCACCCTCCCTGCTGATGAAAACAAACCACAAATGGGGAGGGAGTTCTTCAGCACTTCTAATGGTTCTGCAGATGAGGAAGAGTCAAGGATATTAATGAAAGATATTTGTTGATTTTCAGGGGGGCCACCTAGCTTCCCTGTGATGCCCACTAACTCCAGTTAGTCATCAAAGAAAGTGTGTCTTCGTTGCATAGGAAGTTGAGGACTTGAAGCTGGGAATACTTCATCTGTCCCTACCTTTACACTGGGTACTTACTATGTAGTCAATGCTGCTCTAAGTTCTGTGAGGGAAACAAAAATGAGTCTGACACAGTCTCTGGCCTCCTATGCAGGTGTGTTGGTAAAATACATCACATAATGTGTTGTAAGGCCACATGGGTGAGTGCCAGGACTTGCTGAGGCAGTGAGGGAGTTCAGAGAAGGCACTGCTCAGGGTGGGTTGCGGGTGCTGGCAGCCTTCTCAGCGGAGGGGTTGCAGCTGGGTTCTGAACGGGCCCAGAGTCACCAAGGTAAAAAGGAAAGAGCAGAGATATCCAGGATGCTGCCATCTAGGTAGAGAGTCTTGGGTGTGTTTTGGAGTCAGGAAGGGGGTGCTTTTCTGGAGGGATGCTTGCACAAAAAAGGAGGGGATGGGGTCTGCAGGAGGAGATGGTGCTGTGTTCTAAGGAGAGAAGAATGAGAATGGCTCCCTGCAAGCTGGTCCTTTTGGGGAAAAAAACCAGGGCTGTGTCACCATAGCAAGTTATTAACCTCTCTAGACCTCCCTCTCCTCAACTGTGAAATGCAGATAAAAATATAGAACTGGGCCAGGTGTGGTGGCTCACGCCTGTAATCTCAGCACTTCGGGAGGTCAAGGCAGGTGGATAGCTTGAGCCCAAGAGTTCGAGACCAGCCTGGGCAATGAAGTGAAACCCTGTCTCTACAAAAGTGAAACCCCATCTCTACAAAAAATCCAAAAAAATTAGCCTCGTGTAGTGTCGTATGCCTGTAGTCCCAGTTACTAGGAAGGCTGAGGTGGGAGGATCTTTTAAGCCCAGGAGGTGAGGCTGCAGTGAGCTGTGATCTTGCCACTACACTTCAGCCTGTTTCAAAAAACAAAAACAGAAAAGGAACTGGGTAGGGATGGTAGTTACGAAAATTAAATGAGGTGGCTCACATATGCGCTGGGCACTGACCAATTGCTCACGCAGTGCTGGTTCCCTTTTCCCTGATACGATGTAGAAACAATGCCCCGGTCCCCAACCAGCAAACACTGTTCAAACCCTGAGACCTCAAGTCCAAACTTATAAATAGTAATGCCAGACTGGCCGGGTGCGGTGGCTCATGCCTATAATACCAGCACTTTGGGAGGCCGAGATGGGCAGATCACTTGAGGCCGGGAGTTCAAGACCAGCCTGGGCAACATGGTGAAATCCCGTCTCTACTAAAATTAAAAAATTAGCTGGGTGTGGTGGTGGGCACCTGTAATCCCAGCTACTCGGGAGGCTGAGGCAGGAGAATCGCTTGAACCCGGGAGGCAGATGTGGAGTGAACCAAGATCGCCACTGCACTCCAGCCTGGGTGACAGAAGGAGACCCTGTCTCCAAAAAAAAGAAAAAAACAAACAAACCAGACTAACCCACAAAAACTTGCTTAGCTCATAATGCATCAGAGTGTGTGTGTATATATATATATAAAATATATATATATATACTCATATATGAGTAAAGATATAGTACAAAATAATAGTGATAATTAAACCAAATTTATTAATGAATAAAAAAGGATTTTTATTTATTTTTATAACAGCATAGCCTTAGAAGGAAAGGAGTGAGCCATGCTAGCCTTGACCTCAAGCCTGAGACGATGTCAAATGCTTCCTGCTGATCTGGGACAAATGTTGCTGACTGTTATGAAGCAGATAGGGGAACTGATCAAAAATGTGCATCCCAGCCTTGAACTCTATCTGCCATGTCTTTCTGTCCCCTATGGAGGGGCTGGCAGGGTTTGCTCTAAAGAGCCACCACTGCTTAGATGGCCATGAATGATCAGGTCTTCTCCTAGTTCCTTACACCTTCTCCTGCACCCAGAGAGTCCCATAATGAGTTCCCCATGAATGCTCAGCCATGCTGGGCCTGTGTATTAAAATGATGGTTTACTGTTACATGATCTATAGCACAGCTGCATTGGCTGCTAAATTGTGTCTTTACTAGACTTCATTACGGTTTTGTGTTTGTTCATCTGTGACTTCCTTCATAACAAGCTGTCCTAATATTTTACATTTCAATATGCATTTTTTGGTGAGTTTTAAAGCTGGTTCATGGCAACAGAAGTATGTCACATCCAACTGATCCATTGCTGAGAGATCAGGGTTTGTCCTCTTTTTGTTGTTTTTATACCAATATTTTCAGATGCAGTTATAAACTTTTGACATCCTTACAATTATACCATGGCTCAGTTACACACCCAATTTTCTGCACTTACATCATCTTTTTCATGCTGAAAGTTTGTTCATGGTAGAATGGATAAATAAAATGTAGTAAAATTCATATAATAGAATAGTATACAAGAATAAAACTGGGCTGGGCATGGTGGCTCATGCCGATGATCCCTTTGAAGTCAGACTCTGAGTCTTAAAAAAAAAGAAAAATGGAATAAAACTGAACACTGAACAAACTGCAGCTACACTCAGCAACATAGATGAATCTCACAAATGCGATGTTGAAAGAAAGGAAGTCAGATGCAGAAGGATGTGTACGGTAATGATTCAGTGATGCATTCTTGGGTGAGAAAGCCATAAAGAACATGAGAAGATATTATTATAAAAGTCACAGGACAGAACTGAGGACTTCTGGGGCACTGGCTAGGTTCCATTTCTTGACCTCAAGTTGGTTACACATCTGTTTGCTTTAGAATATTTTGTTAAGCTATACATTTGTGTGCTTTTGACAATTAAAAGGTTGAAAAATAACTACTACATATACTGAATTGAGTAGGAATTTTGCCCATACAAAATTCTATTGCATTTGCCAATTATAAGCTTCCTGATTTATCATTTTATCATTTATTTCTGAGTTTGCCAGTTATGCTCAGCTAAAATCTACCTAATGCCAGATAAATCTGAGAGTGAGGACTTCAAAATCTGAAAACTGCAGGCCTGCTAAGTATTTGGTATACTATAGGCATTGAGCTAGGTAAACTATATTAGTCATCATATTGGAGAAACAGAATCATTCTATAGTCATCCATCTGGAGAAACAACCAATCAGATGTCTATACAGATAGGAAGAGATGTCCTTTAAGAAATTGATTCACATGATTATGGAGGCTGGCAAGTCCAAAATTAGCAGGGTGGGCAGGCAAGCTAGAACACAGAAAAGCCAATATTCCAGATGGCTGCAGAATTAGGAAGAGCTGATGTTGAAGGTGAAGTTCAAAGGCAGCCTATTGAAGAATGCTTTCTTGCTAGGTGGGCAAGGCTGGTCGTTTTGTTCAATTCAGGCACTTCAACTGATTGGATGAGGCCTACTCACATAAAGGAGGGCAAATATACGTTATTCAAAGTCCTGTGATTGAAATGTTAGTCTCTTTCAAAAACAACCTCACAGAAACACCCAGAATAATTTTTGACAAATATTTGGGCAACCCCTGGCTGAGCCAACTTGATGCATAAAATTAACCATCACAGTAGGTGTCACATGACATGTACCTGGTTTACAGTCTCCTGATTTGATTATTCTGTCCCCCATTTTGCAGGAAGCATTTAAATACCTTGTCTGTGGTTGCACAGCTGGGAAGCAGCAGAGACAGGAGTTAAATCAAAGTCTATGTGACAACAAATATCAGTGTTGAACAAGCTTTTTTCCTTTCTTGGCATTAAGGCCAACTCCGTTTTAAAAAATGGGCTATATATTTTCATTTCTTTTCATTTCATTTTATTGTTGTTGTTGTTGTTGTTTTGAGATAGAGTCTTGCTCTGTCACCGAGGCTGGAGTGCAGTGGTGTGATCTTGGCTCACTGCAGCCTCTGCCTCCTGGGTTCAAGTGATTTCCTGCCAATTTTTGTGTTTTTAGTAGAGACAGGGTTTTGCCATGTTGGTCAGGCTGATCTTGAACTCCTGATCTCAGGGGATCTGCTTGCCTCAGCCTCCCAAAGTGCTGGGATTACAGGCATAAGCCACCGCGCCTGACCGATACATTTCATTTCCTTTTTTTTTTTTTGAGACGGAGTCTCGCTCTGTCGCCAGGTTGGAGTGCAGTGACCAGATCTCAGCTCACTGCAAGCTCTGCCTCCCGGGTTCACACCATTCTCCTGCCTCAGCCTCCCGAGTAGTTGGGACTACAGGCACCCGCCATCTCGCCTGGCTAGTTTTTTTTTTTTTGGTAGAGACAGGGTTTCACCGTGTAGGCCAGGATGGTCTCGATCTCCTGACCTCGTGATCCACCCGTCTCGGCCTCCCAAAGTGCTGGGATTACAGGCTTGAGCCACCGCGCCCGGCCTACATTTCATTTCAATCCAAAATGAAAATAACTTGACTGAATCTCGTGGGGAAAATGTATTTAAATTATAATTACCCAACTTACTGATGGGAAATTGACAATTGCCTTTTCTCTTTAGTGACCAAAATGCTGTATCTGGACATTATTGAAAGAAAGCAGCTTTCTAATATTTCACCCTGTCGGAAAACCAAAGTGGGCTGTGTGTTGCACGTTCCTGCACTCTGATGCACGCCAGAAAGGTGAGCGAGGACAAGCAGGCTTAACTTTCCATGGAAGCGGGCGCAGCTGTACAGATAAGCAGAAGGAAACTGCAGGGCGCTGTCCAGGGCTTGAGTGTCTGATGGCTCTGGCTTTTTATCTTGTCTAATCTCACTTCAAACCTACCTTTCCCTAAAAGTAGAGTATTATTAGCACAGCACTTAACATTATCAACTTTGACCTGATGGTCTTTGGAGGCTACAAATGGAGTGGACTAAGACAGACAGCAAGAAGGGGAAGGAGGGGAGGAGAAGATATGGAGAGAGGGAGGGTAAAGAAGGAGGAATGGAGAAAACTCAAGCACAAGAGAGATGTCTTTTGAGGAAAAAATCAAAAAACAGCACAGAAAGCCAGGAGAAAGAGGCTGCTTAAGGATGTCTGATTTGTAAGAGAAAGGAGCTGTGATGGGTTTCACGGGCCCATAGAGTGGTGAAAACCTGGTGCAAGAGTATGCACAGCCTTGCAGAAGGAAGAGAGTGGTACCCACAGAGATGGGGGCTGAGCCATTTGGAGAGTATATGGGAGTCAGAGAGGCGTGGCTGGTGGAGGTGGCGGGGATGGTCCTGGAAATATTGTCAAGACCATGAGCCACCAGCCTGATGTGTGGGTGGCTCTTTCTCTTTTTGATTTTTTTGAGACAAGATCTCACTTTTTCACCCAGACTGGAGTGTAGTGGTGTGATCAAGCTCACTGAAGCCTCAACCTCCCTGGGCTCAAGTGACCCTCCCACCTCAGCCTCCTGAGTAACTGGGATTACAGGCATGGCTAATTGTTATATTTTTATAGAGATAGAATCTCACTATGTTACCCAGGCTAGTCTCAAATGCCTGGTCTCAAGCGATCTGCCTGCCTTGGCTTTTCAAAGTGCTAGGATTCCAGGCATGAGTCACCATGCCTGCTCTCTCTTCTTTACAAGTCGAATGCCAGAGGAAAGAGCATGGGCTTTGAAATATATATAGAAAGAGATGTATTCTAAGAAATTGATTCACATGATTATGGAGGCTGGCAAGTCCAAAATCTGCAAGGTGGGCCAGTAAGCTAGAACCCATAAGAGCCAGTATTCCAATGGAAATATAGAAATTCAACTTAAAATAATGTCACTACAATGCCATATCCATATGAAGGCCAATTTGTATTTATGTGACATATTTATGTGATACTGTATTAAGTGTTGCTGGTAAAAAGAGGTTATTATTTGTCTTTTCTCATAGGCTTGCAGGAGAATTCAATATGATAATAAATATGAAATTCCAGGCGTAGAGCTGGCTCCTTTCTTTCTGCTGTCATCTTGAGTAATTGTAGCTTTGCCACTTTTCAGCACAGTCACTGTTTCACGTTATCGTTTTCTCTCTCCAGTGAGATGGAAGCACCTTAAGTGGTTTTCTCTCTCCAATGAATGGGTCACAATAGGGGAGAGAAGAAAGAGAGGAGGCTGGGATCAGACTGGGTAAAATCACAGTGCTACCATGACTGCTACTTTAGGAATGTCATTTACCTGCCAGAGCTCTGTTTCTTCTCACCTGTACAATGGGTTTATAACACCTACCTTGTAGGGATGTTGCAAACATCAGGAAAAATGAGTGCTCGATGCCTGTCTTAGTAGGCCCTAAACTATGATTGATCCCAGAGTAGCTAGCCCAGAGCTAAGCCCAGAGTAAGTGCTCAATAAATATTTTTGAATGGGACTCTCTGAAGCCCAGTCCAAAGGTGAGCTGGATTTCCAGGAGCTGGCAATGAAAATCCTTGGATTGTGTAATCTGAGAGCTGAATGTGTGAGTGAAGGGGTTCTAATAGCAGAGCACCAGCAGCGGAGGGCGGAGGGAGGGGGGGCAAGGATCCCAGGCATCCAGCCTTCAAACCACTTCCTCTGCCTCAGGGAGAGGTGTGCATGCATCCCTGAGGTCAGTGGCCACAAGGGGCTCAGCCCTAGGGGACAGCAGGTGTCAGATCAGCCTCTACAGACCCTCCACTGCATGAATCCACTTGTCAGGGCAAATACTCACTTCCTTCATTCCCTTTTCCCCTGACTTTGAAACACTGAGCTCTGGTGGAAAATTAAAACCCACTTTGTCAGATCCCCCAGGGAGAAAAGGGAGCTTGGAGCAGATGTTTAACACCAGAATTAGCACTCACAGGGCACTGGTAACACCAGCTCCCAGCTGAAGACCTCTGATTCCAGACATGGAAGCCATTTACTTCCTAGTGGTGGCCAGACCAGGATAGTTCCACCTTTCAAGGAGAAAGGTCACAAGCCTTTGGAGGGCTTTAGAGTGGTCTTTTTCTGCCCTGCTCATGGCATCTGCTGTGAGGAAATGTGGCTGTAGCCCTTCAGGTTAGCCCTGATTGCAGACAGAACTCTTTCCTCCTGAACGAAGAAGTCTTACCAGGGACACTCTTGGCTGCTTTCAACTGCACATCACCTCAAGTCCTGCTCCTCTGCTGATCCAGACCCTGACCCCAATGCACCATCTTGATTGTGTGGGCAAGTCCTCAGGCCAATCCAGATGCTTTTCATTCCTTCAAAGGTGTTCAAGTCCTCCCACTCCATGCAGCCTTCCCTGACCATTCCAGCCTGGCTCATCAGCCTCTCCCCTGACCTCCAGCTGCCCTTGGAGGCCTGAGTTTAGGCTGTGCTTGTACACACGTGCTGTTGGACTGTCTTCCACATGAGGAGCTCGTCTCCTGGGTTAGTAGATCCCCTCAGGTCCTTTCCTCTTTTCTGATTTCTGTCCGACACGTGGCCACTTGCCCAGTCCCAGCTTCCATCCTCTGTGCCCTGGGCTTGTGCAAGAGCCTTCTAAATGATTTGTTGTGCCTGCTCTTGCCATGGCACCATCCATTCACCAGCCAGGGGGCTATCTTTAAAAAGCAACATTGTGACCTCAAGTCTCCCTCCCCATCCCCCACCTGAAAAGCCTTCAATGGCTTTGTATTGCCTTGAGCATGGCTCACAAGCCCTCTGCAATCTCATGATTACCAAGCAAACAATGACAGTAGTTACTAGTTACTGTCAGCCCTCCCAGTGAGATTAGAAGGCCTGTGAGGGCAGGAAACTTGGTTATCACTCCATGTACAGGGCCTAGCACGTTGCTGGTACCTCACTATATTTTTGTTAGATGGCGGGATGAGTGAGGGAATCACTGAATCAATGAATGCCCTGTGAGGCCTTGAGATTGCTGGCAAGCAGTGGTTGCATTTAGTCCCTATCCTAGGTCACGTTTTCTGGTAGCAGAATGCCTGGCAGGAGGCGTTGTGAGCACATGACTTCTTAGAGAAAGGCATCCAGTGGACACCAGTCAGCAAGCTGGGGAAAGCCAAGTGTGGTCGAATAAAAAATGTATTTGCTCTTCGCCCCATTCCTGGTATAGATATTCCTAAAACTTGTGGAACCCCCTGAAAGACAGGAACATCTTTTATCATTTATAATGAGCCCCTTTTGAATATATCTGAGTCTATGCTAATGAGATGGCTCTTGGGAGCGCCCCTAGATAGCTTCAGGATAGGGACTGGTCACCAGAGGAACCAACCAAAGGTCTGTGCTAAAGGGTGGAGATTATTTCGTTTTTCCTACATTATGGCAGCTTATCTCAAAATAATGTCTCTCTCCCTTACTTCTGTGCTAATTGTCTTTTAAGCCAGGGAAAGTAGGATCAATGGGCCCCAAGTTCACAAGTCCTGCCCTTGTCCATGTGGCATGAATGTGAACAGTTCTCCCCATCTGAGACCTGCTGCCACTGTGTGGGATGGTGCTCCTTTGCAAGCTCTGGCCTCTCCTCTGCACACAGAAGGTTGCAAGTCGAGATCTCATTGAGAACCAGCTTGCAAAGGGTAATGGCATGATCCTGGGTTGGGAAGGGTGTGGGGTGCCGTTGTGGGGGAGGCTGCCCAGGACATTAATGTCTAGCTTCAGCTGAGCCAGCCATTCCCAGTCACAGGGCTCCATTCCAGTTGCTGACTGCTCTCAGTTTTCTGCTTGTGACACATCATTAAAGTCAGGCTCTGTCCCTGTTCCCTGCCACCTCGTTTTAATATTAATTGCAGCCAAAGCAAATTAGAACAAATCTGCTGTTCCTGAAACATGCTGTGCATGACGGAGCCAAATGTAAGTGATTTTAGTTTTACGCAAGTTATTTATGTGATTGCTCTCTTCCATTGGTGCTGATATGAGGATGACTGCTTTTGAAAGTAGAGGCTTTGGGTTCCTCACTGTCAAACAAACAGCCAGGAAGTGACTGCTGGGAGACTAACAGATCCTAAGACCATCCAGCCGTACTTCAGCTTTGAAGGGAAGAAAGAGGAAGAAAACGCCTATGTCCTGATTGGCAAGGGGCGGGGTTTGCTTTGCGGCTGCCCTCCCCTCCAGAACATGGGTCAAATGTATGTCCCAAAGTCCCATCCAGCCTGTGGCATGTCAGATCAAGGCCAGAATTGTCTGTCTCTGTGTTGCAGTTCAGCCGCTGCCCGAAGGCAAGTGACTGGTGTCAAAACAGACCCTTTGTCCTCACCACTTCCTTGGAGTATGCAGAAAGCATGTGTCTGGGGAACTTAAGCTGCCAAGCTTTGCTTTGGGGAGACTTCAGTGAAAATATATGCCACTTCTTGGTGGCAGGACTTGGTGGGTTGAGCACATGCAAGAGGCAGACAAAGCTTTTTTTTTTAGAAAAACAGCAAAGCAGGGTAAAAAAGAAAAAGGGGAAGAGAATTACTAAACTTTGGATATTTGATCCTTCCTTCAATGTGGAAAAATATGAACGCTGGTAGGTTTCCTTTTGTATCTTTGAATTTCGATGTGTGTTGGGAAGCAGCCTGCAGCATCTGTTCAGGATGCAGGATTTTTATGATCCAGACATCCTTGCCCCTGTGGAAAGGTGGAGAATGGGAGAGGGTGGGGTATTAGTAATTTGTGTAAGGATTTTACATTCTTAGAGGTTGATTTAGGAGTTCTTTGTTTGGCAAAGCCAGATCTAGAGAAAAATAGCCCAGAACATGGCCCACCTCCCTGTGGGTAGAAATAGTCCTTCCTGGAGCCTAGGAATGGCCTGTGCAGTGCACACTTGAGTGAGCAACAGCATCCACTGTGGGACTTGTTAAAACAGATCGCTGGGACCCACCGGAGAGTGTGTGACTCAGCAGGTCCAGCGTCAGGCCTGAGAATGGACATATCTAATAAGTTCTCAGAGGTGCTGATGCTGCAGGGACAGGGAACACACTTTCAGAACCACTGGCCTAGAACATGGTATCACCCAAGCTGAGGGGGCTGACGTGCAGTTCTGGAGCTGAGCAGACAGTGTGGAACCTCTGTGGCACTAGGTTAGTGGCTTAGTGTTTGCCACAGCAGGAAGCTGTGGAGGTGTCAGTGGTTTCAAGCAGTCAAGTGGCTATCCCAGGAGGGAACAAAGAAGCCCTGAGTGTAGCTCTTTCCAATTTCTGTGGTGTAAATACTCCTATCATGGCCAGTTTCAAGCTACTAATATGATGCTACTGAACACTGAGGAAAAATGTGCCTAATTCAGTCTTTCAGCACATCAGGGAGGACAGGATTACTGAAGGGGAACAGGCCTATAGCTTGGTGTGTCTGCTGGAATGACTAAAAGGGCTGTTCACCACTATGGGAAAGTCCTGAGGCCTCTCACTGGAAGAATGAAGAGCAGAAAGTATGGGAGTGGAGTGGCCAGAAGAAAACAACTGGTTTGTTTCTCTAAGAGAGAGGAGACTTGCATCTGGCCTGCCCACCCTTCTCTTGCCTGCTGACCTGGGACACAAAAGATTGTTACATGTGGTTTCTTTTTTTTAAGTTAGGCCAGGCGGGGTGGCTCATGCCTGTAATCCCAGCACTTTTGGAGGCTGAGGTGGGCGGATAATGAGGTCAGGAGTTGCAGACCAGCCTGGCCAATATGGTGAAACTCCGTCTCTACTAAAGATACAAAAAATTACCCGGGTGTGGTGGTGGGCACCTGTAATCCCAGCTACTTGGGGGGGCTGAGGCAGGAGAATCGCTTGAACCCAGGAGGCAGAGGTTGCAGTGAACAGAGGTCACACTATTGCACTCCAGACTGGGTGACACGACGAGACTCCATGTCAAAAAAAAAAGATATATGTAAATATTGTTATGTTTAATAAAGTTAAGTTTCAGAGGTACAAAAAAAGAAAATAAACATCGTATATTGTTCCACTGTGTGGAAATAAACACTATCAATATGGTGGTTTCTATTCGATTTTGTTTAACATGTATACACATACATAATTATTCACACACGTTTTATGGAGTTGTTACATATACTGTTTTGTAACCTGATTCTTGCATGCCATAGAGAATCATGAACACTTTCTCATGTAATTAAATGTTCTACAACACAATTTCTATTTTATTTTTATTTTTATTTTTATTTTTTTTTGAGACGGAGTCTCGCTCTGTCGCCCAGGCTGGAGTGCAGTGGCCGGATCTCAGCTCACTGCAAGCTCCGCCTCCCGGGTTTACGCCATTCTCCTGCCTCAGCCCCCGAGTAGCTGGGACTACAGGCGCCCGCTACCTCGCCCGGCTAGTTTTTTTGTATTCTTTTAGTAGAGACGAGGTTTCACCGTGTTAGCCAGGATGGTCTCGATCTCCTGACCTCGTGATCCGCCCGTCTCGGCCTCCCAAAGTGCTGGGATTACAGGCTTGAGCCACCGCGCCCGGCCGGCACAATTTCTAATAAGTGAAGAGTATTCCCTTATGTAGATGTATCACCATTTATTTATTGAATCTCCTCTTCCTGGAAATTTGCTTTGTGTCCCACAGTTTTTCATTACAAACATGCTCTGCTGAACAGCCTTATATCTAAATACGGCATCATATCTAAATACAATTATTTCTTGGAATGCAGTTGTCTAATAGGAAACACTGGCTCAAGCATAAGTGTGCATGTTTTTAAACTTTTGATTCATAGTGTCAAGTTGCCTTCCAGAAAGGCCATCGCTGTTCACACTCCCACCAGCAGCATTTGCAAGCTCCCTTTTCATCACCCTCTTACCCACAGTGAGTTTTACAAGTTTTTAAAACTCAAATGTATTAGGGAGGCAGTTTGTTTTTTGCTTTTGTTTCTTACATTACAATGAAACAGTCATGTCACAAGAAACTGACTGGCATTCAAGTATAAGACAAGCAATCAGTGAGGTACCACCCCGCTGAACTTCAAAGTTCCACTAAAATACTTTAATATTTGGCTTCCAGGGAGATGATAAAAATTGCAGCTGTTGCAGTTAACTATGCTTTCTACAACATAAGTGTCTTGATGGAAGCAGAGAGGGTGGGAGGAGCTGGGGCGTCCAACAGTGCTCAGGGAACAGAAGACCAAAGAGCCACCAGGCAGAACCATCTCTCACAATAGAAGACTGACATTTTGTGATCACAGCTCCTGAAAGGAACAAAGAATGGACAATAGCAGGAACTGGAGGAGAAAAAGAACAAGCTATTAACAAGCAAATTAAGACCAGACAAGGGAGATGAATCAGAAGTGATCCAATAACCAGCCCTGGATTAAGTGCATCTGGCTCTCCTGGGGATTTCACAGTCATTTGCTTCAAACTGCTAATCTTTTCTGAGAGGTTCCCTTCCAGCCGTCTGGAAGGAATGAATAAATGGATGGCTTAGCCAAATAGTTACTCCTGCAATGTTTTATACATGGGTGAGCATACACATTGTCATGCCTCATTGATTCAAGATTTAAAGTGTGGCTGTTTTACAGAATTACAGAGCTAGAAGTGACCTAAACGGCATTTAGTCCATCTGTCGTTTTGCACACAAGGAAACTGAAGCTCAGATAGGTCATATGATTTTTTTCCTATTTCATGCATCAAAATATTGGCAGAGCTAGGACTAGAACCCAGGTCTACAGCTTTTAGTTCAACACCATTTTACTATCTAGTTGCCATTGGTTACTCTAGTATTTTTCTAAGTTTACTTAGCTGCGAGCAACAGAAATATTTAACATAAGTAACAAGACCAAAAAAGTAGAATCAGTAATTTCACTACTTCTCTTTCCTAGGTGGGATGTTACACAGGCAGGCGCATATGCACAGGAAGGTGAGAAAAATCACTCAGGTGTGTGTGACATGGGTAAATGATAAAGTCTCATTGCCTCATCTGTAGCATGGGATCGATAATAGGATCTACCACAGAGGTCAGGGTGAGGTAGCAGAGAGCTTGGCACATGGCATTCAATATATAATAACTAGTTTCTTCTTTTTTTCCTCCTCCTCTTTCTTTCTTCTTCTATTATTATTATTATATGAGAGAATGCCAGTTAATTCTTGGTTTAAGCTGAGGCAGAAAGTCACCTTTCAGGGGCTGTTACTTGCATGCAAATATCTAAAGTCACAAAGGCACCAATTGCCCTGGGCAAGAGCATGTAAGATCTTTTGTGGCTGGATCTGTCTGCCTCCTGATACCTCCTAGCATGCTAGTTGGTGGCTAGGGAGGGAGGCAGGTCTGCACAGAAGTCAAGGGAACTGAGCTGGAGGAAAGGGAGAGATTGGTGACTCACCCCATCATTTGGGCCTAGAGACTATAGGGAAGGCTGTCGCTGGAAACCCCTCCTGACCTTGCTTTCCTTGGCATAGAAGGTTGTGTTGCAAAAACAACAGCTGAGCTTAGGAGAGTGTGAGCAGAAAAAGGATCACTCTTGGAGCAGCTGATTACTGTTAGCCATACTTGTAAGCCTGAATATGTTAACAACCCGGCAGTGCAGGAATAGTGACCAGCAGCGCCCCCATGTGGCTGCAATGGAAGCGGCACAAATACTAAGTTGAGCACACTTGGAAGCTCCCTCCGGCTGGTATTTGCAACCTGAACTGACTTTGAAATAAATAAATCCCAGGCAGTTCTGGGTAAAGCAAAAGATCTCCAGAGGGATGTGTGGGATTTTCCGTTACTTTGGGCAGCAATTGCTCATTTAATTATTTTGAACCATAAAATAAAAGTGCCCTTTACTCAAAGCTGGTCATAAGGGATACTATTCTATATCCTTGAAAACACATATTTATAAATACATACTGAAGCTGAAGTCCTTAATAGTTCTGAATTAGATATGTTATACACAACTTTGAAAGCTTTATTTAGCTACGGTCCCTAGCTGTAGTTAATAATTATAATAATAGTAATAACAAAACATTAACTGTATGCTGACTGCATGCCAGATTCTATATTACATATATGCATTATCTCATTGAACATTCACAGACACTTTATCAGGTGGGTACATTGTATAGATGAGAAAACTGAGGGCAGGCAGGTGATGTGCACAAAGTTACATGTAACCAGGAGGGAGAAAGTTAAGATTTGAAATAAGCCTGACCTGACTTTATAATTCTGCCTCGTAAAAGCAGTGTTTAGGCCAGGCGCAGTGGCTCATGCCTGTAATCCTAGCACTTTGGGAGGCCGAGGCGAGTGCATCACTTGAGGTCAGGAGTTTGAGACCAGCCTGGCCAATGTGGTAAAACTCTGTCTCTACTAAAAATACAAAACTTAGCTGGGCGTGGTGGTGTGTACCTATAATCCCAGCTACTCGGGAGGCTGAGGCACAAGAATTGCTTGAACCCGGGAGGCAGAGGTTGCAGTAAGCTGAGATTACACCATTGCACCCCAGCCTGGGTGACAAGAGCGAAAATCCATCTCAAAAAAAAGAAAAGCAGTGTTTACAGAATGTTGAATTCTCTAGTATTCCTCAGACTAACACTTGGGAATTTTTAGCATCTATTTGATGCTTGTTATTATAATTTTATATCAATAGCAAAGTCATTATTCCTCACTTATTTATATACATTTATTTGTATATTGACTGTCTCTCTTAGTGCCTGGTACAAAGTAGAAGCTTAGTCAATAATAGTGGAATAAAAAAAATGAGTATTATACTTGGCCTGAATATTCCCTCCAAATGACAAACATTCCAGGTTTTCCAACCAATAAAAGGAAGCTCCAGAAAGAAGTTAGGTTTCTGGGGCTGCCTCCATTGAGAAGGCCCATGGGCCAAGACTGTTGGTGTGGGCTGTGTTGGCCCTGCCAGGCCTCTCCAGGATCTGTCCTGTGGCCCTCAGCAGGACAGGCATTCCCCTCATTTGCTCACTAGCAGGCCTCTGTATTTCCATCCTAGAGCTTTCCCCTGCCATTCTCCCCTCCCAGAATACTATTCTCCACCTCAGTTTGGGCTACTTTCAATTCTTTTTCTTCAAGACTTACCTTTTCCCCAGTTTTCTCTGCCCCTTCACCTTCACACACAGAGATGAGTCTCCCTGTTTTGGGAGCTCCCATGCTTGCAGTATCATTAGGAGAGGACAGAGTTGAAAGAGGCCCAGATGCTACCCAGACCTGGATGGTGATGTGGTTTGACTGTGTCCCCATCCAAATCTCATATTAAATTGTACTCACATAATCCCCACATGTTGTGGGTGGGACCCAATGGGAGATAATTAAATCATGGGGGTGATTTCCCCCATACTATTCTCATGGTAATAAATAAGTCTCATGAGATCTGATGATTTCATCAGGGAAACCCATTTTGCTTGGCTCTCATTCTCTCTTACCTGACACCATGTAAGACGTGCCTTTGCTTCTCCTTTGATTTCTGCCATGGTTGAGAAGCCTCCCTAGCCATGTGGAACTGTGAGTCCATTAAACCTCTTTTTCTTTATAAATTACCCAGTCTCGGGTATGTCTTTTTCAGCAGTGTGAAAACGGACTAATGCAGATGGCAAACTTCTCCTTGGCCCAGGGTTGCTGGGAGGTGCTTCAGGGAGCCACCTTGGGGAAAGGGTCAGCAAAGGGGAGCCCATGCCGGAAGAGTCCTGGGTCTCCTGTCGCCACTTAGACACGATGCCCTACTTCCATCTGTAGGATGTGACTTCCTTTGAAACAAGATGTTAACCGGTCAAAAATATGAAAAACAACTGCTCTATGTCCACCTCCTGCTTTTACAGATCAGAGGCGCAGTGGCTCAAGCCTGTAATCTCAGCACTTTGGGAGGCCGAGACGGGCAGATCATGAGGTCAGGAGATGGAGACCATCCTGACTAACACAGTGAAACCCCGTCTCTACTAAAAAAATACAAAAAATTAGCCGGGCGTGGTGGCGGGTGCCTGTAGTCCCAGCTACTCCGGAGGCTGAGCCAGGAGAATGGCGTGAACCTGGGAGGTGGAGCTTGCAGTGAGCTGAGATCCAGCCACTGCACTCCAGCCTGGGCGACAGAGCAAGACTCCTTCTCAAAAAAAAAAAAAAAAAAAGAAAAGAAAACCTCAACCCTTATTTAGACCTCAAAATTCCTCCTTCTTTCCTTGGTTCCTCCCTTCCTTCCTTCCACGTAGCAGAGTTTTGGCAAATGGGCCCCACGTGGGACACCTTATTTCCCTGCTTTCCTTGCAGCTATTTCTGTGTGGCCATGTGACAAAGTTCTCACCAACAGAAAATGAGTAGAGTGACAGGGGCAAGTTTTCATCACTCGTTTAGGAGGAAATAGAATGTCCTTCCCTTTTCCTCTTTCTGGACTCCCATGTGCTGGGTCACAAATGGGCAGTGACTCAGTTTGGACCATGCCTGTGGGTACAACCGCCTGAGCCAGGGGTCTCTAACTTTTTTTTGTGACATGGACTCCCTTGGCAGTACGAAGCCTATGGACTTTATCACTCCATAATCATTTATTTTAATGTATAAAATAAAATACAGAAGGTTACAAAAGAAACCAGTTGTATTGAAATACAGATATTAAAATAAGCACACACACAAGCACACCTAAATTTGTGACACAGTAAAAATGTACTTCTTTATTCACATTAAATAATAAAATCTAGTGGCAGGGCTGATAACTGTAATTTTAAAACGGTAATAAACATTAAGTGATATTTTGAGATATCTTCAACACTGTAATGTGAGATGAAAAATCTTTATGATTTCTATTGGCCACAGAGTCCTCGATCTTGCTAGTACTTCAGAGGATTATTGCCTTTTGCATAATTGAAGGAAATGCTAAATTTTATGTAGAAGTTTTTGAAAATACAGATGTAATTTTTTATCTATGCAAGTTCACAAATCCCTTGATATCTATCTATGGACTCCAGGTTGAGAACACTTGCCTTAGGGCAGGAGTCCCCAGCCCTTAGGCCATAGCTGGTCTGCGGCCTGTTAGGAACTGGGTCGCACAGCAGAAGGTGAGCAGTGGGCAAGCAAGCAAAGCTTCATCTGTATTTACAGCCACTTCCATCGCTCACATTACTGCCTGAGCTCTGCCTCCTGTCACAACAGCAGTGGCATTAGATTTTCACAGGGGCATGAGCCCTACTGTGAACTGTGCATGTGAGGGACCTAGGTTGTAGCTCCTTATGAGAATCTAATGTCTGATGATCTGTCACTGTCTCCCATCACTTCCAGATGGGACTGTCTAGTTGCAGGAAAACAAGCTCAGGGCTGCCACTGATTCTACATTATGGTAAGTTGCATAATTTTTATACTTTTCATTATATATTATAATGTAAATTACATATTATAATATAAGACAATAAAAATAATGTGCACAATAAATGTAATGCACTTGAATCATCCCCAAACCATCATTCCCCCACCCTCTGGTCCATGGAAAAATTGTCTTCCACAAAACTAGGGCTGCCTCCATTTAGGAAATCCATGGACCAAGGCTGTTGGTGTGGGCTGTTGGTGTGGGCTATGTCCCCAGACTGGTCCCTGGTGTCCAAAAGGTTGGGGACCACTGCCTTAGGGGATGTGACAGCAAAAAGATGAACAGAACTTGAATCCCTGAATGTTTTTATGGAACAGAGCTACTCTGCCAGTCTGGGCCACTCACCTCTAGACTATTATGAAAGATAAACAAACAAATCTTACTTAAGCCATTGTAGTGGTGAGTTCCTGTTATAGCAACTTAGCCTATATCCCATTTTCTATACCCAGAGAGAAAATGGTTTGTTACATATTCTGTTTTCTACATTTATATTAATGGTTTTCTGTTAGTTGGTCTCCCTAACCATCTCTTCCTTTCTTGCATATAGACAATATCTAGATCGGGGTTGAGTAGAGACTAAGTGTTCAGTTCATATGTGCTGAATTAATACAAATTTGTATAATTGAGTCCAAAACACTAGAACAGGCCGGGCCTAGTGGCTCATACCTGTAATCCCAGCATTTGGTAGGCTGAGGTGGGTGGGATGGCTTGAGGTCAGGAGTTTAAGATCCGTCTGGCCAACATGGCGAAATCCCATCTCTACTAAAAATACAAAAATTAGCCAGGTGCACACCTGTAGTTCAAGCTACTCAGGAGACTGAGGCAGGGGAATCACTTGAACCTGAAGGGCGGACATTGCATCGAGCCGAGATAGTGTCACTGCACTCCAGCTTGGGTGACAGAGCAAAGAAAAAACAAACAAACAAACAAAACCACTAGAACACTAGCGGTCAGTGACCTGTGGGGCGGGGCTTGGGCCAGTGAAGTACTGTGTGTAAACCTTGATTTTTGTGATCTATTAGCTGTGTCACTTTGTATAACCATAACCATTTACATGCTTTCAACCTCAATTGCATTATTTATTATAACAGAGATGATAATTACTTGAAGTGCTCAAAGTCCAATGGGGTAGACAGATGATGCCCTAAAATAGATTTTAGCTGCGTAGATGTTGCTGGTCTTTGATATCAGTCACACTTGGAGTCCTTGAGTGTGGGACTCCAGCACTTCCGAGATGGCTCCCTGCCTGTAGTTGCCGCTTACTGACGTGGGGACAAAGGTAGAGGTAGGGGGCTATGAACATTCTCCTTTAGCCTGCTCTTGTTACTCAGCAACAGTGATAACTACCCTTTCCCAAGCACGTCCCACATTCCAGACACTACACACTGGCTCACTGTAGCCCTAGGAAGAAAACACTGTTGGTGTGATTCCCATTTGGCAAGGAAACTGAGGCACACAGAGGAAAAGTAACTTGCTCAAGGTCTTTCCATTATCGAGTGTCCAGTTCAAGATTTGAACTCAATACTAGTGATTGTTACACAGATGCACAGACCGTGTGTGTGTGGGGTGTGCGTGTGTGTGTGTGTCTGGTGTGTGGGGAGGGAAACACTGGCTGTGTGAGACCCCTGAGCTGAGGAAGGTGAGCACAGAGTGAGCAGCAGTTGAGAGTGCCCTGTGCGGCCCAGTTTGGGGATTCCAAGCAGGAGGACCTGGGAGTAGCTGTCCCACTGGCTTGAATGCATTTCAAGCCCTCTCTTGGGGGCCGAGCTCTCTTAGCCTCCCAGCCCTAGTTTCAGGCCTCCTGCGTGGCATCCTCAACTCACCTGCTGACTCCTTCTCTTCATCTAGGCCACTTCACTCCCTCTGACCCCTGCTCAGTGCCTGGGCCCAGGCCTGGTAGCCTCTGGCCTGGCCAGGGACATGCGAATGGCAGTGGCATTCCAGCAAGGGTGAGATCACCACCCATCACCCTGGAGAACAGGCTGCCAGGGGAGGTGTCTGCGTCACTTGTGGCCTTGTTGGCAGATCATAAAAGCTGGAAATGCCTGATGAGGTCATTATGCCCCAAAGCCCTGGGGGCCGGACCCTGTGGTCTTCCGCCATGGTTGCCACTTCCCAGCACCTCCCTTTGAAAAGGAAGAGTGAGCAGGCTGCTTTTCTCTTTTTTTGCTTCACTGTGGGCCCTCTCCTGGCCCCTGGGAGGAGAGGGCAGAACCTCCATCTTCACGCCAGGGAGCCCCAGCTCCCCAAGGCTCTGCCAGCAGCTCTGACACCCTGCCCTGTGGGGCCCGCCTCCAGGAGGGTCCAAGCAGCTGTTCCAATGATACAGAGGGGGTGGAAGAGTAGGGAAGGGGAAGCAATAAACAAAATAATTAATGCTGATGTAAGAAGCTTGGTTTTGAGCCAAGCTGCCTGGGAGAGACCCAGAGTCTAGAGCTAGTGTTGCTCACTGGCAGGGCTTGTCCCTCCCTTTTCTGACTCTCAGTTTCCTCATCTGTGAAATGGGTGTGTTGGCCTAGAAACGAGGATCTTAATCTGCTGGGAGTGCAAATCCCTCTGAGGCTAGAGGCAAAACCGTGAGAACATGAATTCCAGAGCAGAAGGCTGACGCCTTTCCTTGGATGCTACCGTCAGGTCCTCCGTGAGGTTGGGTCCCTAAAATCCTGCCCCACCTAACAATCTCTGTTGCTTGAAGGTCACCAGGAAATGACACAGAAGCCTTTGGAGTGGTGCCCAAATGCTCACTTAGGCCTGAACTCCGCAGCTGAGGGCCCAGCCCCTGGGAAAGAGAGGGCAGTAGTCCCGTGTGCTTCTCAGAAGAGCTGGTGCCAACAGGGTCCCTTTGAAGTGCCTGCCTAGGTCCTGGGCCCCAAAAGGAATGGCACAAAAAGACAGCCCGTCCCCATCCTCCTCAGCCTCGTGGTGCCGTAAAATGGAGTGACACGAATGTTCAGGCTAGGGAGGAAGTGTTGGGTCCAGTGTCTGAGGTCAGCCACATCACAGGGGTTCTTGCTCTGCTCAGGCTCTGGAAAGAATTTCTGCCCTGCAGCTGCAGTCAGCCCAGTTGGAGCTGAAAGAGTGGAAACTGCAGTAAAAAAGCAATTAAAGAGCTGCAAAAGACCATCAGCTTGCTGACCACATTTCAAAGAATGCGAGAAAGCAGGTGATCATATTCCCAAGCCTCCAGCTTCCGTGAGAACCCATAGGTCAAGCACAGGCGTCCAGGCCTGTCCCACCAGGACCCTTTGCCCTCTCCCCAGATGATTTAGCCCCCAGATGGTCCTCAGACTCACAAGGGGCAGAGCACCTCGAGTTTATAAAGGTGCCCTGCAGCGTTGAACTCACATGGTTAATTTCATCATAAGCCACATCAAAGGTTTAGAAAGGAGTAGCTAGAGTGATCACCATTACCTGCTATATTCATGATTACCCCCATTTTTAGATGAGGAAACTGAGACTCAGGGGTTACCCAGCTACGGGCTATGAGTGGCCTTGCCACTCAAACATTCTGAGGCCCAGTTGAGGTATTTCTCACTCACTCATCTGCTCAGTTAAGTCATGATGCCAAAATACATGTTACAGTCTGAAACAGGAGTAGGCAATGAACAGCCTGCTTCAAATCCAGCTCAGTACTTGTTTTTGTAAATAAAGTTTTATTGGAACAGCCATGCCCATTCCTTTACCTATAATCTATGGCTGCTCTTACCACAACGGCAGAGTTGACTAGTTGCAACAGAAACTGTATGGTCCGTGAAGCCCTCAAAGCCTATTATATTTCCTATCTGGTCCTTTACAGAAAATATTTGCCATAGTTTGGAATATTTACATCAAACTGGATTTCCTCAAGAAAGCAAGTCATCAGGAAGATGACTTCTTTATTTTTATTTTTAATAATTTCAACCTTTAGATTCAGAGGGTGTATGTGCAGGTTTGTTAAATGGGTATATGGCATGATACTAAGCTTTTCGGTACAAATGATCCCATCACCCCGGTAGTGAGCATAGTACCCAATGGTTTTTCAACCCCTGCTGCCTTCTTGTCCTGTCCTCTCTAATAGTACCCAGTATACATTGTCATCTTTTATGAATACTCAGTGTTTAGCTCCCACTTATAAGTGAGGACACACAATATTCGGTTTTCTTTTCCTGTGTTAATTCACCTAGAATAACGTTCTCCGGCTGCATTAATGTCGCTGCAAAGGACATGGTTTCATTCTTTTTTTATGGCTGCATAGCATTCCAAGGTTGTACATGTACCACATTTTCTTTATCCAATCCACTGTTGATGGGCACCTAGATTGATTCCATTCACATTTGCTCTTGTGAATAGTGCTGTGGTAAAGGCGAGTGCATGTATCTTTTTGGTAGAATGATTTATTTTCTTTGGATATGTACCCAGTAAGGGGATTGCTGGGTAGAATGACAGTTCTAAGTTCCTTGAGAAATCTCCAAATGGCTTTTTTTTTTTGGGGGGGGGGGAGGGGGACGGAGTTTCGCTCTGTCACCCAGGCTGGAGTATAGTGGTGTGATCTCGGCTCACTGCAACCTCCACCTCCCTGGTTCAAGCAATTCCCCTGCCTCAGCCTCCTGAGTAGCTGGGATTACAGGCACACACCACCACACCCGGCTAATATATGTATTTTTTTCTTAGTAGTGACAAGGTTTCACCATGTTGGCCAGGCTGGGCATGAACTCCTGACCTCAGGCAATGCGTCCACCTCGGCCTCCCAAAGCGCTGGGATTACAGGCATGAGCCACTGTGCCTGGCCCAAATTGCTTTCTACAGTGGCTGACCTAATTTATATTCCCACTAACAATATATAAGTGTAGGGAGATGACTTCCTAACCAAAGGCCTGATGTCTAAGAGTTTGCAGCAATAATGCAAATGACCATAACACCTGTATTTAATCAACTGTTAATACCACCCTGCTAATACTTCCTCCAAAGCTTTCAAGTTGCAGCCTCAGCAGATACTGAGGTATGGGTAGTAATTTTGAGAAAACAACCACCAGAGGAAGAAGCTTGTGTCTGAGGTTAGAAGTGGACATAGGGATAAGAGGCAGGATTGAGGGAAACTGCCCTGGGCTTCGGATGAGACCAGAGACACTTTGGCTACTGTGCGGGAGGGAAGCCACTCAGCTGGATAGGATGGTATAAAGTGCTCCCATAGCGTCTTGTCCACAGTGGGTGTACCACCAGCATCCTCCATGGAAATGCTGGCCAGAGGGGCCCCGTGCAGAATCACAAGCAGGGGCCAGGGTTTGTGAAGGTGGGATCCAAGGACTGTGTGGAAGGAATGAGTCCACATCTTTTCTGACTGATTTGGCCAAGTGCCTGGGCTGAAGTGGGTGTCCTGCTGGAGCCTACGAGGCCACCCTCAGGGTGTCAGTTTCTGGGAAAAAAAGTGGGTAATCCTAGGAGACTCTCTGGACTCCTCCTTCTTGGGACTGGCCTTGGGAGGCGGAAGGGGACTTGCTGTGGCCCCCACTGGGAAGTGGGCTGTGGTGCAAAGATAAATGGGTCCGTGGAGCTGACCAGACAGGCAGTGTCTGCAAATGCAGAGGATCTAGATCAGGGGTGTCCAATCTTTTGGCTTCCCTGGGTCCCAATGGAAGAAGAAGAACTGTCTTAGGCCACGTATAAGATACACTAAGACTAACGATAGCTGAAGAACTTATTTAAAATCTCAAAACAAACAAACAAACAAACAAACAAAAAAACCCAACAACCTCTTATACTGTTTGAAGAAATTTTACGAATTTGTGTTGCCCGCATTCAAAGCTATCCTGAGCCTCATGTGGCCAGAGGCCGCGGGTTGGACAAGCTTGGTCTGGATTCAGGAGGGTCTGCCTCTGTTTCACCCCATCATTCTTGACCCCCGTTGAGGTATTAGTGGGTGCTCCAGCTGGGTTTCAGCCAAACACCTGGGTTCAGGCTGAAGTCCATGCTCAGCTTCGGGCCAGGGCACTGGAGCAGGAGTGGCATCACTCAGGGCCTGTCCTCACCAGGGTCTCCTTCCTTTGCCACCTTGGGCAGCTCTGGGTTGTTTTGTAGGGGAAAGTGGCATCTCCTCCCCTGCCCAAGAGGAGGGTGGTGCTGAGCAAAGGTAGCCTCTGCGGGCTAGAGATGGCAGGGACCACGGGACCCAGCAGAGTGAGGGGTGCTGAGGGGTCTCAGAGCAGAGAGACTCCCTTTTTCTGACCCTCTCCAGCTGACTGCAGGTCCCCGCGCCTGGGGGGCCGGACGCTCCCCCATGTGCTTCTCTGCCCCTCTGCTAACTTCAGTCCACATCTCAGCCTCCGAGGGTGGGGCGTCTGGAGCCATCCCCTCTGCGCTCTCCTGCGGGACTTTGTAGAGTGACCCAAAGCTTCTGCTCCCTAGCCCTGTGCTCTTCCCCTCTCCAGTCTATCTCGGCCAGGAATTGGGTCTCTGCCTGCCCAGCGCTCGGACTGGAGCTTCGGGGGGCTGGGGAGGTAACCCTTGCCAATGGGGGGGGGGTCACAGCGCCTCATTCCCTCCCAACTTGCGCGTCTCGGAATAATCTCCAGCAGCGGGCCTAGAAGCCCAACTGCTTTTGTTTCGGGGGTCGGTGCTTCCCGGAATCCCGGTACCCGGACCCGGCTACCAAGCCGACCCCACCCCGCCGCGGGCTTTGTTCCCTGCGCGGCGCATTGCGCGCGGCGGCCACGCGGGGGCGCTGGGCTGGGGGCGGGGCCCGGGCGGGGGTGGGGCGCGCCCCCGGGCCACCTCCCGAGCCCCTCCCGGTTCCTCCCGGCTCCTCTTTGCTCCTTCCCGCTCCTCCTCCCGCGCCCGGCCTCCGCCTCGCCGCTGGGCTCGGACTCAGGCTTAGCCGCAGCCTCTGAGCCTCCTCCCCGCAACCAGGGCCAGCTCGTCTCGCCGCGCCCGGCTGCTGCCTCCGCCCCAGGGTTCGGCACCGGCCAGGCCAGGCCAGCCAGCTTGTCTCGCCGCGCCCGGCCGCTGCCGCCACTCCAGGGTTCGGCGCCGGGACCTCCTCCTCCGCCGCCGGCCGGCCCTCGTCTACACCGCACGCCCGTGGTGCGCCCTCCACGGGAGGTTTTTCTCCCCCGGGGGAGATGCCCAGCTAACCACCCGGGCTCCTAAGTCTCACTCTACCTGCTTCACGCTTAGTGGTCATCTAGAAATACAGACGTGTCGTAGGCACTCAATAAATGTCTGTTGAATGACTATGTGTAAGCACTCCTCCGTTCTTTACCATACCTCATTTTTAAAGTTAATAATGCTGGACGTTATTTTTTCGAGCAATTTTAGGTTCACAATAAAATTGAGCCAAAAGTACAAAAAGTTTCACTTACCCCCTGTACCCAACCCCGAACGACCTCCCCCACTCTCGACCTCCCCCACTCTTGACCTCCCGACCAGGGCGTGCATTGGTTGCCATCGTAAACCTACACTGCCACATTAGGATCACCCAAAGTCCACAGTTTTCTTTAGGGTTCACTCTTGGTGCTGTACACTCCATGGGTATGACATGTGTAAGGCCATGTCATTCTGGTATCACGCAGTATTTTCACTGCTCTAGAAATCCACTGTGCGCAGACTATTCAACCCTCCCTCTTTCCAACTCCTGGCAACTACTACTCTTTTTACTGTCTCCATAGTTTTATGGAATCATACTAATTTTCACAACCATCCAAGAGGTAGGAACTCTTCCCCTTTTACCCTTGAAGAAACTGAGGCTCAGGGAGGTTGCCAGGGCCATGTCAGCTTCCTGATAGCAGAGCCACTAAATTCCAATCGGCTACCAGGTTTCCTGCAACCCTGGCCTGGGATATACTCCTGAACAATGAAGCCAGTAATGGCATGACCACAGCGCTGCACCACCCTGGCCAGCAAACGGGCTCCCTCAGGGGACTCCACTCCTCTACCTGGACACTTCTGCAGGTGGCAAGTGGGGAAGGAGTGACAGGTATGGACTGCCTTGCTTGGCTTCTGGGAGGAGCCATTTGTGCCTACGGCCAGGCCTGACGAAACATTACTAGGCTGGGCAGAAGTACAGATGGAAGCCCTGGTCAGTGGTCTGCCCCTTCCTTTCCCCAGCCCAGGCTCTGACTTCACTGTAGGGAACTTGCAGAGCACGCATGGACACCCAGCATGCAGCCCAAGCTCCATCCCCACCTCAGAGCCAAACACCCCCAAGCTAATCCTCAGGCCCAGGAGTGTGCACCCTGGTGAGAGCAGACAGCTGCAGGAAGAGGACTTGCAGAGGCTCTAAAGTGGGCCCCAGGACCTTTGGGCAGGGCCCCAGGTACCTGGAGCATGATCCAAAAGGGAGGGCATGAGCTCGAGGTGGGCATATCCCTTGACCTTATGCTAGATTACCAGATTTAGTCAATTAAAACAGGAGTCCCCAAACCCCTGGCCGTGGACCCATTCTGGTCCATGGCCTGTTAGGAAGTGGACTACATAGCAGGAGGTGAACAGCAGGTGGACGAGGATTACTATCTGAACTCTGCCTCCTGTCAGATCATCACGCATTAGATTCTCATAAGAGTGAGAACCCTATTGTGAAATGCGCATGTGAGGGATCTAGTTTGCCTGCTCCTTTTGAGAATCTAACTAATGCCTGATGATCTGAGGTGGAACAGTTTCATCCTGAAACCAAAACCCTGCCCCAATCTGTGGAAAAATTGTCTTCTGTGAAACTGGCCCATGGTGCCAAAAAAGCTGGGGACTGCTGAATTAAAACACAGGACACCCTTTTAAATTTGAATTTTAGATAATTGTATTAGTCTGCTTTCACATTGCTGATAAGACATACCCAAGACTGGGCAATTTACAAAAGAAAGAGATTTAATGGACTTACATCTCCATATGTCTGGGGAAGCCTCACACTCGTGGCAGAAGGCAAGGAGGAGCAAGCTGCGTCTTACACGGATGGCAGCAGGCAAAGACAGAGAGTTTGTACAGGGGAACTCTTCTTTTTAAAACCATCAGATCTGGTGACACTTATTGGCTGTCACAAGAACAACACACAAAAGTCCTGCCCCCATGATTCATTTGCCTCCTGCAGGGCCCCTCCCACAATACGTGGGGATTCAAGATGAGATTTGGGTAGGGACACAGCCAAACCATATCAATAATCAGCAAATAATATTTTAATAGAAGTATGTCCCAAACATATACTTATACCCCCCATACCCCCCAAATTATTTGTTGTTTATCTGAAATTCAAATTTAATTGGGCATCCTGTATTTTATCTGCCAACCCTGCCCTGTGGACTCCTGACCCACAGAGAGAGAGAGACAGCAGGAGGAGGGCCCGAGTGGAGTTCTCAAAAGTATGGGGCTTGGGCAGGGGCCTCAGTCCTCTGTGCTGAGGCTATCCTGTCTGCATGTTTTAATATCCTGAAATTGCAGCAGGGTCCTTGCTTCTAGGGGTCCTGGGAACAAGGTCCTTGTCAGGAGCTGGCTCCACTCAGTAGGAGTCCAGGGTGGTTTGACAATAAACTTTGCCATTGAAGACTCTGGAATGCAGGTGTGTTGGGTGAAGGCTGGGGAGGCAACAGATGGTGTGAGGAGATGGGGAGGTGGGATGGGGATGGAAAGTGAGCTTGCAGCTGCTGCCTCCATCTTGGTCCTTCCAAGAAGGTTAAAGAAGGTCAGGGGCATGGGGAGAGGTTTTAGGAGAGTTAGGGAGGGTAGGAGGGACACAGCGACAAATCCCTGCACTGCCAGGGTGAAAGTGCACTGTGGTTG
This sequence comes from Trachypithecus francoisi, assembly GCF_009764315.1. Lineage (NCBI taxonomy): Eukaryota > Metazoa > Chordata > Mammalia > Primates > Cercopithecidae > Trachypithecus > Trachypithecus francoisi. Next base: position 7,615,979 of record NW_022681464.1, on the reverse strand, counting down.
TGCAGCCTGATTTCCTGGCTGAAATGTCCCTTTCACATCACCATAGTTAGCATCCCAGGCAAGGTCGTGAAGGAAGCCAGGCAGGATCTGATGGAAGCTGGGCAGATGGCCTATTGAGGCACAGAGGGTACGTTTTTGCAGGCTTGGTGTTGGTGCCCATCGCCCTGAGCTTGGGCCCATGCAGATCAGTGGGGTCACTCAGGGCAGTGAGGGAAGCTCTCACTGGAAGCGGAAGAGCTGGCTCAGGGAGGAGGTGGTGGACATGATGGAAAGGCCAAGATGAATGTTTGGGAATGACTTCTGGAAACCTTTTGTAGAGGACTCACTGAACTGCTTTAGAATTGGAGTCCCAGTCTACTCCAGTGGCTTTTAAAGGAGCTACCTGGAAGAGAGAAGCCACTGTCCTCAGGGCAATGTTCTGGGCAGGCGGGAGTTCTTGTACACTCCTAGATGGGCCTGGACTACATCCTCCATGTATATAAGCCTCAGCTTCTGCACCTGCTGAATGGAGATAATTTGGGGGGTTTATTGCGAGAATCAAATGAAATCATGCATAAAAGCAACTTGCAAGGGGAAAGTGTACTTAGAAAGTACAAGAGAGCATTGATTGTTAACTCAGTGTGTATGTAGCTCTTCCTTGGGACCAGACCCTGTGTCAGTCTGCAGGGAATTGGAATAATCCCATGGAGCCTAGGTCTGGTGGGGAAGACAGGCTTGTGATCAGGTCACATAGGTATAGGCAGGGGGCCCCAAGGGGATCCGAGGAAGGGAGTTGTCCCTATTCCTTGGGAGATCAGGAAGGGGTTACACAGGAGGTGTTGCTGGATGGAGCTCTCAAATATGGGGCGATGTCACCAGATGGAGCAGAGTGGGAAGGGGATTTCAGTCTAGCAGGCAGGAGGCGAGGCCAGGGGCTGACAAGAGCCTGGGTGGGGGCTGCCAGGCAAGAACAGATGACTCACTGAAGTGCCTTGGCCCCCAGGAGGTTGAACTGTTTCCTCTGGGCAGGGAGGAAGCACACAGGTGACAGCATCTGGGTGACAGTTTGAAAATATCACTCTGGTTTCCATTGAAGTCAAGGTTTACAGACGCAAGGTGGGAAGGAGGCTGGGAATCTAGAGGGGGAAGGTTTCTGCTATGGTCCAGGTTAGCTAACAAGGGTGTGATTGGGGCGGAGGCATGGGTATGGAGAGGAGGAGACTTCCTGTAATGTTAGAGTTGGAATCTACAGGGCTCAGTACCGTCCTTATTAAACCCCTCTCAGGATCCTGGGCCCTCTGAGCCCCTTCCTCCCTGAGCTCATGCCTGACAGCTCTATTCTGTGGGAGTCTTCTCTCCTCTGAACATCGATAACCTCTGCTTCCCACACCACTGACTTTAGAGTCTCGTGGCATACTTTTGTTTATTTATTTTTAATTGTTTCCAAGTCCCAGTTGTTTTCTTGAATGTCACAGAAGCATTGGTGAAATTATTTTCTAGGGCAGAGCTAGCTTATTTACTTGTTTCTTTCCCTCTCTTCCTCCCTCTAGCTCTTTCGCTCGCTCCCTCCTTCCCTCCCTCCCTTCCTTCCTTCCATTCTTTCTTTCTTCCGTTCTTTCTTTTGTTCTTTCTTCCCCTCTTGTACTTATCACCATTTATGCATTTATTTTGCCACTGCACTGTTTCCGGTTTTTGGCAATTATGAATAATGCTGCTTATAAATATTTCTATAGTTGTATTTTGATGAACATATGGATATATTTCTCTTGGGCATATAGCTAGGAGTAGAATTGTGGGGTCACAAGGTTCACATATATTTGACATCAGTTGGTACTGCCAAAGAGTTTTCCAAAGTGATTGTATTGATTTATGTTCTTGTCAACAGTCTATGAAAGTTTCAATTGCTCCATACCCTTTTGAACATTTAGTATTGTCAACTGTAAAATTTTTAGCTATTCTGGTGTTGGCATAGTGTTATTTCATTGTGGTTTTAATTTGTGTTACTCTGATGACTGAAGGGGTTGACCACTTTTTCCTATGTTTATTGGCCACCTTGGTATCCTCTTTGGTGTGGTGCCTGTTCAAGACTCGCATTTGTTTTCCTAATGGGATTAGGAATATTATTTTAACATTCTGGATATAAGCCCATTGTCTCTTTTGGGTGTAATAAACATCTTCTGCTCCATGGCCTTCTCTTTTGCTTCCTTTCTTCTCTTCTGTTCCAGGACATCACTTTCTTAATGATGTCTTTTGATCAACAGAAGTTTCTCATTTTAATATAGTTCAGTTAATCTATCTTTTCCTCCATGGTTGAAGCATTTACTGGAAAGTTTTAAAAACCTTTCCCTACACCAAGGCCATAAAAGTATTCTCTTGTAGGAGCTTTATTGTTTTGCCTTTCACATTTAAATCTGCAATTCACCTGGAATTGGTTTTTATGTATGGTGTGAGGTAGGGTCAAGTTTCACATTTTTTTCACATGGATATCCAATTTACCCAACTCCAGATACTGAAAAGACAATGCTTTTCCCACTCTGTAGTACACCTTTTATTATCAATCAACTGTACCTATATGTCTGCTTCTAGATTCTCTATTCTATTCTACTGGTCTATTTGTCTATCTGTGCACCAATAATACAATGACTTAACTATTGTAGCTTGGTAAATTTTGATATCTGATAGAAAAACTCCTCCTAAATTTTCCCATTCTGTACTTATCACACTGTAATACAATTCCCTGTTTACTGGTGTGAAAGATGAGAGTCAACATTTACTTGCCAAGACTTTCTGTAACTGACCTTATTTTACTTTAAAGCCCTTCATTCCTACTGTAAGTCTATTTATTGCTGTCTTTGGGTTTTTGTTGTTGTTGTTGTTATTCCATTTTCTCCATTAGTAGTTTGTTAATTATGTATTATTCTACTATTTTGATTGGTTTTCTTAGAGATAAAAACATGCATCTGTAAGTCTAATATAAATTGGTACTTTCACCATGCCCAGGATCTTAGAATACTTTAATTCCATTTATTCTTCTGTTTTTGTGTATCATGGTATATTTTAATTTATATTTTAAAACACATTAGAAAGTGTTATTGCCATTATTTCATATTGTCAACATTCATTTAGATTTACCTACATATATAATTGTTCTGGGTCTCCCTACTCTTTCCTGCATGTCTGTAATTCTATCTGGGATCATTTTCATCTCCCTTTAGCATTTCTTAATGTAGTTCTACTGGTGACAAATTATCTCTGATTTGGGTGTCTAAATGATGAATTAATCTCAGATTCATTTTTGAAAGATATTTTACTGAGTATAAAACTCTAAGTTGGTTGTTATATTCTTACAGCATTGTGAAAATACTAGTCTGTTGACTTCTGGCTGCTTTATTTCTTTGGAGAAGTCTGGATCTGTCTTATGGTTGCTTCTTTTAAGACATGTATTTTTTCTCTAGATGTTTTTAGGATTTGTCTTTGTCTTTGGTTTTTAGCAGTTTTGGTCTGATATGCCTAGGGGAGTGTGTGTGTGTGTGTGTGTGTGTGCACGCGTATTTATCCTTCTTGGGGTACTCAGAGCTTCTTAATCTATAATTTAATTTCTTTAATTAGTTTTGGGCAATTCCCAATGTTTATCCCTTAAAATACTTCTGTCCTATTCTCTTTCTCTTCTGGGACACCAGTTTCATGTATAATACCTTTTCATCACATATTTTTTGTTTCTTCTGCTCTTCTCTTTTCTTCATTTTCTATCCTTTTGATTCTATCCTTCAGCTGGAAATTTTCTTCCATCTTGCAGTTCACTAATCCTGTCTTCAACTGAATGTAATTTGTTTTTAAACACAGCCATCAAATTCTTAATTTCATATATTGTGGTTTTAGTTACAAATTTAACATTTAGGTTTTTAAATATACTTTCTGGTTTCCACCAGAATTCTTTATCTTATTATTTAACTCCATGGATTTATCTATTATGGTTATTTTAAAATCTATTTCTAGTAATTTTCAAATTTGGATATTCTGTGAGCTTCTTTTCTTTTTTAAATTTTTGTTATTTTTAAAACAAATTTTACTGTGTATATTTGAGGTTTGCAACATGATGTTATGGCATACATATAGATAGTAAAATGATTATCATAGAGAAGCAAATTAACTTATCTGTCATCTCACATAGTTACTGTGAGTTCATTTCTGTTATTTATTTTTTCTCTTGGCTTTTGTTTGGATCTTGCCTTTTGGCAAGCCTTGTTGGTTTTGCTGGATGTCATATATGAAAAATAGCAGAAATCAATTTGAAATTCTGAACAATGCTATCTTTCTTCAGAGAGGATTTGCTTTTACTTCCTGCCAGCCTGAGGCTAAGAGCAATTCACCCTAATTCATTCAGAATTCAGTATGACTTTAGTCATCATGAGTACTGGCCTATTTTCTCTTCATTCATACCACTAGGGTGTAGCTCTTTTGTATTTCAACCAAAAACCTGGGTTTTAAAATCAAGACCTATTCTTTGTTTTCTTCCCCCCCCAAGACAGAGCCTCACTCTGTTGTCCAGGCTGGAGTGCAGTGGCACAATCTCGGCTCATTGCAACCTCTGCCTCCCGGGTTCAAGCGATTCTCTTGCCTCAGCCTCCCAAGTAGCTGAGACTGTAGGCATGCACCACCATGCCCACCTAATTTTTGTATTTTTAGTAGAGACGGGGTTTTACCATGTTGGTCAGGCTGGTCTCCACCTCCTGGCCTCAAGTGATCCAGCCACCTCGGCTTCCCAAAGTGCTGGGATTACAGGCGTGAGCCACTGCGCCCAGCCAAGAGCTATCGTCTTAAATTGTCTCTAAACTTCACTTGTATGTCCTGAGCCTCTCGATCCGGTGAGATGCTCTGCTCAGTTCCTCAGTCTCTTGGCAAGTCACCTAGGGGAATTTGGTCCCAAATTGCTGGCTCCCCTTCTGATGCATCAGTCAAGGAGGAACGTGGTCCCACATTTCTGGCTCACCTTTCTGGGCTTACTTCTGGATTATTCCCCACAAATTCTTGCTTCCTCAGTTGCTTTCTGATGCCTTCAAGCAGTATTGTTTCATCAAAACAATTCTGGAAAAAATATTTTTTTCCAGAATTTCTAAATGATTTCAATGGAAGGATTGGTCCAAGATATCCCAACCGGCAACTGATGGAAGTGGAATCTTCAGCTCCATTACATTTAAGTGATCCAAAATGGGTCAAAGGCTGGGGACATACAGTGGCAAATTTTCCATGAAATTCCGTATAAGAAAAGATCACTGATGAATTCTTAGACATCATGGATACTGAAAAACTGACTCAGTCATTTAAATCTTAACTTTGGAGCTGTTCAAGTGCACATACCCACTTGGTAGCTTGACAGGTTGCTTTTGTTTCCTTTCACTTGTGAGTGACTGGATTACCTTGCCAATCCTTTTTTCTGTCCCTTCCCCCTGCCACCACAACCACACTTTTTGATTGATCCTTTTCTCCTAGTCCTACTCTAGGTACATCTGAGGATGCTGCATCTCCCACTGCTACGAGGGCCAGTCTCAGAGCATCTTAGAGAGCCTCAGAACACTGTGGTGTAGGATTGATTAAAAAATACTTGTAAGGAGGCCAGGTGTGGTGGCTCACACCTATAATCCCAGCACTTTGGGAGGCTGAGGCGGGAGGATTGCTTGAGGCTAGGAGTTCAAGACCAGCCTGGGCAACATAGTAAGACCTTGTCTCTAAAAAAATTACATTTTAAATTTGCTCAGTATGGTGGCATGTGCCTGTAGTCCCAGCTACCTGAGAGACTGAGGTGGGAGGATTGCTTGAACCCAGGAGTTCGAGGCTTCTGTGAGCAATGACCTTGCCATTGCCCTCCAGCCTGGGCAACCGAGTGAGACTTTGTCTCCAAAAAATAAAAATACTGGCCAGGCGCGGTGGCTCACGCCTGTAATCCCAGCCCTTTGGGAGGCCAAAGTGGGCAAATCACCTGAGGTCAGGAGTTCAAGACCATCCTGGCTAATACGGTGAAACCACATCTCTACTAAAAATACAAAAAATTAGCCAGATGTGTTGGCATGCGCCTGTAGTCCCAGCTACTCAGGAGGCTGAGGCAGGAGAATCACTTGAACCCGGCAGGTGGAAGTTGCAGTGAGAAGAGATCACGTCACTGCATTCCAGCCTGGGTGACAGTGTAAGACTCTGTCACAAAATAAATAAATAAATACATAAATAAAAATAAAAAATAATAAAAATACTTGTAAAGGAGGCTTTCCAGTTACTAATGTGATAAAGGTCTGTGTATTTTATATAAAGTAGTATGTGTGCTATGTGAGCTTATGTTTTCTTGCTAGGAATTCTGTTTCCGGACTTGACGGGAGAGTGGTCCTGAGAGGAGACACTAGGGTCACTCGCCAGGCTCACACATCCCAGACATATTGTCTGCTTGTTGCCCAGCCACACTCCTCTGCATCTCAGGGCTTCTGGGAAGCTGCCTCGCTTCATAAATCAAGGTACAACATTGTGTCTGGTCATGGAAATTTAATTTATCTTTAGGCAAAACTTGGAACCAGACACACATATATGCTTAGGGCCCTCAAGTGTTCACTTCAAAGGCACTTTCCATCAGACCGCACTCTCACCCTCATTTCTCCTCTTTCCCACCCCTCCAGTAGGAAGTTTAGTGTGGAGAGGATGGTCACCCTAGAGAAACCCAGTATTTGGACATTCCTAGCCAGATTCTATTCTGCATATGGACACGAACTGGACATGTCTACAGACAGATAATCTATCCAACATGGAGAATAAAGTGAAAAATGAAGTATAAACTGAAAGAAAGCCCACAAACTTGTTCTGTATCTGCAATTAAGGCAAAATCCATGAAAAAGAAAGCTTTTTTACTCAGAGCACTGCCGATGCAACTCCAAGCCTCAGTGATAATGATGCAGGTGTATGCATGCGTGTCTGCAGGCATGCATGTGTGCATGTGAGAGAAAAGAATATTTAGCAAGCTCCCCCATACAGAAAAGACAAAAGTGGAAACAGATCTGTGTGCTGTTTGGTAATATGGCTTGAATGACCTTTCCAGCCAGTTATTTTGGTCCTGCAGTGCAGTCATTCTCAACAATGTTTACATCAAGCAACCTTGGATCCTGCCCATCCTGCCTATTGAGCAGCTTCAATCCTGGAAAGAGATGAGGACGGCCTTTGATTGGGAAATTAGCTTCTTTCAAATGCAAGCAGAAGCATGGAATCTTGCAGTGTGGGAGTGGAAAGAAATCTTGGAGATCATCTTGTCCACCCCCTCATTTTCTAGATCATAAAGTACAGGCTTGGAGAGTTGAGGGAAGTTTCTCAGGGTTGCACAAAGGATCAGTGGCAGGGGAAGGCTTGGAAACCAGTCTCCAAATTTCTGGTAACCCCAGTCTATCCTTAGCAATGACAAAAAGGGACTGAAAATAATAGATGATTAAGGAAATTTTCAAAACCCCCAAATCATAATAAGAGGCTTTGAAATATGAAACTCTAAACCAATAGTTAGATCTTGTTATTGGCATTAGAAGCTGTAATGATTTCTCTTTCTCATATGAAAGGATGAGAGCAATGGGATGTGACCATTTTTCTCAGGTAAAGCACACCATATACTCCAAACCATATACTCTGTTTACATCGAACGGTACACTCAAGCTGTGTCACTTTTGGGTTATCCTGCATTCATTCACACTTCTGTTTGTGAAGACACATCCATTAAGTGAGTACTAGTGTGAGGCAAAAGCTAAGAGGATCAGGAACATCCTTATCCAGTCTCTTGGCAGCTAAAGTTGGGGTACCTGTGTCTTGGCCTTGGCCATTAGGATGCTCCTATCTGGGACTTTGCATCTGGAGAGAGTGGTGCAGATGACACAATAGTCATTCTTTTAGTGCTGTTGGTGGTGCTGGGGCAGTCCCTAGCAAGGCTATTCTTGAGGCATGACCTTGACTCATTTTATTGATATTCTGCCTCTGTCTTTTTTTTTTTTTTTTTTTTTTTTTTTTTTTTTTTTTAGATATGGTCTTGCTCTGTTGCCTGGGCTGGAGTGCAGTCGCATGATCTTGGCTCACTGCACCCTCCACCTCCTGGACTTAAGCAACCCTCCCACCTTAGCCTCCCAAGTAGCTGGGATGACTACAGGTGCATGCTAATTTTTAACTTTTTGGTACAGATGAGGTCTCACTATATTGTCAGGCTGATCTTGAACTCTTGGGCTTCAGCGATCCTCCTGCTTCAGCCTCCCAAAGTGCTGGGATTACAGGCATGAGCCACTGTGCCTGGCCTGTCCTGCCTCTTTCAGTCACTGCCTGCTTCCTGAGGCTGGCTCTCCAACTTTCTGTCAGTCTTTTGAGCTACAGTATCCTTTAAAGGAATCCCCTTTCTACTTAAGAGTTGGTCTCTCCTCACTTGTATACAAGAGCCTTGGCTGATGCATTGGAAGAATGAATGCCCTCTACAAGTCTCTGCATGTAGTGCTTTTGCTGGGCTCTCTTCGTTGTGTATGTCTCACTATAAAGATTAGAGAGACGCTCATCTTTGATGTCCAAATCAAATAAAGCTGGAGACGATAATTAAATTTCCCCAGGACCTACAGCCTTGCCCCAGGGAAAGGCATTTTAAAGGTCAGTGCATCTCAATGTCTAGCAGGTTACCCAGTGGAGCCTACAGAAACTTGTCTGTAGGGCACAAGCGTCTGTTCTGTCGTAGGTCCCCATTCAAGGAGGGACCAATGCTGAGGCTCAGGACTAGTTATACAATTGATGAGACCCACCTTCAGGCAGGAGGATGTTTAGTCCAGCTCCCAGTGTCACAGGGAGGGACTTGACCATCCTCCCCCATGTAATTGACATCAGGACCCAGGTTGGTTTATGGGGATTCCACAGGTGTTGTAGGAAATCAGCCTGAGGGGACACTGTAGGGCTGGGGGTCCCATTAGGGAGGGAACAAACCAGTGTTTGGACATCTGCCCCTCAGACGGCCCTGCCCACCTGAGGGTGTGGCCTTTTCCTTCTCCTGAATCCCTCCTCCCTGCTGGTCCCCAGAGCAGCTTGAGTGTACAAGGACATGGTGCAGAGTGGGAGGAGACCTCACATCTGTCCCTGCTGCACCTGCCTGAGCCTGCTCCAGGCCTGAGCTGCATGAAGGAGTGTAGAGTGGGGATGTGGTGAAGGGGGAGAGATGGAACCTTTGATATTAAACTGTGCCGAGCTATTTAAGTAACTGAAAGTGAAGTTTTTCTTATACCTGCACGTGACCTGAAAAGGTATGGAATCCTCTAGAAGTTTAGAGAATTGGAGAAGGGAGATCCAGCAGAATGGGGTGAAGGGAAGTGGTGGGAAGATGAGGACACTTCTTGCCGGCCCTCTACAGAGGTCAGCTCCTTTAATGACATGAAGTCAAAATGCAAATGCAGAGTCTCCAGCCCACCCCCTTCATCCAGACTTCCACACGCCATATCTTTCCTGAATAGAACTTATGGAACCTCCGGGGCCAGGAGACACTGGTGGAGAGGGGGGTCACAAGACAGAGTCCCCTGACAGTGTCCAGGGCCTGAGCTGCTGTGATCTGACACAGTGTGGCTTGGGTGGTTCTGGGCTTCCTTGTTTCCAGGCCATGTGCTACCCCTAGTCCATTTGGTGACTTTGTGCAAATTAGACAATTAGGCACCCCTTCAAGATGCTTTACTGCCCTCTGCTGGAAAATTGTTTAGTATACAAATGTCCCACCCGAACCCCACAGGAGCTTTCCAGGTAGGTGTTGTTACCTCCTTTTTATGAGTGAAGAAGAGGCTAAGCCAGGATGCTGAGTGACACAAGGACTCTTACTCTGACAGAAGCACTGGGTCAGTCTGCCAGCGCCCCCCAGGGTGGAAGGCTAAACCTGAACTGAGACTGGGAGTGGGGGAGCTTCCCCAGTCCTTTCCAGCTGACAGGAGCTCCCAATCTGGGGGAGGATGTCAAGTAGTGAACCCTTGTGTTCTCTGGGTGTCCACAGTGGCACATTTTGCTATGTCCTTGCTACCCCCACAAAGGCCCACCTGCTTGGAAGTCCCAGTCATTTGGAAATGAAAATGCACTTTTGCATTTCAGAGTGTGGCTCCTATGGGAAGGATGTGGAAATGGCAGAATAAAAAAGCATTTTAATTACAAAACACACCCGCCCCTGCTGTGCTGATTGAATTCAGAAACCCCATTCTGGGGAGGGAGGTTCAGCACAGAGCTGACTACTCAGCAACAGCCGGGAGGTGTGGATTAAAGGCGTCCTGGGCTCCGAAGGTGACGAGAAAGCCACTATGGCTGTACTTGCTGCTGAGGGGGAGAGGGGGCCTAGACCACTCATGCTGAGGAACCGTGCTGACCAGCGCTTACAATTAGGAGGGCAGTGTTCCCTTGACTTGGGGTGGGTGACTCTGTGAAGGAGTATTTACCAAGACCTGTAAAGGGCTGAGGTATCAGGAGGAAAACAGCTGGACTGTGCTTTGTCTAAACAGATTTCTGTTCCCAATGGGAACAGTGGGCCTTATTCTGGCCCTCCACTTCGAAGGGGGCAGGGTGGCACCGTGGTCTGGGGGTTAGTGGCTCTGGGTTTCAGTCCCGGTTCTGGGGTTAGTGGCTCTGGGTTCCAGTCTCGGCTTGCCTGGTGGACTTATCCTCACCATTTTGCCACTTGGAGCTTCAGGCCTCTCATCTGCAGAATAGGGCACGGACATAGCACGTTCTGAGGACCCCCAGCATTAACGAAACTCTTCTTCTATTGGAGAATTGACGTCATGAATTCTTCCTTCTCAGGTCAGTGGAGCCAGGCGCTTGCTTTCCCAGGGAGCTTCGATCAGACAGGGGCATGGGTCTTGGGCTCTTCCAATCAGATGCGCCAGCACTAGACTTCACGCTGCGGAGAGCAGTGTGAGGGAGTGCAGAGTGTGGCACCCATTTTCCCAGGAGACACTGGTGGAGAGGGGGGTCACAAGACAGAGTCCCCTGACAGTGTCCAGGGCCTGAGCTGCTGTGATCTGACACAGTGTGGCTTGGGTGGTTCTGGGCTTCCTTGTTTCCAGGCCATGTGCTACCCCTAGTCCATTTGGTGACTTTGTGCAAATTAGACAATTAGGCACCCCTTCAAGATGCTTTACTGCCCTCTGCTGGAAAATTGTTTAGTATACAAATGTACCAGTATGTCTAGGGCTTGAATGGCAGCCTCTAAATGTAATGGTGTTGTGCAGTATGCAACCTGGACAACTGATCTTCGTGGCTCTGCTGGCCTGCCTTTCTTCTGGCTCTTGTGAAAATTCTGAAAGAGACTTAATTTCCTGTGGTAAATGCCTTTTCTACTTAAGCTAGCTGAAGTGGCTTCCGGTGTTTGACGAAGAACTCTGACTGATATGAATAGGGATGCTGATACATGCCTCCTGGGGTTGAAACCAGATGACTTGTGGAAGCAAGGGTCTCCGAGAAGGCATAAGGCACCTGCGTTACTCAGTGAGTTTGTACTTCATTTATTAATTGTGAGAGGAACATGGGAAAATGATCTAATTCACTCTGCCTTCCTTCCTTATTCTGGAAAACTATTTGTTTACTCTTTTGTTTTTGTTGTCAGGGTCAGAGTTCATGGTTAAAGAGGGGAGCCGCAAGGATGAAAATGTGAGTGTGTGTTATGCATACTCCAGCAGGGTGACTTGTGGGGAAAATGGCTTTGCTGGGTCTTGCTCATGCACTGTCTTGTCTCCTATTGTTACAAGGAGAGATGACATCAGTCTATGCACCATTTGTCCGGTGACTGTGTTTGTGTGTGTGTGTGTGTGTGTGTGTGTGTGTGTGTGTGTGTGTCTGGCTGCAGATAATGTGATCAGGTTCCAGGTTTTCCAGGGCAAATTTGAGATGTTTTGTTTTTATATGTCAGGCCCTTTCTGGACCCATATGTTTTGGTTTAGGCCACGTGGGCACTGCCACTCAAGGTCATAGCAGCCCCTGCCCAGGGTGTGCCAAGAAGAGAAAAGGAGTAGGATCTCCCCAGGGAATCCTCCTTCCATCAATTTATGGAAATGCCTGTCTGACTCAGTCCTCAGCCTTCATACCTGAAAGGAGCGAAAGGTGAGTTGCTTGCTTCCCGCATTCCCCATCCCTTTCTGAGCCAGGAAGTGGGATAAGGGAGGGATGGGCGGGAGCTGCGAGGCTGGTAACTGTTCAAGGGTGCAATTTGAAGACTCCTCTGCTCAGAGAAACCAGGCTTGTTTGCTGCTGGCAATGTGACAGTGCTTTGCTAAGGGGCCTTTCTTTCCACCTTGAATGAGGAGCAGGGGCGGCAAAGGCCAGGAGAGGGAGCCATTGAGTCACGTTCACATTTAGTGACGCCTTTCAGGGCAGGTTTGGACAGAGGGGAGGACAGAGGGAAAGGGTGTCTACATCTGGAGGGGTAGTTGTGTTAGGAAGAGGGACCTAGGAGCAGAGAAAAGGAAGACACGGGGGAATTGGGGAAGGGGGTTCACTGGATACAAACCTCCTCATTCTGGAATTTGTCCCAGGATGTCCCAGGTCCCTGGAGGTCCCTTGGCATGAGTGTTGCCTGGCACTTCCCTCCCTTAGGGCCCCCACCCCCACCGGCTCATGCTTCCAGCTGGGGGACTAATCCTGATGCCCTAATGAAGTCCCAATTTCACCCACTCTCAGAGGGGAAAGGCCACGTACAGGGCACCCGGCCGTGCCCTATTCTGGAAGCGCCCCTTACATGCTGGTTGCCCGTTCTGCAGTGAGCTCAGAGGTCCTTCAGGGAGGCAGAGCTGTCCACACCCCAGGAAAGGAGGAGTGGGGTCTGTAAAGGGCTCTATCCTTCAGGAAGGGGCAGACCCTGGGTCAGATAAAGGCCTGAGAAGAGGGTCTTACTTCCCGTTGGGTCATTACTATTCTCTTGTCACATGTTTAGGGGCTCTAGATAAGAACCATGGCTTTTCTATGAAGTCCCCTTCTCTGACCCCAACTTGCTGCAGGTGACTCGTTTGGGGAGAGGGGGCTGGGCCACCAAGCTGCGTTTTGTGAACCTGCCCAGTGCTTCTTTTTCACTCGCCACCCACTCCCTGTGGCATGGTTCTTCTTCCACGGTCGTATGGCGGATATGTATTCACCTTTTCACAAATCAGATGGAGGGAACCCTGGAGACTCTCCTCTCCAGTATCCTTTTTTAATTTTTTGATACAGGGTATATGGCTCTGTCACCCCAACTAGAGTACAGTGGTGTGATCACAGCTCACTGTAACCTCAAACTCCCATCCTCAAGCAATCCAATCCTTCCTCCTCAACCTCCCAAAGTGCTGGGATTACAGGGCTGAGCCACTGCGCCCAGTCTCCAGCATTCTTGAGAGGCAGTGTTGAACTCTTGTGCTGACTGAGAGCTCACTCCTTCACCAGGGACCTCGTTCCTCTTTAGAACAACTCCAGATGTTAGGGAGTTCTCTCCTTTTTTTTTGGGCACCCAGTTGCCTCCTGGAATCTCTCTCCTATTGACTCGGGTTGGCCAAATTTTTGGAGAAAGCTTCCCCTCTCCAACACACGTGTAGAAGTCCCAAGGCCTGTTTGAATGTGTCCCTTAAGCCTTCTTCTCCACGGAAGCTGCACATGTTTCTTTGGCCTGTCCTCGGAGGCCTCATTCTGCTTCCTTCATTCCTCTTCTCTCCACTGAAGGCTCCTTTGCTATCAGGAGCTCCTTTAGCACCTTGGAGCCCCAGGGGGCAGGTCACACATGGCCAGGCTCCATGGAATTCCCACCTGGCCAGGGCTAGAAGGAGATTTTACTCACAGGAGATCAGGAGCACCCAAGGGTCAGGGCCCACTGGGCCCAGTTCCCTACCCCTTCTCCATCTTCTCCAGTGTCCACCTATGTCACTCAGTGGACACTGACCCCCAGAATGAGGACCACATGATCCTAAAATGGCCGAGCTGAGCAGAATCTTGACGAGCAGCTGGCCTTGCATTTCTTGCACTGGGCTATGCTTACTCCTGAGCCCTCAGCCATGGGCTGGGGACCTCCCAAAGTTGTAGGGTGGCCAAGAAACACTTCAACTTCACTAGAAGATTCTGGGGAAAAGGCAAGTCACTTAACTGGCAAGTTGATCAAAACGATGTTTTTATATTAAGACAAATGTGTGTATGTTATGTAATAGAATGCAGAAACATGAATTTCAAAGCCAAAATAGGAGACTTCAGAGGTTTACACTACAGATAGGTTACTTTGGGCTATTTCTTTAGTATTCTGCCCCCAATTTGCCAACTAGCTGGTCCCCCTCTGCTGAGGGCTGTTTAGGTGGAGAACTTCAGGAAGCTCTGATTACTCCATTTCCTTTATTACTAGAGGTGAGGGAAGTTAGGACCAGAGTGGAGGGGTGATTAGACTGAAGACACACAGCTTGGAGGAGTCCAGATTGGAAACTCAGATCTGCTCTTTTCTCTGTACCGAGAAACGCCGCATGGAGGTTGCCTACTATGGCAAGAAAGGAATCAAAAATAGAAAAGAGACTCTGGGTTGACCCTTGGTTATCCAGAGATACAATTGGAAGAACAATGTTACCAAGAGTCTGGGCTGTGGGTTGTAAGTAGAGCTGACTCCATTCAATGACAGAAGTATATTCCTTTATCTTAGGTTCTTTTAGGATCTAATGTTCTTTGGGAAAGAGGCTCAGGTGAAGAAAAGAGGAGAAGCCCAACGACAGCGCCGGGAAGTGAGAGGAAGAAGACCTGGAGAGCCGTAGGGCCAGCCGGAGCCCACTCCGGATGTCAGGCTGGGGAACTGGTAGGACTTCCCTTGCTCACACACCCTGGGGTGTAGCTGCACACGTGTGTGAACACACGCACATACGCGCACACCTCATACTCAGGCCCACCGACGCCGCAAAGCTTAAGATCCAACCATGCCTTACAAAGCTGGAATGTTAAGAGACTACTGAGAATTGAGTTCTGCCCTCCCGACTATGCAACACCCCTGGATAACTGAAACGGCAATTGGAAGGGGGATTCAATCTTACCAGGCAATTAAGCAAGCATGGCTCACTTTTACTGAAAACACTGTCCTTTAAAATATTAAATAAGGGTCAAAGGTTTTGTTTTTCTTCGTAAAGGTGTCTTTGACATTATTTTAAGTTTATGACACCCAACAGTCAAAAACCTTAAGACTGGCTTGTTGCTGTCCTGTGAACTTTCAGAAGTCACATCTCACAGAAGTGCGACTCTTAATATAATTTAATCAAGTCAATTAATACTGTTTAATAAATAGGCCAGAAAATTAGCTGAGAGTTTTTCTCGGCAGGATGTGGTGTGCGACCGAAGTTATGGAAGATTGTCCCTTGAATCACTAAGGCAAACTTTGCTGAGTGTCATTTTACATAGAGCAATCACATAAAAAAAGAGTTATAAATAGAAAAAATTCTAAAGTTCTCCCACAGACAGACAGGGAAATCGAAACATCAAAAAAAAAAAAAAAATTGAAGCAAAACAAAAACACAACCACCCCTCCCCCGACAACCCATTTGCTTCAAGTTCTTGATCATACAGTACTCAACATCTTTGGATATTTTACAATATACAACTCCAAACTGCAGCCAAGAAAAAACAGAAAGAATTAACCAGTCATCTGAAAAATTGAGTTTATAAGAAGTCATCACCTTTACAAAATAAAAACAAAAGCCCCAGCACCACTGGATTCCAATTTATTCATGTTTCCTTTTTTTTCTCTCTCTCTTTTAAAGTCTGGTTTGGCCCCAATTGCTTGGCTGATGGGGGGAACACGGGCACATTGGCTGGTAGACATGGGCATGCTTCTGGGGCAAGTGTCTGAAATGAAGACAGGAATCTGAGAGGTGGCTGCCCAGGCAGATGACTTCTGAGAACAGAGGGTGTGTGTAGCAGTCCTGCGGACTGGAGTGGCATCCGGTGGTGCGGAGAATCAGGGGATGTCTTCTGGAGAGCTGTGAGAGGGACAGAGTCTGTGCTCTTCTCTGGCCTTTTTGTTTGTTGTGTGTTTGCTCAGGAAAAAGCCAAGGCGACAGGAAGAGCTGAAGTCTCTTTGTGCCCACAGCACAGAGATTGGGGACTCTAGCCCTGGGCCCTCCCTGGGGATGAACCCTCCTCCTCTCTGGGCTGCTAAGAAACCAAAGCAAACGCGGCAAGAAAAGAGAGGGGAGGGAAGGGGAGAGAAGCTCAGGAAGGCACGGGGCCAGCAGAGCCTTCCTTTTCAGGACCTGCTGAAAACTCAAGAACCAGGAGAACATGTGACAGCTCTAACTCCCAGAGCCCTTCAAACCTCAGAGGCCTCCACTTCTCTGCACTGAGCCCTTTTGTCAAAAAAGGGGAGCCAGATACTCCCACTTCATCCCCAGAGGGAGGAGGAAGGGGTTGAGGGGGTTCTCACACAGCAAGTGGGACCATCGCTAGCAATGCCAAGGCCCTGAGGGAACCCACAAGTCAAAAAGCAAACAGAAAAACCCTAGAAAACCAGGTATGTATTTTGTCTGTTTTCAGGAATCAGGGTGAGGGGAAACAGTTGCCAGGTGTTAAGAGGTGGCCCCCCGTCTCTTCGATGTTGGCCCTGAGAGCCCCAAGACACTGCACAGCCTTGGAAGGGGCATTGGAGATGGGGTAAATACTAAATAGTGCCACCAGGGGTCCAGACACGAACAGCAGCCTGCAGGGAGGGTAAGGTAGCATTCAGAGTTCGCAGACCTGCCTGTGGGCTTTGGTGAAGTTCGGAAGCTCCCCTGACCCCCGATCTCTGTCTAGTCTGGCCATATTTCTCACCTATGCTAATATAGAGCTGGATGTAATAAAACTAAGTCCAGAAAAATAAACTGTTTCCCCACGGACTTGGGGAGTACAAAGCTCCTACCTTCTCTGGGATTCTCTGGGGGGATAGGTGTGGATATGTTTAGAGGTGGAGGGAGGAAACCTAAGTTACCAGCCCCTTCTACAGCCGGGTGACACTGAGCTGCAGAGGGCTGCCCTGTCAAGGTCACAGGACAGGTAAGGGAAAAAATGACCCTGGCCTCCCAGAGCCTGGTTCCTGACTGGTTCCAGGAGGCCTCCCTGCCAACAGAGCATTTCTTTCTATGTGGCAGGTGGGTAGTTCTCAAAAAGACCCCGGGGCCACTGGAGACTGGAAAATAAGCCCTCAGAGGAGTGTTGGCAGAGACTCTGCCACAGGGGGTGGGGCTTAACCAAGGTGCATGCCCAGCCGCTACCTCCTCCTGCTCCATCTGGCTGGGCACCAGGCCAACCACCCCCTGACCCCGCATAACTCACCCAGCTCCTAAGTGCCCCTGGGCATCCAGCTCTGTGTGGCTTGGGCCCGTGCAAATTTCTACATGAGTGCCAGAGAGACAGCCAGGGAGGGAGGCCCGGGCTCCTGGTCTTTTGGGAAGAGATGCCGGTCTCAGAACAGCAAAAGGAGGCAGCTGCTTTAGGAGCCTGGGAAAATGCCATCACTGATAGTATTATTATTATTTTTCCATTTTCCCTTTGTGTTTTTAAAATGAAAAGTTCAGATCCATGGGGTGGGGAAGAGCGGGCCTGGAGGGAGAAGGACTGGAGGGCTGGTGGGCTGGAGTCGACAGTGACCAGCCTAGTTGTTGGCTTCGGACATGGAGGCCACATGGTTGAGGCCGGCGAGCCCAGGGAGGCCGGCCAGGCCCGCGGCCCACGGGTCGGGCAGCGGGAAGTAGGGCCGCGCCGCTGCCACGTTCTCGGCCAGCGCGAAGGCCAGGAGGCCCCCCGCGTTCCTCTCAGCCTCCAGCTGCGCGCGCCCGAACAGCTTCATCTGCGTCTCCTCGAACTGCCGCTCCAGCTCCTGCAGGCTCAGGGCGCCCTTGGGCGCTGCCAGGAAGTGCTTGGCGGGGCTGGGGCCCGGGAGGCACACGGCTGTGCCGCCCAGGTGGCCGCCCACTTCGCCCAGAGCCGGAGGCATCACGAAGGCCGCCTTGTCGGGGGCCGGGCCACCCGGCCCGAAGAGCAGGCTGGCGGCCCTCCACGCAGCGGGCTTGCGGCCGCGTCGGGGCCGCGCCATGCGGCAGCTCTGGCGCTTGATGTGGCGGTGCAGGTGGTCGGAGCGCGTGAAGCTCTTGTAGCAGAACTCGCACTGGTAGGGCCGCACTCCCGTGTGGATGCGCATGTGGTTCTTGAGGTCGTAGTTGTGCACAAACTTGGCGTTGCAGTGGATGCACAGGTAGGGCCGCTCCCCCGTGTGCTTCCGCATGTGGATTTTCAGCTTGTCCTGCCTGCAGTGCAGAGACCGGGGGTCAGTTCCACAGGGAACACCAGGAGCCATTCCTAACCTTCTGCTCCCCTTTCCTCCAGAACCAGCCGAGGCTCCCTACTGCCATGGAGTCAAACCCCAGAAATAGGTCCCATGCTAGATCTACCCTCAACTGCTGCCCCACCTTAGACAGGTATGGTTACTCACCTGGATTAAAGGGATGTGGAAAAAGCAGTGTCTGGAAAGTCCCACTCCCCTAAACTCCTTTTATATCCGAGCTCAGAGTCATGAAACTCCCACTCTATTAGGGGTTTATCTCACATACTGGGAAGACACTTTGCCAGAAGTCAGGGTTCTGACCTTAGTCCTCGGATAGTGCAGTGACTTCTGCTGATACTGGATTGTACTTTAATCTCACACCCACTCTCTCCAGGCAACTTTATGCTTTCCCTCCAGTTCATCTATATGCTTTGGCCCAAAGTCCCTGGTCCCATCCCAGCCCCCGGGCTGTTGAGATCTGTCTGTGTTTGGCACTAATCTGGGAGGCTATAGAAGCTTGGGCACACCTTGTTCAAACCTCCTGCATAGTGGTTTCTTATCCTAAGCCTTGGGCTCTCCTCTTTGTCTGTAGACAATTTCAGGGTTTACAAAAGAGCCAGGTGTGAGAAGAATGCAGCCTAATCTAGGGCAAAACTTTTCGGGGTTTAAGTGGTATTATTCACAGGTAAGGTATGGTGTAGGGTGGGGCGCCTGCGACTATTGGGGGTCTGGGAGCCTCTGTGCCAGCTGCAGACCCACCACCAACTTGCTGGCGACCTCAGGCAAGTTACTTAACCTCACTGCCCAGAGCTGAACCTGGTGCCAGACATCAATTCTCATTGTCCAGGGCTGATGGAAAGAACCTGGGTCCTGTGTGAGCTAGATTCCACACACCTCCTGGTGGCCTTGACAGGAAAACTGACATCAGGGGGTTGTTTTCATAAAGACTGAGCATTGGGTAAACCAGCTTAAGCTGGCTGAGGTACAGGCAGCTGGGCTGCAAGAATTCCTCTTGGGATAATTCACAGCCTTCCCCAATGGGGCCATACAGGCCAGGAATCTCTGTGTCTAGTCTCCTACCTCCTCCCTGACGATGTGGCTTGTGTGGAGCATCTGCCTATAATTTCAGACTCTGCTTTGAGGTTAGAGCAGATGTGGAGTCCAGCTGTCCTCCCTAAGATGGCCAGATTTAAACCCTGTTTCACATAATCCCATGACAGCAGGTGCAAGTCCTAGGCTCCTAGTGTCCCCTGGCCACTAGAGGTCTCACCAGTTCTCATTTTCAAAATGGTTCTCCAGGGGCAGAGCAGGAGAGAAAAGGACATTCCCATGAACACTGGCAGGCACTGTGGGAGGAAGGTCAGAGAGGACAGACCGTCCTCCCACCTGTGCTCACAGGAAGGCTGGAGAGCCCCTGGCAGCAGGGGGAAGGGAAATGAGGTCACCCTTCTCCCTTCCACATCCCACTGCTCCTGCCTCTTCTCAAATCCACCAGCCACCCCTAGGCTACATGGTACTCTGCTGTGATATCCCACCCCCTACCAGCATGCTGTGGTCTCTGTAACCCAGATTTCACCTAGATGATTGGATTTTTGAGGAGGAAGGGACCTCAGAGACCATTTAGGCCAGTGGGTATCAAACTTAAGGATGCATTCGAACCATAATCAGGACTTAATAAACAGTGCTGGGCCCTACTCCTAGAGATTCTGGTCAGTAGGTCTGGGATGAGGGAGAGGGACAAAGGATTTGCATTTCTAACCAGTTGCCACATGCTGGTGGTGGTCGTGGTCCGTGGACCCCATACTGAGAACCACTGGTCCAGGCAAAGCCTCCACTATGTAGGTGGGCAAACAGGCCCAGCTGGGGAACTTGCCAAGCTCACCCAGAGGGTCATGGCAGGCCTGGGAGTCAAGGCCTCTTTTCTCACCACAGCACTGTGACTGTGAAAATGGAAGTGTCAGATGCCTGTACCCCTGGAGTGATGTAACTTCCGAGTCCTGAGGGGTATGTCTTGGGCTTCCACAAATTCACCCAGGCTCTGATAGAAACACTGATGCTAGGTGGTTGGCTGGGCTCCCTCACCAGGCCTAGCAGAGGGCTCAGCTCAGAATCAGCTAAGCAGGCTGTAAATGCATCATCTTATTACTCCTCACCACAACCTAGGAGGTAGGTTTTTTTATTTTTATTTTTATTTTTTTGAGACAGAGTCTCGCTCTGTCACCCAGGCTGGAGTGCAGTGGCACGATCTCGGCTCACCACAACCTCTGCTTCTCAGGTTCAAATGATTCTCCTGCCTCAGCCTCTTGAGTAACTGGGATTATAGGCACGCATCACCATGCTCGGCTAAGTTTTGTATTTTTTAAAGTAGAAACGGGGCTTCATCATCTTGGTCAGGCTGGTCTCAATCTCCTGACCTTGTCATCTGACCACCTCGGCCTCCCAAAGTGCTGGGATTACAGGTGTGAGCCACCGTGCCAGGCTGAGGTAGGTGTTTTTTTTTTTTTTTTGAGACGGAGTCTCGTTCTGTCGCCCAGGCTGGCTTGAGTGCAGTAGTGTGACCTTAGCTCACTGCAAGCTCTGCATCCCAGGTTCATGCCATTCTCCTTCCTCAGCCCCCGAGTAGCTGGGACTATAGGCACCCACCACCACGCCTGGCTAATTTTTTTTTTTTTTTTTTTTTTTGAGACGGAGTCTCGCTCTGTCACCCGGGCTGGAGTGCAGTGGCCGGATCTCAGCTCACTGCAAACTCCGCCTCCGGGGTTTACGCCATTCTCCTGCCTCAGCCTCCCGAATAGCTGGGACTACAGGCGCCCGCTACCTCGCCCGGCTAGTTTTTTGTATTTTTTAGTAGAGACGGGGTTTCACCGTGTTAGCCAGGATGGTCTCGATCTCCTGACCTCGTGATCCGCCCGTCTCGGCCTCCCAAAGTGCTGGGATTACAGGCTTGAGCCACCGCGCCCGGCCAATTTTTTTTTTTTTGTATTTTTAATAGAGACAGGGTTTCACTGTGTTAGCCAGGATGGTCTTGATCTCCTGACCTCGTGATCCGCCCGTCTCGGCCTCCCAAAGTGCTGGGATTACAGGCTTGAGCCACCGCGCCCGGCCAATTTTTTTTTTTTGTATTTTTAATAGAGACAGGGTTTCACTGTGTTAGCCAGGATGGTCTTGATCTCCTGACCTCGTGATCCGCCCGCCTCAGCCTCCCAAAGTGCTGGGATTACAGGCGTGAGCCACCGCGCCCGGCCAGGTAGGTTTTTTTTTAAGTCACTATTACACATAATTAGTAGTACAAACCCTTAGGTCACTCTCAAACAATGGACAACATAAGTGGTAAATCTTCAAATGTCCTCCAAACTTCTCATTAGTGTATCTAAAATAAGTCCCATTTTTGTGACAATTGGTCCGAGTATGTAAGAAGTGCTGAGAAGGTGCCTACAATATCCTTTTATTGAACACCTGCTCTGGGCAGGTAAATACATGACTTCATTGACCCTGGGGATTCATTATTCAGAGGCAAGGTATGGTGTAGAGATAGGGCCCCTCCAGGAGTCTGGGAGTCCCTGTTGTAGCTCTAGACCCACCACCAACTTGCTGGGTGGCTTTAGGCAAGTTATTTAACCTCTCTGTGCAGAGCTAAACCTAGGACCAGACATCACTTCCCATTGTCCAGGGCAGATGGAGGGAATCTGGGTTTGTGTGAGCTAGATTCAACACATTTGGTGTACTTTCCTCACTTGGACACAGGCAGAAAGGAGGCTCAAAGAAGTTAAGAGCTTCCCCAAGGTATCCAGCTGGTGAGGGGCAAAGGAACCTGAGGGGCTACCTGGCTGTGGTTTGTTTGTAAGCTATTCTGGGGATGAGGAAGGATGGATTTTCACACCTGGGACTCCCAACCTGAGGCCTACAAGGACTGCTGCAGAAAGGGTAGACCAGAACAATCAAGAGAGGGTACCAGTAGCTAGCCAGCTTTCTGCCGCTGTGGCCAGAAGACTAGAGTATGCCAATGGGAGGAACTCAGCCCTGGGCAGGAGCTTTCCCTAATGGAGACATTTGTGGGAATGGGGGCAAGGGGTGGGAAGAGTAGGCAAAGCTCATGATAAGCCAGTTCTGGAAAAAACTCCAGAGGATCATCTAGTTTACCAGGCACATTTTACCACATTCTGATTCATGGTCTGAGTCAGTGGGCCCAGTAAGCTACACTATTAGCAGTACATGTCTCAGGACCTTGAAAACACTGATCTAATTACTTCCAAGATAAGGAAAGCAAGGACCAAAGAGGGAATGGTATCCTAGGGCCACACAGCCTCCTTCTTTACACTGACCTTTCCTGTGGATACTAAGACATGTGCATTGGAGCTGGAGGTGGTGCCGGGTACGCTCCAAGAACTGGACCAATTCCCTTCCCTGGTCCGGGCCTCAGTTTCCTGATCTCTAAAATGGGGGTTGGGCTGCATCCTTGGGGCCTCTAGTGCTCCATGAGTGTTTGCATCTGGGTAATTGGCTTCTACCAAATCTCTTTCTGGAGTCTGTCTGTCTGGCTGGCTTCCTTGCCCCTTCACATATTCAATCTACCTGTGGAAGCAGCGTGAATTTAGCTGGAATATGTTCTAGCTGGAATCTCAGGAGCTGAGCTCTTAGTTACTTCTCTGTAGCAATGGAGGTCTGGTGGTTCCACTTAAAATTTCCCAAGGCCCCCTTGTCCAATGGCCTGTGTGCTCACTTACCCCTCGGCATGGCTTTCTGGGGTCTTTACAAGCTCACTGCCATCTCCTCTGCCAGCTTCCTGCCTGCCCTCCATGGTACACTGTCCCACACTCTGGGCATCCCTGCATCTTTGAACACCTGCAGGTACGAACTGGACTGCTGGTTCCCCAGTGCACAGCCCACCACATTACTGGGTGGATGCCTGGTAAACGCTGGCTCCTTCCCTGTGTGTTCATGTCTTGTGCTTGGACACTGATGCTCCATCCTTAGGGCCCTCCCAGAAGGTCAAGCCCAGAGCCAGGGTGCCCCTTCCTCCCAGCCCTCCTCCTTCCAGCTCTCCTCCTCCCAGCACTCCTCCCTGCATGTGGCATGGAGGGTTCTGGTACCTGCTTTGATGAGAACCTGTGGGATGCTCTTTCGTACTCTGCAAAACACACAACAATGAATGTAGATAGAGGGGAGGCTCATTGCATGTTTGGTGACTGACAAGAGGGGCCAATTTCAGAATTCCCTGACTACAAATCTGACATTCTCCCCTCTGGCCCTGGTCCCCTTGTCTGCCATCTCATTCCATCTCTTTGCCTCAGGGACAGCCAAGGACATATGCACCCAAGCCTTGGTCTACATGCCCGCTTCCAGCCTGGAGAGCTCATCGTCGGGAAAGTCGTGTGAGTCCTCATGAGTTCATTCCCAGAATCAAAGAAAAGGGCTGCGGGGCCTTGGCCTGAGGTCTGTGGCCTCCAGAAAGGCTCCCAATCAGGATAATGCTTTCCCAGCAGCCTCCACCCGGACTTCTTGTAACCCGATGGTTTGAGACACACTCTTCCTGCTACCACTGCTAATGCCATTACATTATCTTAATAGGGTTCCCAGAGCTGCCAGGAGTGGGAGGACTACAAATAGAGGGAAAACAAAAGCCAGGCTGCTGGCTCGTCTGGAGAGCAGGCAGCTGTGGGGGCACAGGGGTGGTCAGCATTCGGCTGGCACAGGAGGAGGTGGGTGGAGACTAAAAGGTGCAGCCTTTGGGGTTCAGCGGGAACCGGAAAGCATGCCTTGTCAGAGAGTGACTGCGGTGCAGAGGTCGTCCATCCCTGCCCAGGACGGTGTGCCCTCCATAGGACCTCTGCTGTTTTTGGGCCAGTCTATTCTCATTTTGCAGTTTCTCGCCTCCACTACTGTCCCCATCAGGCATGGCTGGGGCACCTCTGGGAGCCAGGCTGTGAGAGGATGCAGGGACTCCAGGAGATAGACCGGCCAGCCATGCTCTCTGGGAGCTCCTAACAGAAGGGCTGGGGGAGGCAGGAGTCTCTATGGTCTGCAATCAAGGACCCATGTGGTGGGAATTAAGAGGCGGAAGATGCAGAGGCTTTCACAGGGCCCAGGGCCAGGCCCGGTTGACAGTGATGGCTGCAGATGGGGCAAAAAGGTGTGTGGGGCCACCTGGGATGTCCGCGGGCAGGGAAAATACCCACCAAGCACAGCAGTGTCCCTATGCATGAAGAACAAATGCTTTATCTTCCTGAGATCACATGCTCCCTGTTCTTCTAGGCCCGTCCTAGGCATGACCTCTGGCTGAACCCTGCCATCCTAACCTTTGGCTCCTGGCTTCCAGACTTTCTGGGAAGAGAAGGGAAAGGACCCCTGATGAAGAGGATCTGAGGTGATCTTGGTCCAGACTGCCTCTGCCCTATGACCTGGAGCTGTTTCTATGTCTCAAGTCAGACCTGAAAGGGACAGGAGGAGCTGCTTCTCTGACCAGCACAGGCACGAGCCTTTCCCAGGAGGAAAACGGTGTCTTTGAACTAAACAGAGGGAGTGCATAGGCAGAGAGAGCCCACGTGGTTATGGGGTGACCAGAGATAGGAAGGGACAGTGTGGGGCCGAAGAAATAGTTTTGTTGATGTCTTTGAGGCCCTCCCTAGGGAGATTTCATATTTGCAACAGATCAGTGGTGGGACACCTGGTGGGACTGGCTGAAATCTAGAGCTGCCTCAGAGGTGAGGTTCCTGACACCAAAGAACAGACAATACCATTTCGGTGCAGCCTCTGTCCCTCCTCTCTAGACCCACAGAATGACAGCAGCAGGCAGGGTCTTAGGGGTGGAGGGGCTCTGCTGGTTCCCATGTCCTCCACCTTGGTTGTGGCTGCTGAGGTCATTAGGAGTACATCCCCATGGGGTGTGGACATTCTGGGAGTTGGCATCTGGGAGGCTTTGACTCAGCCTGGGCTGAAGGGCTACCATGCAGGGCAAGAGCAGGCCTCTCCAGCACCACGTGGTGGGGCGGCGGGGGCGGTGTCACAGGACCCTGAGCTCTCCCCAGCATCAAGGAGGGAGGAGAAGGGGCTTTGCCAGGGCAGAAGCTCAGCTGTGATGAAGGAAAGACTCAGGTTCCAGAAGGAGAAATCATGTCCGATAGGAGGACTTGAGGGCAGCATGTCTGGGTCCTTGCTGTGGGGACAAGAGGGACATGACAGGGCCCAGTCTCAGGAAGTGGCGTGGCCCTGGAAGGGAGTCTGGGAATTCTACGTCAACGAGGCAGCCGTCGTCGCTTTAAGTGGCTGCTGAAGAGCTTCCAGGTGGAAGGGGCAGGTGTTAGGAATCGCATCGGGGAATTCAGCCAAAAAGCAGGTCCCGGTGGGAAGGGTGCAGGGAGCCTTCCTTGGCCACAGGGGGAGTTACAGGAAAACCTCTACCTGAACAGACCACTCTTGGGGCTCTTCAAGCACGGAAAAGAATCCTTGCCGGGCAGTTCCAGAGATGAGGTGAGAAGAAAAGGCCCAGTGATTCTGAAGAATGTGAGGGGGAGGGAGTGGGGCGTGTCCCACAAGGACAGCCACAGCCCACAGTGAGCAATAAAGTCTCTGAAGTGAGGCAGGCTGGAGCCATCTCCTCCACCCCGCCTTCCCCCAGCTCAGGGTTTCTCTCCTCCTGGGAAGAGAGGGACCCAAGAGCTTGTCTGATCTTTTTCAGGAGGGTCAGAGCCCAGTGGGAACAAGCGGCAGGGGTGCTAAGGGGCTGGAATGCAGTGGCTTCAGCTGGAGACAGGCCTGGGGCCAGATGGCCGTCATTCTGGAGCAAGAGTAAACCAAGGCCAGATGGCTGGATGAGCAGAGCTGCCCCACTACCTATCTGGCCAGGAGTGGGGACTGCAGACAGAGAGGCCACCCCAAGTGACCATCAGGAATGTGCTGGGAGAGAGGAACCTGGAATGTCACCCTCCTATACAACACAGCACTGCTCCCCAAGCCAGGAGGCCCCACTCCCAGAGAATGTCCCAGGGTTCAGAGGGTGAGAACTCTGTCTGCAGTGACTATGCAAGGTTAAAACCTTCCCTTAAAACAGGGTGCACAGACTGTCCAGACCTGGCGTGGACTTCACGGAAGGCTGTGCGTGGGGAAGGCCCAGAGAAAAGGGAGTGGCGAAGGAAGGGAGATGGGGGTTCAGGGTGCCAGCGGGGCCACCGTGCGATGTCCTGAGACACAGATCCTTTTGGAATTGGAGTCACTAGCCTTGGTCTCCCCTGAAGGGAGAGGTGCTCCTATGAGCCATCTGCCAAGGGGACAGGCATGGGCAGAAAGGGAGGTAGAGCCTGTGTTGGCAGGACAGAGCATTCCAGGCTGATAACATGGCTCGCTTTCCTGATCTGGCCTGTGAAGAGCTTCCTGGCATCCTTACAGTCATATGCAGGGGCCGGGACTCTCGGGCTGAAGTCAGGCCCCCTGTGAAGACGGGTGAGCTGTACTTGAATCTGGCTTTCACATGGTGTTCTGGCTTATCTCCCTTGGTCATTCCTGTGCTTTTGCCAAGCCCTGTTCAGGTGTTCTGCCTGGTTCTGTGGGGCTAAGGTGAATTCAGGAGGAGGTAGGGGGCAGCATCACCCGTGGTGGCATTGGGGTGACAGGGCTGTCACTGAGGGACATCCAAGAGGAGGAGAATCTCAGGAACTTTAGGTCCTTCTGCTCTGGGGAGTAACAGGAGCAGGGCATCCTGCCGTCAGCATTGCTGGGTGGCTGGCTTAGCTCACTGCTAAGGGCAAGGGGACACATCTTGGGTCTGTGAGGCCCTGCCCCTTTGCTCCTGCAGATTCTCCCTCCACTGTCACTGGAAGCATCTGGGACAGATGCTGTCTGGGGTTCCCCTCACAGAAGCAGCTGTGGGCAGGACCCCAAGGCCACCTTGGAAATAGTATTATCCTTCAAAACAGTGCCCTGAGGAGCCTGCAGAGCTATTTCAGCCACGCCACTGTCACCTGAATGGATTTCTGAAACTCTTCTCTGGCAACTTACAGTAGCCCAAGCAGCCCAAGAGAATAGGTCTCATGACTTTAGAGGACTCATTTTTTTTTTTCCTGGAAAACCATGGTCCCTGATTTGATATCCAGTCTCATTCACAACCTTGCACTGAATCCTCAGGCCAAAGCTTTGGGCCCACTGAGGAAAATCAAAAGAATGAGCTGTCAGCAATTCCCAAAGACACATCTCCAAGAGGAAGTGGGGTAGCAGCGCCACTGGCGTAAGTGCGGGGCTCTCAAGGTGAGTTCTTTGAGAGGGACAGTGGCAGTGTGGGGAAGGGACCTAGTCTAGTAAGTCATGGTCCCAGGGCAGGCATCGCCAGGCTCTGTACACACAGGATATACACCGAAACGACCAAACCCTGACGCCAGGCCACCGACCAGAGCCCTCCCCACCTGTGGACATGGCTGAGAAGATCAGCCTCACACCAGGAACCACAGATGGCACCAATTTTCCAAAAGTGAGGCCTATCTAAAGCTGGCAGCGAGCAGATCTGACCCCACATCAACCCGCCAATCAGTTTTGACTGCAAAAATTGCTGTACAGGGTAGGCATATAACACACGTTTGCTGAATGGGACAGAGTCTATGAAAGATGAAAGGTTTATAATGTATTGATTTCAAATTTCAAATTTTATAACAGCATAAAGTTGTCCCCTTCCTCAAATGGAAAGGCAAAGAGGAGAACATAAAAAGAGGCCCAGCCTTTAGGTCTGACCCAAAAATGACTGAAAGAACCTACAGGCATCTCTGCAGTCTACTGGTCACAGACTTTGCTGTTACACAGAGACTGGGGTTCCAGTCCCAGCTCTGCCATTTTCCAGCTGCACAGGTCAGCTAGCCACTGGAGATGTGTCGTAAACAAAGCCAACCATGTTTCCCCATCTTTCCAGGGCCTGGCTGTGGCAAGAGTGTATTTAAGGTGCCTAGGACGGCCCCCGGCATGCAGAGCAGTCTTAATAAAGGTGAGTGGCTGCTTCTCCAAATCAAACGAAGGGGCGGTACTCCATCCGGGGAGTGCCATCCATTCAAACTGAGTTCCACAAGTTTACGGCTGGAAGGAGAAGAGGAAGCCAAGCAACCAAAGGTGCTTGAGGCGCCCCACTTCCTTCCCCACCAGAACAGCCCGCTCTTACCTGCTCTATGTCATGGGCTTCCACCTAATATTGTATCTGAGAAAATACTGCAGCTCCTAACAAGGGTTTGAAAGTCACAGCACCAGGTGATGCCTAGCACCCTTGCTAGCTGCAAGCCTGCATGTGTCTGGGATCCATCTGGGTCTCTGTCTCCATCCCCAGCCTCCCTGCCCAACTCTGCTGTCCCCATGGCCTCTGGCCCTGTCCCCCGCACCCGAGGGCTGCCATGCGCACCTGGTGAAGCGGACCTCGCAGATGGTGCACATGTATGGCTTCTCCCCGGTATGGGTCCTCATGTGCCGCGGCAGCTTCCCGGCCCCCATGATGACTTTGTGGCAGATGGGGCACTGCTGAGAGGCCTTGGGCTTCAGCTTGCGCTCTTCCACCAGGGGCCAGGGTGGGAAGAGGCCTCCCAGGTGGGTGGCACTCAGGAAGTTGAGATAGGCACCGTAGTCGTTCTCTGCCTTGATGGGTCCCAGAGGGCCCCCCGGCAGGTCAGGGAACATGTCCTTGAAGAAGTCATTAGGGAAGGGTGGCGGTGGGGGTGGGGGCAGCTCCTCCTTCTCCTCCTCCTTGATCTTCCGATTCTTGATGACCAGATCCAGTGGCCCACTGTCCATGGGCTGCTCAGGCAGCTGGGCAAAGGCACCGAAGTCCCCTGGCCAGAGGTGTGGGAAGAAGTCTGGGGCGAATGGAGACAAGGAGGGTCTCCTGTCGGGGATGTTGGCCTTGGGGTACAGGTTCTCCCTCAGCAGAGATTCGATGGAAAAGTCCCGGATCACCCCTAGATGGCCAGGACTGCCAGCCTGAAAGGAGTCAGGGAAGTCCCTGGGGGTGTCTGAATAGGCCTTCTCTGTGAGATGGTCCGTCTTGGAAGGGCTTTGGTGGCAGCTGATGTCCTGGGGGTCAGGCAAGTTTTCTTGGTCAGCAAAGTCCTCCGTGTCATCATCGTCATCCTCCTCTTCCTCCTCCTCCTCCTCCTCTTCATCCTCCTCCTCATCATCATCTTCGTCATCGTCGTCATCCTCCTTGTCGTCCTCCTCCCCTCCGTCCCCCCCAGGCTCCATGATCTCCAGACACACATTCACAATGCACTGGATCTCCAGCATCCTGGCTGCATTGAGGATGTGCTTGACGTTGCCGGCGGTGATGGTGAGCGTGGAGGTGTAGGCGAACTCCAGGATAGCGGCCAGAGCCTCAGGCTGGACAAAGTCGATCTCGTAGACGTAGGGCTGGCTGGCTAGGGTGCCGGCTGTGAAGAGCTTCTTGAAGTACTTGCTGCAGGCAGCCAGGACAGAGCGGTGGGTCCGATACTCCTGCTCCTGCACCACCAGGAGCACGTCGCACAGCAGGCCATCGTGCCGCTGCTCATTGAGGCTGCACAGGACCTCACTGCTGTGGTTGGGGAAGGGAATGCCAATGAGCTCGTCAATGTCATTGGCCATGTTCTCAGCCAGAGCCCTGCAGAGACACACAGAGAAGACTGGGTTAGTGAGCGTGGCCCCAGGAGGGGTCTCAGCTCTAGGACTCTGAGCCACTTTCTTGGCATAAGGGCTCCCTTTCCACTGCGAGGCCAGTCCTCCTACCTCTCAGCTTTGCCAAATCTCACCTGCAATTCACAGCCTGGCTTACAAGCTGGGGCTTTTCTCTGGACCCCTAAGACTCTTGGAGTTAGGCTTCTCACTGGGCAGCTGGTGTCAGCTACTCACTAAAGGCTGCAAGGCTTCTCTCAGGCTTGGTTTTACTGATTTCCACTTTGCCAACATGCAGTTGCAGAATACAACTGCCGGATGAAAAGCCACATGAACCCAGCTGTTGCCTTGGCCACAGGAACAGGACCCACCTCTGTGGGGCAAGGACCTCAGTGCTTCTGCTGAGAAGATGCTCTGATTTGTCTCACAAATCCTCTGACTCTGTAACAGACTTACACTTTGCACTGGCTACTAGGAAGCTTAAAGCAAATTTCGTGGCCCATTTTCAGCAAGTGAATGGGGGCTCTGTGGTATGTTTTGCTTCCTGACCTTACTCGATCATTGTAGCTGAAGTTTCCTTCCATTTGTAAATCTTGATTTTTTTTTTTAAAAAACACTAACATCCTATATGTGTATATCTAAGAGAGATTTCACCTATATTTAAATTCAATACAAATATAAATGCAATATTCAATAATATAATGCAATATAAATATACATTCTAGTACATTGTTAGTTAATTTTTCATGTCTATATTTTGTTAGCCTCATTAAAATATCAACTCCTGTGGTGAGAAGCATCTTCTGAGACACCTTATCATTATATATGTTATACGTAAAGTATGGCCAGTGGCAGCCACCAGCAGAAAGCAGGGCATGACAGAGGACAACTGGCATCCCTTCCTTTAGGAAGCACAGCTCACAGCCTAGGTGAACATAGTCAACCGGGACAAAATGCGGCATCTGCCAGGGAAGGTAGGGGCATCCAAGGAGAGAATACATTCATGGGTTGTTAGTTTCTGTTTCTGACTGGGCCAGTAAAACCCCTTCCTCATCCCTCTTTTCCGTTTATCACTAGAGACAGAAACTAAAAACCAGGGCTTCAGGCTGCTAAAAGCCTAAAACAAAACAACAAAACAGAACAACAACAACAATAAAATAAGGTGGGTCGGACAAGCTTGACAGGGCTCTTCCACTTACTGCAAAGCTTCAAGATGGCCCATCTAGATAAATCCTAGCAAAGCCCTCGCCCTTATCTTGGTACAAATAAAGTGGGGAGAAAACAAAAAGGAAAACAAATCCTAAAGCCCCACGCCCCAGTGGGAAGAGCTCTGGAGATCCTTACGCATTTATCTTCTGGATGTTTCTGCCCTGGGAAGGCAGAGGCAGTGGGAGGGGAGGAGTGAGAAGTGCCGGCTCATAAAGTGTGAGTGTGACCTGGAGGCACTGGGGAGGTGGCAGGCATGGAGGATGCTGGGTGCCCCTCCCCTGCCCTCACCTTCTCCTCTACCATGGGGCAGCCCAGGTCTTCCCTAAGCAATTCCACAGGCCAGGTGCTCAGGAGGCTTCCCAGAGCTAAGGCCTCACTGCTTTCCTACCTTCTCATCTTTAAAAGGGCCAGAGACCCTGGCAGTCCATGCATTCATTCTCTAAATATTATTGGATAGTCTCCCTGTGCCAAGCTCTGTACTGGACTCTGGGGATGCACAGAGAACAAATCAAGAAGGCCTCTGCTCTAACAGAGCTTAGAGGGATATAACAACTGTGATACAAATGTACAGCAAGATTCACCAAACAGAGTATACAGATGCAGATAAGCCATCTTATCTGAAAAGATATTCAGTATCATGAGCGATTAGGGAAATTCAAATTAAAACTATCATAAGATATCACTACATACATAGGATAGTGGCTAAAATAAAACAATACTGACAACACCAAATGCTGGTGAGGATGTGGAGAAAAGGATCACTCATATATTGCTGGTGGGAAGGTAGAATGGTACAGCTATTCTAGAAAATGATTTGGCAGATCTTAAAAAACTAAATATGCAACTGCCATATGACCCAGCAATTGAATTCTTGAGCATCTACCCCAGAGAAATGAAATCTTATGTCCACAAAAAACTCACACACAAATGTTCATGGCCACTTTATGCATGATAGTGAGTAACTGGAAATAACCTAGACATCCTTCAAAGGTGTATGGCTAAACATTGTGGTACGTCGATGCCATGGAATACTATTCAGCAATAAAAAGGAATCAATTCTCAGTATGTGCAACAGCCTTGATGAATCTCCAGGAAGTTACGTTGAGTGAAAAAAGCCAATCCCAATGGGTTAGATATTGCATGATTCCATTTATATAACATTCTTGAGACAATAAAGTTACAGAAATGGAGAATAGATGAGGGTTGCCAGGGACTAAGGAGGTGGTGGTGGTGGTGGTGGGAGGGAAGTGGGTGTGGCTATAAAAGGGCAACAGGAGAGATACTTGTGGTGATGGAAATGCTCTGTGTATTGATTCTATCAGTGTTCATATCCTGATTGATATTGTACTATGGTTTTGCAAGATGTTACCACTGGAGAAAACTACATAAAGGGTACATGAGATGTCTCTGTGTCATCTCTTACAACTGTAGCTGAAATAAGTATCTTAAAATAAAAAGTTGAAGAAAAGCAAATGACAGGAAACAACCTAAAGCCACTAATCAATCTCCTTGCTTCTCTCCATCTCTCATCCAGCTATCTACCACAGAGCTGTAAGGGAGGAGAGGAGGGGAGCGCTTTACCCAGGGTCAACAGGGAAGGCTTCCTTGAGGAAGTATCATTTGAGCAGAGACCCAGAAGAGGAGAAGGATCCAGCATGGGAGGATGTGGAGAACAGTGTACCAGGCTGTGGGAACAGTGGCACAAAGTGGGCAGCCCCATCAAGGTGCCCTTGGTCTGAAAGGCCAGGTTCTGTTCTGAGTGGCCCTGTTGAACATGGTTCTTGTCTGTTGACAAACCATTCCACTTCTGCATTTCTCTGGGGGCTCAGATGCACCATATCCACCCAGATCCCTTGAGGGCCTGTGTAGAATTAGCTGATGGACACCCCTCCTTCTCTCTGACCAGGGAGGGTGTCCCCAGGCTGAGGCTTCAATGGGCTGTGCTGCAGAGAGAGCTCTGAGGCCATCTCCTACATCCAGAGGAGGAGAGAAGCTCTTAGTGACTTCCTCCTTTCCCTGGCTCCCCACTGTAGTGGTGGGCACCCAAGGGAATGCAGAGGACTTAGGAAACCACGGCTACCTGCGTGGCTGCAGGCTGGCGGGCTCCTTTGGGGCTGCCATGCCCCAAGGAGGCTGCCTTTGGGCAGCTGGGCTGGGGGCCAGCAAGCAGCCCCTGGAGGCCTGGATCAGAGGGGAGGTCTCAAGTCTGAGCTACATTTAGTTTTGGATGCTCAAGTCAGGTGTGGTGTGAGCATCTGTGCAGTGAGCAAGGGGGACCCATCAGATACTTGTCCCACTTCCTTGTCCCCAGGCTCTTTGCTTCAGATACTCAGGACCCATGAAATGAACTGGGAGGATAGGGCAGGCCAAGCCTCTCTTCAGGTCAAATCCTCTCCCTAAACAACGGGTTTCCCAAAGAGAAGTCAGGACTGTCATCTGCCCTTAGGCTTACTCAGTACTCACAATAAAGCATTTAGCTCCTATTGTTATCATCATTCCCATTTTACAGATGAGGAAAATGAAGCCACTAAGAGTTGATGCACAGAGGATGAGTGAGGGCACAGAGACCTGAGCCTGCGTCTGGCTCCTCAGGTCATGCTCCCAACCACAGCCAACTGCAGCTCCTGCCTCTGATCACAAAAGTAACCAAGAAAGGCCAGTAGTCTCTGCTAACGCCTAATGAGTGACCCAGACTGCAGGTTCAGAGGTGCTTAGGGATGCCTTTGTGGAGGAGGGAGGGAAGGTTTTGGGTGGCCCTGCCCTCCAGGGACAGCCAAGCAGTCAAGGGCAGGGAGGGCAGACTGGAGCCCTCCAGGCAGGCTTGGCCAGCCTCAGGGGCTGGAATGTGGAGACCACCCCAGCCCCAGGCTACTGCCTTTCTCATAGGGTTGGGGAGGGGTCCTCTCCCTTGCTCGGTCCCCAGACAGCCTCCACTACTCTGTATAAGTTTTGGTGGTGGTTTTGGCAAAGCTCTGCCGGGGGTAAGAAGAGAAGGGGAGAGGAGAAGATAGAGCTGTGGCTCAATGAGCCTTTCCCATCCCACTTTCTGGGCACAGCCAAGAGTGGGTGGTCACCTGGATGGACTGAGTGGCCACAATGCTCCCTTCCAATGTGTCCCAAATGTACCTTTGGAGTCTCTACTCTCCAATCCCCAAACATACACCCTGTTCTCAGCTGCCATGCCTTTGTTCATGCTGAACTCTTGACTAGAGAATACAGCATCTCACACTTCTGGGGGTCCACATCCCATCCACACTTCAAGGTCGCACTTAGACAACCCTTTCCCCATCCCTCAATTCAGAGGCTCCATCTCTCTAGCCTTTGGTCTCCTGATTCTTGTCATTTATTTGACTCTACCTTGAACTGTAATGATTGGTGTCTCTGCTAGATTGTAAGCTGCTCGAGGGCAGATCATATCATTAAATACTTAGCACAGTTCTGACTCAAAGTTGGTGGAAGGTCTATGGCAAGGGCTGTCCTTAGCTGCCATGTTGTGAGGATGCTCAAGCAGCCCTAGGGAGAGGTCCCCAAGGCAGAGGATTGAGGCCTTCTGCCAACAGCCAATGCCAACTCGCTAGTTGAATGGGTGAGCCACCTTGAGAGTGGATCCTTCAGTCCCAGTCAGGCCTGACGACAGCAGCCCTGGCTGACATCTTGATTGCAACCTCATGAAAGACACTGAACCAGGACGGCTCAGCTGAGTATCTCCCAAATTCCTGATCCACAGAAACTATGAGGCAATAAATGTTTATTCTCATTTTAAGCCACTACATTTTTGTGTTGTTATGCAGTAGTAGATAATAATCCAGGGACACTATTTCACAGACGTTATAGATTTTTGATATTTATCATAATTTTCTGGCAGATGGCAGTTAAATGTCTCAGTTTAACAAAATGCGTGTATTACAACAATGTTTTGATAGATGGAAGTAAACGTATTGAGGAAGTGACACCTTTTTCTAATTCTCACAAAGCCACCCTGTAGGTAACAGGGTCCTGACCCTCAAAGGGGCCTTCTCATCTGAAAAGACTGTGTGTAAATGAAACGACCCTTCCACTGTTGAGTAAAAAGCCAAAGTCAGTAAAACCCCAGGAAATTAGTTCTCTATCGAGAGCCAAGTTTTCTTGCTTGCTAACGGCTTATTCCTTTAGAGATGAAAATGTTTTAAAATGCTTTTCAGGGAAAATTCCCACCATTCCTTAAGCTTTACTCTGCCTTTTAAAATAGAAGAGCTGGAACCGGTTAGACCACGTGTTGGTGATCAGCGTCCCACTGTGATAACCATCCGAGCACTTTGAGAAATGGCATGTGGTTGTCCTACGCTAAGCGTGTATCTTCTGTGCTTTGGGAACAATGTCTACTTGAGATTCAGAATCAGGAAACCATAGCTGTGTGACTCTGGGAGGCCCCTCCACTTCTCTGGACTTCTATTTCTCATCATGTGATAGGATGGTCATGAGAAATCTGATAACACACATCATGACCATGAGGAACCAGAAGTGCAAAGTGGGTCTGACGATGGGGAGGGAACCCACTCCGTGACCCTGGACCTGAAGGCTGGTTTGCCCAGCAGTGACTTCTCACTGTGCCTTGGTTTGTGACCTTTGTTCCATTTCTGGAGAAACAGATGTAACCATGGTAGCTCAAGGCTGTTTTTCCAGGCAGGAGACTAACCTCAGCGGCAGGGAGTGGGAGGGGTACGCTGCAGTCAGGAGGTAAGGGCTGCCACTTGCTGTTTCATTGTCTTTTTGGGAAGAAGTGTCCCCACCCTGCATGCTGGGAGCTTCCCTGGTGACCCTAAGATTCCCATGCCCTGGTGGGCCAGTAGACAGCAGTGTCCCAAAGGGGATGTCATGCCCCTGCCCCCATGCCTTCCATCCGTTTGCCTCCCATCATCTAAGCTAAGGCAGTTCTGTCTCCAAGAATAACATGCAGGGAAAAAAAAATTCAATACACACACACAGACACACACAAGAAACAAAACAAAACACTCAATAGCTAGAAGAGGCTTGATGTGAACTATGAACCTTTGGTAGGAAGGAGCTAGAAAAAAACACACAGATAAAAATAAAGGGGAAAGATGGGAAGAGGAGATGAGGAGCTCAGAAATGGAAGAAAGAGGTTAAAGAAGAACGCAGGGGGGTTGAAACCTTCTCAGATGTGGCCACTATTCCAGAGAACTTCCCCTGAGCCTCTGCCTTCAGTGGAAGGTTCTAGAACCCAGGTAGGTCCAAGCAACCCTGTCTGAAAAAGTGGCACTTCCCACTCTGGACTTCAGTTTGTTCGACTGTAAAATGAGAGCATCTATCCTCTCAGAGAGAGACTGTGCTCCCCTCTCTCCCTACCAAGAGGTCAGCAAGCTAGTGAGCTTTTGCAATAATAGCTACCATTTATTGAATGCCACTTGTCACATGTCAGTCATCACACCTCTAATCCTTTCTCAAGCAACACAACTCTGAAAGATACAGACTTTTATCAGCATCTCCAATTTACAGATAAAGAAACAAGTATGGAGAGGGCAGGTAGCTTGCCCATTGCCACCCAGCCAGCCAGTGTCTGAGCCAGGATTTGAACCCAGCTGCATTTGTTGCCAAAGCTCATGTTTGTTCCCCTTCACCATGCTGCCCCCTGCAAAGTAAAATCCAAGGGTGGGGAGATTTGGACCCTTCTCCTTGGAGGTTGACTCTTAGTCTAGGGGTTTAATCAGAGCCAGGCTAGAGGGATGAGCAGAGAGGGCTGAGACCCAAGCTTGCCAGGTGACTGAGGAAGGAGGGGCTCAGTACAGAGTGCAAATGAGTGGTATGGGCAGAAAGGCACAGGATCCCTGTGGGCTGGGGGTCAGGGAAGGCTTCTAGGAATAGGGGCCTTGTCTGAGCTGTGAAGAGTAGAAAGAATTTCGTTGGGCAGAGGGGGCAGGAAGAACATGCTGTACATCATTTGGATCCGGAATGGATCTGGAAAGCTTTAAATCTCTTCTGAAAATAGGCTTAACCTGGATTCCCCAAGTGAGATCAAACAAATTGTTCTCAGCTGGTGCCGACACTGTGCCTGGAGTTGACTGAGGAGGTTGAGGGTGAGGTCACTGGTCTCAGATAGCCTGGGTTGACATCCTCGCTTCACCACCCATGACCCGTGGGACTTGGTAATTACCCTCCTTGAGCTCGGTTTCCTCATCTGTACAATGGGGATGAGTTGCTATGAGGATCAAATGAGGTAACGCATACAAATTGCCTCCTGATACCTAGTCAGTGCTCAACCAATGCTAGCAATTGTGAAGTCCAGGAAGGATGCAGACACCCTTATGGATGTTTTCGCAGGGATGGGGCCATAACAGAAACCAATTTGTGTTCTGCACAGTTTTGCAGAGATCTACGCTATTGAAGACACTTTCTGAGAAGGGTCCTTACAGGCTCCCAGGGCTCTCCCCTGGCATGTGTCCAGGGCATCACCATGTTCCAAGGTGTTTTCATACCTCCTTGTCTCAGGCACTTCTAACCCAAAGAGCTCGGCAAGGCTGGTACAAATTTTACGTCCATTTTACAGATGAGAAAATTAGGCACAGAATGAAGACCATGCCCCAGGCCACACGGCAAATCAGTGTCAGAGCCAGAATTAGAACTAGGATGTTTTAACCCATTTATGCCTAGTGTTCCATTATTGGAACGCTAAGCTTGTGGGAGTTATGTATAGCCAACTGCTCAAGGTCATCGCCAAGGTCTGATTTTTCACAAAAAAATTCTCAACCTCCTGCATAAATGAGTTAATGCCCAAGCCTGTGCCTCCTCTGTTAGACCACAGTGCCTCCAACTAGGTGCAAGGCTGCCTGGCTAGTAAAGGACTCGTGTTCTAATCTTAGTTTTACTAGGAACATGAAGTGCTGGTGTTAGGCAAATTATATACTTCTGCTGCCTCAGTTTCCTTATCTGGGAAATGGTGAAGTAATTGCGTGGATCTCGCTGAGTGGTATGTGAGGGGAATGAGTCAGCCTGAAGTTCCAGCCTGAAGTTCTTGGGTTATTAGGAAGTCCCATTCCCCCAGTGAGATGACTGGCCTCAAGGCAGGGTCTATTTCTTGTATTTCTGTATTACTCCCAGGATGCCAGCAAGTAGGAACATGGCAGACACTGAATGAATGAGATTGGTTCACATAAACAAAGGGGATAGCTTTGAAATCACAAAAGGTAGTGGGATGGCCCCAGCCCTCTGCTGTGGGGACACCTGACACTTGAACAGAGCCCTATCATTCATAAGATGCTTATATTAATTCTTTCATTCTTCTGCTGGTATTATGGTCCCCGTTATGGAAATCAGAGAGGCTAAGTGACCTGCTCCAAGTCATGCAGCTAGAAAACAGCAGGGTGGGAACTGGATTTCTGCTTGAGTCCCATTGCTTTCTTGCCTTTCAAGAATAGAACTGTTGGTGCAATTCTATTGCTATGATCCTCAAGTCCGGCACCTCCCTGAATCCTGCTCAGCTCAGCAAATCTGTGCTCAGGATGGTGGTTCCATCTGCCAAATCCCCAGGGCAAGCTGGCCCCAGCCAACCGAATCCCACTATCCCGGAAGCTGTCCCCACCCAGTCTCCAGCCTCCAGCTCCTCCCAAGCCCAGGCCTGGAGCTTCACAGCCACCTGGTGGAAATAGTGGCTGTGGTGGGGGTGGGAGGTGTGTTGCACCGGGTGAGAAGGGATGTGGATTTCCTCTCCAGATCTGGGAATGAGGGTGGGCAGCAGCTACCTGCGTTCTTTGAGCAGGTCTTTACTCCCGGTGGTCTGTAGGCACTGAAATCCACAAAGGGGTGGTGGGTTAGGTCAGGATAAAGGGTGGGAGACTTGGCCCAAGCAGCTGGCCAGCCCTAGATCTCTGCTGGGCGCACCCACCCAACCCTTGGCAGTTTCCCCAAGCAAGGCGGTCACACCCCTTGGCCCTGGAATGCCCCTGGGCTTTGGCTGCCCCAGAGGTTGGAACCAGACATGTGGGCTGGGAGGCTGGGCAGGGCTACTTCAACTTTTAGCCTGTGCCCTGCCCGCCATAAGCACCCCAGGCAGAGAGCCCACCCTGGGTGAAGCTGGCCCCACCTGCTCTGCCGCCCTGCCAGGACATGCCTGGAGCAGGCAGTCCCCAGCTGAGCCTGGCCTACTCAGCCCCTCAGGGGTTTTGTGCGATCTGCTCTGAGCTTTCTTCCCCTGCTAAGGGCAATGGTCATTCAGGTGTTCCCTTACAGCTGGAATGCAGGCCCTTTCCACCTCACACAATTGTGCACCCCCTCCTCTTTCCCTTCAATGTCCAACCCCCTTGACAAGATGAGTGATGGCCCAGAAGAGGCCAGACCCAGGAAGCAGGTACCCCTGGGTTCTCATCCCAGTCATAGACAGATTTTCTCTGCCCCTACACCTAGGGTTCTGAGTTTTTTTTCTGCAACCAGTCACTCAAGTCTCTGCTTCATGGTTCTCTGCTGAAACCCCCTGGCTTAACAATGTCACATGCCTGTTGAGCTTTACTTTCAGGAAAGCTTGTTCACAGACATTTTTCTTCATACGTTTTCCTAGGATCCCTGTGTATATAAGGAATTATTTTGCCCATTTTGCTGATGAGAAACCTAAGCTCCTGTTGGTGAATTGGTTTGCCCAAGGTCATAGAATGGCTAAGTGACAGAGGTCCCAAACCTCCTGACTGGTCACCTAGTCTCTGCCCCAGTATGAGGCTGTATCCCTTGTTGACCTTTAGCCCCAACATCATCGCCACCTCTTCAACTCTCACTCCATCTCCTCTACACCAGCATTGGTTTGATTTTATCAGAACAAGGTCTAAGATCACCACAGAGGTTTAGAGTAGGGCAAAAGCCAGGGTGGGCTTCTCCAGGCTGGACTTGAAGAGTACCTAAGAGGGTAGCCCAAGGGATGAGCAGATGGATGAGGAAGAATGAGGGGAAGCCTCACGCCTGGGCTTTGGGGATGGAAGTGGGTGTGGGATTGAGGCTGGGGGTGCATGAGTGTCAGAGCTGCTCAGTCACACCTAGAGGACCCCCTTCTTCTATGTAGAGGCTGCCTGAGGCCTCTGGGGGAGTCTGAAGTGGATGTGCCAGGCCCACTGCCCTCATCCCCTCATCCCCTCATCCAAGGGTGGCTTGAAGCCTTTTACCTTTCAAAGCCCTTTCACCTCCTTGATGGCAGGCCAGGTGGAATTATGCCTATCTGACAGATGAGGAGACTAAAGTGAAGTGAGGCTAAGGTCACAAAGCAAGGTGATGGGATGACAGTGGGGGAGCTCGCATCGTCCCTGAGGCCATTGCTTTTGCTAATGCACCATGCAGGGGACTTGCAGGAAAGACAGAAAAAGTGGGTTCCCTATGGGGCTGTCTGGCCTCAGTCACAAAGTGAGGGCTCGTTCCAGTTTGCTAGGGCACAACTGCAGGGTCAAGAGCTGGCGGGGCACACCAATGGAGAGGGGCGCCACTGCAGATGGCTGGCACCCTGGCGGGGTTGGCCATGGAAGTCTGGGGCAGGCAAATCAAATGATGCCCCTTCAAGCTGTTGTTCTTTAATTATTTTTTCATCCTTTATTTACCAGGGGGGAGCGGGGGAGACTTGTTTTCTTTTAAGAAAAGCTGCACACCTCTTTCATGTTCAAAATAAAGGATTTACTACTTGTGTTTATTACAGGCGATTTCCTGAGCCAGAAAACTTCTTGGGAGGCTTATTAAACCTTATTAAACCACTGAAAATTTAGATAATAAAATAAATCACTTGTCTCCCATAAACAGCACTAGGCCACGCGTTACTGAGTTTCATACTCCCAATGGCCTCAGGCTGCCTTCACAGGAGGTGTCCCCTGCTGGTGCTGGATGGCTCCCTGGAGGGTGGGGCTGTGGTGGAAGGGTGGGACACGCATCAACCCACGAGAGCACTATTCTTTGTAGCATTTCTGCCCAAAGGGGCCATCTCCTCTGGTAGAGTGGAAATGGTTTAGATTTTGCTAGTTATTGAAGAGGTTGTGTGTGGATAACTGGGCTAAGTGGTACCATATTTTGACCCTTCCTAGGGATATTTTGGCATCTGTTCTAGAAAGCATTAAGCGGCTGCACAGTTGGCTAGCCTCTGAGTGTGCCGTCTGCACGCCTCTTCTACCCACGCGCCAAGGGCTCCCAGTGCTGTGGGCAGGGCTCTGAAAGCTGAGTCCATTGCTGCTGGCCCTGGGGACTTCACACGGGGCAGAAAGGAAAGCAGATGCCAGGTGAGGGGGCCATAGTTGGAGTAGAGAAAGGCCAGGAGCATGAGGAGCAAAGGCTGGGAAGGACCCAGGTATGTGGTCAGCAGAGAGCAGGCCAAAACCCTCTGGGGGAGGAATTATAGTTAAAATCCCAGCTCTGCTCTGCAACTGCTTAGTGATGTGACCTCGAAGCAGCCGGGTCCCTGTTGGAGCTTCAGTTTCTTCTTTTGTATAAGACTAGGCAGTTGTGAATGTCCCTTGCTGCCCACACACTAATCCATTTCAGTATTTTGGTTCCAGGATAGATCCTTGATTCTGACGTCATGCACAGCTCAGCTTCAGATGTCTTGGGGCTGCTGCACCTCACTTTGGGTTTCCTGCGACCTTGACTTTGTCCTCTTTCTCCTCCCACCCCCTCCACTTTAGCCCTCTCTGGGACCCTGCCAAGTTACACAGGAAAATACGTGTGAACACACGTTGGACTTTCAGATGATGAGTGTTCTACAAGGTCAAGGTGGGGTTATTATTTGACCACAGTGGGTAGAGTGATGACAACTCAACAGGTTGGTAAAAGTGCTTGACATGTCTCCTCTGCCTGCCCCAGAAGAAAAGTGAGGAGGCAGCTTCCATGTCTGCCTTCCCACCGCCCCTACAGTGGCCAAGACTGGGCATGGAGTTGGGAGTGGCCGCTTCTGCAGAATGTGCACAGGTTCATTACAGACACCCCACAGGCCCTGTATGCGCAGGTGGGGGAACAGACAGGAACACAACTCATTCTCCCATAATGGTGACTTCAGGTATGCTGGACAGAGAAACAGTAAACAGGTGACAGAAGGACCAATTCTGAGATTCCTTCACCTTTGACTGAATCAAACTGGTCACTAAGATGTACTCTGGGTGCCCGTTAGGTACCAGTCGCTATCCTAAATATTTTACATTTATATTTATATTTACATTTATATCTACATTTCTTTCATTTCATCCTCTCAAAAACCCCATGAGGTGGCTACTGTCATCATTGTCACTCCATTTTTTCAAGTAGGGAAACTGAGGTAGAGCTGAGGTTTGAACCTAAGCAGTCAGATTCCGGGTTTCCTAAGCAGTCTGCAACTGTCTCTCTCAGCTGCTGCAGTATTTACCCATGTAGCTAAGTGCTGGAGAAACACGGATGAACGAGATGGAGCTCCTGGTCTTAAGAAGCCACAGAAGAGTGGGAGAGACAGTAAAGACAAGACTAAAATGAGTGCTAAGTGCTGGCTCATGGAGGCAGATGAGGTGCCTAGGGTCAGAGGGCGGGGACTCTGCTGGGCCTAGGAAGGGGAATCCTCCAAGGAGGTGAGGCCCCCGAGCAGCCAGGGATGTGGGGCAGGGGAAGGAGAACATTTTGGCAAAGGGATCAGCATGTGCTAAGGAAGGCACAGATGCTGAGTGAGGATGGCACATCAGACAGGAATGCCAGAGAGTTTGCGGTGCTGGGTTCAAAGATAGAAGTTCAATGAGTTTAGAGACAGCCTAGTCTGGGCAGCAGAGCAGTGAAGACCGCAGCCCACCATGTGGGAATCTCGGGTGTGGGTGGGACGGTGAGGCAGGGGCCTCACGAGCATTGGAATCCTTCCTCGAAGGAAATCAGGGAAGGTTCTGGATGGGAGAAGAATCTGCTTGGCACTGTATTTGAGGAAGGTGTCAGCAAGCAGTCCTGGAGCAGGGAGGAAAGGGTGGCGGGAACCAGCTAGGAGGCTGTATCTC
This sequence comes from Trachypithecus francoisi, assembly GCF_009764315.1. Classification (NCBI taxonomy): domain Eukaryota; kingdom Metazoa; phylum Chordata; class Mammalia; order Primates; family Cercopithecidae; genus Trachypithecus; species Trachypithecus francoisi. The sequence continues at coordinate 7,572,950 of NW_022681464.1, read as the reverse complement.
CTGACCCATGGAGCCGCTCTGCATTATTCACGGCCACTCCCCTGCCCTTCTCTACCCCAGACCTCCATGTGGGATCTGGCCAGGGAGGGGCTGCTGTGGGGGGTGGCAGCTGTGGGAGGAAAGAGGACAGAGCCACATGCCGAGGACTCATCACAGGTGTAAGATGTCCTGGTTATGCCTCAGCCCTCGACAAACACTCCTGCCTCCCTGCTGTTGTCTACCTCAATTTGGAGACGAGGTCCAGCCGGATGGCCTCAAAGATCCCGGTCCTGCCTGTGTTTTCCAAAGGAAGCCAAACCTCAGATTTGCCTCAGAACTCGCACTTTTCTTCTACGCAAACGCCATCCACCACGAGAACCGCCTGGCATTTGGCTGGGAAAGAACAAACTGGAAGCTTACAATTTCCAGGCTTAATTGCAGTTACTTATAATATTATTATACAGAACTTTTATTGCACTGAGAAAGCCCAAGCGTTTCCTTTTCCTATTTATACTTGAGCCCAGTCTCTCCTCTGCTATCATTTCCTCCCTTGCCCATTGCAGAAACTGACGGCTGTTTGGCTCCCTTTTCAAAGAGAGGGCAATTAGGATGTGAGATGGAAACTCATTTGTCCTGAGTGTTTGACTCATGGAATATCAGTCAATTAACACGTTATTGATCACTCACCATGTGCTTGACTGGGCCTCATGCTGTGTGAGGCCATACAAAATACCTGCTTTAGAGGGGCTTCTGGCTTCACTGGGCAGGAAAGAGTAACCCACAGCAAAATATTACAAAGAAGTAGGAACCAATAAAGAACTAATGTGGGGCCGGGCATGGTGGCTCACCTCCCAAAGTAATCCCAGCACTTTGGGAGGCTGAGGCGGGAGGATCATTTAAAGTCAGGAGTTCAAGACCAGCCTGGCCAACATGGTGAAATCCCATCTCTACTAAAAATACAAAAATCAGCCACATGCCGAGTGTGGTGGCAGGTGCCTGTAATTCCAGCTACTTGGAAGGCTGAGGCAGGAGAATCGCTGGAACCCAGGAGGCAGAGGTTGCAGTGAGCTGAGATTGCACTACTACACTCCAGCATGGGCAACAGAGCAAGACTGAAGTCTAAGAAAAAAAAGAACCAAGTATGGGCTGGGTGCTACAATCAGGAATATGGAAGCCAGCAAGTCAGAGCTAGGTGTCTGGGCTATACAACTGTCTGGGGAGGGAGGGCATCGTGGAAAGCTGCGCAACGGTGCATCACAAGTACCTGCTTCTGAATGCAGCCTGGGAATCCAGCCCTCCTTTTTATGGTTAGTGAGATATCTTAGGAGACAGGAGCCTACCTTCACTCTCCTGATATTTGCTCCCAGTCACAGGAGCCCAGCACCAAGGACTAGACTTTCCTGACCTATAGGAAAAATAGTTCACCTAATTTAGCACCTTATAGAGTAACTACCCTCTCCCTCCACCCCAACTTGTCCCCACTTCAGCTACTACTGCTTGTCCTCTTGCTCTGAGATTTTTGGTTTCCAGACCATCATAAATTTATAGTGAAAATATTCTCAAGGCAGGAGAATCTCCCCATCCCCACCCTGGACTGAGGAAACCTGGCAGATCTGCTGCTGAGCTAGGATGGGCTCAGGAATTTCCTCACACTTAGATGGTTGGCTTCCCATTTGAAGTCTCAAGATTAGAAATGTTGAATAAGAAATATAAGGTTAAAAAGGAAAAAAAAAAAAAAGAGTTGGCAAAGAAGACATTATTTGTGGATGATATGATTGGATACTTTCCTATACAAATAACAGACAAGTTCAAACATACATTAGGGACCCCATTGACTTGGCAACAAAAATAGAAACAACACCTAGGAATAAGTTCTTAAGAAACATGTAAGATCCATACAGAGACTGTTTTAAACACGATTGAAGCACTTCTTAAGACTTAAATCAATGGAAAGATACACCTCGTACTTGGGCAGGGAGCCACAATACTGTAAAGATGCCAATTTCCCCTACATAATTTAATAAGTGCAATATAATCCCAATAAAAATATCAGAATTTCTACTGAAATTAGATAAGCTGATTCTGAAGTTCATATAGAAAAATAAGCATTTAGGAATAGCCAAGAAATTTTTGAAACAGATGAGTAACAGGAGTAGGGGGACCAGCCCTACCAGATATGAAAACACATTAGAAAGCCATAAAAATAAAATATTTGGTACTGGATCATGAACAGGAAGACAGATCAATATAAAGTCATGGGCAGTTCATAAACAGACTCACATAAATTCATGTAGGTATGAATTTATCATGTAATAAAGGTGGAATTCAATTTTTATTTTAAAATGGATTTTTCAATAAATGAGATTAGAACAACTAGGCAACCATTTAGGAGATAAAACAAAACAAAATAAAACTTGTATCCCTTCCTCACTCCTTACACCAAAACAAATGATACATGTAGCAAAGCTTTAAAAGTTAAAAAAAGTAAATATTGAAGAACTGTTTTACAATTGCAAAGGAAAAATACTTTGCTAAGATAGAAAACCCAGAAGTCATAAAAGATTTGATAAATCTGACTAAATAATGATTTAAACATTTATGTACATCCAAAATTCCATGACAAAATCAAGACACAAACAAACTGAAGAAGATATTTGAAACATATGATGAAGGGTTAATTTCCTTTATATATAGAGAGACCTTGTGTCAACAAATCAGGAAAAGATCTATAGTTTATTAGAAAAATTGGCCAAAAAAAAAAAAAAAAAACCCATGAACAGGAAGATCCTAGAAAAATAAATACAAATAACTTTCAAGTGTATGAAAAATGCTTACCATCACTCTGCATTAAAGACATAAAAATTAATAGATTTCAAGTTTCATCTATGGGCCAAAAATTAAAAAATTCTGATAACTCAGCAATTACCCTTATAGACATATATCTTGCAATTTCACTGCTGCCATATGTTCAACTTATATATAAGGATTATCTCTATGGCATTGATTCTATAACCAACAATTGGAAGTAAACAGTATATCCATCAATGGAGGCTTGCTAGATACATCATGGAGTACTATGCAGCCATTAAAAAGAATGACTTGAATGACACATATCTGTATATTGATACATAGAGGACTATGTCTAAGATTTATCACTATGCTGCATGGTACCAGGTTTAGAAAGAAAAAGATGACCATGTGTACATACTGGTTTGTAGATGCATGAATTAAACTGTTAGAGCCTTCCTACTGGAGAGGTTGGAAGGCTGCCAGTGAGGGGTAGAAGGCAGATTTATTTTCCTACATATACTCTTTGATAGTATTTGAATTTTAAAGCCATTTGTTTAAAACTGCTGAATGATTTATATTTCCTTCCTTCTTTTACAGACTCCCAAATTGTCTTTGACTTTTTTTTGTTATGTCTGCTGATTTGTTCTGGGGCCTTTAGCTACCCGTCTCAGTTTTTCTGTCTGTAAAATGGAATTAATGACACTGGCTGTCTATCTCACGGGTGGCTGTGAGGCTCAAGGGAGAAATGGATGAAAACAGCCTCTGGCTGCCATGAGGTGCTGTAGGATTCAACTGCAGGACATTAGAGATGGCCCATGTTCTGCTCAGCACCTGTCTACTGCATGGCAATGTCCCTGTGGACACACAGGCAAGCTGTGCATCACAGCTGGGTTCTCCAGTGGTGGAAGAATACATGACTCCAGTTATCTGTTAGTTCAGCATTTACTATATAGCACCAAGGACACAGGTGCTAGGAAGAGCCATGATGTTGTTTCAGCACCATCTGAGCTTCAAGAGTATGGTGGCAAATGATGATAATCACAATAATGAAAATCTTCCTGCTTTCAGCTAACCACTTATTTCACGTATAGTAACTCATTTGTTATCCTTGTTTTAAGGGTATGGCCAATGAGCTTTAAAGGGTTGGACCCACTCAAGGGGCCCAGCCAGTAAGGGGCTGAGCTTCCCCACTTGGATGCTGTCACTTCTCTACTCTAGGACTTTTGATGATTCCCTTTGTAGGACCCTGCCATCTCAGTCTGCCTTTTGTGGTCCCCTATAGTCTGTTCTGAATCTAATTTCCCAGTTCTGTCTGACCTGGGCTCTCTTTAAAGCTGGTCTCTGAACTGCCTCTGAACACACCATGCTCATTTCTGCATTGGTGCCTGTTCCTTTGAGCTGCTAACACCTGTAGTCCCACCTCTCTTGTCATCACAGCGTCTTTAAGACCCCTTGTGAGTCAGTTTCACTTCTTCCTTGATACCTTCTCCTCTAACCTAGGTGACTTTTCAGAGAGTGGCAGCCAGCCTCTGGAACGGCTCCCAGGGATCCTCACCTCGTGGTATTCATGCCCTGTGCAGACCCCTCCTGTATTGCATCAGGGCTGGTGTATGTGCCTGATACAGGAAGGCGATGGCATGTGCCTGCCATGGCGAGGCTATAAGAGATGTTGCCACTTTCACCTTGATTTCTCCGGGAACTCTTACTGTGGGGGAAACCACTGTCATGTTGAGAGATAGTTCAGCAGCCCAAGGAGAGGTATGAAGAGGGACTGAGGTCTCCCATCAACAACCAGCACCAACTTGCCACGGATGTGAGTGAGCCACCTTGGAAGCAGGTCCTTCTGTCCCCATCAAGCAGCTCCAGTCACCTTTGGGACTACAACCACATGGGAATCTCTGAGCCAGAACTTTCCAGCTAAGCGGCTCCTGGATTCCTGAGTATAAAATCATGTAGATGAGAGATATTTATTGTTTTAAGCTGCTATGGTTTTGGGGCATTTTGTTATGCAGCAACAGCTAACTAATGTACATTAACTCACTCAACTCCTTTGGGAAGCAGGATGTATTCTTTGGCCTTTGTCCATTTTTTTTTTGCCTGGATTTTGTGTGTGTCATCTTGTATCTCCAACAAAATAGTAAACATCTGTGGTTTAAAATTCCCCTATATCTCCCATCATGGTTACTGGGGTTGGGAACAGCAGGAGAATCCACACTGATTCGCCAGCTTCCTATTTGCAAACAGAAGGCGGGGGTTAACTAAAAGGCTCCAGCACACACACATGCTTCTGGTTTGGCTGGTACCCTCCTAAGTATGCAGACAACTCACACACAGAATGCCTGCAACCTCCCCACCTGAGACCTACAACTCACTGGTACACTGGAGCATTCAAATGCCAGAATTCTCAAAGGTCCCATGGTGTGCCTGACTCACAACCCATCGCCAGGGGTCTCCTGGAGGGAGGGGCAGGAGGGCCTGGAGAGGGCTGTCACTTCTTACTACACTGACTGCTACTGGAGATTTATTTACCGGCCCCACACCCTTTTCAAAGATATTTCTTTCAAAGCCAGAGCGACAGCCTGCCTTTCAGCTTTCCTGACACTCAATTCCAAGTACATGGTACGCTTAATCCCACAGAACAATTTAGGAGCTAAAGAATCATAAAGAAAAATTTCGCGGAGGGAGCTGTTGCTGCTCCTTTGAAAACAGCCCCCGCCCCAGTCTCTCCCCAACCGCCTCCTGGTCCCCAGTCCCCAGAGGTCCATCCCCCGCCACCCGCCCAGGCAGCTTCCCTACAGGCAGCCAGTGGGAGGGCGCGACCCTTCCCCGGCTTCTTCCTCCTCCCACTCTTTCCCAGGCAGGCAGGCTAATTTTTCAAGACTAATAAACACCAGTTGAAGGGAGGAGGAGAGCCCCTTTGTAAAACGGTGTCTAAATAGAGGCAGCTCCACCATTTTTTTCAGCAGGGTGGGTGGAGGTGACCAAAGATACAATTATAACGTAGCCCATCCTCTCCCACACGACCCATTTTAACCAGTGTGTAATAAAGCCCAACTCATCCACCCTCTGATTTGGGTCAAATGAGAGGAATTTTTAGCTTTTCTGGGGAGTTTGTGCCAGGAGGGGAAGCAGAGGGGAGAAGGAGGAGGGAAGGAATAAACAAATATGCTACAGTTCTCTGGAAGAAAGGAAAGGCAGGGCATGCAGGGAGCAGGAACGGGGATGGCCACCCTTCACTTCCGCCAACTGAGTCCCTCTTTCCATGGTAGCCACCTAGCTTCCAAACCTTGGCTGAGACTAAGGTCTCCCTCTTCCTTGCTCCTGACTCAGTGAATCAGCTTTCACTGTGGGCGCCCAGGGCACATCTCCTTTGCTCCTCCTGCCTGCCTCCTGCTGGTTCTCTTGACCTTCCAATAACTGGAAGATGTCACCAGTGTGCCCAACTCCCACCAGCCTGGCCTTGCCCATTCCACCTCCTCAGCTAAAATGCCATCCCCTCCCAACCTCCTCACCCTACCCCACCTTCATTGGGTGAACTCTTGCTCATCCTTTAAGACTTGGCCCAGGTGTCACCTCCTCCAGGAAACCTTCCTGAATTAGGTGCCTGTCCTTTATGTTCCCATCCTTCCCTCTCTCCTAGTCCTCACCACGTGGAGATGTAAGTGCAAAATGGGTGCTATTGTGATGGGCCTGGGGAGAGGAGGGAGAAATAGCTCTGGGATGTAAGGTGCTGGGGATGGGGTCAGCAGACCACAGTGGGTGCCGCAGGTTGAGTGTTGGGGGATCAGGCACGCCCGCAGCAAAGCTCAACAGAGGAAAGGGTCATGAGGAAGCTTTCCTGAAACAGACAAGAGTAGGATAAAACAAAGGTTGGATCATTTACACATTCCCCGGGAAAAGGTCATTGCTTCCTTTACACTTTCACCCCAACACTCATTGTGGTCTGTGCACTGGGGGGCCACCCACCTGGTATACTCCCACCTGGAATGCTTGGCCTCATCTTTCCTTTGTTAGGGATGCTCTCACTCCTTTACCCTTGCGTCTCTCTTCTCCCTCCACTAGTCCTGAACACTCACTGAGCCCCTCAGGCAGCTGGGGACAGAGCAGGAGGCCTTTAGGCCCACAAGCACCCCCAATTCCATCAGCATGCTCAACAATGAGTTTCACGCACATACATGTATGGCCAGCTTCCAAATGCAGATGGGATTAGAATCGATTCAACACAAATGTAAGTAAAATGATTATGGAATCACCCAGGGTGGGGGTGCAGCCAAGCAGGGTCCCATGACGTATTTTCAGCTCCAAAAAGGATGGTTATTTTCAAAAGCATGGAGCCCACAGGACAGGAATGTAAGTTCCTTGAGAATGAGAATGAGTTGCTTCTCTGTACCTTTCACAGAGTGGAGCCTGGAGGTTCACATCACTGGGCATTTGGTATAATGTTTGTTGAGTGACTTGTTGAGCACAGATGGGCCTATTTACCTTGAAATAGTCAGTTTCACCTCTACTTTCAAAAGGAGGAAATGACCTGGGAGCATCAGTAACAAAGAATGGCAAAGCCCTCAGTAAATAGCAAATGCTGATGTGTGCTCTGTGGGCCTGGGCACATAGCGCACCTCTGTTCTCACGTGTGGCAAGAAGGGCAAAGTGCTAAATCAGAAAATTTACAGGGAGCTAAATCTCCCAAGGAAAACATGGGAGAGTTTTATTTCTTCTGATTAAACAATTTATAAATCAGGATAAAAAGGATTTCCTCTGAAAACCTTTGTCCCAATATTGCTTCAATATTGCTATAACTTCAAAACATAACAAAGACAGCCACTGCGAAGCATGCCATTGTGTTCCTGAGGGTTCCTCATGTGACAGATGAGGGGACACCTTTAAGGGGCTTGATCCCCAGGAGGGGAGAGGAGAGCACTTCCCTCTTCCTCTCTCCAGGGAGGACCTGGATTAGCGGGAAGCATGAATCATGCTCCATTTCCATGCTGTGGGCCCACTGTATCACTTCGGTGCTCAACACAAGATCCTGTCACAGTCAGAACCCCTGAACACTAAGCATGTCAAGACACATCTAGAGCTGCTTTAATTTCATGCATCCTCTCTTGAGCACCCACTGTGTACCAAGTATTGAACTGGGCTCTTTTATACAAATTACCTCATTTGATCCTTATGCTAGCCCTTTGAGATAATTATTTTTACCCTCATTTTCCTAGGAGGAGACTGAGACCAGGAGTGGCCAAGTCACTTATCTCAGGACTGCAGTAAGTCAGTGGCCTGTTCCATTCTAGAACATCTGAGAGCATCCAAAGGCTGAAAACTGGGATAATTCATGGGTGGCAGAGCTAGAAATGCCATCTGCAAATGTCTGAAAAAGGCCTTAGGATGTCAGAGGTGGACAGGGCCTTTTATGGTTGAGGATGCTGAGGCACAGAGATGTCAAAGTGTCTACCTGGTTGTGGCAGAAAGCACAGCTTGAGCTCTTAGGCATGGCCAAGATGCTTGTCCTGTCCTGGCACAGGGAGCCACCGTGACTGTGCTGGAACCCGCATTTTGCCTTCACCTGCTCAGTTCTCCATTCAGGATGGAGGCCCTGGCATTAGTGGGTGGGAAAATGTCTGTGATTGCCAGCCAGTACCCCAGAAAGGATTACAGAGACACCATTCTCACCCCTGAGATTACCCTCCCTCCTTCTCACCACCCAAGCCAAAAGGTGAGACCAACATATCTTGGTTTTCCCAGGACTTTCCTGGTTGAAGCATTGGAAGTCCTGCATTCTGGGAACTCCCTCTGTCTTAGGCAAGCTGGGATGGTTGGTCACCCTCATTCATCTCCACCTCCTTGTATGCGCCACCCACCTCCGCTGCCCTTAAGGATCATGTGACCCCAGATCCACTGGACAAACAGCGCAGGGGCTTTTTCCCCCAGCCCACACCCCTTGAGGTCCTGCCCTGCCCCATTCAATGCCAGAGGAAGAGTTCCTGCTGTCACCAGGGATTGCTCAACCTGGGCACCTTCGTAATTCTCCTGTGAGGAGGCAGCCCTCTGCCCTGGGGCTCCCGGAGGGATCCAGGGCAAGGAGGAGCAGAAGGTAGGGAGACAGAACGTAACAGAACCAGGAAGAAAGGCAGGAGGGGAAGTTAATGAGATTTAAACAGGGAGAAAAGGGAGGAGAGGGAAGCAGGGAAAAGGAAGGTGTGGAAAAAGGAGAGAAAGGAGGAGAGGTGACAGTATGTGTTATAGAAATAAAAGAATGCCCAATCGCCAGGCCAGCTTTCTCAACAAGAAGTGGTCCAGGTTTTCAACAGATGTTCACTGTGCAGAGACGTCTTGAGAGTTGTATGGGGCTGTGGGGATTATGTGGTCAATCCTAATTTTGCAGATGTCGAGAAAACTAAAGCTTATAGGACTGGAATGTAAGAGCATCCATGGTAGAAATCATGCCAAATGCCTTTTTTGTACCAAACCCAAAACTTCCATGATATCTCTGCATTTATATTTAATTTATAATTAATTAATAATTAAATATTTATTAATGAGGACAGTGACAATAGTGATATTGATCTCTGGCAATCCAGTCCTCCTCCTAAGCATGTCTTTCTGAGTAAATGTCAGCACAAAGTTGTATAATTATCTTGGAAATTTGGGCAATATGGCCATGAAGAATGAGAAGGTGGTCTCAGTCCACTGGGAAACAGAAGCAGGGTTGGCTCCATGCATAAGGAGCTGATGGACGGGGTAACTGGAGGACACCCCACTAAGCTCTGCCCATTCTAAAGTATATCTCTTCCACCAGCCTGGTGTGATGCCATCTACTTTGCCATTCCAACCACTGGGAATTCCCACTAGGGGAGGTCTTAACAAGAAGCTCTGCTAGTGGAAACCACTAAAGCCATTTTTATCCTGTATCCAAGTTATTTCAGGATTTCTGGGCTAGTCCTATAGAAGTACTTGTGAGCTCATCATGTCAATGACTCGTCTTCTTGGAAGATACAGGGCACCTTTCCCATTGGGCCCACTGTCTGTGCCTGTGAGTTGAGGCAAGAAGAATGGCAATAGGCCAGGTGTGGTGGCTCATGCCTGTAATCCCAGCACTTTGGGAGGCTGAGGTGGGTGGATCACCTGAGTTCAGGAGTTCAAAACCAGCCTGAGCAACATGGCAAAACCCCATCTCTACAAAATATACAAAAATTAGCTGGGCATGGTGGCATGCACCTGCAGTCCCAGCTACTCAGGAGGCTGAAGTGGGAGGCTCACTTGAGCCTGGAAAGTTGAGGCTGCAGTGAGCTGTCTTCACACTACTGCACTCTAACCCAGGTGACAGAACGAGACTATCTCAAAAAATAAAATAGAAAAAAGAAGAATGGCAATAGGAACAAGGAGAAGAAGGTGGTCCCAAGGCAGGGAAGGCAGGAGCAGGATGTAGGCTAAAGTGGAATCTAGAAGTTCTGCTCTAGAGAAAAATGGCAGGCAAAGGCCTGGAACAAAGCAACAAAGCCCACAGAGGGATTCTCGAAACACTGCCTCCCTCCTTCAGGGTGCTCCCAAGCTCCCACCGCTCCACTCAAGGAAAGGACTCTGCAGTCACAGACTTTAACCACCAAACATCTACCATGTCCTTTTGGTTGGGAGAGGCCCTATGAGGACAGTTTTGATGGTAGGAAGAGGACTCTGCCTCCCATTGAGGAAGAGGGGCCTCCTTCCACTGCCAGCGCCCCTGCAGGGCAGTGAGCTCATGCGCACATAGCGCTAGGCCCAGCTGGCTGGACCCTGATGCCAGGACCTTGAATCTTGAGTGAGTAACAGTTAGCAGCAGCAGTTTGTGTTGCTTATTTGCAACTATGAACTTTGAATGACATAAATGTTGGGCATACCTGAATACCAGAGCCTTGCTGGAGATACACAATGAATATCTCTCTCTCTGTCTCTCACACACATGCACACACACCTGAGAAAGCCCATAGTAAAGAAACCTGTTTAACTTTGTTTAACTCTGCATTTCCCAAACTTGTTTAATCTTTCTGCTTTGCCTAACACCTTTTAATATCCTGCAGAACTGGTGTGACAAGCACACCTTCGGGGAACACTCGGGTAAAGCCGTGCTTTCCAAACTTTTTCAGTCATGGAATTTGCAGAGAAACAATATTTTTATGGCACAAAGGAACTGGAAGGCTCTCAGGAGGTTGCTGGGCTGTTCAGTTGACAAGAGGGGTGAAGGGGCAAAACCACTGGTTGGGAAGCTCTGGACCAGAGGACAGAGCCCTCTGGGATACAAGCCTGGAGGCCTGACCTCTTGCCCTGGCTCTGGTGTGAAGCAGCCTCCATGAGGTCACACAGGTAGCTGTGGCATCCCAGGGCCTCCTCTGCTGTACCACATAGTTTCCCTGTAGGGTCGTAGGGGAAGTGGTCTTATCAGAGGATGCCTGCTTTCCCCTAACAGAAATGAGGGGGCAGAGTTGCGCAGCTCACCTTCCAATCCATCCCCAACCCTGGAATTAGCTCAGGGTCGGGACTTGCCAGCTCTGTCCTCTCTGCTCACCCCTCCTTCTCCTTCCCAATAAGTTCTGGATCCAGTCACATTAGGCAGTGCATGGAAGCTTCTTGTGTGAGGAAGCCCACCCATTTGGAGGTCTTCTGTCTCTGCCATGTGGTATCTGCTCTCTCCTTCATCTGCCAGCCAGGCATCATCTCCTAACCTTCGGCTTCCATGCTGTTCACCTTGAGGCCCCATAATCCTTGCTGGCATCCCTGGGGACTGGCCTAGTGCCCACCCTGGCTCCACCAGCCTTGGTTTGCAGCCCTGTCTCTAAAGCCCCTATCTGCCCACAGCCTGCCTCAGCCAGACTCTTTGGATCACAATCTCTGGCTAACATCACATGCATATTTCAGAGGATCTGTACACCCCACGGATGTGGGTGCTGCCAAGCCCTGGGGGTGCGGAGGTGGGGGTGATGTGTTTCTAACAAGATCAACTATTATAACTGGGCTTTGATTTAAAGCAAAATCTATTTCACAAGCCATATTTAATGCTGAGTGAGAGGCGAGTGTGCAGAGACCATATCTGTAGATTATGGCATTAAGCGTGCAAATGCAAGCATAGATGAAGCAGCTACAAAATTATAGATAACAACGGGACCTGGATATAAATCCAGGGAGTTGGCAGCCACTGGGAGGCCTCCCAACTCTCCCCTCTACTTAGAGGCTGAGTCAATTTATAGCTTCCCCGTTCCCTGTTCCTGAGATCTTCAAATGCAAGTCTACAGGCCTGAGAAATGCTGGGCATGTTCAGAAGTGCAGAAAAAGGCACTTCTCTTTAAGCTCTCACTGTGTTTGCCATTTTGAGTGGAGGAGAAGGAGCAGCCACTAGACGTTAGGAGTCTTGGTTTAAGACCTAGCTCTGCCAGGCATGGTGGCTCACGCCTGTAATCTTAGCACTTTGGGAGGCCAAGGTGGGCGATTGCCTGAGTTCAGGAGTTCGAGACCAGCCTGGGCAACACAGTGAAACCCTGTCTCTACTAAAAATACAAAAATTAGCCAGGCATGGTGGCATGTGCCTGTAGTCCCAGCTATTCAGGAGACTGAGGCAGGAGAATTGCTCGAGCCCAGGAGGTGGAGGTTGCAGTGAGCCAAGATTGTGCCATTGCACTCTAGCCTGGGTGACAGAGCAAGACTCCGTTTCCAAAAGAAAAAAAAAAAAAACAACAAAACACAAGAAAAAACCTAGTTCTATAGTTCTATAGCTCTATAGCTCTATTCCCTGCCAAAATGCATGACTTGGAAAGGGTGGTTAACCTCCTGGAGTCATAGCTTCCCTCTGTAAGTGAAGGAGCTGGATTTTACCTTGAAGATCCCTTCATAGTTTTATAATTTACGCGTCCATGATAAATAAAACAGCAATGGAGGAACCAGCTATGAAACTCTGGATGAGTTGTTGACCACTCCTCTACTTCCCTTATTTGGAAAATCAGGTGTACAATGGTTAATCTTACATGTCAACTTGGCTAGGCCATGGTATCCACATACTGGGTCAAGCAGAAATAGAGGGAGTTGTAAATTATCTTTAGAGGAGATTAACATTTAAATCAATAGACTTTCAGTAAAGCAGATGACCTTTTAGAAGGTAGATGGGCCTCATCCAATCAGTTGAAAGCCTTAAGAGAAACAGACTGAGGTGCCCAGAGGAAGAGGTAACTCTGTCCCCACAGTCAAGCTGCAACATCAACTCTCCCCTGGGTCTCCAGTCTGCTAGCCTGCCTTGTAGATTTTGGACTTGTCAGCCCTTACAATTGCATGAGCCAAGTCTGTAAAATAAATCTCTCTCTCAGTTGGGCGCAGTGGCTCATGCCTGCAATCTCAGCAATTTGGTAGGCCGAGGTGGGCAGATCACCTGAGGCTGGGAGTTTGAGACCAGCCTGACCAACATGGAGAAACCCTGTCTCTACTAAAAATATAAAATTAGCTGGGCATGGTGGTGCATGCCTCTAATCCCAGCTACTTGGGAGACTGAGGCAGGAGAATCACTTGAACCCGGGAGGCAGAGGTTGCAGTGAGCTGAGACTGCACCATTGCACTCTAGCCTGGGCAATAAGAGTGGAACTCCGTCATAAATCGATCGATCAATCAATCAATCAATCAATCTCTCCCTCTCTCTCTCCTTTTCCACCTCTCCATCCTGTTGGTTCTGCTTCTCTGGAGAACTCTAATACAACTTGGTTAGATGAATTCACTGGCACTCAAACTTGAGCCTTGTAAGTCTATTTTTTTTTGAGATGGAGTCTAGCTCTGTCGCCCAGGCTGGAGTGCAGTGGCGCAATCTCGGCTCACTCCAAGCTCTGCCTCCCAGGTTCATGTCATTCTCCTGCCTTAGCCTCCCAAGTAGCTGGGACTACAGGTGCCCGCCACCACGCCTGGCTAATTTTTTGTATTTTTTAGTAGAGACAGGGTTTCACCGTGTTAGCCAGGATGGTCTTGATCTCCTGACCTTGTGATCTGCCCACCTCAGCCTCCCAAAATGCTGGGATTACAGACGTGAGCCACTGCGCCTGGCCAAGCCTTGTCTAAGTCTTAACCCAGGCTACACATCAGACACCTCAGAAGCTGTTAAAAAAAAAACAACCAGCATCTAGACTCCAACCCCAGACAAGTTGAATTAGACTTTCTGGAAATGGAGCCTGGGCATCAGTGTTTTAAAACTCCCTAGGGCCTCCCCATGTGCAACCCAGGCTGAGGGCCATGGCTTCTCAGAGGAAACAAGTCACTTTGGAGCTTACTAGAAATGTAAATTTCCTGGGCCCCATCCAGGACCTATGAATCAGAACCTTTGGGCAGGCTCCTGGCATCTCCAGACTTAACAAGCTCCCCAGCACATTGCTCAGCTGCTCTCTAAAGTTCGAGGGCTCTGAGCACGGGCCATCTCTCAAGGCCCTTTTCACCTTCACAATGTGCACACTATTATGGTCAGAATTTGGGGGCCAGAATATACTGTCTCCTCTGAGGAGGGGGTCAAGGACATCGTAGTGGGAGAAACCAGCAGGGCTCCATGATTCGAGAAGAGAACAAGCTCTTTCCAGAGCTCATGGAGCAAGATGAACTCAGCATCCTCCCAGTCTCTACTAAGGGCATGAGGCACCTGCCAGGTAGGCCGCCTCTGCTCCCGGAGGGTATGTGCGGCCTCCAACCACCTTGGTACCCCCGGCCCCAGGGCAGCCAGGGCAGGGCACAGAGTAGGTGCTCATGCATTGCTGGACTGACTGAATCAATGAGCATACTGTCCCACAGTCACTGGGCCCATCCCTGTCCAGGTGTTCCTGTGGGTGGCACACCTCTTGCCTTTCTCAATTCTCATCACAATTGGAAAATGCCCTTCCCTTCCTTGTTGTTTCATATCCTAGGCATTCTCCAGGGTCCAGCTGACACCTCTCCCTTTGAAGGATCTCCCGATTCTTCTCTTCCCTCTGCTGTCTCTCATTACTGTTCCTGACCGGATTTACAGTCAAGCCCAGATTGCTGCCTTGTGTGGTCCTTGAGTTATTTCTCCCTTTCTTCTGTGTCTTCCCCTGGACTGTGAGCAGACAGAGGACAGGCTGGGCACATGGCAGGGAGGTGTGAGAGCTTGAGAGCTCACAGAACATGCCCAAGACACCTGTGCTTTGTGGTTCAGCAGAGGATCAAGAAAGCAAGTCGGGCCCCTCTATCCTCTCCCACCCCCTCCCCATGTATTCGGAGCCTCTACTATCATGAGCAAGGCTTTGTGCTATAACTACATCATTTTAGACCCTGTTCCTTCCAATTCCAGGGATATGCTCTTAACCACTGGAGTGGTTAACACTGTGAGTGGAGCAGAGGAATGGTGTTTTTGTCTTTGAGAAAGGCAAGGATGAAGGGCAGGATTTGAGCCATGGTGGTAGATCAGAAAGAAGAACTGGTAACAGGCTTAGGGAGCAAAATGGTAGGGAAATGGCTTCAGGGGAGTCAGGCCTGGCCCCTGGAGAGGGAGGAGAGAGAAGGGCTAGGCTCTTTATGTACATGCTGTTCATGGGGCCTGGTAAGATTCCTGGAATCACTAACCTGTTTCACAGGTGTGGCAATTGAGCCTTTCAGAGCTGAAGTAACTCACCCAAAGCATCCGTGCTCTTGTGTGGCAGAGCCAGAAGTCAAATCCAGGTCTCTGTGACCTCAAGGGGCACCAAAGTAAGGTATCAAAAAGGCAGAAAGGGACTTATCCCTTCAGTCACTCAGCAAAAGCATATTAAGCAGGTCTGTGTGCCGGGCATTGCCAAACACATAGCACTGAATAAAAGTGTCAGCCACGATGAGTTCACAGCCTACTGACTGAGGAGTGAAATGCCTTAGACCATGGCATCCTGGAGGATGACTACCTGCCTGGTTCTGGAGTCATCCTCACCAAAGCTTTGAAGCCTGAATCCCAGCTGTAGGCTGGTCTCTGGCCTTCAGCTGTGAAAGCCATTCAGATACTGCCATCCAATGGTGCCATCTGGAGAAAAGGATTGGTGCTATTTTGCTAGTCCAGGTCAAGAGGAGCAGGAGTAAGAAGGGGAAGAAGACTGCCTCCATCTCAGTGGATATTTGCCAAGGGCCCCCACAAAACTGGGAAGAGCTTGCCCCATTTCAGTGTGGGTGCCATACCTTTTCCAGCACAGGGTTCTCCTAGAGAAGGGAAATCCCGCATCTGAAACAGTGCCAAGGAGGCCGTAGTTTACATCCACACTCCCCATTCACTGCTCCCTTAAACATCTGCAGTGACTAGAAACCCAGCAAAGCCACCAAGAGTGACAGGCATCTGTACATGTTGGGGGAGGGAGTGCAAACATGCCGCTCTTTAGGGCATGAAGAGTCTATAGATCCAGAGGCCTCCCCAGCCCACCCCATCCTGCCCTTCCCATGTTTCTGCTTTGATCCTTTCCTTAGCTTCCTTTTGAGGCTGATTTTTCCCCCTTTCCCACTGAACTGTCCCTGGGGTCCCAGCCACTGTCAAGACCCAGCCCAATGCAGCAAAAATTCCCATCAGATAATATGTTGAGATTTCAGATTCAGAAATCACTTTATGTTGTATCCACTTTTCCCCAGCAGAGTCTAAAGTTCTTAAGGGGAGGGAGCATGTCATACTGCTTTTCACATCTACAGCACAGTGCCTAGGACACAGTAGGAACTTAATATGTGTATGATAAATGACAGTTTCACAACAGCTATGTATTTCCAGAGACTTCAGATGCAATAAAACATCATTTACACAAAGGCACTACTGCCATAGGTACTATTTAGAAGATCCGGGAGGTATTGTGATTACCCAGGGGTCCACTTTAGGAACATAATGATGACATTAGAGTCTCTAAAAAACTTCTGGGCGTTTGTAATTTTGAGTAAAGCAGCATGGATGACTCAATAACAGAAAAACCCCAACAACTCAACTCAAAACTGGGTAAAGCACTTGAATAGACATTTCTCTAAAGAAGACATACGAATGGCCCAGTAAGCACATGAACAGATGTTCAACATCACTATTAGGGAAGAGTAAGTGAAAACTACAGTGAAATACCATCTCATAGCCATTAGGATGGCTACTGTCAAAGAAACTAAATAACAAGTGTTGGTGAGGATGTAGAGAAATTGGAACCCTTGTGCCCGACTGGTAGGAATGTAAAATGCTGCAGCTGCTGTGGCAAACACTAGGGAGGTTCTTCAAAAAATTAGACATGGAATTACCATAGGATCCAGCAATTCTACTTTTGAGTACATAATCAAAAATAATTGGAAACAAGAACTCGAACAGATATTTGTACAAGCCCATTCATAGCACTATTCACACTAGCTCAAAGGTGGAAACAATCCGAAGTCCATCAGTGGATGAATGGGGAAACCAAATGTGATATATACACACAACAAAACATTATTCAGCCTTAAAAAGGAAGGAAATTCTAACACCTGCTAACACATGGAAGAACTTTGAGGATATCAGGCTAAGTGAAATATGCCAGACATAAAAGGACAAACACTGATTCCACTTCTGTGAAGTACCTGGAATAGTCCAATTCATAGAGACGACAGAATGGTGCTTACCCAGGAATGGGGGCAGGGAGATGTGGGGAGTTAGTGTTTAATGGGGACAGAGTTTCATTTGGGATGCTAAAGAAGTTCTGGAGATGGCTAGTGGTGATGTTTGCATTACACTGTGAAGACACTTACTGTTACTGAATTATATACCTAATGGTGAATCTTATGTTACGTATAATTTTACCACAAGTGAATGAATGAATGAAGCATGAATGAATGAATGAAGGCTGCATGGGGTATGAGGAAAGCAATTGACCATTGCAACCCGACAGCCATGATTTCTAGTCCTAGATATGTGAAACTGAGTTGACACTCTACTTCATTTAATTTCAAGTCTGTTGTCTGTAAAATGGGGTAAGAAGACCCCAAAAGGGGATAAATATACCTATGCTACAAAAGGGAGTCAAGGGTTAAATGAGATAGTATATGAAGCCTGGAGCTCAGGGCCAGGAGACTCCTCCAATCTTTCACCCTTCCCCCCTTCTCCCTGGGTGGCTGCATCCATTGACCAGGTTGGCCTCAGGCGCCAACCCCAGCTCACCTTTCCCAGGTCGATCTGCAGCCTCCTTCCCATGTCCCACTCCTGAAGGAGGGCCGCCAGCTTCCTGCGACTCAACAGACAGACACAGGGGCAGGAGGCCAAGCTTCGCAGTGTCTCCCTGGGGCGCTTGCAACAAGCAAACAAGCAAAGACTGAAATGGGGAAGGTAGAGTTTCACGCTCTGTGGGAAGTTTGTGGCAGAGATATTTTTAGGAGGGGAGAAGGTGGGAGATATTTTTAGGATGGGATGCTTTTCCCATGGCTCCTCCAAGCCCACCTCCCTGTGGGGAACTGAGGAAAGGTAGCACTAAGAGCCGTCTGTGATGGAGGAGGCAGCCAGCACTGCTGGGGAGGAGGCAGCTGCTCTCTGCTTCGTCTTTGGCCTGGGACCCCAGATGTTTGACCCTGGCCAGCCCCCTGCTGGCCTCCCTGACAGAGCCACTTCCCTTTTGGGAGTACAGCCTGGAGTTCCCTTCCCCCTCCAGGCCACAGCCTCACTCTCCCTTAGGATGACCTGAAAGGGAAGTTTATAAGAGGAAAAGGAATGAACGGGATCCTATTTAACAGCACATGCTGGGCGGAGGAACTTCCTGACAGGAACCAATGTGGAAACCAGGCCCAGTTTGGCCATGGAAAACTGGTTTGGCTCAGAACTGGCCAGAGTGGACAGGAGACCTTGGGCAGCTGCACATCGCAATTAAACTGGACTTGTCCGACTTCGCTTTCTTTCTTGTCCCCTCTAAGCAAGCAGACACTATAATAATCTGCACACCACAGGGGGTGTGCAGATTATTTTTTTAAGTCTAGGGGAAAGAAACCCCACCCTCATTTAGGTCCCAGAGACATACAGGGCTACTGGCTGGGCTCGGCAAATCAGGAACAGATGTAGGCAGCGGAGCAGGGCCAGGCGAGCAGAGCCACTGCCACCAGGCACCCAGCCTGAGTCACCCTGGCGGGGAGGGCGGGCGGCGATAGGCAGGGGTGGCCATCTTTATTTGTGGGCTTGGGTGTGGGGTGCAGGAAACAATGCAAACAGAAGAGTCCCCGGGGCTGGGACAGGCGCAGGGGTGCGGGCAGGTACGGACAGGCTCCCAGTGACTGCTCTTCTGGGCCAAAGGATTAAAACACGGCCCTGAGTCTGAACAGGGAGAAGACGCTGCTCCTCCCTCAGCCTCTTTCTCTCCTTCCCCTGCCCTCCCTCTCTCCCCACCCAAGGAGACCTTATTTCCAGGGCTAAGTCTGGCTGTGGCTGGCTGGCTGGCCTCCGCCCTGGCTCCCCAACCCCTCTCTTTAAGGGCCAGGCTGTCCTGTGGCTGGTGGCTGGCAGGAGAGGCCTGGGGTGGACGTTTCAGCCCTTGCTCCCTGAGTTCCTGCACAAGACCATATCCTCTCTCCTCAGTTCTCCCTTTTCTTTCCTCACTCTGATTTGTCCCCTATAGACTCCAAAAGAAATATAAGCTTCTCAGGGGGCCCTGTCCCTGCCCCTCAGGCCCCAGCCAGGCTTGCAGTCGGTATTCAGTCCTCGTTATGATCTTTTTTTTTTTTTTTTTTTTCAGACGGAGTCTCGTTCTGTCACCCAGGCTGGAGTGCAGTGGCATGATCTCAGCTCACTGCAACCTCCATTTCCCAGGTTGAAGCAATTCTCCTGTCTCAACCTCCTCAGTAGCTGCGATTACAGACGCATGCCACCACATCTGGCCAATTTTTGTATTTTTAGTAGAGACGGGGGTTTCACCATATTGGTCAGGCTGGTCTTGAACTCCTGATCTCAGGTGATCTGCCTGCTTCAGCCTTCCAAAGTGCTGGGATTACAGATGTGAGCCACCACACCTGGCCCATTATGACCTTTTCTAAGGTCACCCTCCATTAGGGGGATAGTCATTTCTGAGATATTGCTTTTTCCTTCATATAATACAGCCCCTTGCATGTGAGGAGCAGGGACCTCCCCTGCCTCCGTGGCCCTTTGGCCTGGCACACAGTAGGTGCTCAGCAGGTGACTGTCATAGGAATGGATGAGCACCACTGGGCACCAAGGGAAGCATCAGAGAGAGCCCAGCAGCTCAGAACCGCACAGCCCTGTGTGGGCAGCTATGTGCTGAGGCTGCTTCTTCGCACCTTTCTTGTGTGGAGAGGAGGGCTTTCATGATACCCTCAGACCAACTGGAGATGGAACTCTGGGACAGAGTAACTTGTTGTTTCCAGCCCCTACAAACTCTCCAGTGACAGGATAAAGAGAAAAGTAAGGGCCTCTTCTCAAAGGTGCTCTCTATGGCCGAGCAGAGAAAACAGAATCAAAGCATTTTTTAGCTGGACGGTTCCAGAGCTCTGCAGCCTGGCAAACACAGAGGAAAAATGGCAGGATCAAGGACGCTTGGCTTAAAGGAATGGACACCCAGCTCTCCTGCTGTCCAGGGTCCTTTCCATTCAGTGATGTTTTTGTGATGGGTCACATACTTATTAACATACTGGCACCTTTTGTTTTTTAATTCTCAAATTTCCCTTGATCCTTTGACTCCTCTAGTTAATTGAACTCACATCTTTGCCAGCATCAAAATAGGTCATCTATCAAAGTGCACAGAGAAGAGGGAGGTGGCACAAGGTACAAGGAGAGAAAAGAGGCGTTTGACAATTTTCCCAGGATACAGGCTTCCATGTGTTTTCTCAACTCTGCCTCCCCTACCCACAGTGCTACAGGTATTAGCATGAAGAGGATGCATTTGAGCTTCATCAATGTGCTGGGTAGATGGCACTGCCAAACAGCTCCTCAAAACAAACTGGTTTCCACTTGGTCATTTCTCCCCTCCCAAATGCCCTTCCTGTTCTATGGGAGAGAAAGGACATAAGCTCTTCAGTCTTAGCTGCAGCTCCGCTCACTCTTATCCGAAGAGGCTGGTGATGCAACAAAGGGCTTCAAGCCCAGTGCCCAATAAGGAGAAGCCAGATGGAAATGGCAACAGCCAGCCCAGAGAGGAAGAACATGCTAGAACCTCCCCAGGATCTGTTTGATGCCTGGAGTTCCAGGAAGCACAAAGCAGCCCTTCTTCCCTCACCGTGGGCTTGGCTGAGATCATCGGCGCAGCGATTGCACAGTTTTGGGTTGACTGATTCCTCCTTCTGCCTCCCCACTCCCAGGATGGCATCTGAGGGCTTCCCCTGCAGCTGCAGGGACAGCAAGAACCCTCAGGCCTCTTTCCGGGTGGAGGAGGGGCAGGCGACTCTTTTCTACCTTTTCCCAGGTAGAAAGGTAGAAATGACATGACACAGGTCAGCGTCATCCTCCCTGCAGCTGAAAGGGAGAGTGTTCAGGTTAAACAGAGGAGCCTTCAGAGACCCCACCCGCTCTGTCCACTAATCTCCCAGAATGTCCAGAAATCAGAAACACCAGTTGAAGATGTCCCACCCTCCCAAACCCGCTCTCCTAGGAGCTCACAGCTCTGTTCTCAGGCTGAACATATAATCCATCTACGTGCACCTAAGACAGCGCCTCTTGGCACGTAGTACTGGGTGCCACAGAAATGTTTGTTCCCTCACTCCACCCTCCCTTAACTCGTTCCTCCCCAGCGCCTGCTCAGGCAAATTCAGCAAATGCCTACCTAATGAAGGCGTTCTATGAGATGGGATCCGGGCAAGGTGCTACAGGAATGAAAAATAAACATGTTTCTTGTCCCCAAGGCAGAGGGATAATGAGGCCCCACTAAATGAGCCGCTTCTATGTTTCTAGTGCCTTGTGAGGCACTTTACTCCTGTGACCTGACTTCAGTTTTCACAGCAATGCTAGGAGGCAGCTAATCAGTCTCTTAATTTTATTTATGAGGAGACTGAGACTCAACAAGTAAAGGAAGGAATTGACACTCTTGTAGTTGTAACAGGTTCTTTATAAATAACCACAAGGTATAATGTGGTAAGGACCTGGAAAAGAAAAATGGAAAGTGCTGGGTGCCCAGAGGAGGGTAAGGGAAGGGAGGTGGGGGGTTTCCAATGGGCAAAGGGCCACCAGCAGTTCTATATCCAGGCTATATCTAGGACACTGGTCCCAAATAGAAAAGCAATTTTTAAATATCCAGGACACTGACCCCAAATATTTCCTGCTTTCCTTGCCAGCCACTTGCCAGCCACTGAGATTGTAGTTGAGTGGTTGCCCACACGACTAATTTCCAAAGCACAGAAGATGCAAGAACCCCACGGGCAGGCTGCAGGGTGAGGGGCTCTGGGCTTGGCAGGAGCCTAGTTCAAGTTCCTGATGGGCTTTGTCCTCTTGACCTACGGAGCCCTTGGGACAGCTATTATGAGGGCTCCACAGGGAACCTTCTGGACTTGCATGTTGGAGCCAGGGGTCCCAAAATGCACTGCTCTGCTGAGAACCCATGGGACTGCAGGAGAATGCAGTCATTATGCCCTGTCCAAAGCCCGAACCATGATCCCTTTTCCAACAAATCTAATTCAATCAAGGAAGAAGCTTCAACTAAGTACTAACTTGGCTTTAACACTTCCCCATAACTTCCTACCTGTTTCTGAACTTGGCCAAGACAGCACCTAAGTTCCCCTCCAGCAAAGGTCACAGGAACAGAATAGAAAGAAATGCACAATATGTTGTTACATGAAAAAAAAATTCCTCCTCTATGATTTTTTTCTTATTCTAAAGGCAATACAGTCTCTCTTAAAAAATCAGAAAATCCTGCAGGGGTGGAGTGGAGGAAATGGAGAGATGATGGCTAGAGGGTACAAACTTCCAGTTATGAGTAAGTTCTGGAGGCCTAATAAAAGTCATGGTGACTATACTTAATAATAAGGTATGGTATACTTGAAACTTATATACTCTCCAGACACACACACACAAAGGTAACTATGTGAGTGGAGGTGGTAATAAAGACGGTGAGATGGGGGTGGTGCTTAAAAACACCCTACTGGTGATTCAATACGGAACTCCCCCAGTACGCTCATACCCCAAACTCCCTGTCATTGAGAAACCCTGCAATAAACACACAAAACCAGGGAGTGAGGAAGGGCGTGTGGGGCACACCCCACCCAACTTGGCAAGTCTGAGCCTAGTGCAGGGCCTGGCATGGAGCAGCTGCTTAAAACACTTGTTGAATGAATGAACAGAGAAGTGAAGTGACAAAGGACAGTCAGGGCACACGGAAGGTCACCAAAGAGGGTAGCAGCTTCCAGTCACAGATGCACACGTGGAAGTCGGGGAAAGTGAGCCCCCAAAGGTGCAACCACTGAATGTGATGGTGGCAACATTTGATGAGCACTCCATGAGTGCCCAGGCACTGGGTCACCTCGTCCTCACCATCTGAGTTGGGTCTTATCATCATCACCTCTCAGCAGGCAGGGGCAGGACTCAGGCCTGCAAAATACCCTGCCGGCTCCCTGGTTATGGAGGTAAGATGCTGGGGAGGACCCACCATGAGGCTCTTTCCTCCCCTTAGCCTCCCCAGCTCATCTGGCTGGGCTCCAGCTTGAGTTTAACCTATGTCTATGTAGAATTAGAGGGGGCCAGGGCATATCAGGGAGAGTCTTGGAGGGGCAGGCAGCCAAGCATCTGTTGCATGAAGGAGTAAGCTGCCCCTCACACCATGACTCTCCCCAAGGCAGATGGAGTAGAAGGCCAGAAGCTAGAGTTTCAGATGCCTCAGGGTTAGAGGTGATGGGAGATTTGGGGATAGCTGGATTTTGTCACTAAGATGGTCCTCTGGCTTATCTCGCATGATTCCAATACCCATTCATTCATTCACTCATTCAGTTACACAACACATAATTCTCAAGCTCCTGCAATATATCAGGTCCTGTACAAGGGAAGGGATCCTACTGCGAGAGAGCCCAGGAAAATCCAAAGGTTCTGTGTCTAACATCTCCGAGACACACATGCAAGGCCCCTTTGCTGGCAGCACAAAGGTGGGAAAGTGCGGCTGTCTGACTCTGCAGAGAACATGATGTGGCCCCAGGACCTCTGCTGCCCCTGGGGACATGCCTTCAGGATGGGCAGGGTACCCTCAATCTTGGTACTGGCACCTTGGCCCACACTCCACCAGCAGCAGCAGGTCAGCCTTGAGGGCATCGGTGCAGCAGGCCCAGCATGAGAAGAGCGAGTTGGGTGTACTGGGGAGTAGTCATTGCTAGGGGGCTCCAAGGGTTGTAGTAAGCACTGCCCCGACCAACTGAAAGCGACAGGAGAACCTCCATTCTCACCCCAGAGTGGTAGAGAGAGCCACTAATTTCCAAAGCAGAGAAGATGCAAGAACCCCATAGGCAGGTAGCAGGGTGAGGGGTTCTGGGCTTGGCAGGAGCTTAGTTCAAGTTAATGATGGACTTTGTCCTCTTGATCCACAGAGCCCATGAAATTATACAACATGTAACCTTTTGTGTTTGGCTTCTTTCACTAGCATGATGTTTTCCAGGTACATCCATGTTGTAGCATGTATTGGTGCTTCATTCCTTTTTAATGGCTAAATAATATTCCATTGAATGCATATATCACAATTTGTTCATTCATTCATTCATCGATGGACATTCGGTTTGGTTTTGACTATTGTGAATAGTGCTGCTGTGAATGTTATGTACAAGTATTTGTCTAAGTACCCATTTTCATTTATTTTGGGTATATGCCTAGGAGTGGGTTGCTGTGAGGAATTATAGAATTTTTAGAGCTGGGGTGAACTTAAATATCAATTATTCCAGTTTTACAGATTGGTAAACTGAGGCCTCAGATGGCTATTTGCCCTGTTTGGGATCATACATGCATCAAGATACGATGTAGTGCCAGATGCCAAGGGACCAGTGGCATTTTTCACTTCAGCCACAGATAAGTCATGACTTGTCGCCCTTACTACGGGGTCCATGGTGCCCAGCACAGTGTCTCTTGTACATAGTAGGCACCAAATATTTGCTGAATGAGTGAAATAAAACATTTATGCCCAATTTTTTAAAAGTATTACCCATTCTGGAAAGGGAGGCACCCATTATCCCATCTCAGAGATTCAAAGAATCCTGCACAACAAACTGTCAGAATAAATGGCCCAGGGTCCACCTCACTGGAGGGGACAAACTCAACTGCAGTGGGATCGTGGGGTACTGGCCACCTCATTTCCTAACCCCTCCCCTCCTGGCTACATCAGCACCTCCTTGCCAAAGCAGAGAGGATGAAGCTGGCTGGGCTTTAGGGGCCACAATGGCCCAAGGAGAAGGCAGCCAGATCACCCCTCAGAGCCCCTCCGGACCCACACTCTTAGTGAAACTGCCTTCACAAAAGAGAAGGGGTGGGCTCCTGCCCACTGGACAGGCCAGCTGTACCCTTGGGCTCCTGCAGTGCCGTCATTCCACTTTGTGGGGTATGATGTAGCCTCTAGGACCTGCTTCCTGTGAGGCTACAGGGGAGCTGGGGAAGAGGGACGTAGGTCCATTTCCAGGGGGACCGAGCAGTGGCACCTCAGCTGGCAAGAATGCCTAGTCCGTGGGCCAGTGTGCAAGTGCCCAGGGACTGCAGGGCATGGGGAGCCACCACCTCAGCTTTCCACTCTTCTGACAGCAGCACATGAGTCTATGCTAATGACACCGCTGCTCCTCAGTGCAGGGAGCAGACCTTACCACACGCTGGCAAGCCCACTGACAGCAGAGTGGCGCCTTTGGGGCCCGCCTGGTGGAGGAGTGACATTCAATGTCTCCATCAGCTGGAGGATGACAGCCCCAGATAGGATCAGCCCTGCATGGAGTACAAGGGCTTCTGAGCCAGCCTGTTGTCACTCTTAACACTTCAGTCACCTCAGCCCACATCGCCCTGATTCCTGTATCCAAGCCCTCTAGTACCTGGACAGACCCATGTGTGACTCTGGATATCTGAGTGTAGACAGTACCCTGCCAGATCCAAGTTGCCCACAAGCAACATGGCATTTAGGCGTTCACTTGTAGCCTTCCATTTCACACACTTATTTCTCTGTGGGTCCCAGTGTAAGCCCATATTTTTCATGTATTGACTCTCATTAAGGCGAAGCTAAGAGAGCCACAAACAGCGTTCTAATTAATGTGCATGACAGAAGGAGCAGGCACCTGGAGTTTCCAATTCCCAGGCATCCCTCTATTTCCCATCTAACCCGTCTCTCCTTGCCTGGCCTTGACAAGCTGCTTCGCTGTGAGCCTCCGTTTCTGCATCTGTAAAGGAAGGAATGGTCTCTGCACTTCCCTTTCAAGCTCTGAAGTGCCCTCACATGGGATCTATTACATAGGTTAGTGGCTGATGTGGCACCATGTGACAGGAATTGGGCTGTCCTGACACATCAGCCACTGTGAGCTTGGCCGGTCCTGCTGGGGCTGCACACAGTGAGGCCTGGGCAAGCCTCCAGAGCCCACAAGGCCAGGCAACTCCAAAGCCCACGAGGCCAGGCAACCCCAGAGCCCCAGGCTTCCCCTGGGCCTGGCTGTCCGCCTGCTCATCTTTCTCCCTCTGCCCCTGCCACTGTAGAGCGCCCGGGTGAGCCCACATGCTTCCTGCTTCTTTTCCCCACTCGAGATTCGTGCATTCTTTCTTCATTCTCCCCTGGTTTGATCTCTCTCATCAAGCATCACTGAAATTTCCCTGGGAGCCTGACACTGGCCAGCCATACAGCTCTCCCTGCAAAAACACCACGGACCTTCTCCCATTACTGGTGGTAAGTTCCTTGAAATGGATGAGCAACAAAAGCTAAAATTTTGGTTCTTCTTGATGCAAGTATTCGATAAGGGGAGTGGAAACCCTACCTGTGATGAAAATGAGACATCAGGAAGCCATCTCTCAGTCTCCAGCCAGTCAATAGCCAAACTTCCAGGGAGGCTTAGCATGGCTTGGATCCTGCAACTGGCCCCATGACCATTCAGCACAGGGCATCGAGTCTGCACCTTGAACTCAGGTTTTCTGATTCTAGACACCTGTTGAACCATCCATGTCAGAACCAACAGATAAGTCTGATGTAGCCCAGGAAGGGGAGGCAGTTCCTGGCTATTTTAAAGGCTGTGGTTTTGCTCATTCTAAGTTACTTCTTTTTTCTTTTTCTTTCTTCTTTTTTTTTTTTTTCTGAGATGGAGTCTCACTCTGTTGCCCAGGCTGGAGTGCAGTGGTGCGATCTCAGCTCACTGCAAGCTCCGCCTCCTGGGTTCATGCCATTCTCCTGCTTCAGCCTCCCTTTAAGTGATTTCTTTACAATACCACCATCAGGACCTTTCTCCCCTTCTCTTCCTTCAGTTCCCAATCCTCAGATCTTAACATGCTCCCTGAGGTTCAACAGGGGTCCAGCATCAAGTTAAGTTCCACAATATGTTTTGAACTCCTACCATGTGCAGAAGACTCTGCTTGTGCTGTGCGTCCTGGAATCCATTAGCCACACGACGCTATTAAGCACTTGAAATGCAGCTACTCAAGCTGAGATGAGCTGCAAGTGGAAGACAGACACTAGATTTTGAAGACTTAGTAACAAAAAAAAGGAGATAGATACAGCATTAATAATTTTTATATGAATTACATGTTGAAATGATATGTTGGATATACTGATTTAAAATGTACTGCAAAAATTAATGTTAACTATTTCTTTTTATTTTTGTAATGTGACTATGAGGAACATTTTAAAGTCAGTATGTGGCTGGCATGATACTTCTGTAGGACAGAAGTCTACACATTAGAGGAGGCCAAGAGGAAGAAAACTGTTCCTTATCACAATGGTTTGGGGACTTGGGGGTGTTCCAAGTGAGTTGAAATTAAAACAGTCCCCATAAAGCATATGTTTTTCACAAAATTATGCACTGTTCCGTTGCACAGTCTATTTGGAGAAGATCCCAACACACCGAGCCTTATCATAGGGCAACAGAATGTGAGAACATCTTGAGCACAAGATCTGAGCCATCATTTTTCTCTAAAGGTAAGAATACAGGTAAAACTTTCACAATGGTGCCTGGGAGTGATCAAATTGTTAGTCATCTTGGGTATTTTCAACCCACCGACATTACCGATAATCCCGTTCCTTATCTGCAGGAACCCAAGATGAGATGGAGCTGTCACTCAGGCCCTCAACAGGGAAGCAACAGGCTCAGAGCAATGCTGGAACATGTCTGACAATGTAGGAGGTATGTGAAAGCAGGCACAGGTCACGGCCTTCTCTCTGGGATGTTTGCTTGTGTCAAGGCACAGGTTAGGGGAATTGTAATATATGTCCATGTATTTTACCCCAGGGAAAGGGAGAAGCTTCAGGTATCTGGAAAGGAGAGAAAGTAAGGCAAACAGCAGACTCTGAGTACCTCCTATGTGCCGGGCATGAGTTTTATGTAATCTCATCATCCTCACAATGACCTTGCTGGGTGGGTATGGGCCCATTTTAGAGATGAGAAACTGACCGTCAGAGGGTTAAGTCACTCACCCAAGGCCTGGAACAGGTTGCTTTGATGGACAGTCACATGTGCACTTCAATTACCCTCCACAGGAAGGATCTGATGTGGGAAACTGCTGGGTGAATGAGTTCTGGCCTGGAAGTCAGGCCTCATGTTCTGCATGTGAATTTCAAGAGTTGGTTGACTTTGGACAAATGGTTTTCCCTATCTGTACCCCAGTGTTCTTAAAATGAAAATCTAGGTATTGGGAGACATGATCAGTGTTCCCCAAACTTTTCCCAACTGTAACCTGCTATGACATTTTTCTTCATGACCAGGATATATATCTGTGTGTGAAAACCTGAAATAAAAGTGGTATTGAACAATACTTACCCTAACTACATATGATGCATGTTATTTTCTATTCTATTCTTCTTTTCTTTTTTTTAATTTTAAAAAGCTAGCAGTATGACCTGCTAGATTGATCAAACTACCCATAATAGAGCATCACTTGCAGTTTGAAAACCACTGCCCTAAATGATTGATTTCCAAGTAGCCCTCTAGAACCAACGTCCTGAGGGGCTGTTACTGATGCCAAACTAATAATCTAGAAGCCTCAGTTCCAGACCAGCTTTCTTCCCTCTACAGTATTCCTTCGTCTCTCTCTCTCTCTCTTTAGCCCCTCGTCCCCTGCCTGTCCTCACCCACCCTACCCCTCCTCACTTATCCCACACCTCCTCATACAGAGGCAGCAAAACAAATGCAAAGCATTTCTCTCCATCGAAGGGAAGGGTACGCTGGAGCCAGAGAGAGGGACTAGAGGAGGCTGCGGTGCAAGGTTTGTGTCTGACCCCACTCACAGAGTCCCGTTTCCATAGGCCATCTGCTGGGACATGGAAATCTCTAATCACTGAATGCTTCTCTGTAATGGAATTTGTCATAATGGGGCTTTACTGCTCCATACAGCTGCAAAATCCATTTCACTGCCCTTAAAAAAATGAAATTAAAGAAGTTCCCCTGACTGTAAATTGTGGCTGTAGAAGGAAACTCCTTTGTTCCTTCTGATTATGAGGTTATAAAGGGCCTTTAGCAACCCATATTAGGAACTTACTTTCCCCTCCTATCTTGTCCCTGAAGAAAGGAAGGGCTTCAGTGGACACATCTGGTGAACTTCCAATCCTGTTGGTTGAAGCAGGCCTTTAAACATGATCTGAGACTGACTCTCCAGGGTCGTTGCAGGGATAGCTTCCTCCCTTTTGCCTACAGAAGGTCTCCACACTGAAGGAGCCTTCCAGAACCTTCTGTGGGCATGAGCCCTCTCCTGCACCCAGCTTCCTTGTCCATTACCCCTGGGTGGGTGTCCCACTGTGCTGAAGGGTGGTGTTGAGGAAGGAAGCAGTGGGGCACGTTCCCCAGCCCCAGAGCAACTAAGGAAAGAATGGAAGGTCTCAGGGAAGGCTCAACCTTCGGAGGCCTCACCCTGGGTCAGAGGAAGGCGGGGCAGTGGGGAGCAAAGATCAGGGGTCAGAGGTTAAGGGACTGCAGAAATGAGGTCCTGCCAGATGATGTGCCATCCCCTCCCCACGATGGGGGCTTAGGTCTCTTCACCCTGTTGTTTTGAGTAGGTTTCATGTCACACTCTATTTCATTTCACTTGTCATATTAGGAAGCGGCCAATGACTCACAGGAGTGGTGGCAGGTGGCTCTTGAGGTCCCTGCAGCTCCTCTGCTCCTCTGAGCTGACTCCACTGGGGCATGTCTGCACTTTCCTGAGGCATCCAGCATGAACCTGGACCCACAGTGTGCCTGTTAGCCATGGAGAAGTGAATGACTCAGGCCCCACTCATCCTGTCACCCCTACCCTGGGCCCTGTGGCTGATGTTTATACAGATTCAGATCCAGTGTGGCCCAGCCTGTCTTCCACAACTCTCCGGGCCAGTGCTGGGCCTTCCCACCCACTTCTTGGCCTCCTCACGGGCTAGCATGGGTCTCATGCACCTCAGGACCTAGGAAGTACGTTGAGTTTGAAGCACTTGGCAATGCAGAGACAGAAATGGTGGCTGCTTGTGTGGGGTATGGTATCTGGGAGCCAGAGAGGGCCTCTGTCACCTGAACCCCTTTGTCTGAACCTCTGTTCAGTGAACCTCTGTCACTCCTAGTGACCCCTGAAGCCTCCCTGCTGACTGATGCTCATCATTCCACAATCAAACCTTCATTCCTTTGGGGCAAGCCAAACCTGTACTTCAGCCCACATTAAAATGCCCAGCCCTCAGGACTGGTGTCATTAATATCTCATCACTCAATTACATCTCAGTATGGATGAGTTCATCCATATCAACTCAGCTGAACTCAAGGGCCTACCTTGAGCCTGGTCCTCTGCTGGGCTTTATGGCAGGGCGGGCAGGGGTAGGTAAAAAGGTGAATAAGACACAGACCTTGCTTTCAAGGGGCCTTAGGCTCTGTCCTGAGAGCAGGTCTTGGAGTTAGAGTTGGGAGTGTGCTGGGGAAAGGAGGGTGAGCAAGAAGGATGGAAAGGTCCCATTTCGTCACCCAAGCATGTTTACCTTGTGATGCCTGCCCAAGGGGGCCCATTATCTCTCTCCCAGGAGAAGTCTCCTCACTTGAGACATTCGTCGCAGGCTAACATTAGACATGATTTTTTTTCTGCTTGACAAACATGAACTGATGAGGTGTAGAAGACATGAAAAGCCAGTCCTAGACCAGGGTTTGGACCGCTGCTCTGCTATTCATTAGCTGTGTGATTCTGAGCAAGTGACTGATCGTCTCTGTGCCTCAGTTTCCTCCTCTGTCAAGTGGGGCATATAAGAGTCAATTCTACCTCCTAGGGTTGTTGTAAGGATTAAAAGAGTTAATACTATGAGTACTTAGAACAATTCCTGGCTGGCAGGAAGTACTCAATAAACATTAGCTATCATTATTATCTAATAGTAAATATCTTCAGGGGAAAACTGAGTGTTGGTCATGAAGAACTGGGCTTTGGGCTCACTGTAAGGAATGGTGGCCACACAGACTCTGGGATAAATGAATGTCTGGGATCTTCAGAGACCCCTCCCTGCCCGGCCAGGGGCCCTGCCTGGCTCCAGCAGCAGATTTAGAGACTATGGCCCTGGTGGGAGGCCTCTGAGGGGCTCTAGTTCCTTCTCCAGGATCCCTGCCTGACCATGCCTAGGCCATCTCAGCCACAGGCTGGGCAGTGGAGCCACCTCTCCTCTCTTCCTGAGCTGGCTTACTCTGAACATTGCTGGCTGACTCATCTTCTTAGCAAGCAACTTGGATCATGTCACTCTCTTGTTCAATCACCTTTGACAGGTCCCCACCTTCGTCATGAAGGACAATTCCTGAACCTGGCATTCATTCTGCCCCTGCCTGCTTCCTGGGCTTTTCTTTTTCTCTCTGCTGTTCCCCACTAACCACAGGAAGAAATCACCAAGCTCTTAGATTGTGCCCCACTGTACAGATCCAAGAGTATGTATCGTCTCATTTAATCCTCACAACAACCTCATAAGGTAGATACTATTATTATCATCCCTATTTTATAGGTGAGGACATTGAGGCACAGAGAGGTTAAGAAATATACTCAAGGTCACACAGCTAGGAGATAGTAGAGATGAAACTGAATTTCAGAAGGCAGGCTCCAGAGCCTGCATCGCTACCTGCTGCCCTGTTAACCGGCACCCCATGTTCCATAATCTAGATCATTTTCTGTTCCCCTAACACCCTGTGTGTGGTCCCATTGCTCACATAAGTCCCCTGTTGCCTGGAATGCCTTCCTACTCTCATCACCTCGAGTCCTGTCTCATCCACCACAATGGAGCCCACATTTCGGGGTTCTCAGTAAAGAGTACCTCCTGTTCAGGGAGAAGTCATCTTTCCCTCTCTGCAGCCTTGGAGATGCATGTGAACTTTATCTCCCTTCCTGGATTCTGAGGGCTCTGCCTTGTGTGTCCTTGATCTACTTGCAGCAGGCTAAGCAGGCTTAGTACTAATTGTTAAGTGAACGAATATGTGATGTGCAACAGGCTCTAAACTTTGCAAACACTTGAATGTTTACCATCTTATTTAAATTTAATACAATTTATTTAATCCAACTCTGTGCTGGAGTGGACACTGTTATTCCCATTTTGCAAATAATAATAATAATAGCTACCATTTGTTAAGTGCTTACTTCCTACAAGGCACTGTGCTAAAGGGTTAACATATATTGTTTTTCAATAACTCCTCCCAGCTATTCTGAGAAGTAACTATAATGATCCTCATTTTCCAGATGAGAACACTGAAAGTCAGAAATGCGAGGTGATCTGCCCAGGATTGTGCACATAGTTAGTAGGAGAGGTTGAAATTTACTTCAAGTCTTCCAGCACTGGCTCCTCAGCCTTGGTTGCCTGCTATTGAGTGCCCACTGTGCTCCCAGGCCTGGAGAAGGCAATGAGAGCATCCAAAAGCAAGGAGGGCATCTGAATTCTATGAACAAAGGCAAGAGGCAGGAAAGCTCCAGTGTTGTCACGTGACAAGTAAGACACTGGAGTTTCTATGAGAAGGTGAAAATGTTGAACACAGTGTTCCCTTAAAATATAATTCCTGGCCGGGCGCGGTGGCTCAAGACTGTAATCCCAGCACTTTGGGAGGCTGAGACGGGTGGATCACGAGGCCAGGAGATCGAGACCATTCTGGCTACCACGGTGGAACCCCGTCTCTACTAAAAAATACAAAAAATTAGCCGGGCGAGATGGCGGGCGCCTGTAGTCCCAGCTACTCGGGAGGCTGAGGCAGGAGAATGGCGTAAATCCGGGAGGCGGAGCTTGCAGTGAGCCGAGATCGCGTCACTGCACTCCAGCCTGGGCGACAGAGCGAGACTCCGTCTCAAAAAAAAAAAAAAAAAAAAATACAATTCCTGCTGGCTAGGGCCAGGGAGACTTACAGACATTTTGCATTCCCAATTAGCCATGTTCTTATGGTCATTATTCTCCCACTTCTCAGGTTTGATTCCAAGTGATCAGAGCTGTGACCCTGGTCTGGCAGAGGCCAAAGGAGGCATTTATGGCCAGGCACGGTAGCTCACTCTTGTAATGCCCGCACCTTGGGAGGCTGAGGCAGGAGAATCTTCTGACGCTAGGAATTTAAGACCAACCGGTGCAATAAAGCAAAACCCCATCTCCAGAAAAAAATTAAAAAGAAAAAAAAATTGGGCACAGTGTCATGTACCTGTAGTCCTGACTACTTGGGAGGCTGAGGCAGGAACACCTCTTGAGCCCAAGAGTTTGAGGCTGCAGTGAGCTGTGATTGCACCACTGCACTCCAGGCTTGCCTGGGCAACAGAACGAGACCCTTTCTCTAAAATAAATAAAAACTAAAGCATGGTTACTTACTTTTAAAAAGGGAGGAGGCATTTTTCCATATTTTTCTTATTTCTTCCTGAATTGCTTTAGTCTTTTCCTTGATTTAACCTCATTCTTTCCTTTCATTCTTTAAAGCTACTGCTTACTTTTCAAAAGACTAATACAGTAGCTTTATATTAATACATAAGTATACAAGTATATATGATCGGCATCACACTAACATCCTTGTAACCCAAATTTTATCCTCCACATCCACCTTCAATCAAATATCGACAAAGCCCTGACCATGCATAGGCCACAGTGCTGAAGAGGGTCAGGAAGACAGCAGTGCCCCAATAAAAGCATAAAGCTTTTGTCTGTGCCTTTGTTCAGTGTCACAGTCTAACAGAGTAGAAAGAACTCAGGCCCCCCGAAATAAGCAAGGACTCCATAGACTCCAGTTACCTTGGCCTCCACCAACAAAATGACAGTGTCTTCAGTTGGCCCTTCAGGAGCTCAAAGGAGGGACACATTGTTCTGAGTCTGGGCCATCAGAGAAACAGGCCTTGAGGGATGAACAATATTTAGGTATGGATAAGTTTTAGGCAGAGAAGGAGAGGGATATACATTCTAATCAAATAAACAAAAAAACACAACTGTATAAACAAAGGAACAAAAAAATGAAAACAGACAATGCGCTCAGCTGATCAAGTGGTTCCATTTTGGTTGGTGGGATACCCGGAGGCTCACACCTATAATCCCAGCACTTTGGGAGGCCAAGGTGGGTGGGTCACTTGAGGTCAGGAGTTCGAGACCAGCCTGGCCAACATGCCGAAACTCTGTATCTACTAAAAATACAAAAAAACTAGCCGCGTATGGTGGTGCATGCCTGTAATCCCAGCTACTCAGGAGGCTGAGGCATGAGAATCGCTCAAACCTGGCAGGCGGAGGTTGCAGTGAGCAGAGATCACGCTACTGCACTTCAGACTGGGTGACAGAGCACAGCTCTGTCTCAAAAAAAAAAAAAAATAAAGAAGGAAATTATGGGTGTGGACTTGGCAGTGGGCAGGGGGTCAAATTAGGGAGCTTCCTCAATGCCAGGCTGAATTATTTGACCT
The DNA here is from genome assembly GCF_009764315.1 of Trachypithecus francoisi. Taxonomy (NCBI): domain Eukaryota; kingdom Metazoa; phylum Chordata; class Mammalia; order Primates; family Cercopithecidae; genus Trachypithecus; species Trachypithecus francoisi. Next base: position 7,538,290 of record NW_022681464.1, on the reverse strand, counting down.
TAATTTGGTAGGCAATGGGCAGCCACTAAAGATATTTAGATGCAAGAGTGCTGAGTTGAAACTACAACTCACCTAGTGGCAGTGTGCATGCACCCTCCCTGACCCTGGTTTACTGATCAACAGGAGAGAAAAGTATTTTGAAAAGAGAAAGCCCTAAACTAATTATTCCAATAAATTAGAATAATCTGAATTGCTGATTTAGTGAGGCTTCCTGCTCCCCACCCTGGACTTCTAAGAGTCAAGTTTAGGCTGGGTGCGGTAGCTCACGCCTATAATCCTAGCACTTTGGGAGGCTGAGGCAGGTGGATCACTTGAGGTCAGGAGTTTGAAACCAGCCTGGCCAACATGGTGAAACCTCGTCTCTGCTGAAAATACAAAAAATTAGCTGGGTATGGTGGTGGGCACCTGTAATCCCAGCTGCTTGGGAGGCTGAGGCAGGAGAATCACTTGAACCCGGGAGGTGGAGGGTGCAGAGAGGGGAGATCATGCCATTGCACTCCAGCCTGGGTGACAGAATGAGACTCAAGACTCCATCTCCAAAAAAAAAAAAAAAAAAAAAAAGAGTCAGGTTCAGAAAGTGGGACCCTAGATTTCCAGTTGCCCTAGCTCCCCAGGCGATTCTGATGTCCACTCCAGTGGAGTTTCTCACATGGCACTATGCACACTGCTCACCTGGGGCTCTCACTAAAATGTGGATTCTGACTCAAGAGGAATGGAGTGGGGCCTGAAAGTCTGCATTTCTGATCAGCTTCCAGGTCACACCAGATGCTTCTGGTTCAAGGGCCACACTTTGAGGTGCAAGATGAAAAAATTTTGTCCTAAACCTGAACAGCTCTTCTCCATGATAGAAAGCCTTAAAAAAACAAACAAACGGGCTGCTGTGGCTTAACTAATCAGACTCTGGAGATGGGGTCAGGCCAGGCTATGGTTTAAAAGCCCATTGGGTGAGTCTGCCGATGAGACAGGGTTGACACTGGCCCCTCGTAGAGTTCCTGTCTTCCCAAGACCAGCAAGGATAGTTCTGAGATTCAGAACTGGGTGCAGGTGGTGGGAGTGTGTCCAGTGGCAGGGCAGTGAGGTGGGCAGTCCCATGCCCTTCCCACCCGTGGCCAGGTGGGGCCCATCGCGGGAAATGCCAGGAAAACACCCACAGCCAGAGACAGCATGTGGTTTTTCCTGTGAGCCCCCAGATTTTCTCAGATCATAAAAGGGAAAGGTGAGAGGGTAGCAGGCGCTGGGCCAGTCACAGGGACTGTCGCTGTCAACGACAAATGAGGTGTGAGTGCCAGGGTTGGGGGTGGCGTGTGTGTTCAACGGCAGAGCTCCACCAGTGGGCTTTGGTGCTCGGCTATCCTGCCTAATCCTGGGGTTCCAATCACTATCAAAAGGAACTCTTGCCCAGGGAGTTAAAAGTCCTTTGTAAGGACACCTACAGACTTTCAGGTGCGATCCTGCACTTTCCTGAACAACTGCTGTCCGCAGTCCTTATAGACAAGCAAGGCAGGAAGAAGAAACCAAGTCCTCTGTCAGCTACTTCTCCCTGCTGTGGGCCTCTAGCTGGGCTGAGCACCAGCACCAACAAAGAGAGAAGCAGGGGACTGGGGATGAGTCCTGGGGAAGTGGACAGAGGCTGAGACCGTAAATGCTCAGCATGACCCAGGCCTATCTGTCCAGCCTTAACTTCCCATGGTCCCTACCAAAGCCTTCACTTCCAGAAAAGTTGGCCGGCCAGGCACTTGACTGTAGGATGGGATCCTGCTCCCCACTGTACTTGACCCAGGCCAGACAGACCCACCCCTTGACTGTCTTACTAGAATCAGACCCATCTACCTTCCAGTTCCACTGCCTCCACCCCCTTGTCAGATGACTCCAGTCCACAGTGCTCTTTCCTCTGTGAACTCCTGAAGCAGAGGTGGCCTGAGTGCCAGTTATCTCTTTGTGCAGCTTCTCTCTCGAGCAGAGCTGTCCAATAGAAATACACTGTGAGCCACATATGCAATTTAAAAATTGTCTGGTAGCCATGATAAAAAGGAAAAGAAAAAAAAGGGAAACGAATTTTAACAATATATTTTAATCCAATATATGCCAAATATTGGTGTTTTTGTTTCGTTTCTTTTAAAAGACAGGGTCTCGCTCTGTCACCCAGGCTGGAATACAGTGGTGTGATCATAGCTCACAGAAAGCCTCAAACTCCTGGGCTCAAGTGATCCTCCCACCTCAGCCTCCGGAGTAGCTGGGACTACAGGCATGAACCACCATGCCCGGATAATTTTTTTTTTTTTTTTGTAGAGACAGGGTCTTGTTATGTTGCCCAGGCTGGTCTCAAACTCCTGGCCTCAAGTGATCCTCCCACCTTGGTCTCCCAAAGTGCTGGGATTGTAGGCATGAGCCACCATGCTTGGCCCTAAATATTGTTTTGAGATGTATCAATAATGAGAAATATTATGTTCTTTTTTAAATTAAGTTTTTGAAATCCAGTGTGCATTTTACATTCACAGTGCATTGGAACTTGGGGTGTTCACATTTCAAGTGCCTGATATCTACAGGCCGCTCATGGTTATTGTATCGGACAGCTCTGGACTATAAGCATTTCCAGGGTGGGCCTCATTTATTAGAGCTTTTAGACACATTGGCTGTAACAGCTGAGGGAAATCTTAGGACTGTTTGGCCCAGCTCCTTCACTGTGCAGGTGAGGAAACAGCTTCAGCCAGTGAGGCAGACTCTAATAGGCCAGAGCTCTAATCTTCCCAACAGGACCCTAGTGATTTTTTCTGAGTTCGATGCTGGAAGACTTTGCCCATCTCACCCATTGTGGGTCCTTAAGAAAGGTGCCACTTCATCATTGTCCAGTTATACCTTCAGAGGCCACTCAGTGGCCTCCGTTTATCCCATCTGGCAGAGTCCAGTGCTCTGTGCATTCATGCTTAGGCCAGTGCCTTTCTTCACACCCAACTCCTCCAGTCCTGGGTCAAGTGCTGGAGAGATGAGGACACAGGAAGAAGGAATCTTGGCAAAGATGCAGGGTGTGGACGTCAATCATAGAATTTGTGACAGTGGATTAACACGCTGATATTACAATAATAAGGGCCCCATCCACCCATTCAGCCCAAGTGCTTGTTTCTCCATGGCGGGTCCACACTTCCAGACACAGAGCCCTGGCGGAAATTACAGGAGTGCCACCTCCACTTACTAGGCTCATAGTATTAGTCAACGCTTCCCATCCCCTCGGCAGATGTAATGAACTGAACATGTTGTGAACCCTGGAGGCTACCAGCCTTGCTCTGGTATGCCCCAACGCCCCTGCACCCATTAGCTGAGCTGCATGCCTGGTAAGGAGTAGCTGCGCTGGGCCCAAACCTGTTTATGCCAGTTGTGCTGGTTATTGTACTCCACAATTTAAATATCATGTAAACTGATGAAATCGAAGTACAAAAAGAAAGCAAGTTGAAATTTTCATGCAAACTAAATTGATATACTCAAAGGTGAGTCACTTTAAAAAATGCTGTTGAATTGGGTGTAGAGGAGATAATACAATATTGGAAAGCAAACTGGAAACCTAGAAGGATTTTGCACTCATCTGTCTTTGCATTGAGCTTTGCATCTGTCTTTAAGTTCTCATACCACTTTAAGAAATCCATTCTCGAAACCACAGAAGAGTCCTTATGGGGATGGTTTATGCCAGAAGAATAGAGGGGAACCGTAACCAGTAGACTCATATGCAGATGAAAGGCCTTGACCCACCTCAAAAGACTGGTGAAGAAGTGTACATTTCCATGTGCTAAGTTAAAATAAGATTTGTAAGTTATTCATGCAGCTTTGGTTTCTGATCCCTGCTTTAACTGGCTTTTTGGTTGACTGATTAACTCTAGGTCCTTATCAGGTAGATAAAGGCTGATAGATCAAACTTTTGCTGAGCCTTGTTTGCCGGAGGAAAGCCATGATATACCCTGGTACACCTCCACTAAACACTGAGGATGGAGGCATACAGGGGTTTTGCATTTCAACAGGGATCCTGCAAGTGGCCGGGGGCCAGTCAGGACCAGGTAATTCAACAGAGAGAATGTAATGTGGGGGACTCACGTGATAGAACCCACAATTAACAACAGAAAGCTGCGAGAGTAGGAGAGGGGAGAGTGCATTAACAGAGCACCGACTCTGGGCTTTCCTGCTGGTGCCAGAACTAGGGTAAGGGAGCTGGGCCCACAGAGCAGACTCAGCCATGGTGGAGATGCCGCCTGACTTGGTGGTAGGGGGAAGATACCCGGTTTCTCACTTCTTCCTGCCCTCCTGCCTCAAGCTCGCTCTAGCCCTCCCCCTGGCCAAGCCTAGCCAGAGGCCCACTGGCAACGCTGCTGGCAGGGCAGCCCCCAGGATGCAGAGCAGGGAAGACATCTGAGGGCATCTGAGGGTAAGCAGTCTCAGGACTGGCCCAGATCTGCTGAAATCCAAAAGGTTCCTATGAATGACTCAGAGTGGAATTTAAGACACCTCTAAGTCTGAGCAAGAAAAAGTGAATATTTGAGGCCAGAACAGAGAAAAGGCTGTCCTCCTGATGGTCCACAATCCAGCTATGTAAGTGACTGCCTATTCTAAGCCTGGCCTTAAGGGCAGCCATGAGGAAAAAACAAAACAAAACGAAACAAAAAAACACATACACAGAGATTCATCTTGAAGTAAACACAGGAGTTCATAGAAGAGGCAACAAACTGCCCAGGTAAGTCAGAAAAGTCTTCACTAGGAGGCCACGCCAGGTAGCATCTTGGTTTTTAAAATTTTTTAAAGATTAATAGGCTTTGGTCGGGCGCGATGGCTCATGCCTATAATCCCAGCACTTTGGGAGGTGGAGGCAGGTGGATCATGAGGTCAGGAGATCGAGACCATCCTGCCTAACATGGTGAAACCCTGTCTCTACTAAAAAAATACAAAAAAATTAGCCGGGCATGGTGGTGGGCACCTGTAGTCCCAGCTACTCAGGAGGCTGATGCAGGAGAATGGCGTGAACCCGGGAGGCGGAGCTTGCAGTGAGCCGAGACCGCACCACTGCACTCCAGCCTGAGCGACAGAGCCAGACTCCGCCTCAAAAAAAAAAAAAAAAAAAAAAAAGATTAACAGGCTTCTTGTTTATTATAACCAAAACCCAAAGGGTGGCTAATTTAAGTGGCCACTGCACTTTATTCTGGCTACTGTCCAACTGCTGTCCCAAAGTCAGATGGTACTGACCTGATGGGTAATGTGGTCACAGCTGCCTGGATAATGTTATCATCTGGCTGAGTCCCTCTCGTTATTTCTCCTCCGGGTTTTAGCTCATGTGCAAATATTTCAGTGACTACCCAAGATTGGGCAGCTAATGTTGGGGGTGGTGGCATGCCACAGTTGTAGCATTTGACGAGCACCTAAGGGACTTTGCTTCTGGTTACCCCCAGCTATGTGTCTTAGGGAAAGTAACTGCACCTCTCTATCTCAGGCCCTCTTCTGTAAAACAAGAGAGTCAAACAGACATTACACATTTTAGGATGATCACTCTGGACATCAGCTTTTATCCTGTAGGTTTTCAGGTGGACGTGAAGAAGGAAAGGGAGATTAGGTAGAAGGTAGATTGAGTTCAGGCAGAACTTGGAAGTAGTTTAAAAAAAATTCTGAGAGATTTTTTTTTCTCCCCTTTATCATATGCTTTTTCCCTAAAAGCAGAATTCTAAGAAATAAATCCTAGTTAATTGAGAGTTCTGGTTACTTGGGGTACACTTAATCAAGGTTTTACTGCATTTTCAATTGCAGTGAGTTACACAGTGGTTTGCATATGCATTTACTTCTTAAGTGACTTCTGTTCCCTGACCTCATATCTGTTTCATTAAAGTGGAACACTTTGAAACGAAAAAGGGAGCATGGAGCTGAATGGTTCTACCTGGATGCAGCTCTGGGGAAACAGCAGTCAAGGTGATAAAAGGCAGCGTCCAACCATGCTCATATATTAGCTACCCTGCCTGAGAGACAGTAATTGTGTTTTCAACCACACTTCACAGCACATTTCAACCTGGCAAGGCATTTCTGGGTTATTCTTCTCACTCTGGGGCAGGTGAATTTGATGCAAAAATCTCCCCCAATTCCCTCCTGGTAGTAACCAGGTGGGAATTTGAACTTTGGCTGGCCAAGGAATATAACAGGTGATCTTAATACTCCCCAAATGCCATGCATCAGAACTCAGACACATTCTTAGGTCTGGAGAAAAATAAGGAGTCCTTGAATTCTCATGGCCACCTTGAGGCAGTTCCACGGCAAGCATAATTGCCATTTTACATAGAGGTGGGAACAGAGGTCTGCAAGATCAAGGCCATTTATAGACCTAAACTATCCTTCAAACCAGAGGTCTGGTGGTCAGAGCAAGAGAGGACAAGCTGCCTATTTGAGAGTAGAGCCCTGGAACAGGGTTGGACAGCAGGGATGTCAATAAATGATTATTGGGCCGAGCGCGGTGGCTCATGTCACCCATGTAATTAATCCCAGCACTTTGGGAGGCCAAGGCACGTTGACCACCTGAAGTCAGGGGTTTGAGACCAGCCTGGCCAACCTGGTGAAACCTCATCTCTAATAAAAATACAAAAATTAGCCAGGGGTGGTGGCACACCCTTGTCATCCTAGCTGCTCCAGAGGCCGAGGCAGGAGAATCACTTGAACCTGGGAGGCAGAGATTGCAGTGAGCCGAGATTGCACCATTGCACTCCAGCCTGGGTGACAGAGTGAGTCTCTGTCTCAAAAAATAAATAAATAAAATTTAAAAAAAATGGTTATTGGGTGAGGGAATGGATGAATGACGGTCTTGTTGAAGGGTTCTCCTGGAGCCCACGGCTGAGGGACAGATGGCTGTCTCCCACCCTCGATTCCCCTGAGCAGCCAGATGGGCAAAATCCCCTGGCTTGTGAACTGATAAACAGCTGGTAACCTCTTATGTGGAACCCAGTAACGTATGGGAAGCCATATTTCAATCAGGCAACTAGGCTGCAAGCAGGCAGCAACGGCTGTCACCAACCTCTCCTCAAAGCTGCGCTTTCTCCCGGAAATTTCTGTCACTGAGCTATTGTACCTGCAGCTCTGCCTTTATCAGGGGCTCAGGTTCCTGGTCCTCTGAACACCCACCCAGCTCTTTTATAGAAGTTTCCTTTAGTTCAGGCAAGCAAACACAGTTATGTTATTTTAGCAGGAAAAGGAAAAAGAGGAAAGTGCCAATTGTAAGCATCTGATTAGAAAACCAAAAAATAGGCATTGGGGCTTTTTAAGAGAGTGTGAACGCAAGCAAGAGAGAAAGAAAACGGAATCACAGGCCTGATCCCTTCAAGACGGTCACAAGCTGAGCTGTGACTTTTTATGAAAGCTCTGAAATGCTCAGGGCACCATTCTATGATTCTTAATGCACTTTCTGGGCAGGGTACTTAGTGGGAAAGGAAATGGGGATCCTGATGACATCAGGGTGGCCACTGATTGCTTCCTGTGCTCCAGCATGACTTTATCCTTATAATTTTTCTTTTCTTTTAAAATAATTACCAGGATGTGACAACGTTTGACAGGGAGATCGCAAAGACAGAGGGCAGAGCGCTGGCTGGATATCGAACTAATGTGCTCTGCTCCAAGCTGTTGCTGGGGCAATTGCTCCACTGCTGTGGAGGGGCGGGAGTCACAGGGGAGGGGACTGGTGAAAAGATGCTCTCACTTTCAGTCGTAAGTCTGAATCTCCACATGATCATGAAGCTTATGAATAAACATTGTCCCATTTTGCGTGGAATTTGAAAGAAATGAAGAGAGAGCAAAGGAGTGTGGTGGGCTGATTTGACTCAATGATCCTGCCCCTACTAGGAACTTCTTTTTCAACGGTTATCAAAGTTTGTGTTGGGTCTAAGTCATTTTCCCCTCCTAGATTGCAAGTCTCGAAAGGGAAGTCTGAGTTTTTAAAATTGCTCTGTCTTTGCTCCTGGCACCACCATCACCACTATTACTACTGCTATTATTCCTATGGCCACTGCTACTACTATCAAGGCATGGTCGCAAATATATGGAATAATTAGAAAGGAGACTCCTTTCAGAGGGTCTGTCCAGCCCTTGATGATCTTCTTTTCCTGAAAACTGTTTCCTCTCTTCTCACATAGGGTTCCCCTAGTTATAAAGGAACCCCACTCACTGAGCATAGTTGATTGGATCAGCAGTAGGTAACTGACTTAAGCTACGCTAGCTGAGACCTTCTCTACATGTGACTGATGGCCATATGAATATGGATCTTGTGTGACCATCTTCTATCCTGTGCAAGGAAAATCAAAGACAGCTTGTGTGTAGATAGGAAGTGAGTAATCAGTTGTATAGAGAGAAGTCAAGATGAGAAAGCATATGGTTCCAGCAGGAAAGACAACTTTTATTATTGTTGTTGTTATTATTATTGAGACAGAGTCTTACTCTGTCTCCCAGGCTGGAGTGTGGTGGTGTGATCTCAGTTCACTGCAACCTCTGCCTCCTGGGTTCAAGGCATTCTCCTGCTTCAGCCTCCTGAGTAGCTGGAACTACAGGCGTGTGCCACCATGCCCAGCTAACTTTTGTATTTTTAGTAGAGATGGGGTTTTACCACGTTGGCCAGGCTGGTCTCGAACTCCTGACCTCCTGGCCTCCCAAAGTGCTGGGATTACAGGCGCGAGCTATGGTACCCAGCCTGGATAGACAACCACTGAGGACCTAATTGGTTGCTCATAGCTTTCCTGACTCCAGTCTCTCACAAGATCTGGCTGTAGCATATTTTCTGCTGTTAAGACCTGTAACAAACTTTTGTATCCTTACAATAAATGGTATTTTCAGCTTAAGCTACCTTGAGTTGGCTGTCTTTACTTACAAGCATCTTTTTTTTTTTTTTTTTTTTTTTTTTTTACTTACAAAAGCGTCTTCACTAATACAATACCTGTGTTACCACCCGGCCTCTCTCAGCAGGCATCACTAATCAATCACAGCAGTCTTTCTGCTAAGACTCAGAATCCATCACCTGGCAGTCACTACCAATTGAGCCAAGTTAGCAGACAAACTAAAAATCTATTGGCAAAAACAAACAAACAAAACCCCCACAAACTATTGCCTAGCCTAACATCTGTGATGGGTGAGAGTTCAAAAGAGTACAATAAGGAGAACATAAGAGGGAGTCATTCACTCTGACGGGGCCTTCTGAACATGGAACTTGAACAATGAGTGGATTTCCCCAGGCAGAGATGTACAGGATGCACTCCAGGTGTGACGGAGACGCCAGCAGCTTCTATAGGCCAGGTCACTGTATGGGGATGGATCCAGCATTCTTAGTGTCTTCCTAATCACATTTTACCCGGCTGACTCTGGATCTCAGAGACCTTTCCCAGTGCCATTGTTTAAGATGCTCTAGAGGAGATACTAAACAAAGCCAAAAGTTGGCCGTGGCTAGAGCTAGGATGGTTCTTCTTCCTCTGCCTCCCAGCTCCCTGTGTGACTTGGAGAAACAGCCAAGTGACTCAGATGGTCTCAGTTTCCAGGACTGGCTTTGTCACCAGTGCACCCTCTCTAGTGAATGTTATTGTGCTTTGGTTTCCTCGAATCCATTCTACCCACCTAATTTCCTTCTGTGGATTCCCTGCTCCCATCCTGGTCCCTGTGGTATGGGAAGGATTTCATATTTGGTTCCCGGGATGAAGCCTGTGATTGGGCATAAACCAACCAATGAGTTCCATTCTCTGGTTACAGGAATTGGTTCAGGGATGGACATGTGACATAGGACAGCCAATCAGGCTCAAGCACAGCTAATCCTAAGGTTTGACCTTACATAACCAGCAAAAGATGTTCTCTTTTTCCTGCAGCACTGAAATTGGAGAGGCCATGAGGCTGTTCCTGTTGCTGCCATCTTGCCACTTTGTAGATCGGTAAGTGAAGCCAATCAATGTGGAGAGCAAAGCCAGGAGACAAAGAAACCCGAGTCCTGAGTTTGCTAAGGGGAGGCAGTGGCGCCTGAGTCTGACCCTATCCACTGATCATTACATTAAGTAGCCAATACACATTCTATTTTGCTTAAACCAGTTGACACGGGTTGATTCTCATTTGCATCCCCCAAATTCTAAGTATTACACTATTACTGCCTCAGCTGCCTTATTAATAAAATAGGATTCACAATAGTTGTCCTTTGCAAAGAACTGTTGCCAGGAATAAGTGAGTGCCTATAAAATGCTTTATTAATCGCGAGGCAGACCCAAGGGGTAAATAACACCACTCTGATAAATGGTTTTAGGAAGGGGCATCAGTGTTCCCAAAGAAAAGAAAATGTGACGCATGTTGTCTCATCTTTCACACAATTTGTCCTAGCACAATGTCTGGCACAGAAAAGATGCTTAGTATATAATAGGCAAGTGCTGAAAGTGAGTGAAACAGCACACTTCCAATAGCTTACCACTGACTCTGCGGGCGTTCCCCAATCTCAAGCTAGCATTTAAGTGGACTTCCACTCTCACCTTGGCTTTAGATTATCTGCAACCACCCAGCACCCCCTCCCTTATGCATACCTTTGGAGCCTCCAGGCCTGCCTGCTCTACCAGGGACGTGGGAGACGTCACTGGGAGAGGAACTGGGAAAGTTTGGTACTTAAGTGTGACTCCTGACAACAAACTGGCAGGGTGCAGCCCCCACCAATCGCTCCTGCTGCTGGGGTGGGCAGTGGAGGTCAGGCGGCCCCAGCTGGTTCTCAATTGGCCCCTCAGACAAGGAGGTGGGTTATCACCCATCCATCCCCAGGCAGCTGGCAGCCTTTCCCTACCCACCAGGACAGGTACAGAGGCTCTGTTAATGGCCTCAGTTGTCCAAATACCATTTATCACTTAAGACAAACCTAATAAAAGGCTCAAAGTGCCTCCTCCAGACGTATTTCTGAACACAGTTCCCTTTTAAATTAGTTGTGTCTCCTTTAACCTGCTGGGCTGCAGCTTTAACAGCGACCTCCTTAGCAGCCCCAGCCCAGAGCCACTCCTGGAGTGGGGCACCCACACCCCCATTTCTCTGGCAGCAGCAGATGACTGGGTTGTGCTTTCCTTCACTCTTCTCTGTCAATGCCCCCTCTCCTGGACATTTGGTTTGGGGGAGTTGGATGCATTCTCCCAGGTTGTTCTCATCAAGTGCTCCCTTTTCGACTTTCCTGTATCGTCAGCAGATTAGAATTGGAAATAATTTAGTGGAAGCAGATGATTCTACAGTTCAGCCTGCGTGCTTGACAATTAACTAAATAAACTGCTTGAGGTCACTTGGAGTAACGATTCACAGACTTGCCTGTGACAGGCAAAAGTTAAGCCCTTCAGTGAGCAGGACCTCCCCACGGGGTGAGGAGGAGGCTGGTTCTGCCGGAGGAAAATTCTAGGCATCTTATTATTCTCCCGCTCCCTTTCCAGTTCTGACCTTAAGAGTACTCTTAACCTTCCTCCTCCAGCTTGCTAATGGGGAAATAAATCTTGGGAGAGTATCTTAAATTCTTTTTTATCACAGACTGTATCGCCGAGATAATAAGACCAGCCTTCAGAGTAACCATTAAGCCACAAAAGGTGTGGTCATCATTTATGATTTTTTTAGCCTTAATTGCTAGACAGACACTTTAAGTGGGAAGTCTGTCTAATGAGCCCAGTCATTAAAACATCAAAAACTGTTATCCGGGGTTTCTATTTTAGTTAGACATTACATTATTTTAATAAGGGGGCCGCATTTCTTGTCACAGGGTTTGGTAATGGAGGCTGAAGCAACCCCCTGGGGAATGGGGGAGGGGGAGGCAGGCTTGCCTTTGGAAAACAAGGTCGCAAATCAAGCCGGAGTTGGGAAGGGGGATGCAGATGAGCCTGTCTGGGAACTTAAGAGGGAGGAGGGCCCTGCCTATAGGGGCGGTAGGGGACTGGTGGGGGGCTGGAAACCCTGTGCCCTAGCGGGAACCGGGGAAAGCAAGTTGTAGGCTGTTCTGGGCTCCTCGTGCATCACTGCACAGCTTTCTGATCTGCTGCCACACTACTGGGCACAGTAGCCTCGTCCTCAGCCCTCTCTGACTCCTCCTTGCTCCCTGGGGAAGGAGCCAGCCCACAGGCCCAGCCCAGTCCCTGGCCTCTCTGGAACCTTCCCCTCACCAGGCACCCAACTGTCTTCCTCCTTCCTCCTGCCTCCTACAAGCATTCTCAGAGCTGCCTGCCTGCTTGGCACCTGATTCTACCCTTGGTGTTTTCAGGCTGAATGCTCAAGATTTTGCCAATCATTGTTTGCTCCTTTTTATTGATCCAGACTAGTACCATCCAAAAGAAATAGAATGTGAGCCACATGCATAATTGTAAATGTTCTAGCAGCCACGCTTAATAGTAAAAGTAAACAGGTGAATTTAAACAACCTATATATTTAAATCAGTATTCCAAAATATTATCATCTCAATATGTAATCAACATTTTAGAAACAGTGAGACATTTGACATTGTGTTTTTCACACCACATCTTACAGCTCATCTTGATTGAGACTGGCCATGTTTCCATGCTCAGTGAGGCTTTGATTTTCTAAGCAGCTGTTATAAAATACTCACACTGTGCCAGGCACTGTTCTAAGCGGTTTAGATACAGTTTTCTATAACACTCACAGCATCCCCATCAAGTACATACTATTATGCTTAGTTTACAGATGAGGAAACTGAGGCAAAGGTTAAGTAACTTGTTTGAAGTTGCAGAGCTTGTGTTACCACCCAGAATGGGCACAATGTAGGTATGGACTCAGCATTATATTGGAGGTCTAACCTTCTGGTCTCTCATTCATTCTAAATTCAGTGTGCCCTTCATGACTTGGCAAATCTAAATGTGCTGACAAGACTCCCACCAGACCAGGGTGGCTGGTTCACTCTCTCTGCATGACTGACCTCTCTGGCCATGGAAATCCCAGGTAACTAAGCTTGCCTGTCTAATACCAAGAGATCCTTCTTAAATAGGTAGACATGCCAACATGTAGTCTTTATTTTGAAAAAAGAAAAAATGATCAAGAGGTTAGTCTTTAAAAAATAGGTTTTAAAAACAAACTGCTAAAGAAAAGCTTCTCACACTGACAACTTCTGACATTGAGGCACTGAAGGAGGTCATCCTAAAATTGGCTGCTAATTCTAAAAAAGCATAGGTAGCAACAGGAATTGGTCATCATCACAGTTACTGTCATGTCATCATCAAAATGCCAGGCAGCAATAGTACAGGCACAACCACTCTAGCCTGGGAGATGCTCAGTAAATACTGGCTGAAAGAATTAGCTAACCTAAGGGCAGGGTGCAGTGGCTTGCACCTGTAGTTCCAGAATTTTGGGAGGCCAAAGTGACAGGATCGCTTAAGGCCAAGAGTTTGAGACCAGCCTGGACAACATAGCTCTAGACCGTCGTATCTACAAAAAATTAAAAAAATAGCCTAGTGTGGTAGTGCACACCTGTAGTTCGAGCTACTCAAAGGGCTGAGGTGGGAAGATGACTTGAGCCCACAAGTTGGCGGTTGTAGTGAGCTGCAATTGCTCCACTGTACTCCAGGCTGGGTGACAGAGTGAAATCCTCCCTCAAAAAAAAAAAAGAGAGAAGAAGTAACTAACCTAGTCTTCTTGGAGAAAGTAGACAGGGCATGCTGAACTATGGAAGAGTAATCCATGGTAACTGTTTTACACCAGACAAAATGGAGAATGGTTATCAAAACCAGGAGATGCGATGAGGTTGCCTTAAGTAGACAGAGGTTTACATCCAAGGAGAGCAATGGCTCAAGGTGGAGGATGAAGGCAGGAAGGGAATAAACGTGAGGGCCTGTGGCTACATTGCATTTATATCTCATACAGGTGTAGTCAACAACCGTCACTAGATTTGCAAAAATACATAGAGAGGGGGCATGTGGAGAAGGGAAGCCAGCCTTTCAAAAAGGGAGCCCACATTCACAGCCCTGTTTGGTTTTCAATTTTATCAGAATTCAATTCAACTGATGACATTTATAAAGGGGAGAGGCAGGAAAGGCAAATATAAGACAGGGAAGATGTGGATATATTATATATCATATATTTTATAATAGATAAGATATATAATATATTATATAATAGATATGATATATAATATATATTATATATAATATATATTATATATAATATATATTATATATTATTTATATTTTATATTATCTATATATCTATATCTATCTATCTATCTATCTATCTATCTGAAAAAAGTAATGGGGTGCTAGGGGGTCATAGACCAGCCCAAGACCTGCAAAGGTCAGAAAAGCGCATTCCCAGTAAGAGAAATGAGAGGTCAGGTCTGGTCCCACCAGGAAGACAAAGATTCAGGGAAAACAACAACCAAGGGCTCTGGCAAAGATAAAAGGATCACAGATTGTTGAGAAAAGAAGGCTGAGGGACAAGTTACTGCAGGATCCAGAAGATTCTAACCTAGAGTAGGACAAAGACGGCGGTGTAGGAGGGAGTTACACAACATGGGTTTGAATCGATCCCCAGCAACAAAAATTTCTTTACCTTTCAGGGACAAAGACAGCTACTTTGGCAACTTGGGAAAAATTGATAAAAATATATGTAAGGTAGAATTATCATATGACCTAGCAATTTCACTCCTAGGTGCACACCCAAGAGAAATGAAAACATATATCCACGTAAACACCTGTGCACAAATGTTTATAGCAGCATTATTCATAAAAGCCCCAAAGTAGAAACAACTCAAATATCCATCAACTGGTGAATGGATAAACAAAATATAGTAGATCCATACAGTGGGATATTATTTGGCAATAAGAAGGAATGAAGCAACGTTCCATGCTACAATCTGGAGGAACCCTGAAATCATTATGCTAAGTGAAAGAGGCCAGACACCAAGGATCACATATTATATGATTCAACTTTTATGAAATATCCAGAACAGGCCAATCTATAGAGACATAAAGTAGATTAATGGTTGCCAGGGGTTGAGGGTCCAGGTTAGAGGGAAATGAGGGAGTAACTACTAATGGGTATGGGGTTTCTTCTCAAGGTGATGAATATGTCCTAAACATGGTTGTGGGGATGGTTGCAAACTCTATACTAAAAACTTTGAATGGCACACTTTTAATGAGTGGGTTGCATGGTATGTGATATAGTTTGGATATCTGGCCCCTCCAAATCTCATGTGGAAATCTGATCCCCAATGTTGGAAGTGGGGCTTGGTATGAGACATCTGGGTTGGGGGACAGATCCCTCATGAATGGCTTAGTGCTGTCCTCTGGGTAATGAGTGAGTTCTCATTCTATTAGTTTCCTCAAGATCTGACTGTTAAAAAGAGCCTGGCACCTTCCTCTCCTCTCTCTCTCTCCTGCTTCCTTCCTCTCATCATGTGATGCCAGCTCCCCTTCCTCTTCCACCATGAGTGGAAGTTTCCTGAGACTCTCCCCAGAAGCAGATGATGGCACCATGCTCCTTGCACAGCTTGTAGAACTCTGAGCTAAATCAACCTCTTTTCTTTATAAATTATCTAGCTTTAGGTATTCCTTTATAGCAATGCAAATGTACTAAGACATTCTGTGAATTATATCTCAGTAAAGATGTATGTATGTATGTATGTATGTATGTATGTATGTATCCATCCATCCATCCCAGCCAGTGTCTGGCATGTAAAAGGCATATACAAGGCATTTAGGAATTGTTAGCTGTAATAGAAGATGCTGTTCTCTTTCTTTTTCTTTGCTATGAGGATGCACAAGCAAGAAACAGGGGGACCCAAATGCCCTCCTAAGCCAGACTCTCCCATCAGGTAGCAAGTTCCAGGTTTCACTGGGTAGTCCATCCCCCAAGCAGGACATGTGGGGGTACAAAGAATAGGGAGTCAAGCCAGCAGTGTGTGGGGCCATTGTGCAGTGCCTCCCAGGCCCTGGGCAGGCGAGTCCTGAAGCGCCAGGTGGCTGGGTGTGGGTCTTATATCAGAAGGGCCCTCGCCCAGCCGTTTCAGGATAATGCCGCACTGACCTCTGCTAAAGGCAAACTCCCACAGTGCTCACTATTGGAAACATACTGATCTCTGCCTCTGTGGTTCTGCAGGGGATGTCTTTCAACAGGACAGCTGCCCCCACAGGGTTAAACCTTGTCCAGAGTGTCTGCAAAGGGCGTATGCTCCAGTCCTTTCATTTCTGTCCTCTCCTCAGAAGACAAGCCACCCCATGACCCCCAATTCTGCCAAATGTGAGAAAGGGTCAGGAATAGGATTTCGAATATGGGTGACCTTGGTTCCTGTGCCTACTGCAGACCTTCAAGTAGCAAAGTGATTTCAGGCCCATGGGAAGGCAGAGCTAAGTGTCATTCCTCTTTGTGCGTGGTATAATTTGACTGAATTGAATCAGACTCTCTGAACCTCATTTACAATGCCAGGAGCTTGGCAAAGAATCTCAATGCTTCTCAACAGAGGCACTATTGCATCTCAGGGACAATAATCTTGGGGCATATGGGATCATACCAGGCCTTGTAGGACATTTATCATCCACGGCCCTGACACGATTAATACCAGTAGTGCCTCCCAGTGGTGGGACAATTCCAAACGTGCCCCCATTCAACATACTTTCCAAATGCCCCTGGAGGGGGTACTGCGCCAGGGAGTGAGGGGCATGGCATTGCCCCTGGTGATCTCAGAGGTTTCTTCTAGTCCTGATCAGTGGTGTGCTGGTAAAAACCTAACAACTAAGTCTAAAAAAAAAAAAAGGTAGGTGGGTGCAGGGAGGGGTGCTGAGAGAGGGAAAGCCCTGCTTGGTGTGTAGAACATGCTAAATTCCATGGTGTAAATACTCCCGGTTCACAAAACTGAAATTTATTTATTTATTTATTTATTTATTTATTTTTTGAGACGGAGTCTTGCTCTGTCTCCCGGGCTGGAGTGCAGTGGCCGGATCTCAGCTCACTGCAAGCTCCGCCTCCCGGGTTTTACGCCATTCTCCTGCCTCAGCCTCCCGAGTAGCTGGGACTACAAAACTGAAATTTAACAACTTGCTATTGCACTTGCAAGCTGATATGACCCGGCTCCAGCATACCATTGCCTGACATCTTGCGTCTCAATACACAACTCCAAATGCTAGTTTTAAAAGGTGCACTGCATTAAGAATACCATCAGACTAGTCTTTCTATGGTCTCATGTTTTAGAACCAAATAATGCTAGTACTACTAAAAATCCTGATAACACGTCCTATGACCTGAACCAGGCTACAGAGAAATGGGAAACATTCCACTGAATGGCAATCCTAGTGTGTTAATGCCAGGCAGGCAGAATGTAGACTGCAGGAAGCTGCCTGCTCCCCAAACTCTACCCTGGCCTTGGTGGCTGTCCCCGTACCATACTGGGAGGGGCTGAACAATTCTTTTTTTTTTTTTTTTTAATTTTTTTTTTTTTTTTTTTTTTTTTTTTTTTTTTTTTTTTTTGAGACGGAGTCTCGCTCTGTCGCCCAGGCTGGAGTGCTGTGGCCGGATCTCGGCTCACTGCTAGCATTCTCCTTCCTTCTGCATGAACCCCCTCCTCTTCCCAGTATCTCATCTTCAGCAAGCCCTTGACAAGCTCCTTCAGCTCCAGTGGTATAGACTTAATGTTTGCCTCCTCCTAGGGGAACGTGCATTTCCAAAAGTGGCCAAAAAAAAAAAAAAAAAAAATGAAGAGGGCACAATATTTAACTGAAAAAGTCCAAGACATGTGCACAGGCTGGGGGCAGCTGTAAAACAAAACAAAGGACCCAAACCCTATTATAATGAATAAGAGTTAGTAGAGAAGATGGTACAAGCCAAAAAAAACCCAAAAAAAGGGAGAAGTGTATTTAAAACTATTCCCCATGTTATGGGTGGAGAGTCAGGGGAGGGGCAGGAGGTAACTTGAGGGGTGCTGTATTTGTTCACTATCTAATTATTGTAATGGTTTTATGAGTATATACAAGTGTCAAAACCTATCAAACTATACTCTAAATATGGGAGATTTATTCTACATCAGTCATACCTCAATAAAGCTGCTAAAAAAATATCCCCCAGGCAAACTGTGAACATGGGTATTTGGCTCAATTCAGAGAGAGCCACCGGCTTGCAATAAAACCATCCTAGCATAGGGAAGAACCAGGGAAGAAGCGGGGTCTGCAGCAGGGTGGGGAATCGGGTGGGAGATGGGACCTCTTTGGCTTCCCATAGCAAACTGCAGGGAAGGGGCTGGGAGAGGGGGAAAGGAGGTTCTATATACCAGGCTCAGCAAGCTCAGGCTGCCCGGAATTGTCTGTTTGCAAGGATGAAGGTGATATAATTGGAATCAGAGCCTCAGCTGAACCAGGAAATGAGTGGAGGTTTAAATATCAGAATGCAAAGTTTACCAAAGGGATAGGAGAGAGGGAGGGAAGGAGGGAGGAGAGGAGAGAGGGAAGGTGGAGAATGTGGGGAGGGGCATTGGAGAGAAAGGTGGAACCATCAGGAGAGGGAGGAAGGGAGGTCAGGAGGGAGGAGGATTGAGAAGGAGGGGAGAAGGTGAAGGAGGGATTAGGAAGGTTCAGGAGGAAGCGAGGAGGGCAGCAAGGGTAGGGGAGGATTGAGGAGGAGGGTGAATGGCAATGGGAGAAGGGATTAAAAAGCAGGGTCCAGAAGGAGGTGGGAGAGTAGAGGTGGGAGAAGGGCCCAGGAGGAAGAAAGAGGGAAGAAGAGGAAGATGAGAGGGAGGAGGGCTGGGACCAGCCAGGGGACAGGCACTGACACAGCACTGCCAGGCACACAGCGGGCTGGAGAGAAGATTCCTGGAGGTCACTGACATCTCCAGGCAGCCTGGAGGGAAAAGGAACCTAGAGATGTTTCTGTTGATAAAAAAGTAGAGATAAGAAGGCTTGCATGGAGGCCAGAGGTGGCCTCTAGGAGGAGAACCCGGTGGTGGGCGGGGCAGGGCTGCCTTCCCAGCCCACTCTGGTGCTCCCAGACAACACATGGGAACCTCCCTGGACAGCGTGCCCTTCCCCGCTGTGGGCTCAATTAACAATCTGGGGTCACCCCTGGAGCTCAGGCACGAGTTTGGCTCAAGTGCTGAGATGGCACCTGGGAGAACTCCACAGGTGCCCAGTGAAGTGAGGGCGGGTTACCTGGAACCAGTGCTATCTGGAGAGTAGCTGCACAGCCATGATTTCCTTAGCCCCTTGCTCTCAAAAGAAGCCAGAGGTTCCCAGGGATTGATTTTATGCCCAGCCTAATGACACCCCTTCTTTCTCCCCTCATGAAGATAAAATCTTCCCCCAAATATCTGTCAGAGTGTGTGAAATTCCATGAGAAAGTCATTCCTTTGCATGGCATCTGAGGCTGGTCTCCCAGGAGAATCAGGAGAAGGGAGATTCAGGCAGCTGGAAGGACCTCACGGCTGGCCTATTCTAATGATCCTATTTTACAGGTGAGGAAATTGAGACTCACGGATGGGACAGGACTTGCCCACAGTGAGTCTGTAAGCACTGGGCGAGACCTCGGGTTCCCGGGCTCCTTGCCTGGTGCCCTATCTTCTCTATACCAGGGTTGACCAAGCATGAACTTCGGCAAGTTAAATGAACCTGTGGTGAGGGCAGGGAGGTGAGCGGGAGCATCAGCAGCGACCACAGGCAGGAAGCACTCCAGAGGGCTCAGAACCAACCCCCAGACAAACACCCTGGGGAAACAGAGGCTTCCCTGCCCCCACCTTGTTTTTGAGATAGGGTCTCACTCTGTTGCCCAGGCTGGAGTGCAGTGGCACAATCGTAGCTCACTGCAGCCTCTAAACTCCTGGGCTCAAGTGATCCTCCTACCGCAGCCTCCCAGATAGTTAGGACTACAGGCATGTACCATCATGCCCAGCTAATTTTCTTATTTTTTGTATTCTTGTAGAGACATGGTCTTGCTTTGTTGCCCAGGCTGATCTCTTGGCTTCAAGCAATCCTCCCACCTCAGCCTCTCAAAGTGTTGGAATTATAGGCATGAGCCATTCTGCTCGGCTGGCACTGTTTTTCTAAGCCATGTTTATCCAGCCCTTACTGTGTGGGCAGGGCCTTCTGGGGCTTGGGGCTTAGGACCTCCACCTCTTCTGTCCTATTTCAGGCCTTATACCAGCTTTTATCTTCTCAATGATTGGGAACTTGCTCCTTTATGTGGAATCTGTGCATTAGTAAAGTTGTTAAATGTCCTTGAAACTGTATGAAAAAGTGGGGAGAGTGGAGCACTTGCGGGTAGGGAAGGGGGGCTCTGAACTATGAACAAAGCCCTGGCAGGAGACATTTTTCAGAGGATACTAAAGCAGGGAGACTTCCTGGAGGAGGAGAGCTTGGAGAAGGAAGAGAGAAGCAAGACCACACAGCTCTCAGTTGTGGGGTGAGGGTGGGGTAGCAGTCCCTAGCAACGGCCTTGGGGTGCTGCTAAGAACCCAGGTTGGTGGTGGCTGTCACAGGCCTAATGAGGCCCAAGGGAGAACACATCGAAGGGAATGCAAGCACTGCAGCCTCTGAGTGGAAAGAACCCTATCCAGGCCAGCCTTGCCCCTGCCCTCAGGTTCCCAATTTTGAATACCTGGAGTTTGTGCCTCTCTAGAGCCCTTTCCCTTTCTAGAACTGGAAAGATCTAGACATGACACATGACTTCTGCCCTTTCCCTTTCAGATCTTTCTAGAACTGGAAAGATCCAGACATGACATGACTTTTGCCCTTAAAAATAGTGCTTATGGATGGTCTCTAACTTGAAAACACTTATGAAGATGAGCAAAAAAGTAAGATAGAAAATTTGTGAACAATATTATCATGAAGGTGTTGCAACAACCACACACACACATACCAGTGCATGCGTGGTAAGACAAGGGGGAGGAAAGACAGCCGAGTGACAAGGGAGGGGGCTGAGGCAGGGCCTGCAGAGGAGGGAGGGGCAAGGGCCATGGAGGTCCATTTCCTGTATGCCCAATGAAGAGCATGCACTACAAAAGGTATTTATTAAAAAGGGAAAACAAATGCTCTATTTTCAAAGAAGACAAAAAGGTGCCTTCTTGTGCAGACATGGTTTTAACAAGTGCACCACTGCAGCCACCCTCCGCACAAACACTTCTCTCTCGCACTTCCAGGTGCAGAAAGCCTGGTTTCTTCCCATTTCCTGGACGTTCCATAGGCCTGACTAGCAGCAAAGGTGGTCTGAGACTGAGGCATAGAGAGGTGGAGTGACTTAACCACAGGACTACAGGCAGGTAGGGAGTGGTAGAGACCCAGGATCCTTAAATTCAGCTCGGCATTCTTTCCTACTCTGTATGCGCTTTATTGAATTTACAGTGGTGATGATTATGACCATTGTCATCACCCATTGTGCCCAGACAAGGCACAGTATTGTCTTTTCACAGATGGAACAATCATTTTGTGTATTTTCCAGTCTTTGGGCCCCACCACAGTCCATACCACACCAATCCGAGGGTGGCACACCCTCAATAAGGACGCCGTGCCACTCCCTGACCACATCTGTGTTTGTCGTCCATACTCTGGCCCTGCCCTACCCCCTCACCTGGTTCAAAGAGCCGCACTCCAAAAGCCCCTTCTTCCCCGGCACCTCTTAGCCAGCCTGCTCTGCATTCTTAAGAGGCATGATCTTTAGGGAGCTAATTACCTAATTAGTGCATCTAGAGGAAAGCTTAAGTTACGAGGCTGATAATAAGGCAAAAACCATGAAACAATTGTGCTAGGCGGTTCCTCGCTGTCAGGCTCATTGTTGGCGTCAAATTATTAATTATGATTCTTAATCACTCCTTTTCCCATCAGGACCCCTGAGATTTAATTTGCTTCATCATTTGGCCTTCCTAGAACACATGGTTATGAATGTTGCAGGGCAACATTCATGGTTATGAATGTCCAGGGCAATGGGGAGAATTGCTATATCTCGCCAAACAGCCCTTCCTTCTGCCCAGACCTGAGGGCACCAGCAGCTGCTGCCTGGTATGGAGACCGGGTCCACCTGCACCAGCTGGCCCTGTCATGGGAAGGGTGCTTGAATAGAAGGGCCCCAGGAGGGGGTTCAGGTTGGGATGGTGACTGGAACCACGTTCTTGAGGGAGGGCATGGTCTAGCTATGAGCAACGTGAAGGGGCTGTCAGGTGGAAGAGAAATCAAGCTTATTCCTTTGCTCCAGTGGACAGAGTTACAATCAATGAGTAGGTCGTGTGGAAGTTCGATCTGGGCTTCATACGATAACTCTCTAACAGAGCCAGGCCAAGGACAGGCTGGACTGTCTGGGGAGCAAACCAGCCTCCAGTTGCTGGGCGCATTCTAGCAGCTGCTGGGTCACCAAGCATTGCGTTGAGAGAAGACTCTTCCCAATTGGTGCCCTGATCCGAAATTGATGGTAGGTTTCTGGGTCTGTGTCACCTCCACGTCCCCACCCCGTCCTCACGCATGCCCTTGTCCTCAGCCCCTCTCACGGTCCCTAGAATGGGGGCTCAAGCAACGTTTGTTGATTTGAGTCAGAATAAAAAGCCCAAATTCAATAAGAAAAGGAATGCTTGGATTAGGGGAATGTCAGCAGGGACTTTGTTCTTATGCTTTAATTTTTTCCAAGGAGTGCAGTGAATTCATGTAAGGTTTATGAAGTAAACAATGAATTTCAAAATTAAAAAGTCAGTGATGAAACTTTAAGAGACTCCTCCCATTTCCTCAATATTTGGTAACCCAAGGTGAGCTACTCCCCAGGACTGTTCTGAACCTGTCACAATTGTCCAGGGGAGGGAGGCAGAGAAGAGAAGACTGGAGCCCTGGCTGGGGGTTGGCAGGAAGGAGGTGTGGGACACATGCTCTCTTTTCACCTGGGATGGAAGAGATGTGATGAGGGGCCCAGAGGCAGCTTTGCCAAGTCAGTGGCCTGGGACTGGGGTTTTCGTGTGGACAGGTACCTGCGCTCGCTCATTATTAAAGACCAACCTTCTCAAAACAGAAACCAAAACATCTGTATATCTTATATTAAACTAAGGCATAGCCAGTGAGCAAAAAATGAGAGAAAACACAGACACACTTTTTGGCAGGCAAGTTAGCAATTTTGGACCCTAAAATTATTATGTATGTTCTCTTTCAGCCAGCAATTCTACTTCTCATTGTTTATCCTAATAAATAGTTAAGTATGTGCAATGGTTTGTTAAATAATATTAAACTCAGTATCATTATATTGTGGAAATGACATTAAATGTCCAACAAAAAAGGATACTAGTTAAATAAAGTAGGAGATTTTACATTTATACTATGAAATGACTTGTGGCCATTACGAAAATATAGATAAGTATTTTACTGACACGGAAATATGCTATGTTGTGATGTGTACAAATAGTTGTACAGAATGATCCCAATTTGTTTAATAAAATATATGTTCATAGAAAAATGTGTGGAGTAATACATATAGCAACAAAACTTAGTGGGAGAATTCCAGTTTAATTTTTTTCTCGTTTGTATTTTTTTCTGCCTTCTCTCTCTCCCTCCCTCCCACCCATCCTTCCTTCTTTTCTCTTTATAATGAACATGATTTACTTCTACGATTTTTTTTTTTTGAGATGGAGCCTCGCTCTGTCGCCCAGGATAGAGTGCAGTGGCGCGATCTTGGCTCACTGCAACCCCTGCCTCCCTGGTTCATGCGATTCTCCTGCCTCAGCCTCTTGAGTAGCTGGGACTACAGGTGCCCGCCACCATGCCCAGCTGATTTTTGTATTTTTAGTAGAGATGGGGTTTCATCATGTTGGCCAGGCTAGTCTTGAACTCCTGACCTCCCGCCTTGGCCTCCCAAAGTGCTGGGATTACAGGTGTGAGCCACCATGCCCAGCCTACTTTTACCATTTTTAAAAAGTTTAAAATTATGTGTGCTTTTTCCATCATAGACAGTTGAGAAAAAACGTTTACAAAGTATATGTGTGGTAAATCCATGGGCTGTGTTTGTATACACTGAGAGGACAGGTGAAGAAAATACTCAGACTACCTAACAGAGGATTGAGGATCGCATTCCAAGTAGTGGAATTACTTCCCCCTCTTCTTGTTTAAATTTTTCTTTATAAAATAAGTATTTTAGTGATAAAGGGTTTAAATTCAATAATTGTGTGGTCTCTCAAATGCTTGGTGGTTAAAGTAGATTCAGTGAATCAGAGAAAAGTAACACAAGGTTGCCCGTGTAGACAACAGCAGGCCCAACACATACGGTGTGGAGAACCCAACTTTGATTACGTATCACAGGAAAATCCACCCACACAAGACTGGTAAGTCGATGGGGTGATACTCCTTGAGGAATCTTTGAGGATGTCCTTCCTGTTGTCACACAAATGGGCATTTTGTTGTGGACAGGAGCAGGACAAAGGGGAAAGTCCCTGAACCCGCTGGCCAGTAGATTCATCCATTACACCAACTAACTGCAGTAATCCCTTCTAAGTCTGTTATCTCATCTGCTAAATGGAGATAATATCTTACCCTGGTCTGTCTTTCTTGTATGGTTATAGATGTACATGAACAAGTGAAACTACCCCAATCACAAGGAAAAACCATCATGGTTAGTTACTGGGAAAGACAAAAAAAGAGAAAAGGAAGATAAACTCAAAAAAGAATAATTGGAGCTAAATTGGTTTTGAACTAGGCTGGGCTGGAGCCTCTCCCCTGGAACTCCCTCTATTAAAAGGGCTGGCAAGAGGCAAGGGGCACGAGGTGCCCTGGCTGGCCCAGGCCACTCACCCTCATCTGGGGCTACCTCCTGGCCTACGGTGTGGCCATTTTCATTCCACTCCAAGTCCAGGGGAAAGCCAAGAAAATCCACAGGTCTCGTATTTCTTCCAGGGTCTTAGGAATGAAACATGTGTAAACGATGAACTCATTTTATCCTCAAACCAAGCCCTCGACACAGATTCCATCTCAAGGAGCTTTCTGGCCGATGGCAGAGTCAGGAGAGTCCCAGCTATTATCAGTGACAACAACCCTGCTTGCTCTCTCTGCGAGGCGTACACCTGTCTCACCATCGGCAGGGCGCACTCCAGGAAGCAGGCTACACACTAGGGCACATGGTGGCTGTGAAAACACCGCTGCACCAGGGGCCTGGGGCCTGCTGTAAAATGCTGGCCAAATCCCCATTCACTCTGGGGTCTCCATCTGCTTGTCTGAAATAGGAGGGTGGTGGTGTCCCATGAAAGGCCTTTTCACTTTTGAGGTCCTGGGAGCCACTGGTGCTCTAGAGGCAGTACTTCTGCCCTCCACAGTCGTCATTTCATGGGGGGTTTGGACTCCATTTACAGACGGCCACAAGTACCAGGGAGGCATGGAACTCAAGAAAATACCCACCGCTATAGGTGAGGATGTGGGGACACTGGGAACTGATGGATGGGTGGGAGAGTGAAAATGGCTAACACCCCTGGGAACGCAATGTGGCATTATTTTATGAAGTTGAACACATACACACCCTCTGACCCAGCAATCCCACTCTCGGATATGAGCTCTAGGAGACACGTAAAAGAATGTTTTCAGCTAGGCATGGTGGCTCACGCCTGTAATCCCAGCACTTTGGGAGGCTGAGGTGGGTGGATCATTTGAGGTCAGGAGTTTGAGACCAACCTGGCCAACATGGTGAGACCCAACTCTACTAAAAATACAAAAATTAGCTGGACATGGTGGCATATGCCTGTAATCCTAGGTACTCGGGAGGCTGAGACAGGAGAATTGCTTGAACCCAGGAGGTGCAAGTTGCAGTGAGCCAAGATCATACCACTGCACTCCAGCCTGGGCAACAGAGAAAAACTCTGTCTTAAAAAAAAAAAAATTCTCAGAAGCAGAAAAAAAGAAAATGTGTGAAGAAAACATGCGAACATCTCCAATGTTACTGACCAAAAAATGGATAAGTACATCATGGTATATTCATTGGGATCATGGACTACTATTCAATGGTGAAAGGAATGAACTACAGCCACCTGCTTCGATGTGGATGAATCGTAGAAACCTAACATTGAGCGAGAAAAACAAGCTACAGAAGAACGAACCCAGTTTGACTTCATTTATGTAAAGTTCAAGCACTGTCAAAACGACTAACAATTTCTTCTGGGTTTTTTTGGAGGGGGGAAATATGTATATAACATAAAATTTGCCATTTTAACCATGTTTAAATATATAATTCTGTGGCATTAATTAAATCCACAATGTTGTGCAATCATTACCATGATCTATTTCTAAAACTTTTTCATCACCCCAAACAGAAACTATTCATTAAGCAATAATTCCCCCATTTCCCTTTCCATCCAGCCCCTGGTAACCTCTAACCTACTTTGTCTCTATGAATTTGCTTATTGTAGATATTTCATATAAATAGAATCATACAATATTTGTTCTTTTGTGACTGGCTTCTTTCACTTACTACAGGGTTTTCAAGGTTGTTCCATGTTAAGCATACATTAGAACTTCATTCCTTTTGTGAGTGACTTTTATGCACACACACACACACACACACACACACACACCCTGCACCTTGCTTATTGGTTCATCTGTTACTGGACACTCAAGTTGTTTCTACCTTTTGGCTATTGGGAAAAATGCTGTGACGAACATTCGTATACAAGTATCTGTTTGAATGCCCGTTTTCAATCCTTTGGGGGTATATATCTAGGAGTGAAATATACATAGGGGTGGAATTGCTGGGTCACATGGCAATTCTGTGTTTTACTTTCTGGAGAACCATAACAGATTTTAGTCCTACATAAGTGGTAAGACCATCAGGAAAAAGTCAAGGAATCTGCCCACATAATTCAGGATAGTGATAGCTCTGGAAGAAAGGGCAGGGCATACTGTGAAGGAGGGAGACAAAGGAGCTTGAAGTACTTTGAGTCACTATTTAGCATTTCTGGTTCTATTTCTTAAACTGAGAGAGGGGTTCACAGGAGTTTATGTTATTATCCTTCACAACTATATATACATGTGACAGATATTCTTTTGCATGTATCAAGTGCTACATTAAAAAAAAAAAAGAAAACATAAGAAAAAGAAAGTTAATCCATTCCTCTACACAGTCCCCCACCCCCAAGGACAGTGGCACAAATGCTCCCTGGTGCCCTATGTCCCTGCCAGTGGAGACTCCTCACCGTGCTGAAGGTGAGGCTTGAGCCCAGACGCCCTGTGCATGTCCCAGGCTGCCTCTCCGCTGGTCTGCAAGTTTCTTGAGATGGCAATGAAATGTAACTTATCTTTCGACTCCAGTCACTAATACAGTCCCTGGTAAATAGTGCCGGCTTCATGCGTGCTTGCTCAATGAATAGATGAATGTATCAATATTAATCAGCAGCCTCTTCCCAGGACCTACCAGTGATGGCATTTGGACAGCCATCCCATGCATCCACACCAAATGCTGAAGGCCACCTTCTCTCTCCAGTCCTCAGGGCAGTCTCTGCTGAGCTTGCTTTCTGTCACTGCCACCTCTAGTCTCTAAACCAATTGCACAGGGGTCTACCAGGTGCTGGCTTTCCTACTCTGGCCTGCTTGCCCCCTCCTTCCGCACACACAGCTCTCTTATATTCCTGCCAACTGCTTGGGGGGCCTCCTCAGCTCTGCTGGCTGTCCTGGCCACTGCTTGCCTGGTCCTGGGCCCTCTCTGTCATTCCTCATCTATTGCTGTTGAAATCCTCCAAGGCCCAGTTCAGGGCAGACCTCCTCTAAGAGGCCCTTCCTGGTTAACCCCACCAGAAGGCTTGAGACCAAATGGAGAAAGCACAGGGCCTGCATCAGGCAGGCCAACTAGTTCTCCTGTCATGCTATGAGTATAGGTCTGCCCTGTGCATAAGGGCACCATATTCCTCAAGAGCAGAGGCTCTATGTTATAATTCTTTCCTAGCTCCCACGGCACTTAGCATACACCTGGGCATCTAAAGGGCAAGCTATGATCTGAGAATGGACTTCATTTTTACCTCTCTGGAGGTTCCAGCAATGTGGCTGGGCTGGGCGTGGTTAGAACTGTGAATATTGGCACCTGCTGCCCACCCTCAACCATCCCCAAGGACCCAACAACCAAAGAAACCACACATATTTTCAAGCAAAACTGGATATACCAGAACATACCAGTCCCTTCGTGGACAAAGCAAGGTTTCTGTTCTTTATTAACCATGTGTCTTTCCTATCATTATCTGAAATTTAGATGCCTCAAAATGAAAAGAGTGTTTTGGAGTCAGGATAGACTAGAATCTACAGCCAAGGTGGGCAGATGGGGGTTAATGGAGAGATATGCATAAATGCTGAGCTGAGGGACAAGTGCAAGTCTTGGATGGCTCAGGAGGTTCACTTAATCTCACTGTCTCAGTTCCTGCCATAGTGAGAGGCAGCCTGGCATAGAGGTTAGAGCATGGGTGTCAGAGAGAGATCATGGGTTGAAGTACTAGCTCAACCACTTTCCTGCTATGTGACCTTAGGCAGGTTACTCGACCTCTCCTGCCTCCTTTTTTCATCTACATAATGGGAATAATAAACAGCCCTTCCCTGGATGGTTGTAAGAGTTCAATAAGTTAACATCAGTGAAACACTTAAAACAGGGTCTGGAGCATCCTATGCCCTCAGCCAGAGGTAGCTCTTTTTACCGTACAAAAAATCACGTGTTCCATCTCACAGAACATTGCTCTGGGATGAGCCTTTATGTTGTCTAATGAGCTACTCAAGCAGAATGAATCTTTAGTAAAACATACCAAACAGTTCCCCAGAAAGACAGCACCAATTTCTATTCCTTCCGCAAGAGATGGGTGGGCATATCCACTTCACTATATCTTTACTTGTCAGACCTGGCTATTCTAATTTCTTTACAAAGCTTCGTGAAATTGATGAGTTAAAAAAAAAGGCATCTTGGAGCTTTTAACTTCAGTATTTTCATTAATAATGATGATCAATCTTTTCTTCTTCTTCTTCTTCTTTTTTTTCACTGAGGCAGAGTCTCACTCTGTTGCCTGGGCTGGAATGCAATGGCACGATCTTGACTCACTGCAATCTCCACCTCTCCGGTTCAAGTGATTCCCCTGCCTCAGCCTCCCAAGTAGCTGGGACTACAGGCGCACACCATGATGCCTGGCTAAGTTTTGTATTTTTAGCAGAGAGGAGGTTTCGCCACATTGGCCAGGCTGGTCTCAAACTCCTGACCTCAACCGATCCACCTGCCTCAGCCTCCCAAAGTGCTGGGATTACAGGCGTGAACCACTGCCCCTAGCCTGATCAACCTTTTCTTATATGTGAACTGATCATTGGCCATAGGTAATCCTGTATTCCTGAGCTGTCATTTTCTTTTCCTCTTTTGTGCCACTGAGATGTATGCCTTGAAGGATATGCAAGCTCTTTTTATAGGGTTAATATATTAACTTTTTGGCTGTATATGTTATAAATACATACATATGTTTTAAAACTTTAATAGTAAAAAGTTCATTAAGAAACCTGAAATATTTAGTCTTTGACTTGTTCTTCCTCTTTCTTATCCTAAGAAAGCAATCAGTGTTCCTGAGCCAGAATATTCACTCTAGTGCCACTTATATTAGGGGAAATAGAATATTACCCAAATATATAGCTAATGTAGTACATTAGTGTGAGTGAATAGTATGCAACCTAAATTAAAATGAGGCTTTCTATGAATGATTAGGAAATGCTCAGATAAAATGCTAAGTGATAAAAGCAAGCATAACGTCCAGAATAACCTCAATTTTATAAAGTGAAGAAAATTATACATATTTTTTTGCAAGGCTGCAAAGCTACATCAAAACATGAACAATATCAATTGGAGTTCTTTCTTTCTTTTTTGTCTTTCTGCCTGATGTGGATTCCTAAGGAGCTTATTCTGAGTGGTAGAATTACTGATGCTTTAATCCTCTTTTACTTTTGTGATTTTTCTAAATTTTCTTTAATAAATTATTTTATAAATAAAAAAAATTTATCAATCTCAAACTTCAGTGTTCATCAGAATCACCTGCACGGCTTGTTAAAACAAAGATCACTGTGTCCCATCCCCAGGGTTTCTGATTCAGTAGGTTCACGGTGGGTCCCAAGACTCTGCATTTCCAGCAGATTCCCAGATGATGATGCTGCTGTTGGTTGAGGGGACACACTTTTGAGAACCATGACTCTACACTAAAGGGTATTACTTCTTCCATTACTTTGTTCACATCTAGGTTGATGAGATGAAAAACAATGGCACCTGATCTTCTTAATCTTTGAAGACTGATAAATTGTTTCTACCAGGTGAGAAGGAGCCAGAACATCAAGCCCTCTGCAGGTGCAAGCCCAGTGCAGACGCAAGCCCAAGCCCAGAGCAGACACAAGCCCAAACCCAGGGCAGGCGAGTCTTTGTTCCTACTGCCAGCCCCACGCTCATGGAAGACCTGCGTTCCACACATTCCTTCCCTGAAACCACCAGGCACCTCCCTTTCCTTCTCATTTTCCAACCAAGTGTACTTGGGGGAATGGGGGCATTTCTCATATGTATTCTCATTCAAAATGTATATCTACTTTTTGTCTTTTTAAAATATTATTATTACTTGAAGACTATATGTCTACATTTTGAATCATAGTTCACATGTGACAGACAGGTCCTCCTGGCCCAACCAGGAACTCCTGGTGGGCCCAGACAGCTTGCTTAGGTCCATCCTGGGTGCCTGGCAAATGTGGTTTGGCTTCTTTGGGTCTCCCCTGAGCTCCAGGACTGTGATAGGCCTGGCAGACACTTTGGTGAGGACATACCAACATAAATGACAATCTCATTGATGGCAATGAGCCCTCCAGAGAAAATGAAACAGGAATGAAATTGTAAGTGGCTTGGGGTGAGGTACTTCAAAAGCGGGGGTTGACAGAAGGCACTTTGAGTCTGGAGTGTGTTCGTTGGCATGAGGTGAAGGGACAAGCTGGACCTACTACAGAGGGTCCCTTAGGCTGGCGTTTCTCAAACTGTTATGCACACACAACCCCAGGGATTTTGATCAGTTGGTCTAGGGGTGGGGTCTGAGATGCTACATTTCCAGGTAGAGAGCAAGATGCTGCTCCCTGGGGACAGCCCTCTGACTAGCAAGACCCTGGGCCACAGTAAGGAATTTGAAACCCAATCTAATTACAATGGGGAACCATTGAGGAGTTGGAAGCAGCAGAATGACAGATCCTACTTGTTTTAAAAGATGACTCTGAGGGAGAAAGTGTGTGGGAAGGCTCTGAGCAGAAGCAGGGTGACAGGAGATGTGGTGGGAGCTGAGGGCACTGGACCTCAGAGGCAGCCGTGGAGGCAAAGGAAGTGGTCAGGTAATGGCTGGGCGTGGTGGCTCATGCCTGTAATCCCAGCACTTTGGGAGGCTGAGGCGGGCGGGTCACTTGAGGTCAGGAGTTTGAGACCAGCCTAGCCCACATGGCAAACCCCATCTCTACCAACAATACAAAAATTGGGCATGGTGGTGGGTGCCTGTAGTCCCAGCTGAGGCAGGAGTATCACTTGAACCTGGGAGGCGGAGGTTGCAGTGAGCCGAGATGGCGCCACAGCACTCCAGCCTGGTGACAGAGCGAGATTCTGTCCAAAAAACAAAAAGGGGGTGAGGTCAGGGATGTGTGTAGGAACTAGTGCTAGCAGGACAGGGATGTGTCTAGGAACTAGTGGATGCTGGGGGAGGAAGGAAAGTGGGAAGCAAAGAGACTCTAAGCTGTCACCCAGCAGGTAGGTCTGCACAACCCCATTCACTTGGAGACGAAATGAAGCGGCTCCTTTGCCATCATTCACACAAGACCTCCAAGCCTTGCCTGCCTTGCCTGCCTTGCCTGCAGAGGGTGCCGGGAAGGAGCAAGGTCAGTTTGCACACTTACATCCTTGGAACACCAGCCCTGAAGGGAAGGAGCATGGCCACAGGAGGCCGACAGATTTTGGGAGGTGCCAAAAGAGTAAGTGGGTGCCTCAGGAGTCTCTGCCAGGACTCCAGGTGGGCACAGGCCCCCAGAGCTGCCCCTGGTCTTGGGGAAGGCAGCCACTTCTCATGCCTACTTCTGTGCTCCCTGCAGAGCCATGCCCATGAGCACTGTTCTTCCCAGTCTTCTACTCAGTTGAAAGAAAGCTGTCCCTCGAAGATAGAGATCCAGGCCATCAGCAGGCCAGAACCCAGGAACTGTGGGTGGGGGAGGAAGAGGAGGTGGAATACCCATCTGGTGGCAAAACCATTGCATAAGCAACTGTCAGGCATCGTGTGACTGTGTCTCACAGTTAGCCTGTGTCCCTCCACTGTCATCAGAGCTCAGGGACAGGATGCTGTCCCAGCTGCTCTTGTGTGTCTCGAAACTTCTACAACTCTTTTCAAGTGGCTTAATACTCTTTCTTTATTAAAATGCACTTACTGTACCAAAATATTAAAGGGAAATTGAAGCGATGCACACACTAGAAATACTCCCAGCTCCCACACTTTACTGCCCCTGTATCCACTTCTTAGCTCCCTCTGAGCCTGGATGAGATGCCTCCCATTTGCACATACCTGCAGTAACAGTGGCTCTAGGAGGGTATCTCCCCAGGGCAAATGGGATTCTGGATTTAGCAGCATGAAAACTGATGGGCAGCAATTCACAAGAAGGCTTTTGAATTGAATGAGAGGCTGGGTACAAGTAGGAGACAGCAAGACTGATGGTGTGAGTCATCACCGGGCCTGAGAAGCAGGTTTTCAACTGTGGATTAAGGGCTTAGGAGACAGGCTGAGCACTGTGGGCGACCCAGGCCCTGATGACAAAGTGGGTGCAGGGAGAGGGCAAAGGCTGTGCTGGGCACAGAGTGGCTCTAGTGTCCCAAGGGCTCAGGATGGCTTTAG
This sequence comes from Trachypithecus francoisi, assembly GCF_009764315.1. Classification (NCBI taxonomy): domain Eukaryota; kingdom Metazoa; phylum Chordata; class Mammalia; order Primates; family Cercopithecidae; genus Trachypithecus; species Trachypithecus francoisi. The sequence continues at coordinate 7,505,499 of NW_022681464.1, read as the reverse complement.
GGGAGACAGCGTTTTCACCAAGCAGCAGCAGAGACCTACAGATGTGGTGGATACAGTATTAAGGCCTGAACTGACCTGTGCCTGCGGCTCAGTGACATGCTGCAGTCCCTGGTGACTTACAGTCATTACAGAAGGTTTCCTGCAGGTGTGGGGAGGAGGTGCCAGGCTCCTGCAGCTGAGCAAGCTGAGCTTGGAGCCATCTAGATCTGGCTGTTCATGTTGCCGTGACCAAACCTCTCAGAGGCTATGGAAACTGAGATCTTGGACCAACAGCAATGCCAGCACAGCCCAGTGTGGGCACAGAGGTGTGGGCAGCACAGTTCTTCAGGGCCTCAGAACCCAGTCCATGTTGCTATTCTGTCCTGCCCACGTGCAAGCTCCCTGTATAAGGGGCCTCTAAGCAAGAGGCACCATTAAATTCATGGTGCCACATTGTTGCCGCCAATACTTCTGAGAAGGCCAAGAGCAGCTGAGGCTGGTGAGGGCTGGAATCACAGTAATTCCTGTGATTACTGACTTAATATGTTACAACAAACTCTGGAGAAGTATCCGAAATGGGCAGCAAAATGCAAGGTTGGAGTTCAGGTGGTGGGGAGTGGCCTTCCCAGTGAATGAACCAGCTACTTTGGGCCTCCAGGATTCTTGTCCTGCTGTATATTCAGTCCACCCCAGGAGGAGGAAGAGCTACCCACACCTGAGCCTCCACTGTATTAGCATCATTGTAGCTGCTCAGCAAACAAATGAATGAGGGGATGAGTGAATTAACAGACCAGATGGGAGCTGCTTATGTACTGCATGCACTCTAACTGCCCCTTGCTCCCAACACACATACAAGGAAGTTGAAATATTCCCTCTTGGACCCTGACTCCTTGCAGGAGGGGATGTGGATCTATGGGGCTGGTCGAACCTGTCCTTGGGGCTCTGTCTGGAGGGGGCTGACACCTTGGGCTGTAGCATCTCCCTCCTGGCAGCTGTGGGCACGTGGGTGATCTGCCCGCAGACACAGAGAGCAAGCAAGCCTGACACCTATGGCGGTACCTCCACGTGGATCACTGGTTGCTTTGTGATCACCCACCAAGTGCTCAGCTCTATGCTAGGGGTTGAAAGGGGGACAGAGAAAGCAATATAGGATATACTTCCTCCCTCTAGGAAGTTTACAAACGAATGAGAAAAATGAGCCACTCCAGGCTGCAGAGGGCACAGAGATGAGCCACCCAGATAGTGACCCCAGCTGCTGGGAGCAAGGTCAGCATTCAGCCCTCAGCTCAGGACAGCCCCATCAGGGTTGCAGAGAGCCACCTGGCCCAAAGTCACGCCTTCCAAGAACTGCACATTCAATGACTATGCAGGGCATCAGAGGCCTGGGCATTTTGGCCCAAACTGGGTCAAACTTGAAGAGGCCCTTTCAGCCCCAGAGGTCCCTGTGGGGTTGGCATAAGTGGTAGGGCTGGCATTGCTGCAGCGTCTCCCTCCCTCCCCCTGCCTCTTGCAGGAGTTGATCCCTTGAACACTCCTAACAAACATCCTGCATGTTAAACTGCTTCCTGGTCGGCTGCCCAGAGAATTAAGCCTTTCAAACAGGGAAGATGATACTGAAAAGTCAGTTATATGGTAACATTCAGGGTTAACTGTGTAGTTCGGGCTCTGAGCACTGTAAGAATGGTGAATATAGAAATAAGTGCTGCAGGATGCATCCTTATAATAGAGCTCTCCTTAGAAATTAGCATGTATGTTTTTATTAATGAGATTGTAAACACAAACATGTATATTACAATCTGTTTTTATTAATGTGAAGGGTTGTTTCTCTCATATTTTATGTTCGATGCTCAGCTTTGGGGCTCCTGATGGACAGGAGGTGATGTAGCCTGGGGACAGTGAGATGGTTTCTTTCCTGCAGGGCTCAGCCAGCCAGGAAAAATGCCAATTAAGCAAAGCTCTCTGCGAGGAATCATTTCAGTTGTCACGTTAACCCCACAACCTGGGGATCACAGGCCAGGTACTATCTCCCCAACTCTCCCGGCAGGCTGGGCCCCTCTAATTGGCATTAGTTACTTTGGGGCATGGTGACCTCTACCTAGAAATGTCGAATTCTCTGGAGGTGATGAAAAAGCAAGCAAAGCCTGCAGTCTGTCTGCCTGACTGCAGCCCTCGGGCAAGCCTGAAACGGGAGGAGGTGGGAATGGGTCCCTCATGTGAACATGTTATGAGACACTGAGTAGCAGGTACCTTTCCTGGAAGTCAACAGCACATGCTGGAATAGAATCTGCACCACAGTCCTTAGAGCCAAGCAAAATGCAACCAACTACCTTTGAGGACCATGGTATTTTGTTACTAATTACCTTTTGCACATGCTTTTACTACTCAGTTATTGTTTATTGTATATGAAGTTCATTATCACTTCAGACGAGCCAGCTGGAAGGGGCTGGGGTGAATCTGCAAATGCCCCCCCACCCCCACCCCCGTCCCTGCTGTTCTGACCTGTGTGAGGATTACCAGGGTCTCTGGGCACTGCAGGAGTTTGGAGATGGTGGGCTGAATGGTTCCGGCACCATGAGATTAAGGCTGAGCACTCACCCTCAGGTAGCTGAGACCCGGGAATCCTCATAGGATGCTGGCTGGCATTTTTGGTTTGGTGTCTGTGAAGTGCTATCTGAGCCAGCCCAGGGGGCTGCAGTTCCTCAAAGAGCAGGGGTGGGTGAGAAAGCAGGAAAGCAAGGACAACTTTTGGGAACGGATAGGCAGAATTTTAACACTGGTTGGGAGAAAGGCCTTTGCAGTTTTTCCCTCTCTCCACCTCTCTGCTCTGAGGACAGCAGCAGTGGCCAGTTGGGACAGCCAGGATGGAGTCTAGGGCCAGATCAAGGCAGGAGCAGCAACTGCTGAGCCACACCCTCAGCTTTCATCAGTTGTGGCAGGAGAAACGCCATGGTCACAGGCAGAATGCAGGGGCCACTGGGAAGCAGGGGAGGGGCAGACGTTTGCTGCATGGGAGCTCTGAGTCAAAAACTACTTTCAAAATTATAGCTACTGTGTGCTAGACATATCGCATAATTTATCTTTTTGATCTTCTCATCAGCTCAGAGGACAGCTATGATTATCCCACCGAACAGATAAACAACCTGAGACTCAGAAGTTCCAAGAAGTCCACAGTGACTCAGTTAGAAAGTGGGTGAACGGGCCGGGCGCGGTGGCTCAAGCCTGTAATCCCAGCACTTTGGGAGGCCGAGACGGGCGGATCACGAGGTCAGGAGATCGAGACCATCCTGGCAAACACGGCGAAACCCCGTCTCTACTAAAAAATACAAAAAAACTAGCCGGGCGAGGTGGTGGGTGCCTGTAGTCCCAGCTACTTGGGAGGCTGAGGCAGGAGAATGGCGTGAACCCGGGAGGCGGAGCTTGCAGTGAGCTGAGATCCGGCCACTGTACTCCAGCCTGGGCAGCAGAGCGAGACTCCGCCTCAAAAAAAAAAAAAAGAAAGTGGGTGAACTGAGGCTGGAACTCATATCTAAATGGATTCTTATCCAGTAAGGGCTTCTGCTGTGAAAGCCATGGAAGGGATCTCACTCCTGAATGGAATTCTGGACTAGATAGTGTCCCTAGGAATAAGGTGGCCCCAGCCCTGAAAGGTGCGTCTCCCTCTGGCTGTCTTACAGACATCTGTTTTTGCACCCTTGAGCCACTGGTGTCTGGCTGCCTTGCTAGGGAGCCCCCATCATGGGGTGCATGGACAGTCCTCTGTGCCATGGTGTAAATGGCAACTTACACCATGTTTCAGGATTCTGCTAACCCTGTTCCCCAGACTACAGCAGGCAGGGGAAGGATAACAGAGGTGCTGGCCATAACAATATGATGGCTGGAGAGGCAATGAAGCACTGTGGAGACAGCGTGGTCTTGGGGGTCAGGCAGATTCATATTCTGGGTCCACCATCCACCAGGGAAGAACTTTTAGACCAGGAGGGCTTCTGATGTCCTAACACTGTCTGCCTTGCCCCTCATTAGGTGGCCCCAGTAGACAAGGTGATCTAGGGCAGGTACCCTGCCTAGGTAGCCCCAGGAGATACTGTACAGCATATACACTCTGGTATGGTGTGGCTGCACTGAGGTCACTAGCCATGCATTCGAAGAAGGCAAGATATCATCGTGCAACTCTCTTTACCTACTGTGCTTCGGGCAAGTGATCCTGGAAGGGCCCTGCCAAGAGAAGGGGAGCTGGCATGCTGGCGGCAAGGTCAGTAGAGAACACAGCGCACCGCACAGTCAGGCTCCCAGGGAGTGCTGCACATTTGGCCAGGACTATGGTTCAGGGATACATCATTTTTTATATCATTTGATTTCTTCAAAGGATATCATTTCAAAAATTTACATACAGGTATTTCCTATTTTCCTTTATTACCTCTCATGCTGACTTTCCCTGTTATTATCACCTGTTCTCAGTCTCTGGGAATAATTACTTTAAAAAATCCATTATGAGCTAATTCTTCACTATCATTGGTAAATGAGTAGTCTAAGAGCAGATCAGGATTTTGTCATAGACAGGTTTAAGGAAGGTCTTATTAATCACATCAGAACACCTGTGTCTTTAATATACCCCCTGATACCCTGGGGCTTGAAGACAGCCCAGGGCACCACTCTCCTCTGTCCTTATCAGAGCAGGGCTCTGAGGACAGCCCTAGACAGTGTGACCCCCAGTGGCTCTTGAATTCAATCACCTGGAACTGATTGTGGACTCCAGCCTGTCCTGCCTTCCACAGTGTGTTGCTTAGCTGGTCTCAAAAATTTCAACCCATTCTAGCTCCCTGGGGGAGATGCCCTCATCGGCTTCTCATTACATGGGGACACCTGCTTGCGGTGGGCCATTGTGATGAACCAGGCTTGTTATTTGAGTGGCATATGACACTTCCATTGCTTTGGGTTTCACCAATCCCTCTGAGGAGAGGTGTGTGCTGGGAGAAAGGGGGGAAGACCAGAGCTCTATGCTGAGTTTGTGGAGTTCTTCAACCTGGTAGGGGCAATCCTCTTGGGATTCCTTGTAAGGCTGAGCATTTGTGTGGAGATCTAAAGTCTTGCTGGCCTCAGGAAACAGAGAAAATGACTTCTACCTTTCTGCCTGGGCCCAGGTCAGAGTGACCATCTGCAGCCTTAGGGCAGGGAAGAAGGGGGAGTGAAAGAAATAGAGATGGGTAAGGGAGGAGGAAAGCGGGAAGGGAGAGAGAACCTTCAAGGTTCAAGGGCAAGAGCAATGAAGAAAGATGTGTGTGGCTCAGAGAAGGTTCTGTGCAAATGGTGAAGGCCACCACTTATGAAGTGTGCACAACAGGCCAGGCACTGATGGCTTTCCTCATTCAGTCTTCACATCAACCCTAGGAGGCTCCATCCCCATTTTGCAAATGGGGAAACTGTAGCACAGAGAGGTTAAATAACTAGTCCAAGGCCACGGAACCTGCAGATGACAGAGGTAGGACTTGAACCAGGCCCTGATTCCAGAGCCTAGGTGCTAAGAGGCTGTGCCACACTGCTTCATCATCAGTCCCAGCTCAGAGCACTTCCCTGAAGGCACCCCAAGCCCTAGGTCGAGACCTCCTCCGCCTGCTCTGACATTGAACAGCACCATCTCTCTTGTACCACTCAGCTGAGTGTCATGCCTGATTCTATAGAATCTTGCTTCATTTTTACTTCTGGTCTTACCTGGCTAAATGGATGACGACCCTTTAGAAGGCAGGGGCCAAAGACCTGCATGGGTGTCCTACAGGGGTCAGCAGGGGGCCCGCACACAGTAGGTGCTGCTTTGTCCTTGTTGATGAGGCATCACCTTCGATGGCCCCCACTGGTTGTGAGGAAGGCCTTGTGGGCCAGCGTTTCTCCTCCAAGGGCCCCACTGTTCTCCCCTTGGCTCCCCCCACGTGAGGCTCACTCGGCCTTTCATCCCAGCGTGGGCTTTGGGGTTGGCTGACGCTCAGCTCCTCTGCTCTGCCTGGGGCTGCAGAGAGTTCACCACTGTGTTATTGGAAAAGCTTCCAAGAGTTGGAGGCCAGGTTCACTCAGAGGGTGCGCCACAGGAGTGGGAGAGGAGGGACGGGAGGGAACATGGAGAGAAGCTGTCCCCTCGGCAGGGAGCAGTGGTGGGAGAAGGGAGGGAGAAAGAGACAGTGATTTGAGAACCCCACAGCTGCATGTACACAAGGGCCGGCCAGAGGCCACCCAGCCCAGCCAAGGGGCCTCCTCCCCAAGGCCTGAGTCATCTGGAGGACCCCGTAAGCTCCATCTTTGTGTTCGCTCCATTTGTTCCCAACATTCCCTGGGTCATACCTACTGTTACCTTGAAGAGATCCACAGGCCTACAGGAAATCACTCCTGCCTGCCTGAACATCAGCCTCTGGCCTGTCCAGTTCAGCCTGACCTTTGGGAAGCTCCTGGTTCTCCCTGCAATGCCCCGAACTGACTGTTCCCTGCAAGGTGCCCTCACTCTGGCCCTTCATCCTCCTCTCCATTTAGCTGCCTGCCAGGCTGTTCCCATGCACCGGCCTCACAAGTGGCTAGAAATGTGGCATGATTAAAGTGGTCTAGGAAGTCCCCTTCCCCGAATAAACAACCGGCCCCATGCACGGCCCATGTCTGACTTTGCTTTTGCCTGGTGCCTGAGTTCCACCATTAGAAATGTGTGCTGGCCAGTTCACAATTGTAAAGATATGGAACCAACATAAGTGCCCATCGACCAATGAGTGGATAAAGAAAATGTGGCATACATACACCATGGAGTACTATTCAGCCATAAAAAGGAACAAAATAATGTCTTTTGTAGCAACTTGGATGGAGCTGGAGGCCATTATTCTAAGTGAAGTAACTCAGGAATGGAAAACCAAATTCCAAATGTTCTCACTTATAAGTGGGAGCTAAGCAATGGGTAGGCAAAGGCATACAGAGTGGTATAATGGACACTGGAGACTCAGAAGGGTGACAGTAGAAAGGGGATGAGGGATAAAAAAAACTACATATCCTGTACGATGTACACTACTTGGGTGAGGAGTGCCCTAAAATCTCAGAATTCACCATTGTATAATTCAGCCATGTAACCAAAAACCACTTGCACCCTAAAAGCTATTGAAATAATTTTTTTTTTTGAAGAAAAAAGTGTGCGCTGGTAAGCCTCCTCTTTCAAATACAGACACTCTGAGAAGGGGACCATGTGGTAGTGAGTGTCTCTTCCACACCTTAATGTGAATTCATGCAAATAACTGGCTTTTCCTAATAACCAGGTTTGATCATCAGAATGAGGGGATGAGGTGAGGGGTTTGAAAGGGTGCTGAGAGCTCCGATGGGGTGATTTTGGAACACAGATTCCTGGATGAGTGGGTCTCAGAGGGTGGGTAGAGGAATTTAAGCAGTGTAGGAAAAGCATGAAGATACCAGGGGGAAAAAAAAGTGTGCTGCAAATGCCTGTTTCACTGTCCTCCAAAAACACTGCCAAAGGAGAGTGGGGAAAAACCAAAGGTCAAAGACACACGCAGGGTGGCTTCATAACTTCCCAGTGTCCCCATCTCCTGGTTAGAACTAAAGTTTAGGTATTAACTGAGGACACACACACACAGACACACCCCCCCCCCCAGAGAAAGTCCAAAGAAAAACACAGCAATGCTCAGAAAACTACCCCAAACATGTTCCTTTCAGAACTGCCGACTGAGGAGCCCTCCCTGATCAGTCGGAGGCAGATCAGACCCGTTTCCTTTAATTGCAACTTCCACCCTTCTAGAATTTCCCCTCCTCTGCAGGTCCAGCCCACAGAGACATTAATCCCTATTCAAGTGAAACTTCAAGGTTTTTCCTTCTATTAAAAAAACAAAAAACAAAAAACTTTCAAAACACCCCTAAGCAGTGTCTCTAATGTCACTGGTGTGTGCATTTGCCTGGAAGGTAGGGAGAGGCTCCGCTGTATGGAGGCCCGGCCTCAAGTTTCCTCACCTGGCCTCTCTCTTGTTGAAAGGCAGAAATGCGACCCTTGGTCTCTCCTCCACCCCACTTCCCCGCCCCCAGACAGCTTTAATAAACTGTGATTATTTCAGTCCTTACAGCACAGCTGTCCTGTGAATTGTCCAGTCAGTGTTACGGGGTGGAAGCCAACGGCTGGCGTGTGGAGCTCAGATCTCCGAATAAACCGGCCCTCCCTTTCCCTCCTCTGCCTGCCTGCTCCCTAGCAGGTGGGGGAGTTGAGGAGGAGGGCAGTCTCTGGCTGAGACCAGGGATGACAGAAGCATTTTCTGAGCAGCCTGCTGATGGCAGAGCCCCAGTAGGAGAAGGTGAAGGAAAAGAGCTTGCAGACAGGGTTGGGGTGGAGTCGCCTTACCTACGTGCTGTGAATGCAGGCCTCTCTAAAATTCTCCTTCATCCCAATCAAGGAGCCCTGAAATTGCACCTCTAGAGATTATCCTCAGGCTGCTTCTCTGCTTAAAATGTGCTGGTGCATTATTTGAGGACAGAAATGGAGCTTCAGTCACTTTATCATTTACGGGAGGTGTTTGGGAAATGTTGGTTGAATGAATGAATGACATTCTGGGCTGCTATTAGAAATAATAACAGAAGAAAAGAAGAAAAGGAGCAAAGCGCTGGGGGCTTCAAGGGAAGTGGGCAGGGATGACCCTGAGTGGGAAGGGAGAAGAAAGTGATGCTAGGTCAATCCTACTATATCACAGTTGTGCACACAGCTAGCCAGGGCAACAACATGGGTGATCTGGTCCTTGCCCTTGAAGAGTGTGACTGTCTTACCAAGTAACAGCCATTTATACGACTCTGCTCCTCTGAGAAGTTGGGAAAAGTGTCCTCAACACTCAGCATGGTCAAAGCTGAAGGGCTCTCTAAATCATTTTCAGCAGCAGAAGCCCTCTTTTATAAATAAAATTTTGTGCAGACCCAGACCCATGCAGATCTGTTGTGCTTTAGCCAGCTGTGTGAATCCCTGTGGAGAACACCAGCATAATCCATCCAACTCCCCATTTCAAGTCAGGAAACTGAGGCACAGAGAGGTTAAAAAGTGTTCTCAGACTTCACCACAATCACCTGCAGGCACCTGGTGGCCTCCCTCGAGATGCAACTTCAGTACTTCTTGGGTAGGCATGGGTATCTATAATTTTTTTTTATTTTTTATTTTTTTGAGATGCAGTCTTGCTCTGTCACGGAGGCTGGAATGCAGTGGTCCTATCTTAGCTCACTGCAACACCCACCTCCTGGGTTCAAGCGATTCTCCTGCCTCCGCCTCCCTAGTAGCTGGGATTACAGGTGCTCACCACCACACCTGGCTAATTTGTGTATTTTTAGTAGAGATAGGGTTTCACCATGTAGGTCAGGCAGGTCTTGAACTCCTGACCTCAAGTGATCCGCCTGTCTCCACGTCCCAAAGTGCTGGGATTACAGGCGTGGGCTATGGTGCCTGGCCTGTAATCTTTCAAAAGACTTTATAGGTGATTGCAACATGTAATCAGGTTTGGAAACTGCTGGACTAAAGGACTAAGCACTATTTGATGGTGAAGAGTCCATTCACAGCACAGTGTAGTCCAGGCTGCTCTTGTGCCATACAAGCCAAACTCCATTACAATAACTTCCAGGAAGCACTGGGATTCATTTCTGGTCTTCAGGTTTGGCTACACTGAACATGATGCCATTGAATGGCTAATGACCAGGACTTAGGATGTTCTAATGAAAAGATAATTTTTTTTTTTAAATTTTAAATATTTGGTAGTCTTCAAACTAGGTGAGTTCCCAGTTTGTCTTTGTTAAGAGTTAGTTATCCTGGTCAGTCCCATAGGCATAAAACTAGGATAAAATGATTTCATTGTGGAGCTGAAATATCAGCATGAAATAGAGTACCCAGCCATACAAAGCCAATGTCTTATAGGAACATAGAGGGAAAGCTCGGTATAGAGCTCCGGGACATGCAAAGGAAACACCAGGGTGTGCAGGATGCTCAAGAGGTCTGAATGGCTCTCACTATACCTATAGAAAGCAAGCATGACTGAGCTGATCCCAGAATATTTCCTGGCTACTGTTCCCTTGAGCATATAAACCCTTAAAAATAGAATGGCTACAATAAAAAGGCCATATTATCAACAAGTCTTGGTGAGGATATGGAGAAACTGGAACCATCACATACATACCTGCTGGTGGGAATGTAAAATGGTATGGCCACTGTAAGAAAACATTCTGGTAGTTTCCCAAAGGGTAACTATCCAGTTACCATATGAACCAGCAATTCCACTCCTAGGTATATACCCCAAAGAAATGAAAATCTGGGTCCACACAAAAACTTGCAAATGATTGTTCAAAACAGCATTATTTACAAAAACCAAATATGGAAACAACCTAAATATCCATCATGGTAAATGGATTTACCCATGATGGGTAAATATCATTAGGAATGGGTAAATAAAATATGGTATATCCACACAAGAAATATTCAGCAATAAAGAGAAATGAAGGACTAATGCACGCTACAAAGCTAATGACTCAAAAGTGGTAGGTTAGTTGAAAGACACTAGTCACAAAAGACCACATATTATCTGATTTTATTTATATGAAAGGTCCAGAATAGGCAGATCTATAGAGACAAAAGGTAGATTATTGGTAACCCAGGACAGGGGATTGGGGTGAAATGGGCAGCGACTGCTAATGGGTACAGTATTTCCTTTGGAGTAATCAAATACTATAAAACTCATAATGGTAATGGTTACACAGCCCTGCAAATATGCTAAAAACCATTGAATTTACACTTTGAATGGGTAGATTATATGCCATGTGAATTACATTTCAATAAACCTTATTTACTGTTTTATTAAGAAAAACAGAAACAAAACAAGCATTAGAAAAGTTTCTATTGCTTAGGTTCTATTTAATAGACGCAGTCTCTGCTAGATTTCCCTAGGGCTTATGGATGGCAAGTGTCAACAGGAGCTGAGACCACTGTCATCTCTCCAGTGACCTCTTCCAGTGGCTCCAGAAAAACCAGTGGACCAAACTGTTGTCTCCAGAAACAACTGAACAGAATTGTCAGCCAGAATCCACAGCCAAGAAAGCAATAGCCCTGCATGTATGTGTACAACGCATATGTGTAGGCAGCACAGATTTTCCTGAAGGCCAAGTCCAACTATATGATATCATTTGGGAGGGTCACATGTACATTTGCATCTGGTTTGCATCTAATTTGGAAAAGCCAACATAGATCGTGTACCACATTATTAGGTAATTTTTCAAGTTTGGAGTCTCAGAGTTGCTCCACTCAATTTGTTCAGTGGATGGACTCAGTTATTGACTGATGAATTACAGCTTGCTCTGGGGTTCCTGGCCTAGGAGGGGCAGCCTGTGGTCATGCACGCTTTCCTGTTCTGTGCTCCATGCACACACAAGCCAAGCCACCATTGGGGGGCAGCTCTTAACCTACAGGGGGAGCCTCCTTCTCACTAGCTGGCCTCCGGCATAGAGGAGGGAGGTGCATGGGTGAGGATGAGGTGGAGTGAGGCCCACTCTAGCTGATCCCCTTCCAAGCAAGGCCTACATGGAGGGGGCCTTCCAAATGGAACAAAAGGGAAAATGACAGAAGAGAGCAAGCATTCCTATTTATCTAAACACAGGATCAAGATGTACAGCGGGAAAGTGAAATTATGCTGCAATTTTGAAAGTCATCCACTGAAGATAAACTCTCCTTTCAAAGGAATTACTCATTTCACTCCATCATGATACCTCAGGGTCTATCAGTATTCAAATTTATTAGGCAATAACATGCAGAATGCATGATATAAAGGGCCTGTTTCATCACCCATTCCCCACGCTATTTTTTTTTTTTTTTTTTGCTAAGTCATGAGAAGTGCAGTAAGTTAAAAATCAAACAAAAACTAACAAGCACATACACACAAGATGGAAAAGAAATCCTCCATGGAAGTTACTATGAAACAGGCGGCTTTAGAAAGGAAAAACACAATCTCTGACTAATATGAAGGAGACTCCAAATTGCTCTTGGCAACAATCTCTCAACCCGATTCCCCTCCCTCTATTCATCTCCACAGTTCCCAGCCAAAGGAAAATAAACTGAACAGCTCTCTCCCCGGCCCAACCTGTAGGGCTGCCTGGCTGAGCAAGGGCTGAGCAAACAAACATCCCCATGCAATTATACACCTGTGTAATTGCTGTAAACACTAGGACAGCCAGCCGGGTGCTCACTGCCCTTATCAAGCTGATAATCTCAATATTGGGGGAAAATGCCTTTATTCTGGCAGACGACATCAAGGTAGTATGCAATATGATCTTGCTACCTCAAACCCAGGATTTTTTTTTTTTTTTAAGAAAAAGAAGAAGAAACAAACTATTCTTCTAGCAAGAGTCGGTAACAATTCTGGGGAAGGAAAGTCCCAGAGCATCACTCAGATGGGTAATAGCTTCAAGGCAAGATTTATCAGTTCCCCTTCCTCACAAAAGTGATAGTTAATTTTAGAGGTAGTTATCTTACACCTATTACACCATTCAGGATGGAAGGAGAGTTAACAGGCCAAACGTCCCAGATTATTTATGGCTGCTCTGTCTCAAACATCTATCCAACACCATTCTATTAGGACAGATATGTCTGGTCAGCTAAAACGAAGGAGGACAGGATTCTCAGGAAATGGCATTGTAAGTGGAGATGTAAGTGGATGAAGGGTCTTTCAGTTGAGTCCTAAAACCGCCCCAGAAGGCCAAGATGAGCTGCTCTGTGAACCATGTATGGTCTAGAGACTTGGGTTCTAGTCTTGGCTTTGCTACCAACAAGTCCTGTGAATGTGGACAAGCTTCCCTCCCCAAGGTTAAGGGCAGGTGCTTGAAGCTGAATTCGAGTCCTATGAAAATGCCATCCTGGCCACCAGGAAGTAGGCAGATGCATCAGGAGGATGACACCCTGGGACAGTTCTCAGTCTGGCCAGCACTGATCCAAAGAGATGCCAGTCCTCTCAGAAACTGTTTGAGCTGCTTCTTGTCATCTCCAGCTGGCATGTGGCAAAAATGCAGACTCTTTGAAACCCACAACTGTAAACCCTAAATGAATAATCTGAACAGCAGGGGCTCAAACGGCTTCCTGGGCACTTGGGGCAGAGGCTGACTGTGCTGTGTGCACTCCACTGCATTCCCTTGAACCAGGGACAAGTCCTGGTAACTGCAGCATGGAGACTCCAGTCATTTTAACTTCCCCGCTCCTTCCTCTCCTTCCTTCTCCCTCTCCTCCTCTACATCCAGGCCTCCTGCTGCTGCTTCTCAGCAGCAATGCTTCCCAGGCTCCTTCCCGGGCTCCATCTCACTTCATCCAACCCTTTGAGGGTTGCACTATTACTACTATTCCCATTGACAGAGGCCAGAGATCCAGTGTGATTTCACTTACTGATGTATGCCCAGCACTTAGCATGGTACCTGGACACATACAGTAAACAATACAACAGTGTTGAATAAATGACTGATTGTTTGGAAAGATAATGACATTCAAAAAAAGTTAATATTAAATGTAACACATACTATTTTCTGTTGTACTATAATTATACAGAGTGATTCCTGTCTCCCAATTAAAGTGTAAGATTCTAAAACATGTGGGGTACAATGAGTGGCTTTGAATCCTGCCTCTGCTACTACCTGGACAATATACTTAATCCATTTGAGCCTCAGTTTCCCCATCTGCAAAGTGGGGCTAATGATTCATATCTGATGTGACCTAATATGAGTCTTTTTTGGGAGAGTGGGTTCTTTGTCTGTGCAGCCCACGTTGTGCCTTAAGGGGGAGGACGGCACTGGGGCTACTTTCCTTTCCTAGAGTTTCACCCAGTGGGGGTTCCTGAACCTTTCTAAGCCCAGAGAGGATTTAACTGGGTGAAAGAAGGGGGACAGAGGGAGTGGAGCTGAAACTTGAACCTGACAGAGCCTTTACCACCTCCAAGCCAGCGCGCCCCTCCCCCTTCCAAAAAAATCTTCATCTCATCTGGAGAAACTGCCCACTTGTTTCAATCCCTTCCTTTCCATTTTCAAAATTCTGCATTTAGAAGAACTGGAAGTGGTCTACCACTAGCCGACCAGTAAGTCGCTGGAGTGGGGCTTCCTTCTGCGTGGAGCTGGGTACCAGCTATTAAAAGAGAGAAGGCAGCCGCCCGCTGCCTACCCGCCTGTCAGCACACAGCCGGGACAACGGAAGCCAGGAACAGAAAGGAACGACCCCGGAGCCCTCACCACAGAGCACGGAGTGGTGCACCAGACGACGCTCGATGCTACGAGCAGGGTGGGCGGCGGGGGCTGTGGGTGCTGGGATGGGGGGAAGCTCTCTCCATCGTTCTTCCCAGGCCAGCCCTGCGGCCGCTGCGCCCGCCTGCAGGAACTCAGGCGCTCCAGAGGGTGACGCGGGCCCGGGGGCCCGCGGGAGTAGGGACGCACCGGGTCAGTCCTTATGCGCCACCCACACCGGGCCGCCTCCGGAGCTGGAAGACTCGCCTTCCGGCTCGACTCGCCTGCTCCGGTGGGAGTGCTCCCCATCCACTCACCCCCAGGTTGGCGCTCAGGGAAAGGCCCCCCACCTACCCAGTTCAGCCCGCGATTCAAGCCCAGGGACCTGACAGGACTCCCGCCGCGCGCCGAGCTGGACTTCTGCCAATCGCTCCTTTAATTTCTACCCGTATCGCCGGACCTCGACTTTAGCCAAGTTGCCATGGCTTTTGTCCCCCCTCCCAGGCGCCCCCAAGTTTTTCATCTGACGCTCGGGAGAACCAAGCATTCTTGGGGGAGACAATTTAAACTACTAATGTACACCCGCAACTCCCTCTCGAGTGCCCTTACGGTCCTTCCGCTGGCCCCTCGCCCCAAAGGAGCCCGCTGGCGTGGGCCAGCTGTAATGGGGCAGCGGCGAGAGTTGCTCTCTGCAGAGTTCCAGATCCTATCTCCTATTCCGGGGGAGGTGCGCAGCCCCACGCCCCGCAGGAGCTCCGGCGAGGCGGGGGTTTGAACGCCTTGCGGACGCCGCCACCCGCGCCAGCCGGAACCGCCCCGCGGCCACCCGGCCACAGGGTCCCCGCAGCGTGCAGCGAGAATGCCCGCAGCGCCCGAGCTCTCCCGGCCGCCCGGAAGGGCTTCCTCCCCACCCCCTCCCCACGGCCCGGCCGCTGGGCTCCCCAGAGCCCCGATCCCAGCCTCGAGGCAGTCCAAGGCCGACGCAGACCCACCTGGCCGCCCAGGGGACGCCGCGCTGGTGCCCGGGCAGTGTCCTGAGCGCCGCCAGGGTCCCAGGCTGGGAATCCACGCGGCCGCGCTGCTCGGGGGAGCCTGCCGCAGCCGGCAGGAGGTTGTCATTGATTCGTGCTGGGCGAGTTAAGCCATTCCAGGAGTGGTTTTGAGCGAGCACTCCCTCCCCTCCCTCCAACCAGAAGTATTTGGCCGGGAGCCCCTTTGGTCCACCTGTACTGTCAAGCGCAGGACAGGACGATCTCACCACTCGCGCTTTACGCTTCACTTTATGACACCAAATTAAGCTCTTTGGAAAACGTAAAGCAGAAATAAAGGCAAGGGCGGTGGAGGAGCTTTTCTTGCTTTTCTTTTCCCCTCTTTTCTCCCGGGTTCCTCCGTTTTGTTTTTTGTGGGTTCCCCCCCTTTCTCTAGTACTTCACAAAATGACTTACCACTTATCTCAAAGCAAGGGAGGCTTTTTATTATTATTGTTTTATTCAATTCAGCGTGTCTGTCTTTTTAGAGGCAATTTTATTTCCATTTGCCTGAAACCTAAGCCCAATAAAATTACTAGAATTATATGTTTTCTCCTTACAGGGTCGTGAGTGTAACTTAACCAAATCAAACACTGCATAGCAATCCTTTAAGTAACAAAAAAAGAGGGAGTGCAGGAAGTAACCACAGAACTGCAGCTCTCTCCTCCGCTGGGGGTCATGAGATCTTGTGGGTAGGACCCACAGACACCCCTTCCCCTCCAACAAACACACATATCACGCAGGCTGACTCAGAAATGCCAACTGGAGGTTCCAGCAGCCCACACCAGGGTGGGCCAGCCACCAATCACAGAGGTGTCGCCAAACACCCTCTCCCAGGCCTTTCCTTCAAACCTCACACAAACCTTTCCTTCAAGCCTTCTTGAAAACTGCCACCTGGGAGGCTCTGGCCAGCTGGGTGCTGTCAGGCCTCTTTTACCCTGGAACTGACTGGTCACCTGGAGGAAATAACCATTAACGCCTTGACACCTCTGCTGACTGTTTTCAGAAATGGGGGGAGAGCCAGGGGAGCGAATCTTTCTTGTTGATTATCTTTCCCCGGTGTCATGGAAAACAAACACAAAACAAAGGAGTCCAATGAGGTGCTTGGCCTTCCGTGGCCTCTGCCACCCTTCCTGGGCAGGCCATGAGCCTTAAAGCATCCTGAAACCAGAAGTAAATCTCAAAGGTATGTTGGCCATGAAGGTCTAGGGATGAGGCTGTGATTTGCAGAGCCCCAGAAAGATGGTTCAGACAAAACTATCTCCTCCAACAGGTGCCCCTCACCTGAAATTCCAATGTTACAGATTCATTCCTTCTTGGGATATGCCCTGCAGGAAGCCTGCCCCAGAGAGGCAGGCAAACTTGCTTCAAGAAGGCAGGAAGGGTCAGGTCTGTCTCTGTGGTTCCCTCTAAAACTGTAAATACCCACCGCTGCAGGCAGGGGAGTAGGCGTCTCCACAATGGACTAGAACGCATCTGTCAGACCCTCCATGCTGTGGAAAGAGGGCTGTGGACCGCTGCGTGAGGTGAGAGAGAGGCTGGGCGGCCAGGATGTGGTGGGAAGAGGCTGCTAGGTCAGGGAATTGGGTGCTGAAGGGAAGAAGCGGGGGTGCTTCATCAGTGCAGGTGGACAGTTTCCAAGATTGGATGACTCCATAGCTTTTTATCAAAAACCAGGTACTCCCGGAACACCCAAGCCAAAGACTGAGAAGTCAAATCCCTTTGTCCACAAAGGCACTAGTTAAATATCCAATGAAGCATAACTCCACACTCCACTCCCAGACTCAGGAGGTAAAGGTGCCAACACATGACCTGGATGGAATCAGTATGAATCCAGAAGTGTTTGCTGAGTGCCCATAAAGGGTTTGCCTCAATGGCCTGGGTGGAGGTGGGGTGGGTGCGGTGCAGTGCAGTGCCAACCTCAGAGCCTCTCATCTTGTGGGGCAGATAAAGCACAGGCGGACTGGACAGTGGGGCAAGGTGCATCCACCACCCCGTGGGTGCATAAGGAACAGGGCAGTGCTTTTGCAGAGCAGTTAGTAAGGCAGGCTCACAGGGACAGGGCTCCAGGAGGAGTGGGGCTATCTGGTCTGGAAGATGGTGCTGCAGGGAGCAGGAGAGGAGGGCATGTCAGGTGTGGGAGTGGAGGCAAGGGGGGAGTCACTGAGGAAAGCCAGCAGCTGGCCTGGCTCAGAGGGTTCTCTCAGTGGTTAAGACGACAGGAGGGGGTCTATGGGGTAGAGCCAGTTTATGGGTACAGCTTCTGGCTGAAAGGAGAGAGTACAGGGCAGGGCCTGATTTGGAGAGGAGGAAGGATGGGAGCACCTTTTCAAACCCAGCTGGAGCGGGATGTGGGAGGGAAGCTGTAGGGAGGGGTGTGCAGAGTTGAGGTGCCCAGCCCAGCCTACCCCCAGGCGGCTCCTCCTAGCCAGGGCTCCAGCCCCTGGACTGGAAGGAGTGTCTGGATAGGCTATGCGTGGTGCCAGGGCCAATGATATTGCAGCCAAGAGCCTGGGGAGAGCTGGCTGCTGTCCAGCCCACCGGCTGGGTCCTGCAGTGGACAGTGAATGCCACTCCTCCCTCCCCCTAATCACTGTGTGTGTGTCCTGCTGGGACACACCCTTTGGAATGGCTCTGGGCACAAAGTGGGGAGCGCCGCCCCACTAGCTCCAGCCTCCCTCGGTGCCAGCTGCCTCCTGGGAACAGGAACATAAAGCAGTCTCAGTGAAGTGGGTGGGGAGAGGGGGCTAGGGGAGGCTCCCAAAGCCACCCACAGAAGGGGCTCTGGGTGCACCAGACTCCAGATCTGAGTGTGCATTTCCTTTTGGGTCCAGGTTCCTTCCTAGGCCCTCTTTGGCCGCCGCCTCCTCCTCCTCCTCTCCTCCTCCTCCTCCTCTTCCTCCTCCTCCTCCTCAGCTCCCTTCCTCCAGCCCTAGCCCTTCTCAGCCCCCACCTCTGGCTCCCCGCCTTCCCAGTTCAGGTCAGCCAGAGCACGTGGAAGCCCGCTGGCTTCACAGGGCAAGCCTGCCCTGACTTTCACAGCTGGCTCCAAACTCAACAACTCACTCGTGTTCCAGTGAGGATGCAAGCTCCTACTTCAACCACCAAGCATGGCTCAGAAGGCTAAACAGAAGCACATAAGCAAACATGCTACTGTCTTAACTTGAAACCTCAGCAGGGCCTAGTCATCGGCTGGGGTTGTGATGTAGGCACACAAACAGCTTTGTGCAGACAAGCACACACAGATACAGAGTGTCTGCACACATGTGCATAAAGACGCAGACACATGTATGAGCTCTGTGATCTGCAGAGAGTAATACTGACTGAGGGCCTCTGCCCTCACTCCTTACAACCACACAGTGAGGTAGATCTTGTTATTTCCTCCATCTTACTGATAAGGAAACTGGGGATTAGAGAGGTTTTATAACTTGTTTAAGGTCACACTGCCTGACATATGATAAAACTGGACATCACACTCCATCTTTGTGATTCTGGTGTCTGGTGACCCAAGGCAACCCTGGGGTTCAAGCTCTGGCTCTTTGGTTCGTACAATTGGTTTCCTAAGGGGCAGTGGGGTTTGCTGATGCATGCCTCAGTTTCTCCTTCTGAACAAGCAGGGTAAATGACTCTTCCTGAACCCAAGGGTATTGTTAGGCAGAAGGAGGCTGAGATGGAGGTTGCCCTTTGGTAGAGTGCTGAAGCAAGTCATCCTAGAAGATGCGCAGACACAGAATGAGTGGTACTCAAGTCAGAAACTCAGCGCCACCCTTGCTGCCTCCCTCTCCTTCCTGGCCCCCACCCCCGCCCCCAGCCAAACCATCCACCAGCGAGTCTGTCTCTAAAACAGAGCTCAAACCTACCCTCTTCCTGCCATCTCTGCCACTGCTGCCCTTGGCCGAGCCTCTATCCCCTCTCACCTTGACTTCTGTAGGCACCTCCTAACTGGTCTCTCTGCCCCATTCCTGTCCTGCTCCTTCGGCCCAAAGCCACACAACTGCCAAAGCAATCCACTTAAAACAGCCATCTGGTCCTGTCACAGGGCACTTACATGCACTTTATACTACTCACCACAGCCCGCAAGGCCCTTCTCTTACCAAACTCCCCGCACCCCATACTTCAATCACAGACAGGCACCCCTCCTTCCTTCTCCTTCCTGCTGTGGGACTTGGCTTATGCAAATTTCCCAGGCTGAAATGCTCCCCCAACTTTGGGTCTTGCAGGAATGTCACCTCCTCAGAGAGGGCTTTCCTAACCACATAGATAAATTAGGATCTTGTACCCCATTATCTAGCTCAGACCCTTGATCAAAGGATTCATGCTTGCATTGATTTTATTATTTGACGGTCCCTCCCACTAGAATGTAGGCTACTTGAGGGCAAGGACCCATGCATCTTTTCTTACTGTATCGTGTGTGGTATGTCACTGGCCCCAGGCAGGTATGTGTGGAACAGGTGTTTATTGAGAGAATCCTAGATCTGGGAAACAGAAGGACTGGATCTTGTCTTGATGAAATTCTTCCATTGTAGAGAAAATTTGTGAACCAGGGTGGAAAAGTAACCCATAATCTCATCACATTAGATAGACTAATATTTATGGCATCATGGTGGCATGGGCAGTGGGTCAGTCTTTCTTTCACTGGAGTGAAGATTTCACACCGCATTTAACAGGCTCCACCTGTCATTCCTCCTTGTATTTCTTGGATGCTCAACAAATGTTTAATTGAATTTTGAGGAAAACTGAAAGAAAATGCAACCAGCTCAAGGGAGGAGGGCCATGCCAAGCCTCTTCCTTCGTGGCCCTTCTGGCTTCCTGTCCAATCACAGGCTATGACCTCACCGTTCTGAAGTCCACTGTTTGTATATTAGCACCTGTGGATTGTAATGGCATGGCTCTATCACTTTCATCCACAGATCATATTTTATTGAAATGTATTAAATGCCAATTTGAAATAACAATGCATTGCTGTTTAGCATCGAGAACAGACAGGGAGCCACGAACTGAAGCTAAGCTACACTTTAACAGCCCTTTATATGGTCATCGAGTTTACCCCAATCTGTTAGTTGCCAAGGCTACATACATTTCTGCTACTGTGTTTTAGGGGGGCGACCCAGCCATTTGGAACCTATCAGCCATTTGCCAAACCCCATCAAACTCCTCCACTTCTTCCAGAACATAATGATGATGCAGAGAAACAGAGTCCTTTGGCCTTACTGGCCTTTGGCTGCCCTGTCCTGCAGGGGCTGCAAGGCAAGGAAGGGCAAGGAGCTGTGGCCCCAGAGGGAGGACTGGGTGCCGGCAGAGCCTGCCTCCCATTTAGGAGCACTCGGAGACCAGCCGGTGCTTGTCCGAGGCCCTCGGGAACCTCCGAGGAGGAGGTGTGGGCCAAGCACAGGTGCTGGGTTGTTCTCTCTGCGGGAAAGTACCCTGCCAGGCTGGGGTGCAGGGCAGGGCTCCGAGCCTGGCTGGCTGCACAGTAGGCTGTGCAGGGTCCCAGCCCTCTGCTCACAGCCTGAGGGCCCCAGGGCTGCCAGGGCCTCGCCCTCCTCCCAGACTGTATCAGGTAACACCATCAGGCACCCACTGTGGGAGGAGGGGAGGGTGCCAGGCAGGAGCTTCAGCTAAGCCTGGCTTGTGGGGAGGAGTGGGGGGTGGCTGGGCCTGTCACCATGGATCCCAGAGGAGGAGGGCTTGGTCAGAATTTGGTCAAGGTGGGAGAGTGGCAGGAAAGGGGGTGGCACCACTAGCTAGGGGAGGCAGATTCCCTCTTATCTTCCTTCCTCCCTCTCTCCTTCTTCACTCCTCCCTCTCTCCTTCTTCACTCCTCCCTCTCTCCTTTCTTGACTCTTCCTTCCTATTCACCTTTCTTCTCCCTTCCTCCTCCTTTCACTCCTCTCTCCCTTCCTTCCCTTCACAGGCATGTACTACCTATTCTGTGCCCCACGCTACTCCAGGCTTTGGCTATAAAGTGGTGAACAATCCACGTGGTCTCCACTCTTATGGAGCTGACCTTCTTCTAGAAGGGGAAAGATAATAAACAGATAAACATCTACCATGAACTCAGGTGGGCGAGTCCAGATCATTCAGCCCCATCCTTAGGCAAACCACTTCTCCATCTCCAGCAGCCTCTCACCTCATTTGCTTCCTACCCTCAGGGGCCAGGAGCAGCATTATAGCTCCCACATACAGTGAGGAAGTGGGGCTGAGGGTGGGGAGGAGACTTGCCCGAGGTCACACTGGGACCACAAGTAGAGCTGCTGCAGTGGAACCTTGGCCTCCCAGGAGAGTGCTCTCTTCCTCCAGCAGGGTCACTGGCACTTACCTCCAAAGCAGGGGAGATTTAATTCTGTGCTTCTAAAGACATTTTCTGTTTTTAAGAAAATATTTATGCACAGAAAACTAAGGGAAAAAAATGCACTAAGAACCTCACCCTAGGACAAACAACTAATTCACTTTATATTAAATTAGCACTTACTGTGTGTAAGTCAGGATCCCTGAGGCTCTAGGCAGCCCCAAGAGCTGAGGTCTGGCTACATTAGCTACAAACTGTCACCATGACCCACAATCCCTTTGTCAGCCCCGAAGAGCTGACAAAGACCCTCTCCTTCAATAAATCTTAGACAGGTTTCTCTGAGCCCCTCTTGTCCTTGGCCCTGTCTTTGGCCAGCCTAGTCCAGTTTTAACAAAAATGCTGCTAAGTCAGGTTAGCAAGAATCCCCCATCCCTTGATATCTAATCATCTTGACCTGCTGGCCTGCCTTCTGCAAGAATCCTGTTAAGTCAGTTCAGCGAGGATCCCTCTACCTTTGATGTCTCCTCTTGGTAATTTTCCATCCACTCACCACCCTCTGCATCTTGACTATAAATCCGTACTTGTCTTTGTATTTGGTGTTGAACCCGGATCCCTCTCCCCTATTGCAGTCCAGCTCAACTCTGAATATCACAAGGACAAGTGGGAGTACCCCTATGCAATAGTTCTGAATAGTCTTTAGGCCAGGAGCGGTGGCTCACGCCTGTAATCTTAGCACTTTGGGAGGCTGAGGTAGGCGGATCACTTTAGGTCAGGAGTTGGAGACCAGCCTGGCCAACATGGTGAAAGCCCAGTTTTTACTAAAAATACGAAAATTAGCAGGACATGGTGGCGCCTGCCTGTAATCCCAGCTACTTGGGAGGCTGAGGCAGAAGAATCGCTTGAAGCTGGGAGGCGGAGGTTGCAGTGAGCCAAGATCGCACCACTGCACTCCAGCCTGGGTGACAGAGCAAGACACCTTCTCAAAAAGAAAAGAAAAGAAATTTTTTACCATCTTAACGACTACATAAACAAAACTTTTCCTCTTTTTTTTTTTTTTTTTTTAGACAGGGTCTCACTTTGTCACCCAGGCTGGAGTGCAGTGGCACAAACAGGGCTCTCTGCAGCCTCAACCTCCCAGCTCAAGTAATCCTCCGACCTCAGCCTCCCAAGTAGCTGGGACTATAGGTGCATGCCACCATGCCTGGCTAATTTTTGTATTTTGTTGTAGAGACAGGGTTTTGTTATGTTACCCAGGTTGGTTGCAAATTCCTGAGCTCAAGTCATCTGTCAGCCTCAGCCTCCCAAAATACTAGGATGACAGCTGTGAGCCACTGCACCAGTCCAATTTTTTTCTTTAATAGTTATGTTGCTGTGACTTGGACAGCCTCAGATTTATCACTGTACCCCTGACCTCTCACTCAGGACTCCAAGTGTGTGTCCTTGAAGCCTTTGTCTTCACTCCCGATTGAGGGATTGGGGAGTCTATGGGTGAGTTCTACTCCTGATGAAACCCAGTGCTCCAGATGATAGTCCACTGAAGGACACATTTTCATTCTTAAGATTCTGAGTGTGCTCTCTGAGGCTGGGTTACAGTCCCAGGTTTCTTAGGTTGAAAGGTACTTATCTGAGAAAGAATCTTCCTGGATGGACATCTTCTTGGCTCTTTTCAGTAGAGAGTCATTCCCTGACCTTTGAGAAGGGGCATTCCTGGTTCTTTGGGTAGGCCTCTACTTTAGAATCTGGGTTACAGACTCAGGCAAACTGAGACTGCGTTGGAGTCCCAGGCATCTTTGTTGGGGAGAAGTCATTAGTTAATAACGTGGGAACTTCTCAGTGGACTGGAAACCGTCTTCTGGAAGCCCTGCTGACTATATGTCCCACAATAATGGCACAAACTCTGTCTGCTTCCTTTCTTGTTGGCATAATTTACTGGATAACCTAGAACTTCAATGACTTACAACTGGCCCCTCAAAGGCTTGTCCCTTCCCATTGCTTTCGCTCCTTTCTCCTCCTCTTACCACCTTCATCTTCCCTTCAGCTCCCTGGGCCCTTCAGCACGTCCCCTTTGCCATCTCTCTGCCCAACATTGACACTTCAGCCCCTCAACTCCCTACAGTCATTTGAACTTTAGACCCCTGTCCTGATTGTGGGTCTCAAGGGACTCAGGGAATCCCTGCTAAGCAACTACATATCAGGGCAAAAGAAAATCTTAAAAGTCTCCTCCACAAATATTGGTAAAAAGCTTCAGCTGTCTTATTGAGCAGGCAACCTTAACTTATCCCATCTGTCAAAACACAATTCAGATAAAAAGAGGAAGTGGGGCAATAACAAGAGCCAATGATGATATAGATATAGACCAGTGAGCTTTGTATTACTCTGTTTATGTAACTCATGGCTAAAATTTCAGAATAAAAGGTGAAATAGATGGTCTCCATTTGTGTCTATCTGTATGTTTATGTGTGCATGTATGTATATATATGTGATATTTTTCTATCTCTGGATAGCATTACCAAATTAATATATAAAATATTTTATGAGATCTCTATTCAAATTGGCTTAAATTAAATATACCTTAAAATCTCAGAAATATAGACACTAATCCAAATGTTTTTCAAGTTCATGTGATTTAGGTAAACCATTGGAAAGTGAGAATAATTTAATATTGCTGGTTTAATAAAATGAGCCATATCTTTTGAGTTATCGGCATTGAGTATAATACGATTATACATTTTGTATTTAACTTTTTCCTAGGTTTTTTGCTTTTGTAATTTTTTTGTTTAGATACTTGCCTAAAATGCATGTGTTGTAAAAATAGAAGAGGGAAATAACTTGAGATGATGGCTAGCTTTGTCTAGTGTATTGTGAAATTTTGATAAAAAATTCAAGCATATGTGTCAAGAACATGTGTATTAATTTAAGTGGGATAGAAGTTTTATAAATGGACATCTCAATAATAATTATGTTTTATAATATCTGATTAAAAATTGTTTCCAAAATTTTTTGTAATTTGCAACATTAGACCTATGCTAAATTAAGCAATAGATATTAATTACTAGACCATTTCTAAATAAACTACTGAAACATTAATTACTAAGCATAAGTTTAAGTTTACATACTTTTGGCTACTTATTTTTATCTAGTACAGAGAAGCTATCTGTTTTTGGGTATGTTAATAAACTTATTTTTGCCACCTGAAGAACTGTACTATGACACAACACATACCTATAAAAAATGTAAAATGATATATTCATAAAATTTGCTAGTCTGCTAGATAATCCTGGCATATGACAGACAATTTGCAATTGCCTACTTCACATTCTAAATAAAATCTTGATCTAGAACTGATTTTTAGATTTTCCAGAAGGCCTCTGGGAAATCTCAAAAAATTTTTTCTTTCACCTTGTAAAAAGAGATATTAAAAAAAATTAGTCTTATGTTAAGGTTAAATGTTATTCGTATAAATATTTCAGAAATTGTATAAACTTCCAAGAAAATTTTCAGTACACTTGCTGTTGATATGTCCTGGCATAATGTTATCAGTCATAATTTTGGTTATTGTTTAAAACACCATGTGCCACAGAAATCACCAAATTTCCTTGTCAAACACACTCTCATCAGATTAACTATGGCCATTTTAAGTCTCTTGTCATCCACTGATACTTTTTGTTTTATTCTGATTGTTCTCTGAAAGTGTTTTCCACCAACTGCAGGCCAGAGTACTTTGTCTTCAATAATCAGGGACTACACCAGGTAGTCTGGGATACAGGCTTCTGATGGGGTTACTTTGGTAATTTTTATTTTTATTTATTTTTAATTTTTGTTAATTTATTCTTTTTGAGACAGAGTCTCACTCTGTCACCCAGGCTGTAGTGCAGTGGTGCCATCTTGGCTCACTGCAACCTCCGCCTCCTGGGTTCAAGTGATTCTCGTGCCTCAGCATCCCAAGTAGATGGGATTACAGGCATACGCCACCATGTCTGGCTAATTTTTGTGTTTTTTTGTGGAAAAAGGGTTTCATCATGTTGGCCAGGCTGATCTCGAACTCCTGACCTGAAGTGATCTGCCTGCCTCAGCCTTTCGGAGTGCTGGGATTACACACATGAACTACTGCACCCAGCCCTGCTTTGGTAATTTTTAAATTACACCACTGAACTTAATCCAGATTTCCAAACTTCTGGTTGACAGGTTCTTAAAACTGCTGACCCAAGATGAAGCAGAGCAAGAGTTAATTACATGGGACTGAATGAACTGATGAAGGATAACTATTGTTTTTGCTTGAATATTATTGCCAGCTTTCAGGAACCTCTTTTCCTTTTCTCTTAAGCTATCTGTGAACTCACAACAGTTTACATTATATATATATATACACACACACACATATATATGTATATACACACACACACACACACACACACACATATATATATATTTTTTTTTTTTTTGAGAGGGAGTCTCACTCTGTCACCCAGGCTGGAGTGCAGTGATGCGATCTCGGCTCACTACAGCCTCTGCCTCCTGGGTTCAAGCCATTCTGCCTCACCCTTTGGAGTAGCTGGGATTTCAGGCACGCCACCACACCTGGCTAATTGTTGTATTATTAGTAGAGACGGGGTTTCACCATGTTGGCCAGGGTGGTCTCAAACTCCTGACCTCAGGTGATCCGCTCACCTCGGCCTCCCAAAGTGCTGATGTTACAGGCATGAGCTGCCGTGCCCGGCCAATTATGCTTTTTTAAAACAGAAATGAAGCATTTCTCTTTTTCTCCCTGCCTAACCCCTCCAGAATTCAAAATTCTTTTTTTGAGCAGGGGTGGGGGAGTTGGAGGGACGAAGTTTTGCTCTGTCACCCAGGCTGGAGTGCAATGGCGTGATCTTAGCATACCGCAACCTCCACCTCCTGGGTTCAAGTGATTCTCGTGCCTCAGCATCCCAAGTAGATGGGATTACAGGCATACGCCACCATGTCTGGCTAATTTTTGTGTTTTTTTGTGGAAAAAGGGTTTCATCATGTTGGCCAGGCTGATCTCGAACTCCTGACCTGAAGTGATCTGCCTGCCTCAGCCTTTCGGAGTGCTGGGATTACACACATGAACTACTGCACCCAGCCCTGCTTTGGTAATTTTTAAATTACACCACTGAACTTAATCCAGATTTCCAAACTTCTGGTTGACAGGTTCTTAAAACTGCTGACCCAAGATGAAGCAGAGCAAGAGTTAATTACATGGGACTGAATGAACTGATGAAGGATAACTATTGTTTTTGCTTGAATATTATTGCCAGCTTTCAGGAACCTCTTTTCCTTTTCTCTTAAGCTATCTGTGAACTCACAACAGTTTACATTATATATATATATACACACACACACATATATATGTATATACACACACACACACACACCACACACACACACACATATATATATATTTTTTTTTTTTTGAGAGGGAGTCTCACTCTGTCACCCAGGCTGGAGTGCAGTGATGCGATCTCGGCTCACTACAGCCTCTGCCTCCTGGGTTCAAGCCATTCTGCCTCACCCTTTGGAGTAGCTGGGATTTCAGGCACGCCACCACACCTGGCTAATTGTTGTATTATTAGTAGAGACGGGGTTTCACCATGTTGGCCAGGGTGGTCTCAAACTCCTGACCTCAGGTGATCCGCTCACCTCGGCCTCCCAAAGTGCTGATGTTACAGGCATGAGCTGCCGTGCCCGGCCAATTATGCTTTTTTAAAACAGAAATGAAGCATTTCTCTTTTTCTCCCTGCCTAACCCCTCCAGAATTCAAAATTCTTTTTTTGAGCAGGGGTGGGGGAGTTGGAGGGACGAAGTTTTGCTCTGTCACCCAGGCTGGAGTGCAATGGCGTGATCTTAGCATACCGCAACCTCCACCTCCTGGGTTCAAGTGATTCTCCTGCCTCAGCCTCCTGAATAGCTGGGATTATAGGCACCTGCCACCACAGCTAACTAATTTTTGTTTTTTTTGCATTTTTTAGTAGAGATGGGATTTCACCATGCTGGCCAGGCTGGTCTCGAACTCCTGACCTCAGGTGATATGCCTGCCTCAGGCTCCCAAAGTGTTGGGATTATAGGCGTGAGCCATTACACCTGGCCAGAAATTCTTATCAAATGTTCTCATCTTCATGGAATATATTTATTTGCACAAGTTCAATAAGAATCTGTCCTCCTTATAAAAGGACACGATGGGAAATATTGGTTATATAACCAAGGCGTTGACTGGAATGTCACATTTGAAACTGATGCATTAGATATGACCAGACAGTCTTAAGGAACTGAAGTGGACTTGACGGACCCAGTGCTTACAACACCTTCTAGGGAAAGCCAGCCTGGTACCTGACTTACAGTGTCCTCAGCATTACAGATGAGTAAAGAAGGTCACTTCCTGCCAGGCCCAGGAGGCTTAGGGTATTTTGGGAACTTCAGGAAGAGAAGATTTACCCAAAATCTGTAGGTGCTACAGGCAAAATCTGGTGATGAGTTCTTGCCTTGCCTTCATAGCTTTCAAAGGTACAATCTGAGATTCCTTATGAAAAGTTCCAGCAAAGCAAATTTAAAAAGGCCTATGTGATCAATTACCATTCTTGCTGCACTTATGTAAGTAATCAGGCCAAAGGTAATAAGACCAGCCTTATTTTATAAAGAACAAGAATCTTACTTTGATTATCTTTGAACCAAAAGAGGAGTGGCTATGAAGAGAAATTTTATAGAAATTTTGACAGAAAACTATAGGACACTCTTGTGGGTTATCAGATTCCTGTCCTGTTCATTGGCTATGAGGTTTTCTTATCCACCTGTAAATTAGATTAGATCCTGCCAGCTAACACATTCTATTAGTGCCCACTTTCTCCTTTGCTAGGTATTTAACTAGGAGGAGGAAGGGTAGTAACAGGGATGGGGAAGATGAGGGCAGGCCTGTGTGTGTGCGCGCACGTGTGTGTGCGTGTGTGTGCGTGTGTGAGCGTGCACGTGCACATGCTCATCTGTATGCATGCATGCTCATGTGGCTATAATGTGTGAGGAGTCACAGTGAGTAGAAGGTTCAGAAGCTGGGCTGGGTGGCTGACTGCTAGATGGGGAAGGGGTGAGCACAGCAGCTTTGGTGTTATTTCAACACCAAACAGGGCTGACACCCTCCAGGAAAGCATCTTCTCTAGCTGGCTCCAGCATACTGAGGCAGAGATTAGCCTCACCCCTAGTGCTAGTCAGTGTGCCACTGCCAGGAGACATTGAGTATGGCTGAGCCAATCCACAGCTCTTCCCCATCTAGCAATGTGGGCCAAGACAAATCGCCAGGGTAGTAGGTCAGAACAATGACCTTCATCCCACTGCAAGACCAGTAAGACAAGAACCATCTGTCTTGCCAATAGGCCAAGGTTAGGCTTGTATGATCGATGGGGGAACAGGGCAGAACTAAATGGCCCCTACATAGATCAAAACAATGATCAAAACAATGATAACAAAATAATCATAATGGTGGCAAGCATTGTGCTAAGAACTTTGCATGCATTATTTCTTCTTCTTCTTTTTTTATTTTTATTTTTGAGAAGGAGTCTCACTCTGTTGCCTAGGCTAGAATGCAATGGTGTAATCTCAGCTCACTGCAACCTCCACCTTCCGGGTTCAAGTGATTCTCTTGCCTCAGTCTCCTGAGTAGCTGGGATTAGGGCACGCACCACCACGCCTGACTAATTTTTATATTTTTAGTAGAGATGAGGTTTCTCCATGTTGGTCAGGTTGGTCTCAAACTCCTGACATTGTGATCCACCTGCCTCAGCCTCCCAAAGTGCTGGGATTACAGGCGTGAGCCATGGTGCCTGGCCTGCATGCATAATTTCTTTTAACTGTCACCAACAGTTCTATGAAGTCAGTATATTATTATTCCCTTTTCATAGAATGGCCCCTCAGAGCCAGGATCTGAACTCAGGTCACATTTACTGCCTGTAAAAGTCACTTTAAATCCTGGGGAACTGTATAAGGTGGCTCAGAGTATTTTTGGATTTCAAATGCAGTAGGAGAAGCTGGGCTCAGTGGCTCATGCCTGTAATCCCAGCACTTTGGGAGGCCGAGGTGGGCAGACCACCTTAGGTCAGGAGTTCGTGACCAGCCTGGCCAACGTGGCAAAGTCTAAAATTAGTAGGTTTTATACTACTAAAAACACAAAAATTAGCTGGGTGTGGTGGCATGCACCTGTAATCCCAGCTACTCAGGAGGCTGAGTTAAGAGAATCGCTTGAACCCGGGAGGCCGAGGTTGCAGTGAGTTGAGATCAGCCACTGCACTCCAGCCTGGGAGACAGAGCGAGACTCCATCTCAAAAAAAAAAAAAAAAAAAAAAAAAAAAAAAATACACTAGGAGAAACCAAAGCAAGGCAGAAGGTAGGACCTGTTAAGCTAACAGGGGTAAAACAGACTATGGCCTTGTCCGACACTGTAGATGCTGTTTCAGGGAATCTCAAAGCAGAGAATAAGTAGCTCTCTGTCTCACACAGTTAGCAGATTTACGTAGCAGTAAGTTCTAGGACAAATGCAAATTTGAAGTCCCGGATAAGGGCTTTACATCTCACTGATGAAAAGAAGAGGTGCAAGAGCCTGGATTGTGCCATCTAAGGACATGCTGTGCAAGGACTGAAGCATGGTGGCATTTCTCAGTATGTGGATTTCGAATCCTCTGCTAGAATCTCCTGGGCAGATGCTTACAATGCAGACTCCTGGGCCCCAGTTCAGAGCCACTGAGTCAGAATCTGAACTCCAAATCTGCATTTTTCACAGATCTCTAAGGATGCATGCTGCTGACTTGGAAGAAGCAGTGACAATTGGTAACTGATTGGTTTGGCCTTGCTGGTTGGTGGCCCCTGGTTGAGAATCAGTGCCCTCCTTCAGGTGTGTTGTGGCTGGAGGATGGGAGCAGGAGGAGGTTTTCAACTGCTGGATTGCATCTGAAGCATGTTCACCACACTGATCACTTTTAATGGCTGCATAAAATGCCACCAGTGGACACAGCATGACATACTTAACCACTCCTCTACTCTGGGACACTGGGGCCCTTTCCGTATTAGAGCTAACATTACGATGAACATCCTTAGACATACTGCCTTCATATTTTGAATGACTGCCTTAGGTGAGATTCTTAGAAGGATGAAGCGGGTATGAACATATTCATGGTGCCTAACATATAATATTAAATTGCATTTTCCACTTAGGCTGACACCTGCACTGTTCAAGAGAGTCCATCTCACCACAGCACTGCCAGCATTTCAGTCTCCTCACTCTAAAGATAAGGAAATGGAGGCTGGATTGTTGAAGCAACCTGTGACCTGCCCAGAGCTACACACCTAGTCAATGCCAGAACTAAGACCAGAACCCAGGGAGTTCTTGTTCATGGGCCAGGGCGTTTTGCCACTGCTGAGTTCTTCAGTCTCCAATCAGACAGGAGGGAAAAATCAAGCTTGGAACACCATTCTCTCTCTGTTCCAATCTCCCTGCCAGCTCTGACTTCACTCGCTGCACTAGAAGCTCACATTTCCGTGCTTTTCGTGGTTTCTCTGCCTTGAAAACTGGGCCTCTCTTCTCTCTGCTCGAGCTCCACATCCTCCCTGGGCCCTGCTCTGATCAGTCAGAGGTCATTCCATACTTGCACCGCAGGTCAGATGTAGATATGCGGGTGGAAGCAGTGGGACAAAGGTGAGGTGACAGCCAAGGGGAGGGACACAGGCCAGCCAGCCCTGTCACAGGAGGGAAGATAGTGTAGGAGGACGGGTGGGACCAGTTGACAGTGGGCGAGGGGGTGAGTTGGCCTGCTAGTCTTAGGAGTCTGACTATGGTGGGGAGGGTTTCAGTTCACACCTACCCGGCCACATGCTACTTACTGGGACACAGGGTGTTTACATAGGAGAGCTGGGCTCTGGCTTCCACAAGGTCCTTAATAGGGCCTCTGGTGGACTTCAGAGAATCCTTAGATCCCCAGCTAAACCATATGCAAAACTGTACAAGTATGTAAGTATGTTCCTTTTTCTGGGAGATAGCCCATTAGTATTCATCAGATTTTCAAGAAAATTTATGACCTTTGAAATGTTCAAAAAAAATTCAGGTGAAAGGCAGGTTGTCTACTAGAACTATAATCTGTTTGTTGTATGAATTATATATTGTTTTACCTATGGTAGGGAAAGAGAAAATAATCACAGGTGGCATTTCTCAGACAGATGATTGATTGATAGATGATAGAACAGATGATTGATACACGAATAGAAAAAACAAATCTACATTTAATAGGTACCATAAAGAATCATTACTCATGCCACCTACATTTCTTATTTTTCCACTGCATGAGAAGAAGATGGTGGAGCTGGGAGGAGGCAGGAAGCCTGGTGCTGAGGTGTTCAGAGTCACTGCCCTCCGCAGATGATCAGAGGCAAAGATAAAGTCTTGGTGTAGTGATGAAGTCAGTTAGTGGGAAAACGGGATTTGGTTTCGCAACTTTTCCAGAGCTGTCTCTTGCATAAGATGGGACACACTTGAAAATAATCACGATGAGCCCTTATTGAGCACGTAGTGGGTGTCAGGCACTGTGCTAAGCGCTTTGCAAGTATTATCTTGTTTACTTCTCACCTGGTGGTTTGGGCAGCACTAGAACTTCCATCTCACAAGGGAGGAAATGCAGGCCCAGGGATGTTAAGTCACTCTCCCCAAAGCACACAGCTGTGAGTGGAACAATGGGTACCTGAAGCGAGGCAGGGTGGGTTCCCAGCTGGGGCTTCTGGTGCCTGGGCAAGATACAGTCTTTGAGAGCAGTGATGTTGGGATGTCAGAATCAACCCCATCCTTGTCTTCCACAAAAGGGCTGGACTCTGAATATCAAAACTCTCCTCTTCCCTTTGCCTTTAAAGGCATAGTGAAGCACATACAGTTGAAATTATCCAGGCTAATTGTTCATTAGATGTTATTGAGCATCTAATATGAGCCAGACAACATATAAAAGGCTTTATAGTCATTTTCTTAATTTCACCATTACAACAAGCTTTTAAGGTGAGGATTAGCATGCCCATTTTACAGATGGGGTACTGAGGTACAAGAAGTTTAGAGGAACTGCCTGAGGTCAGCTAGTAGAGGGAGGGGAGCTAGATTGCACCCACTCTCTTTCTGCTTCTCTGCCCCTCCCTGGGTAATACAGGGTACAAAGGTACAAGGGGATGGCTTCCTTGTTGGGGTCTGCATGATGATTAGGGCATGAGAAAGACCCAGGGAGCTTCCTGCCATGGTCCAAAGGAAAAAAGTGAAGCAAGGAAGAAGGGAAGAAAAGAAAACATGGATGAAACATGGGCTATATGTCAGGCAGTACCAAGATGTTGATGAATGATCCAAATATATTGCTGCAATTTCAAAAGTCTTACAAAAGAGGGGCACTGGCCACTGGCCATAGGCCTGTGAATTGGTCCACCCTGAGCCATTCACTCCAGGATACACTCAGAGGTATGATTACGTCTTTCTGGAATTTGGCTGTGTTCTTTGAGGTCAAAGCTCCTGGCCTCATGAAATGTTCTTGAGAGGTTCAAGTAAATATGGGATACACACTTCGTGAAAATGGTGGTTCCCTCAGTCCTTCCTCTCTCAGGGTTTTGAACTTGGTTCTGGAAGCCCCAGGGCCTAGAAGGCATGAAGCACAGGAGGCTGTAGGACTAGCCAGCTCCGAGGACAGGGTCAGGAAGTGACTAGTGGACAGGGTGATGGCTGTGGCTCAGGGTCATGGCTGGGAAACTCGGAAAGGGAGGACTCTGAAAACTGTGTCAAGTCCAAAGGCCAAAGCTGGATGCAGAATCTGAGAGGCCTTTGGCAGCGGAACACATAGCCCGTGTTCCCAGTAAGCAAGCAAGGGTTAGGGCCGGGCACAATTCTGGGCATGTGGCCCTGTCACCTGGGGTCCTGACAGGCAGGCATGACCAGGGGTCACAAATTCATCTGAATGGCCAAGAGGTCAATCTAGGTAGGAGGAAGTGGTGTGAGGACAGACCCTAGCTCTCACAGATGATGCAGAGCCTGAGGGATACCTGAGCAGGGGAGGAGCACTCTGCAGGCAGGGGCACAGCCCTGGGACTGTTCTCTGGCACAGGACAAGGTCTGAGCTGTAACCAGGAAGAGCAGGGGAACCCCAGAGGAGTGTAGCCATTGACTGCATACCAAAAGCAAGACCAAGCCTACAGCTGTCATTCTTTCTTGGCAGTCTCCAAAATCTGCCCTGTTCAATTCTTTAAGGGTTCCCTCTCCCAACTTAACAGTCCCTTTGGGTCTGGCATTTCCTTTCATTTTAGAAAATAAAACTTTGTGCTTCTTAAGTCTTGAAAGCAATATAGACACCTTGTGGAAAACTTGATGAGTCTAGGACCCTATTATAAAGGCAGTTTTTTTACCCTGTCTTCTTCACTAGCCATTTTATAGGGAGCATCATCCCATAATGCACTCGCCCTCACCCTCCATCCCAACCTTTCCCACTGCCTCATTTGAAGTCTTACCTGCAAGTGACCCTGGCTGTCATCTGGGTCCTTGATTAAATGAGTCACACTCTGAGCTATATTGCCACTGCTAAACGCTCAAGTCCTAGTCTCTTTATGGGAATTGTTTAAAAGATCCGAAGAAGTCAAGTCTGCGTAATAGGAACCCAGAGAAACTCTCACTAGCAATGCCAGTCCTCACCCAGTGCTGCCTCCTAGAGCCCCCAAATGTGGGAAGAGCTGGTGCGCAACTGAATTCTCATTAGCAGTCCCTTACCCTATATTCTCATTTGGCATCTGGTCCCATGTAGGCTTGGAAACTAGAAAACCAAATGTTAAAACTGTGCATGAAATAGAAGCAAATAGGCCCCATGTGACAAGGGCCCCAAGGGAGTGTGTTGGGGTATGTATCCTCTGATCTCTTGTCACAGGAACATTTGTCCTATGTTCCAAATAAAAATTATTGTATTTTTCTCTCAGGTTCTTGGCTCTGTCCCAGATACAGGAGTAAGCCAAATAAATAAGGATTCCCTGTAACTCTAATATTCCTTACATGTTATATAGGGTTTTATTTCTTTGAAATGTAAACGATTTCCTTCTCGGTGCTATAACATTTTTGTGGTGTGGTCATCTCATTGCAGGAAGGGGACGCACCTACATTTTATATTTCACTCCTCTGGGCAGGCTGAAAACTACCACTGGTTTAGTGCAAACCAATGTAGGGTTAGACTAGAAAAACCAGATTTTTAGATTTTACTTTATCTCAAATTGGACTGTGTGACTCTAACCGGGTTGGAAATAGAAGATTACTCAGACTGTCAAAGTTGCTGGGCCCTTCACAGACCCTAAAGACCCAGACTCTCACTTGACCCCTGTGGAAGGACAGTGAGCCCAAGGTTACAAAAGAAGCGATTGGCTAATCTCCTCCACAAGAGACCTTATGAAATGACTAACAACATCCTGTGTAGGAACGTGTGCATTTAAAACCCACCTTATTCCCAAAAGGATTTGAGCCAGCTTACAAATGCGCCTACAGGGCAAGGTAAAACATACGTAAAAAATAAGGAAGAAAAATGGGGCAAAGGAAAAGTAAGAGGGAAGATGGAGCCAGGATTCAGGTCGCATTCAAGATGAATGCCAACAAGATCTGTGCACGTGACACGGCATGGCGATAGACTTAGTACTAAGATGCTGGCAGCCAAGAGGAGGGTGAAATATGCCAGCCTGACAGAGCTACGCTTTTTTTGTTCTTTAGGTCTTGTCACTAACCCACAATATGACCCTTTTCTTTCGAGGCATCAGTTTTCCAGTCTGTCAAATGGGCAAATCCTGCCTTGTAGGATCTTTGTGAGGATCCAGTTAGAGCTTGTCTGTGAAGGAAGGCACTCGAAAAGTAAAGTGGGATACACACAAAACTGATCATTTCATTTTCTCGGCTGTGTCCTTGCCATGTATAAAATACTACTCACTTTCCATTGGCTGGTGGAGCCACCAGATTGAAGCTACTATCATTGGTCAAAGTTAATTCTGTATACACATTCTTAACATCAAACACTGCCCAAACAATGGGAAGCCTCATGACACTTCCTGTGCTCAAATTCCATCCATTTCCATCATTACACCTTTTTCTCTTTCCTTGCTACAACTGGGAAAAATTAAGGTACTTAGAAAGGAACAGCAGGGAATGACCAATTTAAGTAAACTTAAGTTCCCCTAAGCACTTTTTTTTTTCTCCCAAGAGTGAGTGATGTTGGATAACAGAGAGGAAAGACCAGGACTGGGGATGGAGAGTGGACTCCATTAGGGATCTCTCTGGCTGCAGTTTGGCAGGCACTGTCCCTGCCTGTCACTCAGAGGCTTTCCCCAGCCTTTAGTGTTGGTGGTGGAATAAGGCATTTTCTGAACACAGGCCAGAATTTTAGTTGAGAGTGAATCAGTGGTCCAGGGTAGGCAAGCTGCGATTCCAAAGGGTGGGAGCGGGTACAGCCACCAACCCTGGGCAAGCAGGGTTCTCCGGGTGACCTTAGACAGCTTCCTCTATGTGGCTTTTGCCTATAAACTGGGGGTACTCTCTGAGAAGAGCTTTTCAATAAATAAAAGCATTAACAGCAAGAAGAATCATACAAATAACATAGCAATATAAATAGCATAGAAATAACATAGAATAATATAGACAACAGGTTTGGCTTGGGGTTGAACATGAGAAGGCTGCTACGGGGAAAGGGGTCCAGAAATCTCCTTGGGAACTCACTGGTCCTACAAGGCAATAACAGCTGCCAGAGCCTGCTGACTGTGGGCAGATGAGGAAACAGAGACGAACCAATCCTAGCTGGGAACATAATCAGATAAGAAGTGGTCTTCCTGTCTGCGGAGCCCTTCACACTTCTCAAAGTGACCATTTGACAATTAATATTATTCTCCCCATTTTACAAAGGAGGAAACAAAGACCCAGTTGGTTACATTACTTGTCAAAATGGCAAGAACCTGGCAGTCCCAGCAGAAAGGCAGCACTTAACAGCAGGGACTCGAAGGCAGACTCTTCATCCTGGCTCTGCCATCACTCATTGTGTGACGTGAGGCAAATGCTTTAGTCTCTCTCTGCCTCAGTTTCCTCATCTGTAAAAGCTGAGTGGATTACCTGAGCTAATATCTGTAAAGTGCTTAGAACACCCGCTGACATATATCAGGTGCCACATAAGCATGCTGAAATAAACACATCAACTCCTAGTGCCTGCCTCTGCAACTCCCAAACCAAAATGGGCCAATGGCAAAATGCTACATGTGTGCCCCATCCTGTGGGAGAAATTCAATCCCACTCAATATCAACTAAGGGTGGTCATTTGGGGGTGGAAAGAGAGGACAGGGCTTGAGGAAGGTGGGGAACAGGTACTTGGCAAACATCCTAGATGCCCTGGGGACCGTCCCTGCTACCTCTCTCTTTGAAGACTTTGCCAAGAAGGAACACACAGGCTGGATAAATCTGTGCCAAGCAGGAACAAAATAGTATCTGGTCTGCACAAGATGACAAGTTAAATATGCCCAATTTACCACCAGGGGCAAACACTGGCTCCCAGCCCTGTTCCTCCTTTTTCTCTTTGCTTTTGGATTTTTTTTTGTGGCTGCCGAAGGTGTCTATCAGGAACAACGGGTGATTTGCTTTTGGGCAGGGCTGCAAAGATGTCAGGCAAACAAGTTACCTTTCTCATAACTCTGGCCCTTGCAGGCTATAGGATGACTATGACAGAATGGTGCTTCCTGAAGCCACCAGCACATACACACAGGTGCTGGGTCTAGGAGCCAAGAGTCCAGCTTCTAGCCCAGCCCTGCCTCTATGGGGCTGTGTGTTCTAGGGCAAATACTTCTCCCTCCTGCTCCTTACTGTTCTCCTCAGCAAAATGAGGGTCTAGGAGGGGTGGGGTGGGGGTGATGAACTTGAAAGACCTTTTTGGCTCACATCTGTGAGTTTAGAGGAAGCATTCTGGGGCCAGAGCTGCAGAATTCTGAATGGCTGTCGGGTGGGCCTACCTTCTCCCAGCTCCTAGGCCTTCTTCTGCAAGACTCCGTTTTTATTATTGATTTGGCAGTGCAGAAGAGTGTCCTATGTTCCTGGCTCAGCCCTGGTGGAAACAGAAGATAGACTCCAAAAGCAGAGGATGGCAAGTGAAGTGTGTCAGGCATGGCCTTCTTTACCTCGCTGCCCTGTCCATCCATCTCCAGGTTTTGAAGGCACCTGGTTTTACTGATAATCTGGGGTGAGCATGAAGCTGCTGGGGGAAGGGAGGAGCTATAGGGGCTGAAGAGATACAGTGTTGGGGAAGGGGATGAAGGCCTGGCCAACTGCTCCACTTCCATCTTTCTCAGCTCCTTTCTCAGAGGGGCAGGGGAGGCAGAGAGTCAAGCCCACGCCTGACCTCAAGGAGCACAATCACATTCTGTGTTTTCCTTTCCCAAAGAGATCAGAAGCTTCTGGAAGGGTAGGGGTCCTGGCTTATCTTTTTTTTTTTTTCCTTTTCTATTCCCCTTGTCCTAACACATAAAGTGCCTGCACATGTGGTGGTTAAGCACACCGACCCTAGACTCAGACTGCTCTGGTGTGAATCCCAGTTGTCTTCTACTTAACCGACCTCAGTTTCCTTGTCTTTAAAATGGGAAGAATGATAATTCGTACCTCATAGGGATCTTATGAGGATTCAATAAAGTAATACTTATAGGACATTTAGCATGGGGCCTGGCACTAGGCAGGTGGCCCAGAAAAAGGCTTACCAAGATGAATGGAGCTGAATTGCTTCTGGTCAAAATTCATCATCACAAGAAAGTCACATGCATATTCCTTTCTTGCTACTACAAATCATGCCTACATTAATTTATTCATCAGCTCTATGTCTACAGATGGTGCAAAGATCAACTTTACCAAAGCCAAGCTCAACTCTCCTAAGTTTCAAATCAGTGAGTTTCCTGAACTTCTACTACATGCAAAATATTATTTTAATCATTCATTTCAGCCTCTTTCTTCTCCAAATACTTTAATAAAATTGGTAATTGTAGCCTGAATGACCCAAATTCCTCCTATTTTCACTTTTTACCAAAGTGCTGCCCCCATCCCACGTGCCACAGCAGCCAATGCCCAGCAGGCAGGACCCCAGAGGCATGAACATTAGGTTCCCAGAGCACTGGGCAGCCCAGAGCCCAGGGGGCCTCCAGCCCCCAGAAATGCTGGATCTGTGGGGCTGTGGTCTCTTTACACAGTGCCTGGCAGGGCTGTAGGATGACAAGAATCCCTGCAGGAACAGACATGCCTTGGTCTTTTGCAACCTGTTCAGATACTAGTTGAGGGTAATGAATGGAAAAGAGTCACAGCATTAATCGCTCTGATCTGGAGTTGCCAATTTGGCTCATGCTTGGACCCACCTCCAGACCCACAGTCTCCTCCCGCACAATGACTGGGCTTGCTTGAAGTGACCAAAGATGATGCCAGGCTCCGATGGGGATCACTGCTGGCCAACTACCCAGGAGAAACATTTCGCTAGCACACTCAGTGACACGGAACTAGAATCCCAAGCACCGTGGAAGCCTCACTTCTTCCAAAAGATGCATTAATCCAGCCCTCTTGCTGAGGGCTTGTTCATGCATCTCACCAGTACCTACTGATCAACTACTCTGTGCCACACAGGTGCTATGCTAGGTCCCTAACATGGAGCTACCCTAAAATTAAAACACAGTGTAACAGCAGGCACACTGGGATGAGGAGCTAGGAGGCTAGTTCCAGCTCTGCCACCAACAAGTAGTGTGACCCTGGGCAGGTCATCT
The DNA here is from genome assembly GCF_009764315.1 of Trachypithecus francoisi. Lineage (NCBI taxonomy): Eukaryota > Metazoa > Chordata > Mammalia > Primates > Cercopithecidae > Trachypithecus > Trachypithecus francoisi. Next base: position 7,466,172 of record NW_022681464.1, on the reverse strand, counting down.
CCCTCTCTGGGTCTCAAGGACCTCATCTATCAAACCCAGGACTGGGCTGAGGATGCCTGTGGTCCAGCTGTTAAAGATCCCAGTTAAATAAATAATAAAGATCCCGAATCTATTAAATAACATCCCTGATGTACAAATAGTGGCAGTCTTGATCAAAGAGCTCCAAGCTTGTAGAAAACACAAGCTCAGCAACCTACCAATCTCCCCTTTGCCATGGTAAGGGCTCCTGTTTGCTACCTGAAAATGTAAGAACTCACAGCCTTGGGATGAGTGAGAAGTTGAACTGGCCGCAGGGAGAGTCACCTGGAAGGGCAGTGGCAGTCTGAGGGGGTCCAGGTGGCCTTCTTGATGTGATATGAGGAATCCCTGAAAGGCCTCCCCTGCCCCAAATATCTGCTCCCTATCCCCCAAATCTAGGGTCCTGCATCTGGAATTCCACCATTTGAGACAAAAGTTGGGTTTTTTTCCTTTTCTTTTTTCAGCGCGGGGGGCAGGGGGCGGGGTGGTCTTTGATTGCAGACACCTTCAAGCAAAATACACACAGCCATGAGAAGTGTGTGGTTCCCACCCTTTTAAGCTTGCCTGGGTCTTCCCTGCCTGCCAGCAGGGGCCTGGCAGCTTGTGTGCCCTGGGTGCTTGGGGCTGGAAGAGTCGGGGGAGCACCCAGAAGGAACCCTAAAGGGGTTGCGGGGGAGGGAGGGCCTCCTGGGCCGACTCAAGGTCTCCTTCACCAAGTCCCAGAGGGCCTGGGAGACGGGGGCAGGGAAAGAGAAAGAGCACGTGCAGGATTTGAGTTCTCCAGGAGGGCTGGGAGTGGGAGAGTCCAGGGAAAGAGCCGGTGCCTCCCTTTGGCTAACCGATCCCTTGGAAGAGCCAGCTCAGAGAGCAGAGGAAGGGAGGGCAGGTCAGGAGACAGGGTGGTGCCTGGATGAGAGGAAACTGTAAAACCAACCGGGCGGATTCACGAAAAATTCCCGAGCGTGGTGAGGGTAGAGGATGCTGGGCAGCACCCCAGTTTGCCAGGCCCACGCTCCTCCAGTTGCCCGGCCTGTTCAGACTGGTTCGCCCACCTTTCCCTCCCTGCCAGCCCCCCTCGCCTGATCTCTGAGAAAGCAGAATCCGGGACATGAAGCAACCACAGCCGCTCCGCCCGGCCGCTAGCGCCCGGGACTCCGAGCCCGCCCGCAGCCCCCTTCCTGCGGCGTTCACTCCGCTGCCCGGCCCGGCCCAGGCGCTCCGCCCCGCTCTGGACGCCCCACCTCTAGCCCCGCCCGCTCCCTCCCCTCGGCGTCCCCGCGGTCTCTCTCTCCTCCCGCGGGAGCCGTGGCCCTCCCCCCGGGCACCCCCGGCCTGCACCCCTCCCGCCGCGCACCCCTCCCTCCGCGCGCCCCTCCCCTCGGTCTCAGTCTGTTTCCCGGGCCTCTCCTCCGCATTGTCACACGGCTCCAGCTAGACCTCCCCACCCGCCCGCCTTCCCGGGAGGCCGCGGCCTGGCGCTGCACCGCCCCTGCCCACGGTTACCGCCTGAGAGGCCGGCGACTGCCCGGACGGGCAGGACCCGCACTGACCCCGCAGGGGGCGAGGCGGGGCTGAGAGGGGCGAACGCAGAGCCAGATCCCCCCGCCGCCGCCGGCCGCCCACCCCTAGGCAGGGCTTCGTGCCAGACCCGGCTGCCGTTATCAGCTGGGTGGAGGGCAGTGCCAGCTGCAGGCGTCCCCGAGGCGCAAACACTACCCCTGGCCCCAGCCTCCTTCCCTGCAGCTTTCTGCCTTCTACCGGAAACAGCCGCGGGGAGCCAAATGAGGATCCAGCAACAGGAGGGAGGCAGGGGCTCCACCTCAGAAGCAGGGCCACACTGAAGCCCAGCTCACTACCTGCTGGGTGACCTTGGGCAAGTGACTTCTCTATGCCTCAGTTGTTGCATCTGTAAAATTGAGAGAGTAATAGTATTCACCTCACTGAGTGTTGCGTTTTGGTGCCTGGCACCTAATAGGGACTTCATAGACAGTAGTTACTATTATTACCTCTTCCCCGACATTTGGGGTTTGGCAGAGGGATGTATAGGCTACATGGTCATTAAGGATCTGTTAAGCACCTCCTATGTGCAAGGGAGGTCACCTGGTATGGTGCAAGAGTCTTGGAGTTAGATGTGGGGTTGAATCCTGGCCCTGTCACTTCATAGCTGTGTGTGACCTTGTAGAAAGTCTGTCTCCTGTCTGAGCTGAAGTTACCCCACAGGAAAATAGGGACCCTAATGCCCATCTTCCGGGCCAATGCTGGATTCAATGAGATAATGTACAGGAAGTGCCCAGGGCAGTTCTCAGCACACAATAGTGCCTCTCAGTAAATAAGAGAGCAGGATGGAGAGGACAGGCTCAGTTTCTGCTACAGAAGAGCTCTGGGCAGGTAAGACCTGTGGGAGAAAAATGTCACTGAAGAGGATGAACGTTAGGTGCTCAGCATGAAGTCAGTAGGAAGGGCTGAGGGAGGGCAGGCCCTCCTGTCTAGGAGAATGAAACTGCTAAGGGTGGGATGGCAGGCACTGGTGGAGAATGTTTCCGAATGGGGCCCGTCGGTCCTCAGTGAAGCGGCAGCCACTGGGCCTGAGAAGGGATGTAGAGGCGCTGGAATGACTGATGTCAGCATCTGCTTTATTGGAGAGGCCCCAAAGATGGCTTGGCCATCTCTCTCCCATCCTGACAGGAGAACAAAATGAAAAGGACAGTTGGAAAATGAGCCCTGAGCAAAACCTCCCCCCTTTATAATGACTGCGAACGTGGCCGGGCATGAGCATGGCTCTGGACTGTGGCTGTGTGACTCTGAAGCTGGGTTCCCTCATCTGTAAAATCATGGCCCAGCCAGATGCTTTCTAGGCCCCTGAGCTCCTCCCTTCTTGAAAGCAGCATTTGCTCTGATCCGTAGCAATGTGGGGGAGAAGCCATTGCTAGAGGGTGCAGGGCCCATCTTCATCCCATCACCCATTCCATGAACTGGCTGGGAGCCCTCTTGAATGAAATGGAAATGAAGTGGGGCTTAACAGTGGGACAGCCTCCCCGAAGCAGCTCAGGAAGACCAGCTGTCCCACTGAATGTGTGATTCTGAGAGTTGGAATCAGCCTTTCAAGCAGATGTCCAGCCCTCTTACTTACAGACAAAGAAACAAAGCCCAGAGAAGTGAAAGGACTTGCCCAAGTTCATGTGTCTCTTGAGAGGCAGAGCTACCTTTCAACCCACTGCACCATATTGCTTCAATTAATTTCATTAACAGCGACAACAAAAAAACCCAGTAAGCTGGTGACCAAGGCCATCCAAAGTCTCTTTGAGTCCACTTCACGAAAGCAAAATGGAAATGCCTTAGCTTCACTACCAGATAAGAAAGTGCTTTGGGAAGTGAGAGGAACACTCCAAACAGCCCAAGAACTTCCATAAACACTGTCCGAAGCTGGAGGGGGTTAACTAGGTGGGCAGTTGGCGGCGGTTCCTGCCAGGTCAGAGGGGATTTGCCTTTGTGATCAGTACTGCAGGCTCCATGAAGACAGTCCAAGGACACTGGGCTCTGAGTACTAATATGCATTTTTATTCTGCAATAATTTTCATACTGAGTTCAAGAGGCACCAGCTCCAAGTACATAAAACCAAATCAAATTAAATTAATTGATTTTATTGAAACCTGCTGCAGTTGTATTCAAGCCCACAGCCAGGGGCATGACCCTCATGAAATACCAAAGGGGCTTTTGAAATAATTAAATTAATCACACCCTGGGTTCTGCACAAGGGCTTGCTCCTGGACTCACAGACAGGCACATTCCCGGTCCCAGCAACGAGCAGGAGAGGAGCATGTGGCCGCAACACAACCACAACATGTGGTGCTGCCTAGGCGAGCTGAAGACTCAGACTTCTCATTCCAGGGTAAGCCTTTGTTCATGCTCTTTTGGCAAACATGCACATACACACACTCTCACACTAACCCATATACACAGTCACAACACCACTCATACATACACATACATACACACACACACACACACACACACACACACACACATATATATATATATATATATATATATATATACACTCATCTGCTAGAATTCCCTTCTCTCTCCCTGCCTACCCATGGTTCAGATCAAGTGCTCACCTCATGATCCTCCTTCTTTAACCCACCAGGACCCCTCCAGCACTTGGATGATGCATTTTCTTGTTGGCTGCTGTTTCATAAGCGCTTTTTTTGCATCTCTAAGTAAAGGCTAGTAAGCCCCTTGAATGAGAGAATGGGCCTCCCTGGCTTCTCTAGATGTCTCAGAAAGCTCGGCATAACCTAGACTATGAATAACTTAACCATTGTAAGTGCTGTGCACTTGGAAGGAGCTCCAGACATTTATTAAGCACCTACTGTGTGCTAGATACTGTTCAGATGACTTTGGACATATTAACTCATTTAGTCCTCACCACGAGCCCCCACCCCCGACATCCGACCAAGTTGTGATTGTTGTTGTCCTTATTTTACAAATGAAAATAGAGAGACACAGAAAGGTCAAGTAGCTTGCCTGAGGTCACCCAGCTGGCAAAGGGAGCAGGGGTATATTACTTCTTAGGAAATCTTAAGCCAAAAAAATTGTATACATCCTGTTGCTGATCAAGAGGTGGATCACCTTGTGCTTGAACACATTCCCACAAACAAGTATGGCTACAAAATCCCAGCATTACAGGGACACTCACCAACCCTTCATTTTACAGAGGAGGAAATTTGCAGTCCAGGAAGGGGAGGGTTCTTGTCCAAGGTCACAAAGCAATTTAGAGGAGAGATCCCAGCCTCCTGTTGGCCCACAGCTCAGAGCAGCTCTGCCTGGGAGAAATGTTACTGATTATTCCAGTTCCTCCTGCATTCGAATCTAAGACAACACTCCAACGTAGCCCATCCTTCAGAGACAATGAGTGTCCAGTGATGAGCAAGAACTGCCCCGCGGAGCTGCCCATACTCTATGGCCCAGGTCCTCCTCTGTATTCAGGGAGCAAACTTGGGCAGAGTGAGGGGACCTGGCCTTGTTAGGGATCAGACTCCCAAACTGCGGCCTCATCAGCACCTGCTCTAGTCCTTGTTGTAACCCTTTGAAGACAAAGCCTGTCTCTCTGTCCCTGTTGTGCAATGAGCTTTCGAAAGCCCCTGGCCCTCACTGCCGCTCTCCCCCAACCTCTGCTCCTTCCACACCCCACCCACTACCAAATGCTATGCCCTCAAGGTTAACTTCAAAATAAAGCCCTGGAGTCCAGCCAATAAGAATCCCCTCCCTGGCTCTGAGAACTTGAGCTGCTTAATAGGAATGGGGAACTTGAACATCGGTCCCTCTTTGCAGGGTTTGCACAGCTCTGTGACCAGCACACATATTCTCTGCCACATAAGCCTCATTTTACAGATGCAGAAACTTGGGTAAGGGGTGGGGAGAGGCCTGCATGCCGAGCTAGTAGGGTCTGGATTCAAAGCTGGATCTTTCTTTCCCTCTTTTTAAAATGACCAACTATTCTTATTAACAGTATGGCATGCCTGTCTGGCACACTGCATAATACATTTTTCCCAGATTTTTTGACTGAGCTCTTTGATTGCCTCTTCATAGGAGAATAATTTTTTAAAATTGTGGTAAATGTTTATATTTATATATGTGTAACATAAATGTTATTTTAACCATTTTAAGGCAAAATTCAGTGGCATTAAGTACATTCACAGTGTTGTATAATCATCACCACGATTTCCAAGACTTTTTCATCAACCCAAATAAAAACTGTGTAACTGTTAAGCAATAACTTCCCAACGTTCCCCTCCTCTGAAACTTGGTACCACTAATCTACTTTTCGTCTCTAAGAATTTGCTTCTTCTATTTATTTATTTGTTTGTTTATTTTGGGAGAAATAAGAACACTGGGTAGGAAGAATTTGCCTATCATAGATGCTTCACAGAAGAATCACACAATATCTTGTTGCCCTTTGTGTCTGCAGAGTCAACTCTCTTCACCAGTAAGCTGGACTTCTCTGCTTCTCAGGCCCCCGATTTCTCCCTGCCTCCCTCCCAGGGATGCTGTTGGGGTGGAAGTCCCGACATGAGTGATGTCATCACAGGGAGGGCCAGTCCTGTGGAAGCTCAGGGTCCTGCGTCCCCAGCAGGTAGAAGCACCTGGCCTGGTCCTGAGCGTTACCGACAGGACCAATGAAGCAGTGTGTTAGGGGGCAAGAAAAAGGCGTTTCCAGCAGGCAGATGGGGCAAGGAGTGACCCCCAAAGCTTCCAGGGGCCCGGGCACTACACTGCCACAGGCGGCCGGGGCGAGCCGTAGATGGACCATATTGGGCACATTTGGTGATGTTTTTGCTGAAGTGGGCCTGGAAGCTGCTGTCCACACTGGAACAAGCCTCTGGCACCTAGTGGGCACCTCCTGAGCTAGAAGGTGGCTCAGTTGTGTTGTCCTTACTGGATGGGGGAAGTTGAGGCTGTTTCCCCACTCACAGCCCCCAGCCCCAGGAAGAGGCCTCTTCCTCTGACCTCAACCTCAGCTGGAAACACAAAGCAGAGCCTGCTCAGCCCCCCCTTCTCTGGTCCTCAGAACCTCGTGCTGCCCTTCTACCCAAGCTGTCTGTGCCCGCTCTCTGCACAATGGCCATCCGGAGGTAGTCCTGTGTCCGGTCCTTCCTTGGCCGGAGGCAATATCCAGACCCTTCCTCCACCCTTCCAGGCCTCCCGCCCACTCCTAAATCTCCACTTTGAAAGCTTTCCACGGACAAGTGATCTCTCACAACCGCCTTCACTTCCCCTCCCAGTCCAACCTGCCCCTCCCACAGGCCCCAGCCTACCCATTTCCTCTGCCCTTTTCACCCTTTGGCGCCAGAACTCAGCTATTCTGAGCCTTTGGCCCAGCTCTTTCCTCCTTCCAGCTGCTCCTGTGCTGGGGCCTCCATCTCTTGCTTTTTCTTTTTGGAGTTAACTGTTACTCAGCCCTGCACCCTAACAAAGAAATGCACCCTGAAAGCCTGTGGCACTAAGGTATGGGGGACATCAAAGGCTACCAGACTCAGCACAGACCTAACACTTGAGTTACCTATTTGGAAATGTTAAATGCAGGCCACTGCATTGCTAGATTGTGTGTGTATGTGTGTGTGTGTGTGCGCGCGTGCACCAGTAGACTCTGGGTCCTTCCAAGAAGCTTTCAAAGCAATCTTTCTCCCCCTTGCCAGAAACAATTAATAGTCCTTTTTTGGTTACCTGAGTTTCTTCCTTCTTGTATAACACAACAGCCACAGGGTTGCCAGGTTTCTCTGAGAAGATGCTAGGGCAATGACTGCAGAGCTTATAAAATTACACAGAACGGTATGTTTGAAAAGATCATTTTATGTATTCAGCTCTGTGAAAAGCTTTTCCTAAGAGCAGCAACAGTCGGATAAAGTGACTGCCCACATAAAACAGTTTTAGTAAGGTTTCAGATCCCTTTCAGAGTGTGGGTAAGAGAGAAGGGAGGGGAAAGGACTACCAAAAGGAAAAACAAGTCCACATGCTTTGATTTGGCCTTGGTGACCAGGACAACACACTCTGAGGGTGCCACAGTCAATATTCGCTTCACTGAGCTTCTTATCAGGTTCCAACCCATGGGGAGCAAAGGGCAAAGCTTGGCAGGAGCCCAGGTGCTGTGTGACGGTTCAGGGTGAGGCCTAGGCTGATTAAGCTGTCCTGGGCCTTTAAGTCAGAGGCTCCCTGCAAAGAGGTCCTTGGAAAAGGCTTACTTGCTGCGAGACCACCTCCTGGGATCCCTGCACCAAAGTTTTCAGGTCTGGAAACTGGCAAATTTTTGTTTGACAAATATATGGTTGACGTGCAGGTTTTTCTAAACATGACACAAACCCCACAAGTTATAAGGGGGGAAAGTGGTGGATTTGATTACAAAAATACCACAATCCAAGTTAAAAACAGACTCGGAGAAAATATTTGCGTTATAAGTTACAGACATAGGTTTAAATCTATGATATACAAAGAACTCCTATACATCAATAAGGAAGAACATGAAATATAAATGTCCACCAACATGATTTAAGTTGCTCAATCTCACCAATAATTTTTATTAATAAAATGTAAACACCAACTCTTAGGTGCTGATGAAGAAATAGGGGAAGGCAGATCTTGTAGATAAGGGACACTAGATTAAAGAGCTAGAAGACTTGAAAGCTTATCACCTGTCCTATAAGACTCAGCAAATCATTTGCCATGCTTGGGACAATGTCCTAGTTTACATTTTCATGGAAGTTGCATAAAGGATAATGTTGGTCTTGTGTCTCTTGCATCAGGCATAAACATGGCGTCTTATACCTATCCCCCTTCTCAGAGCAGCTCAGAACACTTACCACACCTTTCTCCTTGACCCTCACCTCTCTGGAAGATTAGAAGCAGAAGATTTATTGGATCAACTTCTCAGCTGTGGAATCTGAGCAAACAAAAGGGAAGTGGCTGAGGTAAGACACCCCGGCAGCCCTTGATGAATGTTGCAACTGGTCCGGGGCACTTGCCCTGTCCCCAAGGGGGTCTATGTGTACCACGGGATCTGCTGTCCAGATGGCTGCATGAGGCATGGGGAGCAGGCAAGGGCTACACAATAGAAAGGTAAGCTGTAAGAAAGTGCACTGACTTTATTTTCAGGCAACCTCGGGTTGGGACTCTACCTCCTATTGCATATGCTGCTGCACGCATTGTCCCATCTTTTTGCATCCTGGGTTCCTCTTCCGTAAAATGGGCACAGTACTCCTCACCTCCCAGTCCCTTGCCTTGCCATTGTCCTTACCACTCAATTGGACATATTTCAGAGACAGCCTTACCCTGCTGTTACTTAACGGTTTCAGCTCCCCAAACTAGATCACGTGACTTCATGGGCTAGAGCTGTGTCTCCGGAGAGGTCAGGGATCCCAGGGAGCTGACAGCGCTGGGGCCCTGCCATCGTCACTTCTGAGCTCGCAGCACCTGGCACACTGTGTTGCACATGGAAGGTACAAAATAATAGCTAGAGAATGAAAGAAGGAAACTATGGATGAGGGAGCCAAGGGTCAGAAAGGTGAAGTGTCCTGCCACAGGCCATATGACCCATTAATACCTGGCAAGCACTGTGCAGTCCACTTTCTTCATTATCAAGGGCAACTGGAGAGGAGAAAACACAGCCAAGCATACTGGCTCATGAAGTCTCGTGTTTGCCAGGGAAAGTCCCATTTTACATCGGTTTTTTTCTTATGATTATAATAACAACAATGCCCACTTTTACTATCAAAAGTGTCCCTTTTTTTCTTAAAAATATGAACTGCTTCACGAATTTGCATGTCATCCTTGAACAGGGGCCATGCTAATCTTCTCTGTATCATTCCTATTCTAGTATATGTGCTGCTGAAGTGAGCACAAAAGTGTCCCATTTTGGATGATAAAGTCTCTGTTCTCGCTGTTATGAGGGAGAGTGGATGGAAGGTCTTGTGTTTCCCTGACTCCATCTACTCTCCCACCCCTCACCTCTCCTGACCTGCCAGAAACACAATTAAAATGCCACTTCATTATCTATTCATTGAAAGCCACACTTGAACTGCACTCCCCACAAAGGCCACCTTCCCCCAGCAAAATCTGCCTCAAGGGTGCCCTCATGGCCTGTGCAATGGGGTGATGGGGTTCTCAGCTGCTTCACTGCCTTCCACTGTATCACCAGCAAGTGGCCAAAGATCCTGCCTCAGCATTCTTAGTGTGCTGAATGATGGGCACCTGCTTGCCAGGCCTGTGCCAAAGAAGCCCTCTACCCACACCCCACTAGCTAACTAGTATCCAGCTTCCTATTCTGCAGGGGCATTTGGGCCTGAACAGGGACTCATCCGTCACAGCTCCTGGGGGGCTGACAGCCTCTCCAGAGAAGGATGCGCAGGCTGAGATGAGAGCTGGGGTCTCTGAGATCCACCCACCTGGAGAAATGCTGGATTTGAGGAGAAGCAGAGACGTATCATGAACACAGAGCAACTTCCCACTCAGGGGAGCTCACCAAACCCAGGGCAGCCTCGGGGATGAGCATCTTCAGACATGTTCAGGAAGGCGTGGCTAGGATGTGGGATCAGGGGATGGGGCCAGCCCTCCCACTGGTCCTCAGACCTTTAGAGGAGGCCAGGAGGAGAAAAAGAGCCATTGACACCTTAAGAGTAAGCAGGTACTCTTGGGAGAGCCCCTCCACACCTATGAAGTCATTCGAAGCCTGGGATCCGGAGGTGCCTCTCCCAGAGCCTTCCTCAGTTCACTCACCTCACTAGGACCACCCCACTCCTCTGCACCTGTCCCTTCTGCACTAACAGACGACAGAGACCCCCACTCCGCCCCTGTACGAGTGCAGAGGCCTCTGTGGTTGCTGCCCAGGCCTTTCATGGGAGTGTGGTACCTTCGCCAGGACTAGCCCTCTCTCTGCCCCACAGGGCAGGGACCCTTCACTTTCTGGTCCCACGAGGAGCTGTGCCCTGGGTTCTGCCTACAGCCTACACTCAACTGTCTCTTACCAGCCGCCTACCTGAAAGTGGGGCATTCAATCTGGAACCTGAGGTTAGCAGGGCCCAATCTGCTGGGCCTGGACCCAGAGACTCCCTTGGCAGTAGAAGAAGATGGCACCAGGTCTCACTTAACTCTTTCTCTGGCCCTGCCTGAGCTCTGGAGCCCCATGGTCCAGTGCTCCCAGCCCTGGCCCCAAGTTAAACAAGAGGACAAAACCCAGCTTGTGACTTCTTCCCCAAGCTGGCTGACACCTGTTTTCCCTAAAGGAGGAACCCAGGCTGGCTTTGGCCATCTCATCCCCTCCTGGAGAGCAATGGGTATGCCACACTGGGCACTCCTTGAGGTCAGGCCCTCAGCCCTCTTTCTTCTGAATTCCTCTCTCCTTCTAGCCCTCACTTCCCCTACCTAGGCCAGGCCCTTCACTCTGGGAAGAATATCCCAGGAATCATCCATCACCAAATTCTAGGAGCTGATTTCAGCAACTACGTGGCTGGAAGGAACCTGGAAAATCCACTGTGCCCATGATGGGAATGACCATTAGTGCCTGGAGGGCAGGAATGCTGTACCCATCCCTGCAGCCCCAGCCCCAGCACAACTCAGACAGACGGCTCTCAACAGAGGCTTCCGGAACTGCGCGTGAGTCCTAGCTTGCTGTCTCCCTGGCTGCCCTGGAGGCTGGCCCAGAGCAGGCACATAGTAGGCATCTGTGAATGAAGCAACAGGTTCCTGCCGGGTCCTAGGTCCTGGGCTGGGCACTCTGACTATGTGGGGCAACAACCCTGCAAGGTAGATACCATCATCCTATTGAATGGATGAGAAAATGGAGGCTCAGACAATGTAAGTGGCTTCCCTGAGGCCACTTTGCAAGTATCAGGCCAGACTTCAAGCTTAATCCTTCCAGTATCTGAAGCCTGTGGTCTTTCCGTTTTCATGTCAGTCACTCAATCTATGCATTTGGGGATATCAAAGCCGAATAAGAAGTAGCTCCAGCTCTTGGGTAGTTCATACTGAAAGAGGCAGACAGTTTTGTTCACAGCTACCTGGGACAAGAAACAGATGTGGCCAGGCCTGCCCCAAAAGCTGAAACCTACTGTGTAGGCTGAAGGCAGAGGAAGAAGGCCACTCTTCCTCTGGAGTTTGAGAAAGGCATCTGAGAAGAGGCGGCAGTGGATTCGGCCACAGACAGGACATGATGAGGCTAAGGACGCATTGAGAATGGATTTTAAGCCAGTGGGAAGATGGGTCTGCATCAGGGGCTTCCCAGTGCCCTTAAATGTCATGATGGCCTGTCAGGCAGCCATCTGCACAGCCTGGTGGAGCAGGCAGGGATGCAGGGAGGACTGGAGGCTGGGAATCTGCCCAGGACCTGTTAGGTTTCTCAGCAGGAGCTGCAGGCCTGAAGCAGGTGGGAGCATTGGGAGCTGGGAGCGGAGTTTGTGTGCCCTGCCTCCATGAGTGTGTCTGGGAGATTCAGGCGACCTCCTGGCCTCCATCAGTGGGAGCTGGGGGAGGGGGAGACCAGTGAGCTCTGAAGGACACACCCACCACATTGTTGCACACTTATTTTTCCCACACACTTGATTGGCGTGACCCACGGGGTCAGAGGGAATGGCCTTCACTGGGCTGGCAAGTCAAGGGCAATGACAGTCCTCAGTTTCTTGGGCGGCCCCTCCCTCAGGGAGCTGGCCTGGGGCGAAGAGGGCCTTCTGCTCTGTCCCAGGCCAGCCTGCCACAGTGGGGGTGGGAAGGGCTGCCTGGTCCTGTCTGCTTCTCGCTTTTTCTGCTTTCAGGGTCAGCACAGTTCAGGGAGGAGACACTCACAGACTGTCCGGAAGGCCTCCTGCAGAGACAGAGGAGCACAGGCGCTGTCTAGGGGGTGGTGGGAGGGGAGTGTGGGGCAGGAGAGGAGCCTCTGGCACAGCCATGAACTCACTGCAGAGCCTTCCCAGGCCTCAGTTTCTGTTCTGAGAATGGAGGCCTTGGAGCAACTTGAAAGCTCCCACTTTCCTCTAGTTCTTGAACATGCCGTCTTCCTCTTCCCAAGATGTTTCCAGACGGGAGCGGACAGTTAGTTTACTTCAAGTTTTGCTAGTTTTCTATTCCTACGTTGTGATTTGAACAGTCCTGCTGTGTTTAGGATGTTAGACCCAAACCTGACTAAGAAAATCAGTAGATCCCCTCAAAGTCCAGGAAACTCATGATGATTAAGCTTCCACTCCACGTCAGGCCCCACACCAACTGAAAAGGTTTATGTAGATTATCTCATTTCATCTTGACATCAACTCTGGGAAGTGGCTGTTATCATCTCCATTTCCCCTAGTTTGGCGAAATTTCTTAAAGTCCTGCAGTGGTTTCCTAGGACCTTCAGGATAAAATCCAAACTCCTCCCAGCCCACTTTTCTAGCACCACACCACTCCTAACTGGGCTAGTCCCCTCATGGATGGACTGCTTCTCCCACACAGTCTCAGGGTCTACGATACGTACCCCCTTCCCATCCATTCAACTTGTATCTTTCCAAGGCCTGGCAAGTCCTTCTTCTCCCCGAGGAAGAGTAGGCAGTGGTGGGAGGCAGGTGAGGCCCTAGGGCACCACACTTAAGGAGGCACTCACTGTCAGGTGCCAGGCCTGCACTTGCACGCCCCTGAGAGTGAGCACCTCTTTAAATTTTACACGGAGTGCTCACTCGCCTCATCCTTGTCCTGGCCCTGCCCCAGAGACTCAATGCCCAACCCAAAGGACCTCTCCCTCCTCCAAAGTCCACAGCCCTTCCTAGTGGGTCCTGTCACTGGACTGTGTCACGGGGACTGATCTTGATGCCTCGTGTGAATGTCCATCGCTACAGGGCAGAGACCACTTGTCCCCTGTCCCGATCCTAAAATCAACAGGGCTTGCTCCAGCTTCCAGACTGGCTCCCCATCTGCCCTTCCTCCTTCATCCTCCACCCCATCAACCTGGAATTCCAATTCATCTTTTAGAATCTATATGAAAATTATGGTTTAGCATTGTATAGCCATTCAAAATTACGTTTCCACATGGGTGAATTTTTCTATAACTTGGCTGACCTGGCTACAAGAAGAAAAGATTAGATAATTTGACTATACAAACAAATTTATATGACAAATCCCATAAGTAAAGTCACAAGCAAATAATAAACTGGGAGAAAATATTTGTCACATATATCATACACAAAGGGCTAATGTCACTAGTATATAAAAGATTCTTAAAAATGGAGGGGCAAAGAACCAAAAAACCCAATAGCAAATGGACAAAAGATATAAACAGATAATTCACAAAAGGCAATATTAAAAATGATCATTAAACATGAAAAAATTTTCAACTTCACTCATAACAAAATAGGTAAAAACTAAAATTACAGTGAGATACCATTTCTTACCAGTGAGATTGGCAAGAATTCCAAAACTTGACGATAGCATCTGTTGGCAAGGTCGTGGGAAAACAGGAATGCAAACTGACACAACCCCATGGAGGGGAATCTGGCAACACCTAACAAAACTACATCCTCTTCAACTTGATAATCCCATTTTTAGAATCCCAAGCATATGAAACACACATGCACAAGCATTGTAGCATTATTTGTAGTTGCAAAATATGAGAAGCCACCTAAGTGGTCATCCGTAAGAGAGCAAGTGAATAAACCATGATATACACACACAATGGAGTATTATGCAGCTGTAAAAAAGAGTGAGGAAGACCTCCATGGACTGATATGAAGTGATTGCAAGGAACTATTATTGAATGAATAAAGTAAAATGTAAATACATCTAAATCTATATCTATCTGTCGACCTATCTATCTATATATAGTGCTACCTTTTCTGTAAGAAAGGGGAAATAAGACAACATATAATTTTGCTTCTCTTTATACAAATAAATAGATGCACAAGAAGAAAACAAATTGATTACCTACAAGGAAGCAATGGGTTACAAAGCAGAGTGCATATCTCCAACTATACCTTTCTGTATAGCTTGACTTCTGAAAGCATGTTAATGTCCTACATATTTTTAAAAATTAAATTAATAAGAATGAGAAGGAAAAAAACCCCTCAAACTGAAAAAAAAGGAACCTAACTGTAGTTCAAATAAAGACTATAACCACCCTGAAGGACAGAAAAAATCAGGAAGGAAAGACTAATCCTAGTAATTTATGAACATGGCATGGTGAGGTGGGGATGAAGGGAAGGAGGTTTGTTGGTTGTAGTGATTTGGGTGAAACAATTCTGAGAGTATTTTAGATGTAATATAGGATGAGCAAATGAGTGAATTTTGTTGACAGTTTGGGGAGCCCAGGTTTCACTGCTGAAGAAGGACATGCAATTATGAGAGGGGAAGGCAGGAAACAACCCTGTAGAGATGGATTGGAATTAGAGGTATTGGTGTGGATTCACGATTTCTAAAATACAAATATGTAAGTGTATGTGCATGTGTATGGGTGAATAGTGTGTGGATGTATAGGTATATGGATGCATGTATTTCCTAGTTTTGTCCCCTGAAAGGGCCAAGGTGCAAAGATACACAGCAATGAGCAAACCCAGATCTGGGGGTCTAATACCATTCCTCGATAAAAGGAACCAGAGACCCCCAGAGAAATGACTGATTCCAGGGCTGGTGCAGGGTAGGTGCAAGATAAGCCTGGAAATCTCTTCTATACCAGAAAGTAAGAACATACTCAAAATAGGGATAGTGGTGTATCAAAATATCATAGGTGAGAAATTCTAAACCATTGGAAAAACCAGAGTTCATCATTCTATGCAGATAAGACATAAATACATTCTATTGCTTACAGTAGAATGC
Source organism: Trachypithecus francoisi (assembly GCF_009764315.1). Classification (NCBI taxonomy): domain Eukaryota; kingdom Metazoa; phylum Chordata; class Mammalia; order Primates; family Cercopithecidae; genus Trachypithecus; species Trachypithecus francoisi. The sequence continues at coordinate 7,450,833 of NW_022681464.1, read as the reverse complement.
CAAGAGTCCATTGGCAAGAATGGAAGCAGTGCTGGAGTTGGAAATGCATCATTGTGCAATCTCGTGTTAATGATTGGATGAGCCAAGAATCATCAATGGGTGCTACATCTAGGGAGAGACCGATGAGGAGCAGGGTAGTGCATGGTTTTAAAATGTCTCCCCATAGACCACTTGCTAGTTCCAAGGCAGAAAAAAAAAATCATCCCATAATGGAGAAATCAGACACTGCCTGGACTGAGAGATCAAAATTAACATCACCAATGAGGGCCTCCTGATGATGACCTGAGAAGAACTAAGAGGGCTTATGCAGGGTTCTGGTCAAGAATACAAAACCTGGATCTCATCATGAGGAAACATCAGACAAATTCAACATGAGGGATATACTGTATTACAAATAAGTGGGGGCATTGTATTCTTCAAAGATGTCCATGTCATAAAAAACAAAGAAAGGCTGTGCAAAGGTTCCAGATTAAAGGAGATAAAGAGACACAACTAAATGCCATATCCAAACCTAGATGAGATCTACTGGAGGGAAGAAATGCTGGGGAAAACATTATGAAGTTAACTGACAAAATAGGGATACAAAGGATAGATTAGATAAAAGTGTTATATAAATGTTAAATGTATTGATCAACCATGCTATGATTATGTCAGAGAATATGCCTATCCTTGGGAAGCACATGCTGAAGTATGAAGGGGTGAACTTACCCTCAGATGGTTCAGGAAGAACACGTGTGTGTGTGTAAGAGAGAACACAAATGATTAAGCAAGTGCTGTAAAATGCTAACAGCAGATAAATCTGAGATATGAGAATATAAGGATATTCTTTGGATTATTTTTATGTTTGCAGTCTCTCTGTAATTTAAAAATTTTCCCAAATAAAAAACGTAAATGTATGTTCCAATATTTGAAAGATGTTCTCTTATTTGTAGGAGTGGACTCTCCTCAGCCAGGGGACTGCCAGCAGGCAGCCAGGCCAGGGAGGAGTTCTTAATCAAACCCATCTGGGTTCAGTGTGTGGCCTTGGAGAAGTGACTTGACCTCTCGCGTCTCTGCACCCTCCTCTGGGGCCATGCCCACCTCATGGTCTTGGAACAATTAAAAGAGATGATGCCTGCAAGTACTTGGCCCAGGCCCCCCATAGGGTGGGCTGGACATCTGCGGGAGCTATGACTTCACTGGCGGTGTTTTCATCAGCATAAACCCCTTTAGGGCACAGAGCTGAGAGCTGTCTACATTTCCAAGAGCCACTTCTGGTCTGGAGCAGGACCGTGAGCCAAGAACAAGCAGCACCAGCTGGAGGATGGCTTCTACCAGCAAAGTGGCCCCCTCCCCCTCCTGTTTCACCCTCAGGCCTCAGCTTCTAGAACTCAGGCCCTCCTGCTCTCCGCCTTGACCACTTGCCCTCATCTGCAAAAGCCTCTCCTTTCGGCTGGCACTTCTTCAAGGCCCCCTCCTGGTGACTCCTGTGGCACCTTGCTAGAACTATTCTAGTCCCCTCCTTCAGCTCCTCCTCTCTGGGTAAGGGACCCGAGGTGGCATTTCAGTGTGGATTCATTTATGGCCCCATTTTTCCTCTTCCAGGGAAACCTTTTGTGACAGTGCCATCATTCTTGTGTTCCTGGCAAAAGGAACTATAATCCCTGGTCAACAGGAAGGTGTGTGCATGTGTGTGTATACACGTGTGTGTGTGTGTGTGTGTCTGTGAGCTGTGGACTTTCTTGGAGGCCATGACATCAGCCCTTAGGCCAGGCCTGGCGTGTTGAGAACTTGGGTCCACCTTGGGGCCAAGGCCTGTGCTGTTGTTTTCCATTTGCCCCTCCCACCCCACTCCCCTCTTCTTGTGCCCCGGGAGGCCGACCCCTGCAGACACAGCAGTGGGCTCCCTTGCCTCTGGCCTCGTGTCAGCTCAGCCTGTAGGGCCCTAAGTGGAGAATGGAGGGAGTTTGGGGTCTGGGGTTGGGGTGTTTAATGCCTTGTATTCCTTTCTTCAGGGAGGCCTCAGATTGGCTGTATCTTTGGACCAGAGGCCACAGCCTGGGTAAGGTGGCCCCTCCACCTCACCCTCACTGTCTCTGCTTCCAGCAGCCCTTCCCTCTCCTTGCCCCTTTAGTGCCCCCGGGTGTAACAGCTCCCTGGTGTTCACAGCCCTGGGGTACTGCACTGGATCTTGAGAGTTCCCTGCACCTGGCACTGGCCTTTGAACTCAACTCTCCAAATTGTCTACAAACTCGAGTTTGCCACCTGTTTCCTGCCAGGCTCCTGACCCATGCAGACCCCTGTGGAGGGAGGCAGTGCCCTCTCCCTTAAATGTATTTGGTACTTGTCTGTCCGGGAGCCCTCACATTGCCATGCTCAGGGAGGGCATCTCAGGGAGGGCATCTGCCGCAAAGCCATTCACACTGCAGAACAAAAGCAAGGGCTGCCACGTCGGGCCTCTTCTGCCTGCTGCTTCTTGTTCCAACTTCATTTCATCTTTTCATAAGTTACTGTTCTGTGAGAAGCATTACAAGAAGGAAATTAAAAGAGAGAAAAGTTGGTGGAGGAATACCTTTCTTTCTTTTTTTGGTTTAAACCTTTTGTTATGATCTCTTTAGGAGCCTGATCCAACTAGAGGGACATGTGGCAGAATATGTTCTTCAAAATTAGGGCTCTTTATTATTCATTCTATTAAAATCAAAATATTACCTGATGCCTGTCGCATCGTCAGAGCGGGTCTGGCAACTTCTCTGATGCATTGTCTACTTGAAAGTAAAGACGAAGGCCTTTCATGTGGAAGCCTCTATCAGGTCCATTCTGTTCTCCTGCTTGCAATGACAGAAAAACCCTGGCCTGCTCTGTGTCTGAGATGCTGACAGATCCAGGGCAAAGCAGTGGAGCCCATCATGTGTCCCATTGTGCCAGGGCCCTCTGGGCAAGGCTGCCTCTTCCGGGGCCCTACCTTTCCCCCACCAAGGGTGGCATGGAGCAGCAGGAAGACCCCTCCTTGTCCTACGAGTGTGGCTTCTCATACCCATTGATTTTGAAGTGGGTGGAGGGAACAATGCCAGGGACCAGCACAGGCTTAAAGATCAAACTGCCTTGCCATTTCCTTGGATGCCCTCTGCTGCCTTTACCTCTGGAAGAAATACCACAATGCAGATAATTCCATTTCTCCAGCAGGAACAAACCAATCTGGCTGTGGTGCTCTGCTCTAGAGCCACCCAGAGGTTGTCCTGGTGATGTCTTCAATTGGGGCCCTAGGTAAATAGAGAAGTTCTTAGCTCAACAGAGGCTTGTCTTTTCTGAGGACGGTGGGTGGGACCAGAGTCCCCAACCAATAAGGGATCCTGAATGGCGGAGCAAGGCTTGTGCCTGGTGGCTGAGTTACACAGCAGAAGAATGCATGTCACTTGGGGGCCTTCCAGCCAGCTGTGGAGAAAGACTCTCCTACGCTGGATGTGGGGAATGTGGGTGCTGCAGGTGGTCAAGGAGGCAGAGATTCCTGGGGGCTGGGTGGGCTTCCCAAGGCTGGTGGGATTGGACAGGTAGTTAAGCACCGGGAAGGAGAGAAAAGAGGGAATAGCCAGGAGGAATGTGAGTGACAAGTTTGGAAGCCAGGGTGGGAGACCATGGTCTCTGTTGGGGGAGTTGTCAGAAGTCAGGCTGGAATGCCCTCGACTGCAAGGAAGATATTTCTATCTCCTTCCTTCCTTCCTTCCTTCATGCCCTCGACTGCAAGGAAGATATTTCTCTCTCCTTCCTGCCTGCCTGCCTGCCTGCAAGGAAGATATTCCTTCCTCCTTCCCTCCCTTCCCTTCCTTTCTTTCCTTGGGGGAGTGGTCAGAAGTCAGGCTGGAATGCCCTTGACTGCAAGGAAGATATTTCTCCTTCCTTTTCTTTCCTTTCTCCTTCCTTCCTTCCCTGCAAGGAAGATATTCCTCCCTCCCTCCCTTCCTTCCCTTCCTTCCCTTCCTCCCTTCCTTCCCTGCAAGGAAGATATTTCCCCTTCCTTCCTTCCTTCCTTCCTTCCTTCTTTCCTTCCTCCCTCCCTCCTCCCTTCCCTTTTCCTTCATTCCTTCCTTCCCTCCCTGCAAGGAAGATATTTCTCCTTCCTTCCTTCCTTTCTTGCTTCCTTCCTTGCTTCCTTCCCTCCATCCCTCCCTCCCCCCCTTTCCTTCCCTGCAAGGAAGATATTTCTCCTTCCTTCCTTCCTTCCTTCCTTCCTCCCTTCCATCCCTCCTTCCTTCCTCCCTCCCTCCTTCCTTCCTTCCTTCCATTTCCTTGAGCAATCCTAAATTCAATATTAATCTCCCTAGACCTGTCTTGTTGATAAATGTTGATTTCCCCAGCACACCTGTTCATATTTCAGATGGAAATATATTATAAAATCACGCCATTCGCTGGTGATTACCATGGTAATCAGGCACGTTCAATGACAGGCCAGCACTCCTCTTGAAGACAAGGGTCTGGAGATAGAAGCTTTCACGTCACTTATGCCATGCCTGGGGGGAGAGGGAAATGAAGCAGGCATGGGTGGTGTTTGGGAGGGATGGTTTCCTTCTCTGGGGAAGTCTTGGCAGACAGCACAGCCCCAAGGGCCCAGGAGGGCTCTGCAGGGTGATGGGGGTGGGCCAGACGAAGGCAAGTAAGTGGGAGGGCAAGGCCTGCATACCTTGGTGTTCTAAAGTGTATATACAGCTAGCAAACCCTTTTACAGGATCCATGGCAAGAGATCTGAGCTACCAGGATCAGGTATCTTAGTCAGAATATCATTCAACCTCCCACCAGGTATAGGAACAATCTCTACAGCCTCCTAGAACATCACAAAGATATAATTATTATTACTGCTTCTCTCTATAATAGGATTATGGTTTAGGGTCTGATGAAAGCCCAGGCTGTTTGGATGGTATTATTTAGTCCTGATGCAGTTCATTTTAAGTTTTCTAACCAGATTGCTTGGCTTCAGATTCCAATTCTAGCACTTACTGGCTGTGTGACCTTGGACAAGCTACTTAACCTCTCTGTTACTTTTCACTTGTAAAAAGCAGATAGTATAAGTTTCTAATGCATAGGACTGTTGTGAGGATTGTTAATTAATAAATGTAAAATGGTTGAAATAGTGCCTGCTACAGAGTAGCTGCTTAGAAAGGTAAGTCACTGAGATCCTTGAGTCACCCCTATATTTTCAAAGAAGGAACTGAGGCCAAGCCATGGGGCAAGCAGGTAACGAGGACTGGACTGGATTGCACTCTGAGCTAATGCTGTTTATATGACACTCTATCCCCTTGCTCTCTAAGGCTAAGGAAAACTTCCATGGAGGAGTGCTGTGAGCTGAGCAGTGCATAAGAAAAGAGCGTGGGAATCAGCATTTTACCACGTGGCAGACCTGCCTGGGCTGTAGCAGAGCCTCCCCACTCAGTGGACGAGGGACAGCAAGGATCAAAGGTACAGCCAGTATCCTGGACTTTGCACAAACATTGCCTCACCTCCTTCTCCTGATACCTCCATGTTATCCTTTCTGAACAAAGAGGTGACTGAGGCGCCAAGAGCCCAAAGCTGCATGACAATGATGGCAAATCAGGACTGGAACCCAGACCCCCTGCCTCCCCACCCACAGCTCTTCCAGCTCTCTTCCCAAATATATCGGCTTGTTGGCCGCTAGCTGTCCTGTTTGCTACCCAAAACTAGGACCTGGTCCACCTTCTCAAGCCCAGTCACCCCCTTACTCCCACTGAAGCCCTAGAATCTTAGGCCTAGTAGGGGTTGCAGGTTCCAAAGTACTCACATCCTTAAAGGATATAAACATCTGTAGGCTTCAGCCACCCCCACAATTGCCTATACATGTTAGATGTGTCTAATAAAAACAACCACTACAGTAGCTGCATTTATTGCTTACTCTGTTTTAGGGTCTATGCTACCTTCTCCTTTTAATATGATGATATTCGCCATTAATTGAATTATTTTACATTGCACCAGACATGATATAATCCAAACCAGGCCAGGAGCTGCGGGCTCTGTATTACAGAACCCACCCCACCAGAGGCAGCTGACAGGCCATTATTCTGTGTCCTGCAAACTCTGTGCAGTGATAAGGAAACTCCACCAATTTGATGCTTTATCTGGTTGCAGGTTGAGGAAAGATATTATTTCAATCAAGATAATGATTCTATTTCTTGAACGGAAATGAGATTTTTTTTTCATTGCCTCATGGGGGTGCCACCAAAATCTGTCTTGGGGCTGGAACAGGTCATGAACAAGTTAGAGGATTTTCTTGTAACCTGAGAGAGAGTGTAAACATAAAGGAGAACTGAAAGAAGGGAGCTTGCTTGCAAGAGAAAAACATATCTGCCAGGCCTACACGATTACAAAATAAGCTCAATTTGGAAAATTTATACAAGCATTGAACAGAGCCTTCAAGACCAAACTTTAGAAGATAAGTGCCCAGTGTGAGCCCCACAGCCTGGAATTCAAGTGAGGTAAACGGCCTCTAAAGGCCATGATGATACCAAAGATGCACAGAGGAGACTCAGCTATGACAGGACCTTAGACGTCTTCTAAGCCTGCTGTCAGGCAGTGTGGATCAGCTGTGTAACTGTGCTGACAGATGACCTAGCTCCTGTTTCAGCCCCTTCTACCAGAGGGGGCTTACCACCAAAAGAACCCATTCCATCTTGGACCAGATCCTATGTTGAGAAAGTACCTCCAAATTATAGTCAAGTCACTTCATAAAAGGAAACCACAGTGAAAATTCACACGGTGCTGACAAAGCAGGAAATTGAAATGCACTTTGGAAACAGAATACACGACATGCAAATGACATCCGATGATAAATGCAGGGAGACCTCAATAATTTGCACTAAATAGTGAAGTTAGTGAAATTTTAAATTATTTTAAATATTTGGGGATTCCAGGGGCTGTCACGCAGTATCTCAAATAATTTGCTTTAAATAATAATTTAAATTGTATGTATAATTTGCTTTAAATAATAATTATTTGCAATTAGAAATAAAAATAATTTATTATTTGCAATTAGAAGTAAAAGTAATTTACAATTCCTGTATCAATTGTTTATATAGTAACTCTAAAGAGTTTGAAAACGTTTGTAAAGTTCTTATGCATTTTAAACATTCCACTGAGAGCTGAATCAGGCTATTAATTGCTCCCTCTCCAAAGAAAAGGCCTATTTCAGTTCAATCCCTTCTGGAATAACCCCAACTGCTGACTCTAAAGACCCAAGAAGGTGGCACCTTTCTATACTGCATCAGATTCACCAAAATTTTGGAATCTAAACCACAATGTTGTTGGGTGCAGACTATCATTGGAAAGTAACACAAAACTCTGGCAATATTGGTTGTCTCTAGGACAGGAGCCTGCTTGAGGCCAGAGGTAGAGAGGAGACTTTTTACAATATACCTTCTGGTACTTTTGAATTTAGAGCCATGAGACGATAGTGTCTGTTAAGAATAAAATTCCAGTTAAAAAAGCACACGCTATTTTCAGTTAAAAAAACAGACTTCGGCATTGATTTCTATTTTAATACTTATACTCCCAAAATACAACCTTACTGCAATGAAAATTACTGCCAGGTCAGTGAAAATGACATGTGGCTGTCTTGACAATAGTGGTGCTCGCAGGCATGAGAATAAAAGCAACTGATGCTCTGTCCAGGTCTCTGTACGTGCTGGGGGTACCCAGTCCCCAGCTGCTGAGTGTGGCACATAGCTTTCACTCATGACATTCTTGGATCCTTACTCTTGGTAAAGGTGATGCTTTGGAGGCTGCACCACCAGCTATACTCTGGGGGCAGCTGCTGACAAACAAGGGGACACACAAGCCCTGCCCCCTGCCTCCAAGTCAGACATCACTGTAGTGCAGGTGACGTGGACTAGACCCAGGGAGACCTGCCTTGAGACCACATTCTCACTCAGCTCTTGCTTCCTTATCCAGCTTCCCTCTCTCCTTGACAAGTGTTTCCTAAGAGCTCTCCCTGGATGCATCACATCCCACTGAAACCTGATTCAGGCTCTGCTTCTAGGAAGCCCAACCTAAGTCAGTCACCAGTGGCTCAAAATGAAGCCCTTCAGCATCTTTTCAGAGGGTGGTCCCAGGAGTTGGAAGCCACATGAGCCTTCCTCCTTGAAGGCAGTACCATAACCACCTTCCTGCCTCGCCGAAGACCACCAGTCTGACATTATATGGCCCACGAAAGCCAGCAACAGCAAAACACGAACATCCAGAACAGAGAGAGTTCCGACAACCGGACCCCGTGGGGCAGCACAATTACTCTTCTTCCCCAGGATGAATAAGCAGGAGGCAAGGGCTGAGCCAAAAGGGCCTGTTGCATAATCAGAGCGATGTCCAGTTATGTGCAGTGGAAAGTCAGTGTGGACGTCATAGGCAGCTCTACCACTTACTAGCAGAGCAAACTAGAGCAAATATTGAACGATTCTGAGCCTCAGTTTCTTCATCTGCAAAACGGGAATACTGGGCAGAGCCTTTGTAAAGCACCTATGAGGCAGTACCATCAAGTGTGCTGCAAACTGGTCATGCAATGTGAATACTGGCTCTTGTTATGGAGATTTAGAACTAGCTACCTTCTCCCGCTTGCTTGGGACAAATATTAATTAATCATCATTAAATAAATAAATCCCAGCACAGTACCTAGAGCTCCCTGTGTGAGAAGCGGTTCTGGGGAAAAGCAAGCGGACAATTGGGAGTGCTGTATTGGTGACTGTCCACCAGGAGCTCAGGATGTGGTCCCATTAGTGGCCTCACAGGGCTCTGGTGGCCCTTGGCTGCAGCTGTCTGGAGAAGTTTCTCTCTCTCTCTCTCTCTCTCTGTGCATGTCTGTGTGTGTGTGTCTTACTCTCTCTCTCTCTCTGAGACAAAGGGAATATCTCCAATGTAGATTTCCTGTAATCTACTCAGTGTATAGACTGATCTCCAGTACAACCTCAAGTTTGTGAAAAATTTATGCAGTGATGTTCATGTCATAGAGTGGCCCACAAACTGGCAGAAACTAAATTTTATTTACATAGGTGAAGAATCCTTTATTCCATCCTGATTCTTTGCATCTGGACCATTCCTGAAGCCATGCCAAGCCCTCCAGCACCTGGCCCTGTCCAACCTCGCCAGCATCTTCTCCCCTCACACCCTCAGACCCATGCCTACGCCATCCTCCATGTAGGCATCTGCCCGTTCCTTCTATAGCCTCCCTCTTCCATCAGTCCAGTTCAAGCCTCTCCTTCTCCAGGAAGTCTTCCCTAACCATTTCCCATCCCCAGCATTTCTGCCTGGGCCATGCCAGCCAAAGCTGGCGCACACACCTGGTCATAAAGTTCTTTGTCTCATGTGCAGGTAGACACCTTCCCATACTGGACTGAAAGCTCCTCCAAAACAGAGCCAATGCCTACTGCTTCTCGTGGATTTCCTAGAGCCTCCAGGTGCTGCCTGGCACCTGGTGATTAATGACATTCTCAGATTGATTAATGGATTGGTTCCTGTGACTGCACTTAGTTTAACATACTGTTAAATGGCCTCTATGAGAATTTACTGTTCTGAATAGGGAGTCAACCTAGCAGGAAACTTAGAATTGTACAAACTGTTTGTGGTCCCAAGTGAAAAAAAAATGCAAATCTCTCTTTTTTCTAGAGTCCTGCTCTCCCGCACAGCAATCAAGTCAAGGGAGTGACTCTTTCACGAGCCAGTGGGAACATTTTCCACTTAGAGGGCAGAGCCAGGGTTCAAACCACCCTCCTTCAACTCAATGCCTTACATTCCTGGCTTCAGCCCCACCCCAAGGGAGGAACCTTCCAGAAGAAGAACCAAAAGCCGATCCCATCCAGGTCATGCTCTTTTCCTCTAACAGGGAAATCCAACCACTTCCCAGGAGCATTGTTAAGCCACAGAACTAAAAAAAGCAAAATTCATACTCACAAGCACCGACGCCTTAGTTTTAAATTTCAGGACACCAGTTTTTCTGCAAATCGGCTCATTTCCTGCAAAGAGAAGAAAGGGACGGAGAATCATATTAGCATCTGCTCTGGGTATCCTCAGCAGTTTCCTGGCCGACCTCAGGCTTCTGCACCTTCTCTGTGTTCTCACTCCCAGCAGCACTCTCCCCTCCCCAGGCACACCGCATGCTAGTTGGGTGGGCGCCCTTCGCTCTTCGCAGGATCCCACCCCTCCAGGCCCGTGGGCTCAGCTCACGCCGCCTCCCTCTCCCTCCCCGGCGCTGTGCCAGTCTCAGATTGACCACTGCCTCCAATTCCCTGAAGGCGTCCCGGCTTCTTCCCACTCCGGAGTGAGGCCTCCACTTCTGTAGCATGGGGTTGCCTAGCAACCCTGCGCATGCAGCTCGGAAGGCCTTCCTAAATTGGACCTCACAGCACAGGGCATCTCCTTGTACAGCTGCCTGCATCTTAACAATCTGGCTCTGAATAATAACACAATGGTAATTGCATTCATGGACCCCAAACTACATTTAAATAATGTTCAAGAGCTGACACAAACCAACAAAGGCCAGAAAATGCATCGTGGAGGTTGACTGTGAGGCCAGGCAGGAACGTTCGGGGCGGGAGGGAGTTGACACCAAAGACTTGAGTTAATGACAACGCTAACCTGAACTGTGAATTCTCCCGCATTTCGCTTGAGTGTGTCACCACTGTAATGTGTTGTAATGTGAGTCTGGGCAATTAACGCCCAGAGGCAGTGATGCTTCAAGACAGGATGCCCTTTAGTTCTGCTGATGCATACGTGGATTTTTGGAGGGAGTCGGGAAGTGGGGAGCTACTTGGACAGGAGGGGAGACTGTTCATGAGTGATTTTACTTGGCTTTTACAATCGTGGCTAAATCCATTTTCGAAGATGGGGGAAAGAACTTACCAAGCAAGGGCACAAAGCATTTGCTACCTCAGCGAGGGACAAATTCGACATGACTGATGCACTTCAGGATAAGAAGTGAAGGCAAAGAGGCCTTGACACTGGCCGAATGCAGACTGAGCAGCCTAGCTCGGAATGGGGAAAGGGGTGGGTGCGAGAGGCCAGCTTTGATCTGTGTCCCTGGCAGAGGATACTGTGCAGCTCTGCTCAAGAGAGGAGGGTCTTAGCACACAAGCAGTGGCAAGCTGGCAATCTGCTCCTTGTGGAGCCTTAGCAGGGAGGGCCGGCAGATCAGCCCTGATCATTTGAAAGCTGGAAGCACTTTGTTTTTAAAAAGCTCAATCCTCCTGCAAGGGTCTGGGGCAGATATCTGTACATCCACGTTCATCAGCACTGTTCACAATAGCCAAAACACAGAGGCAAGCCAAACGTCCACAGGGAGAAGAATGGATAAACAAATGTGGTATATACATGCAGAAGAATTTTATTTAGCCTTAAAGTGGAAGGAAATTCTGATACAGGCTACAGCATGGATGAACCTCCAGCCCATTATGCTAAGTGAAACAAGTCAGTCACAAAAACACAAATACTGTATGATTCCACTTATATGGATTTAACTTCTCTAGGTATAGAGAAGTTAAATCTATAAAGACAGGAAGTAGAAGGCTAGGCGTGGTGGCCCATGCTTGTAATCCCAGCACTTTGGGAGGCCGAGGCGGGCAGATCATTAGGTCAGGAGATCGAGACCATCCTGGCTAACATGGTGAAACCCTGTCTCTACTAAAAATAAACACACACAAAAATTTAGCAGGGCGTGGTGGCGGGTGCCTGTAGTCCCAGCTACTCGGCGGAGCTTGCAGTGAGTCGAGATGGCACCACTGCATTCCAACCTGGGCAACAGGGCAAGACTCCACCTCAAAAAAAAAGACAGGAAGTAGAATGGTGGTTGCCAGGGCTGGGCAGGGAAAGGAGAATGAGGAGTTATTGTTTAATGAGGATAGAGCTTCGTTTGAAAAGATGAAAAAGTTCTAGGATGGATGGTGGTGATTGCACAATGGTGTGAATGTACTCAATGAATTACACACTTAACAAATGGTTAAAATAAAAATAACCCTGCAACAATAGCACAGCATACACCTCCACACTGTTTCTCTGCAAGACTTCAGTCCGCCTTCATTTTGGAAGTCAGAGTGGCCTGTGTCATTCACAAGCTTGGACAGGGAGACTCACTAGGACCAAAGGACATAGTGGACAGTGTGACTGGGCGAGGGAGCCTGTATTAGTCTATTCTCACACTGATAATAAAGACATGCCTGAGACTGGGTAATTTATAAAGGAGAGAGGTTTAATTGACTCACAGTTCTGCATGGCTGGGGAGGCTTCAGGAAACTTACAGTCATGGTGGAGGGAGAAGCAAACACATCCTTCTTCACATAGTGGCAGCAAGAAGAAGTGCAGAGTGAAGAGGAGGAAAAGCCCCTTTATAAAACCATCAGATCTTGTGAGAACTCACTCACTACCACAAGAGAGGTACAGGGGAATCTGGCCCCATGATTCACTTATCTCCCACTGGCTCCCTCCCACAGAATTTGGGAATTATGGGAGTTACAGTTCAAGATGAGATTTGGGTGGGGACACAGTCAAACACTATCAGAGCCCATGGCTCGTAAGCATCGTGTTTGTGCAATGTGGCCTGAGAGAGAGTGGTCTGAGCACTGAGAGACAGGATTCTCCTGTTCCCACCTCTTGAAATCCAAACACCATCACCTTCCAGAACTCAGCCTCCTTCCGCTTAACCAGTCCTATCCCTGTGTCCCCTGCCTGCTCTCCCCGCTGGGAACCTGGGCCCTTATTACACTCTCATTGTTACCCTTTGTTCACCTCATGGCCCCTGCCTAGAAAGCCCCTTCCTGTGCCCACCATCTGACCTAATCTTGCTCTTTCTACTGGGTCCACATCAAAGTCCACCTCCCTCATCAAGCCTTCCAGATCCCTCCCAGTTGTACTTTCTCTGAATGCCACAGCCTGTAATCAATCACTTGCTTAGGAACTATCTTATGTTCTTGTCTGAAAATCTGGTCTCTTCTAATAAGTCCCTGAAAGGAACCCTGAGCAATGATTATTGCTAACATTTTTTGTCTACCACAGGCTGTAGCTCAGGGCTGAGCATACCATGGCTGCCAGATTGCCTTGCCTCCTTTCTCAGGGAATTCTAACCATAGCTCCCTTGCCTAGGGCACAAAGCATGACTGCTGGTTGCAGTGCCCTGGAGCTAAATATTCCAGGCGGATGTTCAGTTCCTTCCAGTCACTTAGAGGTGTAACTCAATGTGTGCAATAAACAATTGAGCATTTACAGATTTTATTAATTTGGAAAGGTCATTAGAGCTAACAGCTTCTCCAAGTGAGAGTGAATAAATAGCATGGGTAATTTTTTTCTATGCCCTGGATTTTTTTTTCTTGGAATGTACTTTCAGCCTAAAAAATAATGTTACAAGTAAAAAAGAAAAACTCCAGGCCCTGGAGACAGGGGGAGACTGACAGGAGTTCTGGACAAGCCTCGTCCCCTCTGTCTTCCCATCTGCAAAACAAAGGGTGGTCTCAAAGGTTCTTCCAACTTAGGAAAATAAAATTATGATTCGATTTTAAGAATGTGAAATTAGCTAGTGACCTTCCAAGTTAGCAGTTACTGCCTCTCCCCCACCCATCCTTCCAGATGCCCCTCGCCTCTGGATAGATATGGCATGAGTTCATGCCTCTGCAGCCAGAACAAGGTTCTTAATCATTTCAGGTGCCTTCCCAGGCCCTGACCTGGGTGCTCTCAATCCCGACGACCTGGCTCACCTTGCTCTCATTAGATCATTAAGGAATACTCAAGACTAATGACTTGTTTTCTTGAATCTCCAAAAATGGATGGAAAGGGGCAGGAGGGCATCATCCAAGCTCTGTCTCTCCAGTCCTTGGCTCGGTGACCAGCCAGTGCTGTCTGTCAAGGGCTGGCCTCTGCGGGACAGATGCTCCTGGCTCTTCCCCACAGGCGAGAAATGGAAGCAGCATTCAGGGAGTGGAGTGGAGGGGCTCTGGCTGCAGCCTGCTGTCGTGGGGAGAAACACTTGGCCCTTGACCAGAGTGCTGTTCGCCAAGGCTTTTCCTGACATCCTTTTCTCTCCATATCCTCATTGGTCCCTCTTCTCTCTGCCTTGGGTGCGGGCAGATGCTGGGAAGACGGGAGTGCAATGTCTGTCTGTGACTGTGTGGCCACTAATGCCCCCACCTCCAGACTGCCTGGGATTATCAGGAGCAAGAAGACTGAGTATAAATCAAGACTCTATAAGTAACAACATTAATACTAATCTTAACATTACCATTGATATTAATTATATGATGGTTTATGATTAAAGAAGTATTTTCCCATGTATGTATCAGGTAGGTAGAATAGATTCAACACATTTGTTGAGTACCTGCTGGGGATGCAGATATGAAAAGGTGTGAGTCCTGCTTGCCAACTCCTTGCAGGAGGGTTATAGACAAGATGATGGAGGCACAGAGGAGTTGAGCAATTGTCTTAGCGCCATCCAGCTAGCAGACACTGAAGCAGTGCTCAAACCAAGCCCATGAACTCAGGGGCCCTTTGCAACTGTACCTATGTGACTTGTGAGTTTAGTATGAAATTTAGCCTGCATAATGTCATTCAGAAGGGACCAGCCACTAGACAGGATGGTTTGGGGACAGTGGGATTTTGTGCCTAGAATGAGACAATGACCATGGGCTTCAAAGTGCATGCGAGGCCCTAGGCACCCTAGAGAGACAGGCCCTGAGCTGAGCACAGTGCGGAGCCCATTGCAGACACAGCCTTGCTGTCCATGGCCTTTTTGCCCATTGCTAAAGACCTCTCCTCTCAGCAGCCTTTGTAGAGAGGCCTTGAAAATTGAGGCAAATTCATGACATCTTCCCCCCACCATCCAATCTGCACTAATCTTTCTCTGGCACAGCACTTATAATCAGCATGTGACACAAAATTGGTGTTGTTCTTCATGGAGTCTCTTTTGGGGGAAAAAAGTCCCATGCTCGGGGGAGTCGTACAAATCTCTCACTTTACAACCAAGGCCACGGAAGCCCAAATACCTTGGGGCCAAATACCTTGCCTTGAGCACACTAAAGACAAGAGCAGAAGTCAGATTCCCAAACTCCCTGCCCAGGACCTACACACACTCGCCTTGAAGAAGTGGGCGAGTAGGGACAGGCTGTGCTTTGCTTCCTCTGACCTTCCAGCAGGTGGAAGATGAGCACATGGCCACCCTCAGTAAGCATCTGTGGCTGGCAGGATGGCCAGGTCATGGGTCCTGTGGCAAGGTCTATAGCTCCCAGGAGGCCATAATGCTTCGTGGTTCAGAGGCAGCCTGGCCGACCAGCTGTGTGACATTGGGTGAGTGACTTGATCTCTCTCTGCATCAGATTTTTACCAGCAAACAGGGCATAATAATGCTACCTGCATCCTATTTCACAAGGTTGAAGCAAGAATTAAATAAAGAGAACAAGGAGAAACACTTGGTGCAGGACCTCAGCCGGGGCCAGCAAGGCTGGCTTTTCTCTGGGAGGTGAGTTCCATGGTGGCAGGTGGAGGACACTGAGCACTGTGCTTATTGCTCAGTCCTCAGTGCCTTGCATGGGGCAGACACAAAAATGATAGCTGACTGCATTCCTGGAGAAAGTAATTCTGGGGCTAGTGGGAGCCCAGTGACTGGTGAGAACGAAGCCTGGTGTGTCGAGCTTTCACAGCAGGTGGGCCAGCCTTAGTCCTGAGAGGCCTGGAGGTTGTTCAGCTGAGAGTCTGCAGTGACAGGGAGGCAGTAGCTGCTCCTCCCAGGATCCTTCAGAGGCTATGTTTGATGGGTTGCAGTTTGATTTATCTCCAATACTAAAATCAACCACCCTTGGAATGCAAAATGGTACAGCGACCAAGGAAGACAGTTTGGCAGTTGTATACAAAGCTAAATACAGGCTTACCATAGACTCCAGCAATCACACTCTCAGGTATTTACCAAACAATTTGAAAACTTAGATCCCCACAAAAACCTGCACACAAATGTTTATAGCAGCTTTACTCATAATTGCCAACAACCAGAAGCAACCAGGCTGTCCTTCACTAGCTGAGTGGATAAATAAACTGTGGAACATCCAGACAACAGAACATAATTTAGCGACAAAAAGAAATAAGCGATCAAGCTACAGAAAGATATAGAGGAAACTTAAATTCATATTTCTAAAAAAACATGAAAGCAGGTGAAAGAAGGCAATTGGAAAAGGCTACATACTGTCTGATTCTAACTATATGACATTCTGGAAAAGATACAACTATGGAAACAGTAAAAAGATCAGTGGTTGCCAGGGGCTGGGGGAGGAAGGGATGAATAGACAGAGTACAGAGGATTTTTAAGGCAGTGGAACTATTCTGCATGATACTGTAAAGGTGGATAGATGACATTAGGCATTTGTCAAAACCCATAAAATGGTACAACACAGACAGTGAACTCCAGTGTAAATGGCTGATGATTGACTTTATTTTATTTTTTTATTTTTTGAGGTGGAGTCTTGCTTTGTCACCCAGGCTGGAGTGCAATGGTGCGATCTTCACTCACTGCAACCACCATCTCCTGGGTTCAAGAGATTTTCCTGCCTCAACCTCCCAAGTAGCTGGGGCTACAGGCCCGCGGCACCACACCTGGCTAATTTTTGTATTTTTAGTAGAGACGGGGTTTCACCATGTTGGCCAGGCTGGTCACGAACTCCTGATCTCAGGTGATCTGCCTGCCTCGGCCTCCCAAAGTGCTGGGATTACAGGCATGAGCCACTGCACCCAGTGGATGATGGACTTTAGTTAACAACAATGTGTCAGTATTGCATCATCGATTATAACAAATGTGCCACACTAATGACAGATGGTAATAATAGGAGAAACAGGGCGAGGGAGGGTATAGAAAAGGGATATGTTGTAAGGACTCTCTGTAGTTTCTGCTCAATTTCTCTATAAACTTAAAACTGCTCTAAATAATAAAGTTTCTTAATTTAAAAAAATCAACTATTTCAAAACACAACGCTCTGGGCCAGTAAGTACGGGGCATCACTGAGTCTCCACTGGACTCCCAGGCCTCATGCTGGGGAGTTGGAGGACTGTAAGACCTGCACAATCCTCCCAACTTGAAGTGCAATGATGTCTGGCCGAAATGTTAGAGACAGTGTGAGAAAGTCAAGTGGGGAGGCCAGCAGGGCCTCCAGCTGGTGATGCAAACAGGGCTGTGCACCCCAGCAACCCGGGCACCTCTGGCTATTAGGCAGTGATTCTAGTCTTAATTCACTCTTTCTGAGAATACACCCTGGGCCAGGTACACACTCCCTGACTTCCAGAGGAAGGATCTATAATAGACTTAGCCACCTCCTCGCAGGTCTAGAGGCTAGACTCTGCCCAGCCTTTTCCTATTCCCCACACTCCCAACACCAGATATAGTAGGTGTTCAATAAACAGGTATTGAATTAAATAAATAGTAATTATTTATTACTATTTAGTAATTAAATAGTAATTATTTATTACTATTTAGTAATTAAATAGTAACTATTTGCGTGCCTCTTGCTCCCCCATCCAAAAAAAAAATCTGATTATAAGCCCCTTACCCACCCTCCCAGCAGAGTACTTGCTGAACAAAATGGATAGCAGAATTTGGTGGAAGGAACCTTGTGTTTGTTAATGGGGGCACTTGCCGCAGCGCTGAGAGCATATCTCAGAAGTGACTCTCCTGGCTGCACCTGCTCTGCTTCGCTCCCTTCCCCAGCAGGATGGACACTCACCAGCTCCTGCAGGGAAGGGTGGAGAGGCCAGGATCCATTGAAACAAGGTGGCAGGTGCATGGAGTCATCTCTGAGCATCCTGCCTCGCCAGTGTGGAGACAGAAGCAGAATGAAGCCCCTTGGTCCAGGGACCCACCGTGGGGGTGCCTCTGGGAAGCCCAGCAAGCATTTACAGAGGGTCAGCTGGGGTCTACTCCCAGCCACCCAGCCAGCAGGGCATGAAGTCATGGTGTGATTCAGAGAGAGTGGGGGAGGTTGTGTCTGTGTGTGGCTGAGAGCATGGAATCCTCCTTCAGTCATTGCTCTGGAGTGACAGCCCCTTAGAAGTCCACATTTCTGTGACCTTGGCCTGGAATCTTAAAATAGCCCTGAGAAAGAGGGAGGGCTGAGCCCAGAGCCAAGGCCAACAGTGGGGCCTGGGCCAGGCGAGGGGAGGGGAGATGAGCCTGTCCAAGGAGCAAAGACTTCATCTCCCTAGTCTGGCTGCCCAATCTGGGCCCCCTGCTCAGTTATGTACACTTTATTTCTTCTAGACTCAGGGAACTACTCCTGGAGCTAGGCGAATCTCAGCAAGGGCTGCCAGCAGGGAGCTACTGAGAAGGCAAAGAGACCCAGCTCCATCTCCCATCCCCCACTTCCTTCTCTTTTCCCACCCCACCCCCTGCCCAGATAGCCAGGGGAGGAGGGGTCTCTCACCTCAGCTTATAAGTCATCCTGCAGCTCTCTGTCCATTGCAGGAGCATCCATGGTGAAATATGTACATTCATGCAGAGTGGTGATATTGGGTGAGGTTGTCTGAACTAAAATTTAGAAAGGGGCTAAAGAAGGACTCCACTTTCATAGCTGGGGGGAGGTGTGGTTAGGCCAGTGAACCTTGGTGAGAACTATGTACAGCAAGGTGATCATGCCCAGTAAGCTCAGGAGATAATCTGAGAGGGCTCCCAGGGGCAGCAGAGTAAGCAGAGGCTTGCGGGATGGGGAGGATTTGGAGAGAGAGGGGCGAAGGACAGTCTAGAAAGGGGAGATTCTTAGCAATGCTGCAGAGGCAGGGACAGGTCCAGCATCACCAGGGCAGTGAGTTACCAGGTCTGGCTGGAGCGGATGGCATGTACAGAGGGGACCAGGAAATACAGCCAGGAGTGCAGCTGAGGAACCCCAGATGCCTGCCAGCTGACTCTGGGCTTGAGTCTTTGGATAGCTGTGGGGAAGGGAGAACAGAAGAGGAGGAGTGGGGGCTGGAGTGCAGCATTTTGTTCAGGCCCTGCAGAGACACATCTGTGAGGGGGTAGAGGGACTGGCTCAGGCTGAAGTCATCCCCATCCCTGCTTCCCCTTGGCTACTCCCAATTTTGCCAGCTCTGGGAAACTCAGCCAACTAAGCATCTGTGGCCCAAAAATGTAATCTCTGCACACCAGCCTCTGATTCAGAGAAGTGAGAGTGAGTTTCTAGGAGCTAAAGCCCTGGCAAATATACTATGGCAGAGGCCTTCTTAGCTGACTGGAATAGTTAGCTATCTGAAAGATTTTAACCTGTAATATATACTTGTACATTCATTCAAGTATACTTGTACCAAATTTTTGATGTAACATTAAGGTCTTTTAACTTTCCATTTTTTGGTAAATTGTTTCATTATTTCTTACATAAATCATACTCATATGGGTGATATGGTTTGACTGTGTCCCCTTCCAAATCTCATCTTGAATTGCAGCTCCCAAAATCGCCACATGTTGTGGGAGGGATCTGGTGGGAGGTAATTGAATCATGGGGGTGGGTTTTCCCCTGCTATTCTCGTGATAGGATGTCTCATGAGATCTGATGGTTTTATAAATGGGAGTTCCCCTGCACATGTTCCCTTGCCTGCTGCCATGTAAGACGTGACTTTGCTCCTCCTTCGCCTTCCGCCATGATTGTGAGGCCTCACCAGGCATGTGGAACTGTGAGTCCATTAAACCTCTTTTTCTTTATAAATTACCAAGCCTCAGATATGTCTTTATTAGCAGTGTGAAAACAGACTAATACATATGGCATTGCCTACAATTTCCAGTTTCAGGTTTTTTTTTTTTTTCCAGTTGAATGACAAATTAAATACATTGGCAAAATAATCTGAGTATAAAAAGTCTCTCTAAATTTTTTTGATATTTCCCCAACCTTCCACAGTTGTTTCACCCACACCTAACTCAACAGCATTTTTAAAAAAATGACTCAAAATGACTCAAAAATGTTTTTGTGTCTTTCCAAAGCTTCAACTTAGTTTTCATAGAAATATTTTCTTCTTTTTTTTTTTTTTGCAACAGTATTTAATTGGCTTGTATAATATTTAATTAAATTGCATAATTACAATAGCAAGTTCCACTGGCATAAACAGGGTTGGGAACGAAGCCCAGCTGCCTCCAGGAAAGCATTTGGCTCAGCTGGTGGGAGCAGACATGGTGGACATCTTGGACAGCAGCCTTCCTGTCCCAAGTGTTCCTCCAGCTGTGGGTATCAGTCAGGGGGAATGGAGAAAGCTGGTAAATTTGGCAAGTCAGTTAATTGCAGTTTAGAGGGCATCTAGTGTCCCCCTTATCCAGACCTAGGAAGGTTACTTCTCCAGAGACTAAGGACCTGATGCTGGCGTGCCCACCTTGGTCCAGTCCTCCCCTGGGGCTGCTGCTTTCCTACTCCACCCTGTGGGGAGTGGGCTGTACCTCTCCCAATACCTTTCCCCTCCCTGCATCTCCACCTAAGACTTCCTCCCATTGCAGCTTTCTAGGAAGGATTTGACAAACTTTACAGCTTTAGTAACAGACAACAGCCAAATGCACCACTCTCCCAGAGGTGACAGGAACTTCTTACAGAGGTGAGTTTCTAATATGTAATTTCAGGCATCTGCAGTAGGTTGCTTGGGGAAGGATTTGGGGGTCAGAGGGATGTCTAGGAGTCTCTCAATCACACCATCTTCCTGAGGCTACATTTATGTCCAATTGCGTCACAGCTGTGCACATGTCCCCCTAAGAAGATGTGGTCATGGACTCATCTCTCATTCTTCACGTTCCGAAATCCTTTATGGTATACGGGATGCTCTCCTCTTTTAAATTCCCTTCGGAAAGTCTTTTTTTCTACACCCAGCTTTATGGGTCACATATAGCAAAAGTCAATATTTAACCCAAATGCCACTAAATCAACGAACCACCCACCCAACCAACCAACCAACCAATCTCAAGTACAGTGTTAGCAGGCACCTGCAACTCATGAAAAGTAGAAGGAAAATGCCCTTCCGAAGAACATATCTGTAGTGAACATTTGCTACTGTGAACCATCCGCCTTTCATTCTGCCTTCTTTGTGGTAACAGAAAGCTAATTTCCTCCAGATTACCACCTGGTCCCCACAGCCAATGTGTTTCAAGGGTGGCTCATGGTTGGCTTCAGCCAATCAGCTCAGCTCTGTTCCCTGGCCATGGTGACCAGACCAAATTCTGTCACAAAAGATATAAGGAGATGTTTGCTGGGGACTTCCGGGGAAGATGCTCCACTATTGGAGATGTGGAAGGTGCATGCAAGGCCTGGGGCTGCTACAGCCATTTTGTTACCATAAGAAGTCCAGTGAGCAATGCTGAGCTAGTCACAGAAAAATGGAACTAAGGACCAGATCAAACTGCTGCTGAAGATCATCCTGCCTCCAAACTTTTCATTTACCTAAGTCAATAAATTACTTTTATTGTTTTGAATTGGCTAACTTTTAAAAATCAAACGGATACATATACGTGGTTTTACAAAATCAAAAATAATAAAAGCCCAGCAATGAAAAATAGCAGCCCCTGCTCCAGCCCTCTCCACACTGAGCCCCAATTCCCAGAGATAACACCTCTCAATTTTTAAAAAGCAATTTCTGTTCTTCACTTACATATTTTTAAATAAATGCTGTATTGGTCAGCTAGGACTGCTGTCACAAAAATGTCATAAACTGTGTGACTCTAACAACAGAAATCTGTCATAGTTCTGGAGGTTGGGAGGGTTCAAGGTCAAGGTGCCAGCCAGTTGAGCTTCTGCCGAGGGCTCTGCTCTTGGTTTCAGATACCACCTTCTCACTGTGCCCTCACATGCCAGAGAGAATACACTCTCTGGTGTCTCTTGTTAGAAGGACACTCATCCCATGGGATCAGGGCTCCACCTTTATGACCTTGCTTAATCTTAATTACTTCCTTACTCCAAATACAGCCATATTGGGAGCTAGGGCTTCAATATATGAATTATAGAGTGATGCAATTCAGTTCATAGCACGTTTCTAGATTTCCTACTTTAGATATTATCTATTAGTGTCTCATAATGAAAATGAGGTTTTATCTCCCTCTAAACACATGTTTCTGTTCCCTGTATCTTCCTGATACCATCATTTTTAGTGAAATCAATTGTCAGTGTTTGCAGTATTGTGATGAGGTAGATACGATTCATGGATGAGCCCAAGATACAATTTCCCTTCTTGCATAACGTTGTATCTTTTCCTTTTCATTGTTAAAAACAATGGCTTTATATGCACTTAACTCTTATTTACACATAAACTGACTTCCAGGTCTGTTAAAATCCCTTCCTAGACAGTTCAGCAAGTTAGGAATCTGTCCACTCCTTTTAAATTTTTTCCTAGAATCACCCCGTCTAGAGTTCCCCATCTTCCAACTCCAGTCTAGATCAAGTGCTCAGAAGCCTGGTGCACAGCTTTCATCTGGATTCTTTCATTGGACTACCAGACACACTGCATCAATTTCGAGTGCTGCTCTAATAAATTTCCACAAACCAAGTGGCATAAGACAACACAGATTTCTTATCTTAGAGTTCTGGAAGTGAGCGTCGGGAATGGGTCTCAGTGTGCTAAAACCAAGGTGTCGGCAGGGTTGCATTCCTTCGGGAGACTCTCAGGAAGAATTGTTTCCTTGACATTTCTAGCTTCTAGAGCCACCATATTCCATGGCTCAGAGCTCCCTTCCTTCATCTTCAAAGCCTGCAACCTCGGGCGAGCCCTTCCCATATTGCCTCCCTCTGGCCTCTCTTCCATTTCCCTCTTTCGTGTATAAGGACCCTATGATTCTATCCAGCACATTCTGATCACCCAAAGCAATCTCCCCACCTCAGAGCCAGCTGATTCACAGCCTTCATTCCATCTGCAATCTTCAATCCCTTCTGCTGTGTAACCTAACGCTTTCACAGGCCCTGGGGATTAGGATGTGGACATCTTTGGGAGTCCATTTTCTTGTCTATCCTACACGCCATGCTTGTTTTTGGTTTACTTTGGTTTCAGTGGCATGAATGCTCCTCTGGCAGCTTCCTGAGAAAGGCTGCATTGGAGGTACATCATCTGAGCCCATGCCTACCTGAAACGACTATTCCTCTCACTCTTGACTGGCAGGGAATAGAAAGCGAAGCTGGAAACCACTGTCCTTCGGAAGGCTAAAGGCACTGTCCCAGTATCTTCTAGATTCCAGGGACGCTGGTAGAAAGTCTAACGCTGTTCTGTGTTCTGATTTTTGCAGGCAACCTCCTTTTTTTCTCTCTGAAGGTTTTATAACTCTTCTCTTTATCTCTAGTATTCTGAAATTCCACAACCATGTGCCCCGATGTGGGTCTGTGCCAATTATTCTTGCAGTCTGGAAGCTCTTGTATAACTTCTCTGATACTTTCGTCTCCTCGGGTTTATTCTCCATTTCTGGAACTCCTACTGCTGGCCCTCCTAATTTCCTTAATCTTTTCAAATTCTCATTTCTAAATCATTGTCTTCTTTTCCCACATTCTGAGAAAGTCCGTCATTTCTCTCCCTCAAATCTTCCATTGAATTTTAAATTTCTGCTATTATATGTTTAATTCCTTATTCCTTGGATGTTTCTTTTTTATAACCTTCCATTCTCACTTTATGGATGCATTATCTCCTCTTCTCTCTCTGAGGACATCAATTACAGTTTTATTGAAGTTTTCTTCCACTCCTGGGCTTGGCTGTATTCCACCAGCTCCTTTTCTATTGTTGTATAATTGTTTCCTTTTCCTCCCCCCCCCTCCTCCCCCTCCCCCTCCTCCCTTCTCATTCTCTCTGTCTCCTGTTAGAGGATTCCTTTCTACAAATACTAGCTGATACTTCACCATCATTTATATTTAAGAGTAAGACACTAAAAAGTTGGTCATTTCTCTATGGAGGATTAGGGAGGGAGGGATCTAGTCCTTTTCCAGAGGATATGATCGAAAAAGTTCCAGACTTGGAGACACTGCTTACAGCTGAGGGCAAGTTTGAGCACTATACTCAAAATGAAAGAAGGTACTCAAAACTGCATGCTGAGTGGTGGCACTTCTAGCACTTCTCTACTTTGGGTGAGAATTTGAGGAAATGTATTTGTGTGTGTGTGTGTGTGTGTGTGTGTGTGTGTGTGTGTAATTTTGTTTTTCCTCTTGGGCCAGCCAGTTTACTTGCAAAGGAACCCTCAGCCACCCTGTCTGGAGACAGCACCCTGGCTGCCAGTATTCTCGGAGCCCAGCGTGCAACACCTGTTTTACAATTGCACGACACTGGAATTTCCTAGGGAACTCTAAAGAGTGCATTAACCATGAAGAGTCAGCAAGAAACCCTTCTGTAGTAGGCCTGGTGACCCCAAATCATCCACATCTCCCACCTGGTCATGTCCCTTTCAGGTTCATATGTCAGAAAACCCAACCCAGACATATTTAGTGACCCACATTCCATATTTTGCCTCAGTGAAGGGCCCGTGTGGCTGGTGTTTGTAGTACAGGCCAGACCAGGGAAGGACGAGGAGGGCAAATCTAACCCCCACCTGGAGACAGACTCAGTCCACACTGGGCTCACTGATACACCACACCAAACACAAGCAGGACAGGCACGAAATGTCTCATACCACAAGCATCAGCAGGTGTGAAGTCGAGACCCAGAGGCCAGTTCCTAGCCTGTGATTGCAGTTTTCTCATAAATAATATGAAAATCCACCTGGTCCTGAGGATAGAGTTTTCTAGCAGACGGATGCCCGTCAACAGGAAATGGGTCCTTGTATTCAGATAAACCACAGACACCCTGCACCTCCACAGAAGCATGGTGCAGGGCAGGGTGGTCATCAGCCTTCCGCCCTCATCCCAGCTCAGACTCCACACAACAGCATCTAAACTCAGGCCCTGAGGGCCAAGCAGCCTCTGGTGGAGCAGAAAGTAGATGGGCTCTCTATGGGGAAGCCAACACTTGGCACAGGTCCCCACCTGCTTCTTGAAAAGCAACAGACATGGTCCCACTCACTGTGGGGAGAAGCTGAGGTGTGTGGCTCACGCCTGACCCTGGTGTGAAGTGGGCCACCCCAGGCACTGCCCCCTTGGAGCCCCAGGCAGGTGCAGAACATCTAACAGCGGCATGTGGGCATCGCACCTGCACCGGTGAACTCCACTTTCCACACAGGAAAACATCCCGACACCCCAGATCTCACTTTAAGCCCCAAAAGACATGGCTATGTAAGTACAAAGTCATTTTTGTAAAGTGAATCATTCCCCTCCAAGGCTTCCCCCTCTCCATGACACATACAATTGATCTATTCTTCAGATGTTCAGACTGAACACCAGGCATGCTGAGAAGGAGAATCACCCACTTTAGAATTATTTTTTAAAAACACATAAACATCAACAACAATTGAACCCTTCGCTGACAGGCATGCATGAATGCCGGGAAGCAAAGGTATAGCCCAGGATGTAAATCCAGGGGACGGGTAGGCCCCGGCAGGGGATTCTTTGTATCTTCATAAACTTGATCAGGGCTCCTCGGCTGTCCATTCCTGTGATGACATCACCCCTGGCTCTGGCCCTGCCCAGCACAGTCCCTGTCCCATGCTCTGACCAGTTCTTGAGGGAGCCCAGTGACTCATGGCATTGGATTTTCCACACATCTTCCCCCCGTTTCTGGAGCCCGCCCCTTCCTCCATCTACACTCCAGGTGTCCTGCCTCTCCTCCTGCCTTTTTCCCTCCATCTTTCCAGAGCCACCTCCTTTATCTCCACCCCAGGTGCCTCTTGCTTTTTAAAATTTGTTATGAAATAGTTCAGACATACAAAAAGGCCAGAAAAATACTATAATGAACACCTGTGCACCCACCATCAGGCTGCATAAATAAAAAGCAGCTCTTTCTAATCCAAGGCCTGCATCCCTCTCTCACACCACAATTCCTAGCAGCCTTTGTTCCAGTCTCCCTCAGAAAAAACCCAGAGAGCTGCATAAATCCAAGGCATAACCAGCTGTCATCTGGACTCCACTATATTAATTTTTCCACTACCCTTTGTGGCTGCATGAAGCTCCCTTCCACCCACCAGCCTGTCTTCTTCCTTTATGATTTGACCACTTCCCAATCCCAGAGGGGAACTGGTTTGCTGAAGGTTTCCACCTAGCTAAAAGCCACATGGGCAGGTCAGCGGAGAGCTGAGTGTTGGAGCAGGGACTTTGCCTGGGTGATGCTGCTGGGCCGGACCACAGTGCTTCCTGCCCATGCTTAGGCACTAGGCCACTCTGTGCACCAGGAATGGTGCAGGGGCTGGGAGAAGACAGGACATGGATACTGCCTTCCATGGCCTTGTAGTCTTTTGGGGACAACAGACACATGCAGAGAGGCAGCCCAAAGCCTTATGGGCAGGGCTGGAGTTCAGGGTATCTGCCTGTGCAGCAGAGCGGGGGCTGGTGAGGCTCAGAGAGGCTGTGAGGGATTAGAGATGGAACTCAGAATGGGTAAGGATTGAGGGAGGGAGGGAGGGACATGCTGGAACCTTCTAGGTGAGAGAAAGTGAAGCAGGAGGCACAGTCACAGGGCAGGACAGAGAAGGGGGACAAAACCAGGCTGGGGGCAGAAGGTGGCTGGAAAGATGAAGCCAGCTGGGCAGGGTCCTGGAGGCAGTGGGCCATGAGGGTGGGTGTGGAAGCTAAACATGCAAAGACACCCCACCTCTCCCCGCCCAGCGGTCCTTAGTATCCCACTGTGCTCTGCTCAGATCCTCAGTGGGGGTGGGGGTGTGGGGGAAGCTTTTTGTGACTGCTTCCTCCCCCACCCCACCCCCACCACACGCAGGCCATGGGAGGACACAGAAGGCCGGTGCTGTTGACATTGGCACAGCCTGAGCAGAGGCGGAACATGAGGCACTGGGTGCCCTCTCCCCTGCAGCTTTACCCCAGGAGATAAAGAGTGTCCATGCAGCCAGGAGTCCCATGGTGGCTGGAACCCACAACCCTGGGCAGAGGAATGGCTCAAGGGTTGGGCATGGCCTTCCCCTGCCTCCCTCCACAGGAGTCTCCAGGCTGGAGAGCACCTCCTACCTCCCCACCCACGCCCCTGGCCTTGCCCTCTTCCCCTGCTTGCCATTCATCCAGCAGCCTCAAGACCCCCTCTTCTCACCCTCACCCAGCCACGGCCCCTCCAAGGTGTCCACACCTCCCAGCATGGAATGTCAGGCCCTCTGTTCAGCAAGAAGATGGAGGCCCAGATGCCTAGCCTTGGTGCCTCTGCCATGAGAGTCTTCCCCCTTTTCTGCCCAGGGCCTCACTCACTGCCTCCATCTTCCCACACTTTCCCAGCAGAGCTCATACTTCAGGACTTCATGCACCACGGCCTAAGGGCTCACAACAACACACAGCATGGCTGCGAGCACAGTCCTAAGACAACAGAGCCACAGCTTCAGGTGGCTGCAGATGTGGGAGGTGGCATCATTGGACTCATGTGGCCGGGGACATAGCTGGCCCAGGCTGAAAGCTGGCTGGCTCCGCTATGGGGATCTTTCCTTAACTCACCCTATGTGGAGAAACCTTAAAGCTACTGAGAGGGACAAAACAGCTTGGGTCCACTGTAGGAATGTTCTGCAGTGTGGAAGAATTGACTTCCTCTTTTGCTTCTGATTCTAGACCCATATTCCAGGAATGTCAGCAACAGGGACAGCGGCCCCATGGAGCTGCCTTCAGCTTGCTTCATTTCTTTGGGACCTTTTCAGGGCTAAATCTTTTGGTGCCACCTTCCCTCAGAAGTGAGACCATGGGCCCCCACTGCCCCACCCCCTGGGTTGGGCGTTCCTGTGGTTACCCTGAGCTCTGTCCCGCCACTCTTTAAATGATTCCTGAAGCAGGAGCTGTGTCCCCCTCATCTTTAAAACCCCAGCCCCCAGCCCAGAGCCTGGCACAAGGGAGTTGCTTGAGAAGCGCAAGGTGTAGGCAGTCCCCTACCCCACCAAGTAGTCTTTGCAGTACACGGTAGAGAGGAGGAGAGGCTCTGAAGAGGGGGTGTCTCCTCTACTCGTAATTTCCCTAAGGATTTTTCAGTGACAGCTGTAAGTCATCCTTAACCATTCTGCATGAGTCCCTGATCCTGAACCAGGTGACTCACATATCAGCCACAGTGTGAAGCTGCTTTTGCACACATGGGAGATGTGCCCCACCCCCGCCCACCTCCCCACCCCACCACCTCAGGCCCTCACCCCTTCTCTCTGCAGTGCCTTCCTCCTTTCTGCATTCCTTCTACCTCTGATTTATACCTTGGACACTCCATCAGGTCACACTGCTTATGGTGGTGGGAGATGGATAGAATGTGCCTGGAGATGGTCCTCACAAAGACAGCAGACAAACTGGGAGGAGCTGGCCTCCTCCTCTCCACCCACCCAACTCTGTGCATGCCCAATCTCTCACTCCAGCCTCCTTTGTGAACCTACTCACCCCATTCCACACGAATCTTTTTACCTAGATACTCACTGCACTTATCATCTCCTCCTCTTGCTTGGCCTTGCTGCTTCTAAGGGAGAGACTCAGAGCCAGGTGGAACTGGAGAGGATGACTAATGCCCTTTTATAACCTCGCTGGGAGACAAGGCCCATGCAGGAAGGGAAGGTACAGGTTGGAATGCTTGATAGCTTTCCTTGCTGATTGAGCCAGAACCTAAACCCAGGCCTCCGGACTCCTGAGACATTCCTTCCCTTCATGTAGCTTAAGCTTTGCCTCCTTATCTACAGCAACATTCTTAAGGACAAGACCATGCCTCTTGAGGACCAAGCAAAAGAGTCACCCAGACTAGGACCTTGGCAAATACTTGACAAATGGTTGTGTTCTGTGTTTCACAGCCTAAGGTTACTTCCACAGACCCACTCCTCAGTACCAGTTCCACCCTCTCTCCCAACACATCCCAGCTATACCCCTGCAGCCTATGCCAGAGGCTCCCATGGAAACTCAGCCAGGAGCTCTCAGAGGAGAGAAGAAGTGTGTACATTTAGCCCTCTTTGGGCTCACTGGCAGTTCTCATTTGGCTGCTGACTTCTCTTGGCCACTGAGCAAAGAGGTAAGTACTCATTTTAATGGTGGCAAGGGACAGTGAGCAATTAAAAAGCAGCCCAGCTTAGGGGTGGGGACCAACCTTTAGAGGGGTTATACCTGCCTAGGGACCAATGACCTGGGATCCCCAGGGCCCTGGGGACACTCTTCTTTCCCCTCTCTTCACTGTAGGAAGATTTTCAGTGTAGCCAGGAGTATTTATTGAGGTCTAGCACTCTGCAGAAGGGGTTAGAGGACATCTAACCCCTTAGTTAGTTTACAGTTTGGTTCAGGTAAGACTAGAACAAATAAATGAATCTAGCAAGGTTGCTAGACACAAGGTCAATAATCAAAAATCAATTATATTTTCTATAGACTAGTGACAATATGTAGAAGACAAAATTTTTAAATACAGCTTACAATAGTATTAACAAATTAAATACCTAAGAAATAAAACCGGTGAAATATGGGCACAACCTCTACACTGAGAAGTACAATGCCGAGAGAAATCAAAGGCTTAAAGAAATGGAAGTACCATGTTCATGAGTTGAAAGAGTCAGTAGTGTTAAGATGTCTATTTTCTGTAGGAAGGAAATAGACAGTATTAACAATGAAGTCGATTTCCTGTAGGAAGGAAATTGACATCTTAACACTATTGATTCTTTCAATTAATGAACATAGTACTTCCATTTCTTTAAGTCTTATATGTTTATTCAACTATGGTGAGTAAACATAACAGATCATGCAAATGCAAAATAAAGAGATCATATTCTGCACCAACCAGAATGGCTGAAATAAAACATCAAGGGTTGGCGAGGATGTATCACAACTGGGACTCTCTGAAATGACTACTAGATCAATACAATTATTTAGCAAGGGAGGGGAAAGAAGAATGTCCCCAGGGCCCTGGGGATCCCTGGTTATTGGTCCCTAGGCAGGTATAACCTCTCTCAAGGTTGCTCCCCACCCCACCCCCAAGCTGGGCTGCTTTTTTATTGCTACTGTCGCTTGCCACAATTAAAATGAGTGCTTACCTCTTTACTTAGTGGCCAAGAGAAGTCAGGCAGCAGCCAAATGAGAATTGCCAGTGGGCCCAAAGGAGACTCTAGATTCAATGCAGGTCCAGTCAAAATCCCAGCAGTTTTGTTCCCTTGTGTTTGTGTATACATGTGTGGAAACTGAGAAGTGATTCCAAAATTATATGGAAATGCAAATGACCTATAATACCCAAGTCAATTATGAAGAGGAACAAAGAGAAATTATGCTATGTGATATCAAAACTTCTACTGTAAAGCTACTGTAGTAAGCAGAGTGGTATGGTGTATAGGTTCAAGTACACACAAAGAAGCCAATGGAACAGAATAGAATCCAGAGATAGACATATTCACATATGGTCACTATGACCAAGGGTCCACTGCATTTCAGCTGGGAAAGAATCGTGCTTACAATACATGGTGCTGAGTCAACTGGATAGCTATATTAAAATAAATGTTTCCCAGCACTTTGGGAGGCTGAAGTGGGAGGATCGCTTGAGCCCAGGAGTTAGAGACCAGTCTGGGCAACATGGTGAAACCCTGTCTCTACAAAAAATAAAAATAAAACATTAGCTGGGCATGGTGGTGGGTGCCTGTGGACCCAGCTACTCCAGAGGCTGAGGTGGGAGGATTGCTTCAGTCCAGGAGGCTGAGGCTGCAGTGAGCTGTGATTTCACCACTGCATTCCAGCCTGGGTGACAGAGCAAGATAATAAACAAACAAACAAATAAAGTTGACCACTGCTTCCCACTGAGGTAATTTCGAAGGGATCATAGACCTAAACATGAAAGCTAAATCAAAGTTGCTGTAGAATATATGTTCATGATCTCGGGTAGGCAAAGAAGTTCCTTAAACAGGACAGAAAAAGCACTGACCAGAAAGGAAAAGATTGATAAATGGAAATTTGTTAAAATTTAAAACTTCTCTTCATCAAAAGATACAATTAAGAGAGTAAAAAGGCAAGCTGTAGAATGAGAGAAGATATGTGATAGAGAACTTGCATCCAAAACATACAAAGACAACAAATAAGAAAAACATAGACTTACCAATTAAAAAATAGGAAAATATTTGAATAGGCACTTCGCAAAAGAGGATATCAAAATGGTGAATAAACATATAAGATCATGCAAACACAATATAAAAAGACCACAGGGACGCAGCACTACAGCAATCAGAATGGCTGAAGTGGGACATCAAGTGCTGGTGAGGATGTATAACAACTGAAGAGGGGGGCTCCCTTCAATGACAGTCAAGAATGTAAATCAATACAATTACTTCAAAAGAGTGTTCAGCAATATCTCTTAGAGCTAAGCATGCATATACCATTCAACCCAGCAAGTTCACTGTTAGGTATGTACCCAGAAAAGGTATTTATATACATCACAAAAACCTCAATGAGAATATTCATAGCATCATTTAAAAAGATAGTCTCAAACTAGAAATGATCAAAATATCAATCAACAATAAAATGGGTAAAAAAGTGTGGTATAGTTACTGCATGAATACTATATAGCTACAAAAAAGAATAAACTTCTGAATATTCTACAACATGAATAAATCTCACAGAGTATCTATCAATCATCTATCATCTATCCACTGTCTATTATCTATCAATCAATCAATCAATCATCTAACTACTATCTATCTATCTATCTATCTATCTATCTATCTATCTAAACTATATTGTATAGAGACTGGATTTCTCTGTGTTGCCCAGGCTGGTCTTGAACTCCTGACCTCAAGCGATCCTTCTGCCTCGGCCTCCCAAAGTATTGGGATTACAGGTGTGGGCCACCACACCAGACCACAGATATATTGTTAAGTGAAATATAAAATGAGTGAATATGGCATGATTCCATTTATATAAAGCTCAAAACAGCAAAACTGCTGTACAATGATACAAGTTAGGATAGTGGTTACCTTTGAGGGAGTTCTGACTGAAAGAAGGTTTAAAAGGGAGCTATCCAGAGTGCTGGGAATGTTCTAGAACATGATCATGGTATGATTACAAGAGTGCTTACCTATGCAAAAATTCATCAAGCTGTGCATTTAAGATTTGGACACTTGAGGGTGTGCTGGGGGGCAGTGGTGGAAGACAGGACTGCAGTCAGAAGACAAGAAGCCAATAACGCATAGCCAGGCAAGGTATAATGAGGGTTGAGAGCTGGCCTTGGTGGCCTTTCCTGTGCCCAAGAGCCTTGGGGGACAGGGCAACTGTTCCAGTAAAAAGGTTAATGCATCAAGGGTCAGCACTGAAGATAAAAAGGCACCTTTTACCAGCACCTAGTCCACTCTGAAAGGACAAATAAACAAGAGTGGTTCCTCTACTTTTGGAGTGTGAGTCAGGAAGTTAAGCTGCCACCTGGGGACAGTCCACCAATACCATCCCTAGAGACCACAGAGACCTCTGTCCCCACCCTGATTTGCATCAAGAAGAAATTAATAAAATTGGCTGTTCTAGAAGAAATTAATAAAATTGGTTTTCTTTTCTTTCTTTTTAAAAACCTAAATCTTCGAACTCACGTCTCTCTAACTTCTACTTATGCCCCAGGAGACAAAGGGGGTGGGAGAATATCTTAGTTGGCACAGAGCCTGGAGTCTTACCCAGATATGAGAGGTGTTGCTTTACATATCATTTAACTCCTGCAGGCTCCTTAAGATTTCCACCCACTAAATGTGTTGCCTGCCCCAGGAGGGCTTTGTCAGCCTTTCTTCTCATCTCCACCACTGATCCTGCTCCTTCGTCTGGATCGGAAGCCCCTGTCAACTTCAGCTCACTCACCTTCCCAACATCTCAGACTCTGTGTGGCAGAAGGATGGCTGAGGTGTGCCACTTCCTTACTTGCTCTCCCTTTCCTGACTTAACTTGTGATTTATTGATATTTGTTTGCTTTTAGCAATCCAGCAATCTGGTTTTATTCTCCCACCCTACCCCAGTCACTTATATTAGGGTGGCTCTGGAAGTCTGTTATTTGGATTTGTTCTCCATCTGTCCCGTGCTCACTGTTGCTGTACTCCATGTTATACTGTTTAAAAATAAAGTCGAAAAAGTAACAACTAAATAGATGACAGCCTGGCAAAAACAGCAGCTGTTGCCCATAAGGCAAAATAGAGAATATTCCCTGGATATATTTATAGAGAAATAGTATTACAGAGTGAGAGAGAAAAGAGGAGAGAAAAGGGGTCTCAGCTAATACAGTATCATTTAACCCACTCTGATGCTGAGGAGGCAATGGATGCTCCAAGTTGGGACCTATTATTCAGCCCTCAGGCTCCAAATGGAAATGTGCAGGTCAAAGGAGTCCAAAGAGGAAGCTGGCATCTGGGAACTTCCATGAGATGAGTGTCTGCATCCCGACCCAGGTACAGGTCAGATCCAAATCAAGCTAACAAGTCCAGACATTGGAGCAGATATAACAATGAATTTCACATTAATTCTGCTTTTAACAAGCTTAAAATCTAGTTGTGCTAGGAAGACACAAAATTCCCAAAAGTCAATAATAAAATTTATTTTAAAATGCAAGTCACTGGCTGAGAATAGTGGCTCACCCGTAATCCCAGCACTTTGGGAGGCCTAGGTAGGAGGACTGCTTGAGGCCCAGAGTTCAAGATCAGCCCAGGCAACACAGCGAGACCCATCTCTACAAAAAATAAAAAACAATTAACCAGGCGTGGTGGGTCACACTTGTAGTCCCAGCTACTCTAGAGGCTGAAGTGGGAGGATTGCTTGAGCCCAGGAGATCAAGGCTGTAGTAAGTCATGAATGTGCCACTAAACTCCCACCTGGGCAACAGAACAAGACTCTGTCTCTTAAAAAAAAAAAAAAGTCCAAGTCATATGATACCAAAAGGACAAATGACAAAATAAAACATAAATGGGACTTTATCAAAGTTTAAAACTTTTGGGTTTTAATGGACACCATCAATAAAGTGAAAAGCAACCCACACTTGGGAGAAGATACTTGCAAATCCAAGAGACTTGTGTCTAGACTATTCAAAGAACTCTCAGAACTCAAAAATATTTTAAAAGATAACCCAATATTTAAAACATAGTCAAAGGATCTGAATAGACATATCTTCAAAGAAGATATGCAAACAGCCAATAAATACATGAGAAGCTGAATAATCATTAGCCACTAGGGAAATGCAAATGAAAACCCTAATAAGATATCACTATCCTCTCAACAGAATGGCTAGAATCAAAAAGTCAGCTAAGAACAAGTGTGGGCAAGGATGTGGAGAAATTGTAGCTTTCACACACTGCTGGTAGGAATGTAAAATGGCACAACCACTTTGGAAAACAGCCTGGCAGTTACTCAAAAGGTTAAATATAGAGTTACCATATGATCCAGAAATTTCACTCCTAAATATATACCCCAAAGAAATAAAAGCATATATCCACATATAAGCTTATACACGAACATTCACTGCAGAATTATTCAAAATAGCCAAAAGTGGAAACAAATGTCCATCAATTGATGAATGAATGAATGAATGAACAAAAGGCAGTATATCCACACAATGAAATATAATCCAGTCTTAAAAAGGAATGAAGTTCTGATAAATGCTACAACATGGATGAACCTTGAAAATATCACGCAAAGCGAAAGAAGCCAGCCACAAAAGACCACATATTATATAATTCCATTTAAATTACACGTCCAGCATAGGCAAATCATTAGAGACAAAAAGCAGACTAAGTGGTTGTCATGGGGTGAGGGAAGAGAGAATTGGGAGTGACTACTAATGGGTATGGGGTATCTCTGGGGGTGGAGAAAATATTCTGGAATTAGAAGAGATGGTTGCACAACTCCATGAATGTCCCCAAAACTATTAAACAATATACTTTAAATAGGTGAATTCTATGATATGTAAATTATATATCAATTAAACTTTTTTAAAAATTCCATAAAGTTTATATGGAGAGACAAATGACTCAGAATAGCCAACTCTATTGAAGAACAAAGTATCCAAAGGACTGACTTCAAGAACTACTTATAAAATTATGCTAATGAAGACAGCATAGCATTGGTGAAATAATAGACAGATCAATGGAACAAAGACAGTTTAGGAATAAACTCACATAAATATAGTCAACTGATCTTTGACAAAGGAGCAAAGGCAGTGAATGGACCAAAGATAATCTTTTCAATAAATGGTGTTAAAACAACTGTATATCCATACACAAAAAATTAATATAGACATAGACCTCACATTCTTCACAAAAATAACTCAAATGAATGAATCATAGACCTAAATGTAAAATGTGAAACTATAAAACTCCTAGAAGATAACAGAGGAGAAAACCTAGATGACCTACTGTATGATGGTGACTTTTTAGATATAACATCAAAAGCACGACCCATAAAAGAAAGAACTGGTAAGCTGAACCTTATTAAAATGAAAATGAAAATCTTCTGCTCTGCAAAAAACATGTCATGAGAATGAGAAGACAAGCCACAGAGTAGAAGAAATATTTGCAAGCAATAAATCTGATAAAGAACTGGTATCCAAAATACACAAAGAACTCTTAAAACTCAAAATAAGAAACAATTTGATTACAAAGTAGACAATTTGAACAGACACCTCACCAAAGAAGACAGCAATTAAGCATATGAAAAGATGTTCAATATCATATGTCATTAAGGAGACACTACTGCACACCTATTAGAATGCCCAAATCCAAATCACTGACGACACCAAATGCTAGTGAGGATGTGGAGCAATAGGAACTCTCATTCAATGTTGGTGGGGGTGCAAAATGATACAGCCACTTTGGAAGACAATTTGGCAGTTTCTTACAAACTTAACATAATCTTACAATATGATCCAGCCACCACATTCCTTGACATTTACCTAAATGAATTAAAAACTTATGTCTACACAAAAACCTGTACACGAATGTTTATAGCAACTTTAGTCATAATCGTCAAAACTTGGAAGCGACCAAGGTGTCCTTCAGTGGGTGAATGGCTAAATAAACCATGGTACATAGAGACATGCTAAAAAGACATGAGCTACTAAGCTATGAAGAGATATGGATGGAACATAAATGCATATTACCAAGTAAAAGAAACCAGTCTGGCTAGGCGCAGTGGCTCATGCCTGTAATCTCAGCACTTTGGGAGGCCAAAGCAGGAGGATCACTTGAGCCCAGGTGTTTGAGACCAGCCTGGGCAACACAGCAAGACCCCATCTCTACAAATAATTAAACACATATATATGTTTTTAAAAAACCAGTCTGGAAAAGGTTACATACTATATGATCCTTACTATATGACACTCTGGAAAAGATAAAACTAGGAGACAGTAAAATGATTAGTGGTTTCCAAGGGTTTGGGGGAGGAATGAATAGGTGAAGCACAGAGTATGTTGAAGGTGGTGAAACTGCTCTGTATGTTACTGTCATGATGGACACATGTCATTATATATGTGTCCAAACCTATAGAATATACCACACTAAGAGTGAACCCTAATGTAAACTACAGCCTCTGGGTGATAATGATGTGTCACTGTAGGTTCATTGATTGTGACAAATGTACCGCTCTCGGGGGCCGGGGGGATGTCAATAATGTGGGACGTTGTGCACGAATGGGGGCAGGGGGTATACGGGAACTCTCCATACTTTCCGCTCAATTTTGCTGTGAACCTAAAACTGCTGTGAAAAGTAAATCTTGTTAATAAAAAATATCTAAGCCAAGAGAAGAGACCTCTTCTTGTGAGACCTTTAAAAGGTGCTGGTCTCTCAGCTACTCTCTTCAGGATCAGAAAAATACCTGGAAAGCGAAAGGGACTCTCTACAGAACGTAAATTTCCCCCATAGTAGACAGATTTTCAGGGCATATTTTCAGACTTTTTTGACATATTTCAAAAATATGTCAAAGAAATATATTTTGGGGTAAAATACTTTGATTTTCCTTCAGGGCCTGCTGTCATGTGATGCTATACTAAAGTCAGATTGGTATTTTAATGCTACAAAGAGTTTGTCTTGTCAGTCTTAACATCTCTGTTTTATTGTCAATGCTGGTCAGTCGTGCCTGAATTCCAAAAGGAGGAGAGTATAATAAGGCATGTCCAACCCTCTCTTCCCTTCATGGCTTGAACTAGTTTTTCAGGTTTCTATGGAATCCCCTTGGCTGAGAGGAGGAGTCCATTCAGTCAGTGGGGGACTTAGAATTTTATTTTTGGTTTACACCAGCCACAGGGCACTCACTACCACAGCAGGCAGCTGATTTCATGGTGGGCAGCTTTTCTTGTTTTCAAGTTCTTTATTGTTCTGAAGAGAAATTTGTTTTCTCCAGCTCACCAGTAAGGAGGAAGAGCTGTGCGGACTTGCTGGGCATCAGAGAAGCCTGAGGGGGTAGAAAATGCCGTCCATGATCTCTGAGGCTCACAGACTGGTGGAGAGAGTGCTGCAGACACAATGGAAGCAGTTGCATAACTGTGTAGAATCACGAGGCAAAATGGGCAGCGAGGGCAACCCAGTTGCTAGGAGTTGAGGGAAGAGACATCTAGATGGCTGGCTTCTGGGCGCTCACTCCCTGGGGGGTGAAGGGTGTAAGTCGGAAAGAAGGTGGCATACACTGACGAGCTCCAAACCTAGGTCTCCAGGCCAGATGCGTCTCAAGCTCCTCGCCAATTTTCCAACGCAAATAGAAATCCTTTCCTGCTTCCTCCCCCTGATGGCTTCTCATCAGAAGCCAGGGGTCATCCTAAAATCCCCCTCCGTCAGCCCACACTCCATGCATCCCGAGCCCACTCAGTCCACCTCCCGAGTGCCTGTGGATCCATCCCTCCTTTCCATCCTATGGTCCCCACAGCCACTAGACCCTCATCACTTGTTGTGGGTTGATCTGTATCCACCCCGAATTCATATGGTGAGGTCCTATCCTCAAGTACCTTATTTGGCAATAAGAACACTGCAGATGTAATTACTTAGGACGAGGTCATACCGGATGAGGGTAGGTCTCTCATCTAGTCTGACTGGTATCCTTCTAAAAAGGGGAGGTTTGGACACCAGCAAGTGCAGGAAGGCCGTGTGATGGCAAGGCAGAGCTCAGGGTGACACAGTTGAAGCCAAGGAGCACCACAGGCTGCCAGCAGCCCTCCAGAAGCTGGCAGAGGCCTGCAGCAGGTTCCCCTCACAGCTTCAGGAGGAATCAACTCTGCCGATACCTTGATCTCAGACACCTGGCCTGCAGAGCCATGAGACAGTCAATTCCTGTGACCTCAGCCACTCAGTATGTGTGCTTTACTACGGCAGTCTGAGCAAATGAAAACACCATTTCTCCCCAACCTTCTTTGGTAGACCTGAACTCGCTGCCTTGAAGCCCTCCTCTCTTTCCTGTCCCGAAGTAGCCCCCACCCAACCATCAGAAATATTACTAAGACACAGATCTGATCCTGTCACTCCCAGGCTTAAAACCCATGGAGGCCTCTCCTGCAGCATGAGCACAGGGGATTTTGAAGTTGGCCAACCAGATGTAAGCCAGCCACCACCTGACCACTGAGGCCCTTTGAGTCCCCCTCCTTCTCCTCTTCTCCCTCCTCTGCTCTACACACCCCTAGCCAGCCACCCTGAAGTCTCTGCAGTCTCCTGTGGGGCCTGCTGTCCTCACTCACCTTTGGATCTCTGTGAAGATCTTCTTGTCCACCTGAGAAGCCCCATTTCTTCCTGGAAGACGAAAGCCCCCAGAGAGCCACACTCCCCGTGTAATCCCATCCGTCACAGCACTAACCCCACTGCCCCGTCTCACAGGGCCCTGTCACTAGGCCATGTCTCATTATTTCAAGGCCCCTGCCTCCCAGCCAGCACTGTCGGCCTGACTAGAGGGTGGTAGCCTTGGGTGGCCAGGGAACACTGGCTTGTCTACTTGTGGTTCCTCAAAGAGCATCTGTTCATGGCAGTCCTTCTAGAATACAGAACAATGTGCTCACAACATCACTGTCCCAGAGGGGGCCCTGGGATGAGCCACACTGCCACCAACTCAGTGTACCACAGTAGACAGAACTCAGCAAAGGCCAAGGTGACACCGGGTCTCCTGCTGCCTCATTCAGGGAGACTGGCACACCAGCACCATGGAAAAGGTCATGGAGCCCCACCTGCACCTGCACGTCCAGGGTGCCTGATTCAAAGTCAACACCGAACACCAGGGTTCCGGGGTGGCTCACTAGAGCTGGCAGCATCCACGTTCAGCTTCCCCTGGGGCCTTGGGTACATGTGGTAGTCTCCCGCCACCCTCACCCCAGGCCTGCACAGTCAGGGTGACAGCCCATTCCCCATAGCATACCAGTGCCCTGCAGATGATGGTGCTGCAAAGGGCCGCTGAATCAAAAGGAATGTGACTGTGGCCCAGCTGGCTCGAGAGAACTTGGCTGGTCACCCTGCTTTCTCTCAGGAGGTGCTGCCTCTGCCCCCAGGTATTCCCTCCTAGAATGAAAGCTTCCCCAGGACAGAGGACCCAGTACAGGGTGAGGCCAAAGGCAGGCCGTCTATATACACTTGTGGAAAGAGTAAAGGCACATGCATGCAAGGGACAGCTTGGGATTTGCTTGGTCTAGCCCTCTCTCTACATGGCACACACAGGGCCCTGCCTGGTGAGATGCTTGAAAGCAGGGGCCTGGTTTCAGTGGATCCGTGGTGGTGTTTGTTGATTTTTAAACCACAAGTACATTTTCCCTTTATTTCCTTCAAACAGGTTGTTGTAGCCTCTGCATCCTGGACTCTGCTCTCCTTGGCCTAAGAACCTTCCTTTCATTCACTTCAAGCCTTCTGCACCACTGCCGACTCTGGCTGACATCCACGCTCTGCATGTGGGGCTCCCCACCTACAGGCCCGCCCTGCTACAGCTCCATCCACCACCAGCCCTCAGGGCTGCCTAGGCAGTAACAGCCTACACTTGGAAGACAGCCATCTCAGGGCCAAGAGTGAAGTTCCCTCTCTCCCAAGCAGCTCTCAGCAAAAGGCATGTGGCAGAGAACCCCTTGGAGGCGCTCCCTAGAGCCTCTGCAGGCCCCAAGCCACCGCACACAGGGCCCTCACCCCATTTGTGTGTGTTCACCGCAGCTTGTCTGACAACCAGCCCCTTCTCCAACTTTATAATAACGGCAACTCCCTGTCGCAAGCCCCTTCCCATCTATTGTCCCATTTGACCTTCAGGTCTGGGACTGGACTGAGGCATGCTGGGTAAAGCTTCCTGTTGTCTCTGTCTTACAGCTGCAGCAGCCAGAGCATGAGGGGGAGCCACTGCCCATGGCAGCAGAAGTATATCAGGACCCACTCCTGAGCTGCAGTGCCAATCCCTCCTCCCACAT
Organism: Trachypithecus francoisi; assembly: GCF_009764315.1. Taxonomy (NCBI): domain Eukaryota; kingdom Metazoa; phylum Chordata; class Mammalia; order Primates; family Cercopithecidae; genus Trachypithecus; species Trachypithecus francoisi. The sequence continues at coordinate 7,410,504 of NW_022681464.1, read as the reverse complement.
TGCATACGCTGCTGGCCCCTGCCCTCCTAGGCACTGCTCTGGGCTCTTCCTCCTAGCAAAATCTGGTCTCCGCTAGTTGGGTAAAATAACAATAATGATGACAACACTAACATCTAATGAGAACTGACCTCATGCAGGGCCTTGTTCTAAGCATCTGCACATATTAATTCATTTACTCCCCACTGTATCCCAATGAGGCGAGTACCATATTCCCACATTCCAGGTGGGGACATTGAGGTGCACAGCTTAAGCACCTTCCCAGGTCACACAGCCTATAAATAGTGGGGAAAGGATTCAGGCCTAGGCAGCAGGTGGCAGAGTTCTATGCACAAAGCCACCCTCAGGCATTGACAACCCACAGAGGCTTAGAGGGTCTGCATTTCAACAGGGGGCAATGCCTTCATTGGCAAAGAGTCACATGGTGGCAAGGTGGGCAGGTGGCAGGAGGGAGGAAGAGAGATCTCTGAGCAAGGAGTCTTGCATGCTGCATCTCGCATCCTTGGCCAGAGGAGATCAGAGTGTTGGAGCAGAGGAGTGAGCTGGTCAGGTAGGTCCCTATTTGGGTAATTGGTGTCAGAGCAAAGGGTGGGACGGATGGAGACGGATGGAGGCAGAGAGACAGGTTGGGAGGCAATTGCAACAGAGCCAGACCAAAGCTGAGGCAGTGGATAAAGAGGAGGTCCCCATGTGTCCTGTTATGGCCCCTCCCAGAAGATGGCCTCACACTGGAGTGCTGGCCAACATTTGTCACAACGACTTCTGTCATCCATAGATGTGGCACACAGCCCACTGGCCTGCTTAGCAGACCATCCTCTGCTGCTAAGGGGCCTGGTGAACTCAACATCTGCTCTGGGACCAGAGATCCCAGGCCCCAAGTTCACACACTCAGAAACTTGAAGGTGCCAGCCCCAGCTCCCTCTGAAGGCAGAGCACAGTCCAGTTTGGCCCACAGAGCAGTTGAGATCCTATTCAAATCAGGCACAGACCTAGGATGGAGAGGGGATGAATGAGTGCTGCTCAGTCAAGCGCCACTTTGTTGGGGCTGCAGTGCCAGCGCTGGTAGCCTTGGAGCTCCTCAGAGATGCTGGGCTAAGGCTCAAACAGCAAACAGGCCTTACTTTCCCCAACAGATGCCAGGGGAGTAAGGCTGCCTCTAGGGAACAAATACTTATTAAGCACCTAAGTGCCAGGCATAGTGCTGGGTGGGGATGTAACGCAGAATCAAAATCGCCAACGCCACAGCCCATGGAGCTCAAATTTTCTCCTCCATGGGGGCCTGACATACCAAGTGCCCAGAATAGCAACATTTGGCTTTTACAGACGGTCCAGGATGGAACCAGATAAGCATGGTCTCTGCCCAACCCTGTGAGAAATCAATAAATCAACCCACAGGTGGCAATAAAGACGGTTAAAACTTCTTCCATGCCAAGTACTTTGTAAGTGCTTTACACATGTCGACTCACTCTATAACAGAAAGAGTCCAATGAAGCAAATATCATCAACTCCAGTGTTCAGCAGCGAAAACAGAGGCACAGAGGGGTCAAGTCACTCTCCCTTGCACACTCCCTACTGTCCTAGTCTCCTCTACATTGTCCCCAGGCTTGCCTATATAGTATCCCTCTATACTGTCCTAGACTCCTCTATACTGTTCCCAGTCTCCTCTACACTGTCCTAGTCTCCTCTATACTGTCCTAGTCTCCCTCTATACTGTCCTAGTCTCCTCTATACTGTCCTAGTCTCCTCTATACTGTCCTAGTCTCCCTCTATACTGTCCTAGTCTCCTCTATACTGTCCTAGTCTCCTCTATACTGTCCTAGTCTCCTCTATACTGTCCTAGTCTCCTCTGTATTGTCCTAGTCTCCTCTATACTGTCCTATTCTCCTCTATACTGTCCTTCTCCTCTATACTGTCCTAGTCTCCCTCTATACTGTCCTAGTCTCCTCTATACTGTCCTAGTCTCTTCTATACTGTCTTAGTCTCCTCTATACTGTCCTAGCCTCCTCTATACTGTCCTAGTCTCCCTCTATACTGTTCTAGTCTCCTCTATACTGTCCTAGTCTCCTCTATACTGTCCTAGTCTCCCTCTATACTGTCCTAGTCTCCTCTATACTGTTCTAGTCTCCTCTATACTGTCCTAGTCTCCTCTATACTGTCCTAGTCTCCCTCTATACTGTCCTAGTCTCCCTCTATACTGTCCTAGCCTCCTCTATACTGTCCTTCTCCTCTATGCTGTCCTAGTCTCCTCTATACTGTCCTAGTCTCCTCTATACTGTCCTAGTCTCCTTCTATACTGTCCTAGTCTCCCTCTATACTGTCCTTCTCCTCTATACTGTCCTAGTCTCCCTCTATACTGTCCTAGCCTCCTTCTATACTGTCCAAGTCTCCTCTATACTGTCCTAGCCTCCTCCATACTGTTCCTAGTCTCCTCTATACTGTCCAATTCTTCCTCTATGGTGCCCTAGTTTTCCCTCTATACTGTTCCCAGAGTTCCTCTATACTATCCTAGTCTCCTCCACACTGTCTTAATCTCCCCTCTAGTGTCCTAGTCTCCTCTATACTGTCCTAATCTCTATACTGCCCTAGTCTTCTCCTTCTATACTGTTCCTAGACTCCTTCTATACTATCCTAGTCTCCTCTGTACTGTCCTAATCTCCCCTCTATTCTGTCCTAGTCTCCTGTCTTTATTGTCTCTAGCCTCCCATCTATCCTGTCCCTAGTCTCTCTGCTGTACCATCCCTAGCCTCACGCTACAAGCCCCCAGCCTCCACCCTCTTGCCTCTAGGAAAGCATCCTGTGAACCCGGATGCTGGGAAAGCTGCCTATGAAACTGACACAGCTAAGGTGTGTTCCCTGCTCTCCACCAGTTGGCATCCTGCATAATCTTGGAGCTCAGCCAACACACATGACATATAAGATGGCTGCCCATTGAGCAACTGTGGCCAAGGAGAGGAGAGTGCGGGAGGAACCACAGCCTTGTGTTGAGAGCAGAACCATATTTGTACAATAGTCCTTCATATTTCGAAAGCATTTCAAATCTCTCCCTCTATACTGTCCAGTTTTTTAAGTAGTGGTTTCATCCACATTCATCAACTGCGAAAATTAAGCTCATGGAAGCTGGGGACTTGCCTGCTGCCTCCCAAATCTGCCCTGGATACCAGCCCCAGGACAAATCCCATCACATCATGTTTCTGGAAAGAAGGTGAGAGGCTTTCCACACAGACACAGGGCAGGAGACTCTTCTTGCCTTAAAATGTGTATGTATGACTGACATGGGACCATGGGACCATTATCACAATTTACAAATTTACAAACAGGTCCCCTCCTCCATGAGGGCATGAGAACAAGTGTCCAGCTTTCTCATCACTCCACCAGATCTGCAGCCACCAGCTCTGGAAGCCTTGCCTCCTATGCTCTGTCCCCAATGAAAGTCTAAGGAAGCAGCAAGAAACCTGCAGTGGGGAGGGGAAGAGGCAGAGGGGGAGCTAAATCCTGTAGGTCCAGGAAGTCCCTGCCCCTGGAGCTGTGCATTCCTGAGCTGCGTTCTAAGACAGCAAACCCCAGGCCCAGGCTCTGGGCCAGCAACCTTTTCTAACAAACACATCAATAAATCCCAAAGACTAAATTAACAGCACGATTCCAGCCCAGTAACTGCATGTGATTGATTACACAGTGTGCCCCCGACACAGAGTTTCTCAGCATCCTTAGGGAAGAGCTGGGGATGGATTTACACTGGGGTTTGCAGAGGCAGCGGGAGATGGGCAAGGTGCAGGAACAGGCAGTCTGGAGACCCAGGAATCTGGAGACCTGATTACTGACCTGAGGGAGACAGGTTTGTCACAGTAAAGGGCCCCAGATAAAGGTAGAGGTGTCAGGATAGAGGTGAGAATTCCCCCGTACCACTTACTCTAATCGTCATATTCTAGAAACGTATCCTAGAAACCTGAGGGCTTTAGCCCCTTAACCAACCCCCTACCCCATCTTTCTCAGCAGGCTAACAGACCACACATGTTTAACAGAGACATCTAATTAACTGGCCTTCACAAGAAGCAGGGTTGCAAAGGGGGAAGCTTACGGGATCCAGAATATTTCTTCTATTTGAGCATCTTACAATGGGCTTTTTGGCTAACAGACCCTAGACACGTGTGCACACACAGGAGGGGAGTGTGTCTAGGAGGGGTGAGGATGGTGTCCCACCTTACTTCTTCAATGGATTGGCTGTACAAAGAGGTGGCCAGGAGTCCCAGGTCTCAGTTCCAGTTCTGCTACTATGACTTTGAGCAAGTCACTTAAGGTCCTTTAACCTGATGTTCTGTATGTATGAAATGGGAGAACTGCCAGCCCATCCAAACAAGCAGGTCTCAGGAAAAGGATCTGTTTAAGAGTCTGCTGTTTTCTTACCCAACAGCCATTCTCCCCTTGTGATTTAGAAACCTAAGTGACTTACTTAACTGAAAAATTACATGTCCCAGACAACCTTGGAGACAGAAGTGGCTCGCAGGATGTATGTGGCAGTTTTGGGCAGGACCTTTGAAAGGCCTTATAAAAGTTGTGATAGCTGGACCTTCAGCAGCCGTCTTGGACTACAAAGATGTTAAGATGACGGAACAGAGTGACGGAAGTCCCAGATGACTGTAGATATTTCCTACTGGCTTTGAACTGTCTACCTACAGGCTTCCCGTACATAAGAAAAAAAAAATAACTTTGAAATTATTTAAGTCACAGTTGTCTGTGGTCTCTGTTACTAGCAGCTGAACCCAGTTTCTAAGTGGTTCAGGGCCTGCATGCATTTATACCAATAACCTATGCATCCACACTCATAGGTTCAGTACGCTCAGCCATCAACTCCAGAGAAGTCCATGAAGGTGCCAAATCTAGAACCAGTGAAGAAACTTTAAAGCACAAGATCTGATTCATAATACCAAACAGAGCTAAAAGCATGGGAGAAAAGAGCTGCCATGAACACAAGGAGCAGAGGAAGGTTCGTGGGACACAAGAAGGCACAGAGTAGAGGCTTTTGAGGGGAAAGAGGTCCCTCCACTAAGGGAAGGGAAGCCAGTGAGGACAGCAGACATGCAGGGGCCTCAGTCTTGGCTCTACACACCATCTCAGAGCCCAGGGCATCCCTGTCTTTCATTAACAGCAAACCATGGTAAGAACAGAGTTTTCCAGAACTCTGTTCCAGTATTGGGTGCTGATATGAGGGGCTCTGTCTGACAGATGTACTTTCAAACACCAACACTACCACTTACTAGCCATGGGCAAGCCAATTAACCCCATTAGGTCTTTTTCCCAATTCCATGAATTGGGAAGAATCACAGTTATCTTTCAGAGTTGCTGGGCAGAGGATGTATACAAAACTATACATTTTGCACAGCACTCAATAAGCAGCTTAAACAGAATCTACAGAGTAAAGGCAATTATAACGAAATCATTAAACTGGGTTCTATATACTCTGTTAAGCAACTACTTTTATTTTATATCTCTCTCTAGGTATAATATACATTTCCATCCAAACTGCTAGATTATTTTGGTGACTTAAATTTATCCATCAGTAAACTATCAGTTAAATATCAATGTATCCATTGGTTGCAGAATTCTCTTTGTAATATTTCTGATTGCCCTCTTCCCAGTCCAGGTAATCCAGGTGGCTTGGCATCTACTGTATGAAACTATGTCTTTGCTCTATAACACACAGGTGTATGAGTATAAATACTCCCCATCTACAACTGGCTTCCACCAGTCTACCCCACTACACTTATCACCTACCTCATCTGATGGGCTAACCCAACATTATTGGAGTTTTAGAAATGGGAGGGAGAAGAGGTAGAAGAGGAAGAGAAAAGGGAGAGGGAGAGTGGAAGGGGAAGGATAGGGGGACAGAATGTAAAGAAAGAGGAAAGGGAAAGGAAGAGGAAAGAGGAAGAGAATGAACAAGCACAGTGACCCAAGACCCATGGAAACTGCCTACTGCATTACAGACAATAAGGAAAGCAGCTCTGCTTTGGGTAGCAGGGCTGGTTATTTCAATTGTGCTTTCAATAATTCCTTCCATCCATATACACAAGCCCCCTTTTAATGTGATTTTGCTGAATCCCTCATGAGATGGTAATACTTATTTTTTCAGCACGTGAATAAAGACTGGCCTTGCGACTTGCTTTGGCCAGCAGAATGTGGAGGAAGTGACTCTGTAATTTCTGAGCCTGGGGCTCCAGAGGTCTTGAAGCTTCTGTTCTTTCCCTCTTAGAATGTCACCATCATGTAAGGAAACACTTCCTTTTTTTTTTTTTTTTTTTTAAGACAGAGTCTCACTCTGTCACCAGGCTGGAGAGCAGTGGCGCGATCTCGGCACACTGTAACCTCCACCTCCCGGGTTCAAGTGATTCTCCTGCCTTGCTTGGCCTCCTGAGTAGCTGGGACTACAGGTGGACACCACCACGCCCAGCTAATTTTTGTATTTTTAGTAGAGACAGGGTTTCACCATGTTGGCCAGGATGGTCTCGATCTCTTGACCTTGTGATCCACCCGCTTTGGCCTTCTAAAGTGCTGGGATTACAGGCGTGAGCCACTGCGCCCAGCCGGAGGAAACACTTCCTTAAGGATGGGAGAGACCTGAAAAGAGAAGGCCGGTCATCTCAGACTGTTGCAGCTGAACAGAGACATGAGAGCAAGCCCAACCAACACCACATGGAGCCCAGCCCCAGCCGCTGACCACAGTAGTAAACATACAAATGAATATTGTTTTCAGCCACTAAGTTTGGGGGCTATTACACAGCAATAAGTAACTGACACAGGTAGATTCCTTCATCCAGAAAACATCTCCAGGTGTCCTTTAAGCTGTCTCGTGCTGGCATGCAATGACAACCTCAAATGGCTACCTTCTTGCCCCACTCTAGTTTTTACTTCCTCCCAAATCTTAATCCTTAAACAATCAATCACAATCAACCATACACACTAAGTAAGGTACTATGTTGAGGAGCTGAGGCCTTTAAACAATGGTAGGGCTGGAAGGAATGGACTGTAGAGGTATTTAAGGTCAATTCCCTCCTTTAAAAAAGAGAAAACTGAGGGCCAGGCATTTTAGATTGCATGTGCATGATCTCACTGCAAGCACCTGGGGGTAAAATATGCATGACACACACCTTTGCAACCTCCAGGTGTCACATGAGGCGTCACCCATGGTGGGGAGCAGTACATGTTCACTGACAGCGTGACTCTCTGGCCAGCTGGCCACAAGATTGAGTTTGAGCATCATACTCTTAAGAGTTAGGCACTCGACTGGGCTCAGTGGCTTACGCCTGTAATCCCAGCACTTTGGGAGGCCGAGGCAGGCGGATCATGAAGTCAGGAGAGTGAGATCATCCTGGTTAACACAGTGAAACCCCGTCTCTACTAAAAATACAAAAAATTAACCAGGTATGGTGGCACACGCCTGTAGCCCCAGCTACTCAGGAGGCTGAGGCAGGAGAATCGCTTGAACCCGGGAGGTGGAGGTTGCAGTGAGCCGAGATCACACCACTGCACTCCAGCCTGGGCAACAGAGTGAGACTCAATCTCAAAAAACAAAAAAAAAGAGTTAGATACTCTTTAGCCCTAAAGCACAGTTGCAGCCTCTCCTACCAACCTGCCTCTTCTCGAGCCCCAAGGAGAGCCAGCCATGCCCTGACGAGGCTGTCTGGGCCAGGAGGGCTTGGACAAGATCCCCGAACTGAAAGGCCACTGTACTCTGTTTACAGTGAGCAATAAAAAACATGCCACTGTGTCCACCAAGAATGCCGCTGCTGCTGCGGCTGATTTGCATTTGTACGGCTTGGCAGTTCAGAGGGCACCTTCACAAGCCTCCTCCCACTGGCCAGTTCCTTCTGGCCAGGTACATTTCTGGGGGTTTGTGGCTGAGCAAGCTGCTCCACCCTCTTCCTTTCCGCCGTTCTCTAGTCACTAAGGAAAAGGATGTGTCATTGTCTTACTTGGAACGGCCTCCGCCCAACACTGTGGGTTACTTCAAGTCTCATCCTTCTGTTTGCTCTTAGTCTCCCTTTGCCACAGGAATTTAAAATGATCCTAAAAGTGTCAGTGATTGTTTACACTGTCATTACTGTAATGGCCTGAAGCCTATAGTGAATAGGAAATAAACTGACCACCTTTTCGAGTTTTGCTAATTCTTTCAGGTCCTAAACAGGAGGCCTGTTTTACCAAACCCTGCCTTACCACAAAAATTTTCATTGGAGATTGCTGGACTAGTCTTTGCCTTCTAGCAATGAAAGAGGAAACACTGAGAAATTAAGAAAAGAAAAATTATAGGCTGCCTGGAAGGTATTATAATTTTTGCAGACATGGAGGATTCCCCTGTCCTCTCCTTCTCTCCCTCTCAGAGTGAGAGGGCAGGAGTCCAGGTGAAACATCGTGACAAGGAGTACATTAAAGAGTATAACTTCTCGTTCCATATGAAGAGTCCAATGCAGGTTTTTCTGCAAGGTAGCAATGGGAGGAAAGGGATGGGCACCAAAGAGAGAGAGGTGAGTGGGGCAAAAAGGTGATGGCAAGGCCGCCCCACCTGGAAGATGCTTCCAGCGTCTCCCTGAATGAACAGGTTGCCATTAAGCAAGGCAGATGGGGCAGGAAGCGCGCTCAAAGGTGTGGCTCCTGCGCTGGGGAGACAGGACCTGGCTGGAAAGTACGACTGCAGGCAATAAACAGCAGCCCCAGGAGTGATAAGCAACAGGTCCTCCACTCACATCATCACATTTCACCTGTGCGGGCCTCAGTTCCTCGTGGGAGAGGCAGACTACAAGATTTCCAAGACTGATTGCTGGTTCTGACCACTGATGATTTTGTTAAGGGTGAGCCCTGAGAGCAAATCCCTTCACAAGCTGCCTCTGGCCAGGAGGATGTTGCAATCTGCCTGGCACAGACAGCACTGCACTGGGTCCTTGCTATGAGAGAAGGTTATGGCACTGCTGGCCTTGCTGCTGATGGGTGGGGCACATCCTCTCGGGCCTGTCTGTCTCTCACTCCTGCATCCTCCTCCCCAGTGGGACCCCTCCTCAGTGCTCCACCCACCAGCCTGAGAGTGGCTGCCAAGGGTGGAGGCTGCAGCAGGAAGAAGGGCAGTAGCCCTTGCCCACTGTGGTTGCTGCCCCCCTGCCTGCCCACAACCCTTCCCTGCATGCCAGGAGTCAGGAGGCTCTGAGTAGAAGCAAAAACCAGAGCCTTTCATCTCAGAGGGCATCATACACACACACACACACACTTGTGCTCATACACACTCGTACATGAACACACCCCCACGCACCCCTACACCCCCACTTGTGCAGGTGTGCACACCCTCTCATACACACACACACACTCTCACTCTAGATTTTAACATCAAGGATATTTCTGTTCCCTTCTCTCTTCCCCTTCCCCCACAAAAGGACTCCAGCTGGCTCTCCAGTGGCAGCCACAGAGTCTCAAACCATCTGGAAACACAGGCACGGCAGGATTGTGTGGGGCTGGAGGTGAAGACAGCCGGGGTCACGGGAAGGGAGGAGGAAAAACAAGACAGTGCCAGATTCCAGTCAAAACAGCATGTTCGTCCCGCTCAAATCTCATCAAAATGCCAAGATTCCCCCCGCCATGTGCCCGTCCAGGCAGCTTGCTCCAGACCCCTACGTTCTGCCTGAGCTGTGTACCACTAGCCTTCCTGCCCAATTCCACCACCAGCACCCACTCTGGTAACTTCAAAAAACAGCCACACAAAGTCTAATTTTAGCTCTAATCTTCCCTGGCCATGGTCGTGTGGTTTCTAATTATTTTATTCCCAAGATTTACCTTGATGGATAGTTATACATTTTCCAATTTACTGTACAATATCTTGTAAAGTGCCCTTTAAAAAAATGTGTGGATAATTCCATGTTGTTAATTTTCCCAGCTCTAAGGAGAAATCTGCAGATAATCACCTACCCTAGAAGCTCTGATTCAATCCCCATTTCCTTTAATACTAATAAAATGGACAGTTCATTTATAAGAAGTTCCCTAAAAGAGGGTATTGAAAAACATTATATTTCTTTTAAAGTTGTTAAAGGGCATAAATCCATTACTCAGATAGAGATCGCTTAATAATTTAATGCCTTTGGCTTGGCATTGTTCCCGGAATATTTTCACTTTATCTGTCTTTATTTTCAGGTTGGAACAAATTGAGGAATAATCAGCTCTGTTGGCGGGAACCGCAGAAAAGTCTGCAGGGAGGCCCTGGGAAGACGTGGGGGAGTTGGGCAGCCTTCCCGACGGTCCAGCTCCCTCATAGGCCTTCAGTTCAAGGAGCAGGGCAGGTGTGGGGCACTGAGGGGGTGCCCAAGGGGGAACCAGGCTTTCCTTTTGGCCTCCACATGGTGAGGAATGTGCCCTGCAGGTTGTCTGGCAGGCTCTGCCTTCCAGGAAGCAGGGGGCTGCCTGGGAGGCAGCCACCCCCACCTCCCTTCGTTCTGCCCAGGGAGGCAAGCAGGTGGGAGGGCCTCGAGGCAGTCTTTCTGCAAAGGGGATTAGTTTGCATTTTCTAAATAAAATTATTTACATGATGTATTAACCCAATCCCATAATTAGAATCATTAACGTTTCTTTGTGCAGATTAGCCATAAAGAGAAACTAAGTGCAGGAATCAACATTCCTTCTTACAGGCTCATCAAACAACACTCCCCTGAAGAAGGCTTGAAAGCTTCATCCACCAGCCCTCTCCCCAACACAGTGAGGTTGATCCCCTGGTCAGGGATTCTTGCTGACTAGTTTCAGCAGTGTTTGCAGGATGTCTGCCTCAACCTAGCTGAAAGTAACCCAGTGGGAAGCTGATTGGGATCTGGAAGCAAGGACTGAACAGGACAGTGGGGCTTAAACACAGCTCTCAGACAGAATCCCTGTGTATTCCTTTTCCTTGCTCCTCAGTTTCCCCAAAAAAATAAAGCCACTGAACTAAAATGATGCCTAAGGGCTCTTCCTAGTTTCCCAGCACCATGACAAGTGTGCTGCGCCCATGCCTGGGACAGATTTTTGGCCATAATTGGTACTCAGTTCATGTTTGTTGAAGAGAATGGAATTGAACATGCCGGAAGGGGATGGACATAGGATGGGAAGAGGTGAAGACATCATCACATCTGGTGCAAGGATATGAGCTGCCAGTGGGTGGGGCTGTGCAGCTACTGATAGTCCAAGGGGAAGGGGCAGCCTGAGGCCAGCAGCATGGCATCATAGAGGAAGAGTTAACAAACGCCACTAGGGGAAGGTGCAGAGCAAGAGTGCAGACCCGAGCATCTCTGCACGGAAAGCCCCCTGCCCCTACAGGCCCAAAAGTGCCTGTTCCCGCTGCCTGGCCTCTCCGTGCTCCTGTGCCCACTCTGATTTTGCAGCAAAGTTGTGGCCAAGCCTGGGAGCTGTCACAACCCAACTGGGTATGTGCCTGCCCAGGCCAGAACCGACACACCAGACCCCTGCTGCTTCGGCCCCCTCTGGACTTTGGGTGCCGAATAGAATGGGAGGGAGTCTGAAGGGGTGCTAAGGATGGCTTGGTGTGAGCTTGCAGACACCCTTGGCACTAATAGCCTGGGTTGTTGGCACTGTGGATGGCAGGTTAATGACAGCAGGAGACAGACAGACTCCTGGGTGGAAAGGTGCAGGTCCCCAGTGAAACCCCACCTTCAGGCCAGGGACAGCCTGAGGCCTGGGGGCCAGGCTGCCATTTCCACAGACCAGAGTGAGAACTTATGGTGCTTTTTCTGGACCCTCCCATGGCCACCCATAGACCAATCAGAATGCACTTTCTCCCCTCTGAAGCCCATAAAAATCCTAGTTTCAGCCAGACTTGGACAGACAACAGGACAACCTGCCTGCGGAGAGGATCTACCCACTGTGGGTCTCCTCTCTGCTGAGAGCTGAGAAGGTAATAGGATGAACTGCCTGTAGAATGCAGTTACCCACTGTGGGTCTTCTCTCTGTCACTGTCATGAGAGCTGAGCAGACAATGGGATGGCCTACCTGCGGAGAGGAGTTAGCCACTGTGGGTCTCCTGTCTGCTGAGAGCTGAGCAGACAACAGGCCAACCTGCCTGTGGGGAGGGACTACCCACTGTGGGTCTCCTCTGAGCTGCTCTATCGTTCAATAGAGCACCTCTTTGCCTTGCTCACCCTCTCCTTGTCCATGTACTTCATTCTTCCTGGATGCAGGACAAGAACTCAGGACCCACCGATGGTGGGGCTGAACGCTGTAACACAAACAGGGCTGAAGCATGCCCCTTGCTCACTACATTGCAGGCAACAAAAAGGAGAGAAGAGAGAAGGAGAGAAGAGCTGCAGCCCTTTGGGAAGCCGAGACCTAGGAGCTCCCTGAGCCAGTGCTATGACACCCTCTTTAGGGCTCTGCAGTTCCTGGGATCTCCAAACTTCCAGGCACCACCAAGTTCCCCAGTGCCAGCCATGGAAGTTGCCTGTGGTACACCTGGTCCCGGCACAGCCTTGCAGGGAGCTGGTACCTGTGCCAGTGCCTGGTGCTGTCCACCCTGCTGCAGCCAGCGTGCCTAGCTGTGCACAGTGGCTGGACCCCATGCTCATTTGCTCACATACCCTTTGCTGCTCCACACCTGGCTCATCCTTGGCAGGCATGGGATCCAGGCCAGTAGTGCCAGCTTAGCACAGTCTGCCAGGCTGAATGGGTGGAACGAGCCCAGGAGGCCTGAGCAAAACTCAGGCAAGGCACTACTGGCCACAGACGTTTCCAGCCAGAAAAGTAACACCCCAAGGATCCTGAGACAATGTGAAGATAGAGGCAAAGATTGGAGTGGTGCATTCATCAGCCAAAGAACACTGATGATTGATGGTAATCACCAGAAGCTAGAAGAGGCAAGGAAAGATTCTTCCCAATAACCTTAAGAGGCAGCCCAGCTAATACCTTAATTTCAGACTAGAACTGTCAGAAAATACATTTCTGTTGTTTTAAGCCACCTAGTGTGTCATACTTTGTTATGACAGCCCCGAGAAACTAACACATCTGCCAAGATGCCAGATTTGTGAGTGACACTATTCTGGATCCTCTAGACCAGCCCATCTGCCAGCTAAGTACCACCATATGACCTCAGTTAAGGTCACCTGGAACAGAATAATCATCAGCTAAGGTCTGTCCAAATTCCTAATCCACAAAATCATGATATATAATAAAATGGATTGTTATTTTAGCCCATGAAGTTTTGGGGTAATTAGTTTTGCAGTAATTGAAAGAGACACACAATAAGTCCGTGGCTAAACTGGAACTAAAATTTAGGTCTCCTGTCTCCTAGTTAATTCAGTAGGGCTTTCCATTCTCCCATGGTTTCTCCTGCTCATAAGCCAGTTATTATTCTTGGCAGTTTCATTTGCATATATCTCATAAGTTTTATCCCAGTACCCCAGTTAAGATGTACAATTCATTGAGAACAGATAAATAGCATGCCATCTTGATGCCACCATCAACATCAACCCCCTGGTTGAGTGTTGGAGGTGAAGGCTATAAGCAACAGCAAAATAACAGAAACAAGCAGGGCATGTAGGTGAAAGGGTATATAAGAGTACAGGTTTTGAGGTGGCAGGGGTAGGGATGTTGAATGGGAGAGGCACGTCATGGCTTGAATGTGTCCCCTCCAAAAGCATACATTAGAAATTCAATTCCCAATGCAGCATTGGCAGGTGGGGATTAACAAGAGGTGGTTAGACCATAAGGGCCACTCTCATGAACAGACTAATGCCATGATTGTGGGAGTGGGTTCATTATAAAATGACACAAGTTTGCACTCCCTCTCGTGCGCGCTCTCTCTCTCCCCTCACCCCCCACCTTCCTCCATGAGATGACACAGCAAGAAGGCCCTTGCCAGATGCCAGCACCTTGATATTGGACTTGCCAGCCTTCAGAATTGTAAGAAATGAAGTTTTCTTTATAATGTATCCAGTCTCTAATATTCTCTTGTAGAAGGACAAAATGGACTAAGATGAGATGAATTCAGATTGCAAAAAGCTTTGAATGTCAGGCTGGAAAGCCAGAATACAAAGAGCATACATAACAGTGGATATCCTAACAGGAAGACCAGTGAGCTGGAATCAGTCAGTGCTATCTTACTGCCTACATTACTGCCCCTGTTCTAACTGACTGGATGCCACCTGCTTTCCCCAGCTTCCTAGCAGTTAAGGACACTTGTGAAACACCTGTACTCAGAAACGCAGCTATAACATAAGCCAAATTGATAGCACTTTTGAAAATCAAGGTCTGTGTGTTGAGAGCCATGTTGTTTTTAAATGGGTGTTCTGAGTTTCTGGGATAGGTCCCATATTCATCTGCTTTTTTAATAAAGGGAAATGTTTAGGTAAATTATGTCAGCTGCTGCCAGGGGGTGAAAGGTTGCTTGTGGCAAAGCCCAAAGGCCGAGAAATTCTAGAAATGCATTTATGAGATTTCAGCCTTCCCACCTCAGAGCTTCTCCAGGTGGCAATGGCCTCTCCTTTGAGGGTGGTTGGATCAGTTCCATCCCCATCAGTCATTAACTCCGCTCAGTTCCTTCCAATACTAAACTTTCAAGTGAGAGTCCTTTCCCATGTATCAACCTCCAGGGCCACTGATCACAACCCAAGAGCCTCAGTGGAATTGCTCCCAGAGGTTTAAGCACCTAGAATGCCCTCCCCTTTTATCCCAATCTCAATCCTATGTGACCCTCAAGCCCCAGCAAAAAAAAAAATATCCCTTCTTCCTGAAGTCTTCTGCAACTCTATAGTCCACAAGCAGACTGCTTTCTCTCTGAGTTTACAATGGGTTATTATACATCATATCATATTCATAGTAAGGTGTTTTATAATATCTATTGTCTTAAACTATTTTATAGCTACCTAAATACATTTTTAATTTATAATTTTAATAAAAAATAAGACACACTGATGGCAGAAAAAAATTGAAAAACAAACACGTATGATGAAAAATAGGTTTCTGTCTAACCCAACCCCTGGTCTTTTCCCCAGAAGAAGAAACTTGTGTTACTGGTTTCTTGTTTAGTTTTCCAGAAATACTTCATGCCTATATCAGTACATGTGTGCATGCGTGCATGCATGCGTGTATGTGTGTGTGTGTGTATTTACCTGCTAAGGCGCAATACAATTCACAGCATACTATGAACTCTTTCCACATCTTGCTTTTTAATGATTAAGCCTTGCTTTGTCACCTCATACTAAGTTGGTTTTGGGAAGTGCTCATGTGCGCTTGAGAAGAATACGTATTCTCAATTGGACATATAGCCACTACTTTAAACATCTTCATTGACTTTTTGAAATCTTCTGTTTGCTTACTAGTTTTGGGGAATAGTTTATCAATTACTGAGAAAGATGTATTTAAATCTCCTGCTCATGAGGGTGGATTTGTCCATTTTTCTCTGTAGTTTTGTCTTTGCTTTGTATATTTTGAAACTAAGTACATATAAATTTAGAAGTGATACCTTCCTAGAGAATTGAAAATTTATTATTATGCTATGAACCTTGTTAGTGCTAATAATGCTTCTTGCTTTAAAAATTTATTTTTGTGATATTACTAAAACAATACTAGCTTTCTTTTGGCCACTGTTTGACCAGTGTATCTTTTTCCACTCATTCACTTTCCTTTTTTTTGTCTCTTAAAACTGCAGATAGGAGGACTGAACTTGAGATTTTGTTAATCCAATATGACCAATCTCTCTATTAACTGGTAGATTAAACCTATTTATATTTATAGTAATTACTAATAGATAAATAAATTTATTTTACCATTTTATATGGCGCTTTTTTCTCTACCATTTTTCCTCTCATTTATAACCTTCTTTAGAAAAAAACTGAGGTTTTGGCCGGGCGCGGTGGCTCAAGACTGTAATCCCAGCACTTTGGGAGGCCGAGACGGGTGGATCACGAGGTCAGGAGATCGAGACCATCCTGGCTAACACGGTGAAACCCCGTCTCTACTAAAAAAATACAAAAAATTAGCCGGGCGATGTGGCGGGCGCCTGTAGTCCCAGCTACTCGGGAGGCTGAGGCGAGAGAATGGCATAAACCCGGGAGGCGGAGCTTGTAGTGAGCTGAGATCCGGCCACTGTACTCCAGCCTGGGCGACAGAGCGAGACTCCATCTCAAAAAAAAAAAAAAACTGAGGTTTTAAAATTATAGTTTCCTCTTCTGGTTTAGAAATTACACACTCCATTTCTATGTTTTAGTGCTTACTCTTAAATTTTTTAACATGAATACTTAACCTGAAGTCCAAAATTAATACCACTACATTTTCTTCACCAAATCAAGGACTGTAGAGCACTTTGTGCTCATTTAATTCTATGTTATATATTTAAATTTTAGATCTATCTAATTTTTTCATCCCATAATTCATCATTATTGGTGTTTTTGTAAAATTAGCATTTGTTTATATTTAGCCATCTGTTCACCAAGGTTTTTGTTCTCCATTGAATCTTAGATCCTCCTTCTGCAATGAGTTTCCTTCTTTCTTAAATACATATTTTAGGAGTTCCTTTGGTGACTCTCCTTTAGTGTGAACTCTCTGAGTTTTTGTTTGTCCAAATTTTTTTTATTGTTTATAAACACATAAAATCCTCACTTGATACATTTTCTCCCCTCTCAGCATTTTGAAGATGTCTTCTAGCTGTCATAGTTGCTACTGAGAAGTCAGCTGTTTTTCCAGTTTTGTCGTCCTTTGTAGGACATCCATCTTTCCTCCCTGGTTGATTTAATATCTCTCATTAATATCACATACTTTCACTCAAGTTTCTAAATGTGTGTTTCTTTTCATTTATCTTTATGTGATCAACTTTACTCCCCTAATTTGAGAATTTAAATTTTCATCAATTTTGAAAAATCCTCAGCCATTTTCTTTGAAAATATTGCCTCTTTCTCATTCTCACTACTCTTTTACCTTTAAGAATTAGACATGTGTTAGACTTTCCTATTCAGCCTTCTGTGTCTCTTCGCATCTCTGGCATTTTCTTAATTTTTTGTTTCTCTATTCTGTATTCTCAATAATTTTTTCATATCTACTCATTAGTTCACTAAATCTCTCTACAACAAAATCTACATTTTCCCATACTTACCATCTAACTCTCATTCCCTGTGTCCAAGTTTATCTAAATTCTAGTAGAAAATCAATCTAAGTTAACCCATACTTCGGTATAAGGCCAATGTCACCTCTTCTAGAAGCCTTTTAAGTTCATAAACGGATACCTATTCTCATAAACTTGGAACAGGGTTTTGCCCATGAGAAGTGTTTGATACATCTCTGTTGAACAGGTGAATGAACCCTAGGGAAAGAGATAAACTTATAGTTCAAGAAGTCAACAAAGGCACCACCTAAAACCCACTCTAGCCTGAGGGAAGAGAAGTTCAGGATTTTGTTCGAGCTGGACGAAGACTTCATAGAAGAAATAACACTTAAATTGCACCTTGAAATATGAACAGAATGTTACTGTGGGAGGAGGAGGATTTCAACTGGCAGACCCTCCTAGAGCAAAAGATTGAGGTGGGAAGGAAAAGACAAGTCTAATAAGAACAGTAGGTGGGATGTGTGAATAGTGAGGGTTAACTGTGGAAATTTAAGGTGAGATCAGACTATGAAGGTGTTAAATAAGAGGATTTCAACTTTATCCTATTTTCTAACAGTTTCTTGATTGAAAAGTTTGGCCCAAAGAAGCTGTTTCAGTCAGGGTCCACGCAGAAAAACAAAGTCCATGCCAGGTAGCTTTGCAGAGGAAATTTAATATGGGAATTAGTCATAAAAGTGTTAGAAGGACTGAAAAACCAAACAGGGGATGATGGAGCAATCCACAGATTAGCAACAGCAACCATCCTGAGAAATGGGAGGGGAAAGGGCAAGGGTGGTGTTACTGGCACTCAGAGGCTGGAAGTGTTGTTGGAGCTAGGACTGAGGATGTGGAAAAACCACAGTCATTGCTGGAAATGCTGTCCTAAGCAGACAGTGGGGGAGCAATATTCTGGCTTCTCCCCTCCTAAAACTCCAGTGTCCTGTTAATGTCTTCCACTGGCCAAAATTAGCCAAAATCCAGTTAATCAGGAAAACTTGGGGATGAAATTTGAAAGGATAATTCCTCTACAATACAGCACAGAGCAGAGATCACAGGAAATGGTGCAAAGAGCAAATAAGCAAATTACAAGTAAGGGCCCCATCAAGGAAGAACCATTGTGAGGAGAAGAATGGAGGCTGAGAGCAAAGAGAACAGTTCAGGAATCCAGGAAACAGTTCAAATGTGGGGAGCTGAGACTCCCAACCATAGAAGCATCCAAAGGGAAGGAACAGCTGGGAGGGTACAAAAATCCAAAAGGCCAATAAATATAAGAAAAGATGCTCAACCTTGGCTGTCAGGGAAATGAAAATTAAAACCATACATATACACATTAGAATGGCAAAAATTGAAAGTTCTGACAACACTAAGTGTTGACAAGAAGATGAGAGAATGGGTAATATAATTTGGTATATTCTTTGCTTCCTTGTGGGAGCATAGTTTGATATGACCACTTTGCAAAACAAAACAAAACAACAAAACAATTTCATGTTATCCAGTAAAAAGAAAGGTAGGCATACCCTTTGATAGATAACTGCATCCCAGCTATATAGTCTATCAAGATGTGCACATGGTTACCATGAAATATACCAAGAGGATTTAACAGCATTGTTTATATTTGCCCCAAACTGGAAATAACCAAATATCCAATCAATAATGGAAATACTTAAATTAGTATATATTCTCACTTATTCATACAGTGGAATATAGTAATAAAAATGAACTACAACTGCATACAACCAAATGAATGATTCTTACAAACACAATGTTGAGTAAAACATACGACCTAAAAGAATACATATATAATGATTCTATTTTTATTAGGTTCAAAACTAGGAAAGTCCAAAATTTAAAATAATGAAAACACAGCTGGTAAGAGAAAAAGCAAGGAGATTATTATCATAAAAATAAGGACAATGGTTATCTCTGAAAGGGGAGTTTCCAGCAATTCTGATAATGTCCCTTTACTTAAAGTAGGTGGCAGTTACTTGGGTGTTTGCATTATGACTATTAGTATTTGTTAAACTGTGCATATAAGCGTTATCCACTTTTCTGAAAAAATGGCAGATAGGAGGTAGGACTAACTTGCAGCTCCCACTCGGATGGACAGAACAGCGTGTGAAGACTCACACTGTGAACTTTTGCCTCAAGAACTACCACAGGAACATACCAGGAAAACCAAAAGAATTCAAAGGCCCTTTGAAGGAAGCAGCTTGCCACTGCAAACTCTGTGAGACAGCCCAAAAACTGTGAGTGCCCAAAGTGTGTGAGGGGGAAAGTCTGCCTCTGAACACACATCCTAACTGGGGAACTCGAAAATCCAGATCATGGGAGAAGGAGTTAACCTTACCTAGAGCTGAAATAAATTGAGAGAGCCAAATGAAATATAAAAGTAGAAGCAGCAGGAAGATCTCTGTAGACGCTCCTGGTCCCCAGGGAAGCCATTTCTGACTTTATCTTACAGGGGTCCTTGGGGAAGGCTGCCAGTGGAATTGGGGAAGGATCACGGGAAGAAGGAAACTTCCAGCTGAACTTTTTAATAATTTCAACTGAATGCAAAGTTCTCCTGGGCAGAATGGGGGTGAGGTGTGAACAGGAAGTGCAGATACCAGCATAGAAGCTGTGGCAGGAAGGGAGGGGTGGGGCCTGAAAGCCCTGCCTGCTTTCTCAGCAGGAGGCTTGTAGCCTGGGGCAAGATCTCAGCCCCATTTACCTGCTGCCTGGATACCAGTTTGGTGCTGTTGGTGGGGCATGGTGGGAGTGAGATTGGCCTTGCTGGCTGTGTGGGAGCTTGGTGAAGCCTGTCACTGATGGCTTTCCCCCACTTCCCTGGTGACCTATATGACATAGGAGCAGCAGCAGCCATAATCCCTCTGGAAAAATAACTCCATTGGCCTGAGAACCACCCCTCATCCCCCACAGTGGCTGCAGCAAGCCCCACTCAAGGAGAGTCTGAGCTCAGAAACACCTAATTCCTCCCCCACTTGATAGTCTTTCTATACCCTCCCTGGTAACCGAAGACAAAAGAAATAATCTCTTGGGTACTCTATAACCCTGCGCATCACCTAAGAAACCCGAATACATATCCAGGAGACCTTAGGCAAGCTTGTATCAGCTGATGCTCCCTTGAAAGCACCACCTCCCGGCTAGAGGCCAACAAACTGCTAGCACAATCAATATTCGAGAAAGCCAGTGCACTAAACAAAACTACAACCAAGGACCCTAACAAAGTCCACTTCACTCCCCTGCTACCTCCACTGGAGTAGGTGCTTGTATCCATGACTGACAGACCTGGAGATGAATCATACCACAGGACTCTTTGCAGACACTCTCTAGTACCAGCTCAGAACCTGGTAGGTCTGCTGGATGGCTAGACCCAAAAGAGCAATAACAATCACTGTAGTCTGGCTCTCAGGAAGCCCCATCCCTAGGGGAAGAGGAAGAGCACCACATTAAGGGATCACTCTATGGGACAAACAAAACTGAACAGCAGCCCTTGCGCCCCAGATCTTTCCTCTGACATTGTCTACCCAAATGATAAGAAACCAGAAAAACAATTCTGGTAATATGACAAAACAAGGTTGTTGAACATCCCTAAAATATCACACCCGCTCACCAGCAATGGATCCAAACCAAGAAGAAATCTCTGAATTTCCAAAAAAAAAGAATAGAGAAGGTAGATTATTAAGCTACTCAAGGAGGCACCAGAGAAAGGTGAAAACCAATTTAAAGAAATTTTAAAAATCATATAAGATATAGACAAAAAAATCTCCAGCAAAACAAATAGCATAAATAAAAACAATCACAACTTCTGGAAATGAAAGACACACTCAGAGAAATGCAAAATACACTGGAAACTTTCAACAATAGAATCAAACAAGTAGAAGAAAGAACTTCAGAGCTCAAAGACAACGCTTTTGAATTAACCCAGTCCAACAAAGAAAAAAAATTTAAATGAACAAAGCTTCCTACAATTTTGGAATTATGTTAAATTACAGAACCTAAGGATAATTGGTGTTCCTGAGGAAGAAGAGAAGTCTAAAAGTTTGGAAAGCTTATTTGAAGGAATAATCAAGTGAAACATTCCTGGCCCTACATACAAATACAAGAAGCTCAAAGAACACCCAGACAATTCATCACAAAAAGATCATCACCTAGGCACATAGTCATCAGGTTATCTAAAGTCAGGATGAAAAAAATAATCTTGGCCGGGCGCGGTGGCTCAAGCCTGTAATCCCAGCACTTTGGGAGGCCGAGACGGGCGGATCACGAGGTCAGGAGATCGAGACCATCCTGGCTAACACGGTGAAACCCCGTCTCTACTAAAAAAATACAAAAAATTAGCCGGGCGAGATGGCGGGCGCCTGTAGTCCCAGCTACTCAGGAGGCTGAGGCGAGAGAATGGCGTAAACCTGGGAGGCGGAGCTTGCAGTGAGCTGAGATCCGGCCACTGCACTCCAGCCTGGGCGACAGAGCGAGACTCCGTCTCAACAAAAAAAAAAAAAAAAAAAAAAAAAAAGAAAAAGAAAAAAATAATCTTAATAGCTGTGAGGCAAAAGCATCAGGTAACCTATAAAAGAAGATCTATCAGATTAACCATAGATTTCTCAGCAGAAAGCCTACAGGCTAGAAGGGATTGAGGTCCTATCTTTAGATTCCTTAACAAAACAATGATCAGCCAAGAATTTTGTATCCAGAAAAACTAAGCTTCATAAATGAAGGAAAAAATAAAGTCTTTTTCAGACAAACAAATGCTGAGAGAATTCACCACTCCAAGTCAGCACTACAAGAACTGCTCAAAGGAGTTCTAAATCTTGAAACAAAAACCTTGAAATACACCAAAATAGAACCTCCTTAAAGCATAAATCTTAGGGTCTATAAAACAATAACACAATGAAATAAAAAAACAAGATATTCAGACTGCAACTAGTACAATGAATAGAGAAGCACCTCACATCTTAACATAACGTTGAATGTAACTGGTCTAAATGCTCCATTTAAAAGATACAGAATGGCAGAATGGATAAGAATTCACCAGCCAAGTATCTGCTGTCTTCAAGAGACTCACCTAACACATAAGGACTCACATAAACTCAAGGTAAAGGGGTGGAAAAAGATACTCCATGCAAGTGGACACCAAAAATGAGCAGGAGTAGCTACTCTCGTATCAGACAAGACAGTCTTTAAAGCAACAACAGTTAAAAAAAGACAAAGAAGGACAAGATACAATGACAAAAGGACTAGTTAAACAGGAAAAGATCACAGTCCTAAATATATATGCACCTAACACTGCAACTCCCAAATTTATAAAACAATTACTACTAGATCTAAGAAATGAAATAGATGGCAACACAATAATAGTGGGGGACTTCAATACTCCACTGACAGCATTAGATAGGTCTTCAAGACAGAAAGTCAACAAAGAAACAATGCACTTAAACTACACCCTAGAACAAATGGACTTAACAGATATTTATAGAACGTTCTACCCAACAACTGCAGAATATGCATTGTATTCATCAGCACATGGAACATTCTCCAAGATAGACCATATAATAGACCATAAAACACATCTCAATAAATTTAAGAAAACAGAAATTATATAAAGTACTCTCTCAGACCACAGTGGAATAAAATTGGCAATCAACTCCAAAAGGAACCCTCAAAACTATACACAGACATGGAAATTACATAATCTGCTCCTGAATGATCGTTGGTTCAACAATGAAATCAAGATAGAAATTTAAAAATTCTTTGAACTGAACAATAATAGTGACACAACCTATCAAAACCTCTAGGATACAGCAAAAGCAGTGCTAAGAGGAAAGCTCATTACATTAAATGCCTACATCAAAAAGTCTGAAAGACTATCGACAATCTAAGGTCACATCTCAAGGAACTAGAAAAACAAGAAGAAACCAAACCCAAACCCAGCAGAAGAAAAGAAATAACCAAGATTAGAGCAGAACTAAATGACATTAAGAAAATACAAAAGATAAATGAAACTAAAAGCTTGCTCTTTGAAAAGATAAACAAAATTGATAGATCATTAGCAAGATCAACCAAGAAAAGAAGAGAGAAAATCCAAATAAGCTCAATTAGAAATGAAATAGGAGATATTACAACCGATACCACAGAAATACAAAAGATCATTCGAGGCTACTATGAACATGTTTGTGTGCACAAACTAGAAAACCTAGAGGAAATGGATAAAATCCTGGAAGTATACAATCCTCCTAAGTTAAACCAGGAAGAAATAGAAACTCTGAACAGACCAATAACAAGCAGTGAGATTGAAATGGTAATAAAAAAATTGTTAACAAAAAAGTCCAGCACCAGATGGATTCACAGCTGAATTCTCTCAGACATTAAAAGAATTGGTACCAATCCTATTGAAACTATTGCAAGAGAAAAAGGGAATCCTCCGTAAATCATCCTGTGAAGCCAGTATCACCCTAACACCAAAACCAGGAAAGGATGTGACAAAAGAAGAAAACTACAGAACAATATCATTGATTAATATAGATGCAAAAGTCCTGAACAAAATAGCAGCAACCAATTCCAACAGCAGAATATAAAAAAGATAGTACACCATGATTTAGTGGGTTTCACACCTGGGATGCAGGGATGGTTTAATATACACAAATCAATAAATGTGATACACCACATAAACAGAATCAAAAATGACAATTGCATGATCAATAGTCGCAGAAAAAGTATTTGACAATATCTAGCATCCCTTTATGACTAAAACCCTCAGCAAAATCAGCATAGAAGGACATAGCTTAAGGTAATAAAAGCCATCTATGACATCTATCTAATACTTGAAACCATAAAAATTCTAGAAGATAACATCACAAAAACTCTTCCAGACATTGGCTTAGGCAAAGAATTCATGACCAAAACCCCAAAAGCAAACACAACAAAAACAAATAGATGGAGGCCGAGGCAGGTGGATCACAAGGTCAGGAGATCGAGACCATCCTAGCTAACACAGTGAAACCTCGTCTCTAGTAAAAATACAAAAAATTAGCTGGGCGTGGTAGCGGGTGCCTGTAGTCCCAGCTACTCGGGAGGCTGAGGCAGGAGAATGGCGTGAACCCAGTAGCTGGAGCTTGCAGTGAGCAGAGATCGTGCCACTGCACTCCAGCATGGGCGACAGAGTGAGACTCTGTCTCAAATAAATAAATATATATATATTTATTTATCCCATATATATATATATATTTGGGATATATATAATTAAGTCCCATATATATATGGGACTTAATTAAACTAAGAAGCATCTGTACAACAAAAGAAATAATCAGAAGAGTAAACAGACAACCCACAGAGTGGGAGAAAATATCTGCAAACTATGCATCCAACAAAGGACTACTATGCAGAATCTACAAGGAATTTAAATAAATCAGCAAGAAAAATCAGCAAGAAAAAACAATCCCATCGAAAAGCGGGCTAAGGACATGAATAGACAATTCGCAAAAGAAGGTATACAAACAGCAAACAAACATGAAAAAATACTCAACATCACTAATTATAGGGAAATGCAAATCAAAACTATGATGCAATACCACCTTACTCCTACAAGAAGGGCCATAATTTAAAAAAATCAAAAAACAATAGATGTTGATGTGGATGTGGTGAAAAGGAACATCTTTACACTGCTGGTGGGAATGTAAACCATTAATAGTACAACCACTATGGAAAACAGTGTGGAGATTCCTTAAAAAACTAAAAGTAGATCTACCATCTGATCCAGCAATCCCACTACTGAGTCATTATATGAAAAAGACACTTGCACATGCATGTTTATAGCAGCACAATTCACAATTGCAAAAATATGGAACCAGCCCAAATGCCCATTAATCAACAAGTGGAAAAAAAAAGTAGTATATATATAGCATGGAATCCTATTCAGCCAAAAAAAGGAATTGAAAAATGGCATTCACAGCAACCCGGATGGAGTTGGAGACCATTACTGTAAGTGAAGTAACTCAGGAATGGAAAACAAAACATTGTATATCCTCACTTATAAGTGGAAGCTAAGCTATGAAGATGCAAAGGCGTAAGAATGATACGATGGACTTTGGGGACTTGGGAAGGGTGGTAGGGGAGTGAGGGATAAAAGACTATACATTGGGTGCACTGTACACTGCTCAGGTGACGGGTGCACCAAAATCTCAGAAATCACCACTAAAGATCTTATCCATATATCCAAACACCACCTGTTCCCCTAAAAACCTATTGGAATAAAAAAAAATAGATCAAGACACCAAAAAATAAGAAAAAAGGAATGTTATATACTTTCCTATGGTATATATGTTCAAGAGTAAAAACATAATTTTTTAAGGAATAGAGGAAAAGAAGAAGAAAGTATCTCAAGCATCCTTTTTCATAAAGTTATTGGAGGATGCACTCCATCAAAACAAGGGGACAATCCAAGAAAGGAACAGATTTTAGATTCAGGAAACAGGATATCCAAACAGAAGAGAGGAAGGGGGAATTCCTAGAATGCTAGAGCCGGCTGAGCCCAGGCTGAGAGCTGTGCTCCAGAAAGCAATCAGACAAAAATGGTCACAGATATCCAGAGAGATTTCAACAAGGAGATGAAACTGACAGATTGTCTGATGTATTTGAAAGGATTGGGATGGTATTTATTGAATTAAAGAATGTTGGGGATGGAATTATTAATAAATACATAGAAAACTAAGCATCAGACATACAAACAAAAACAATTATTAATTCCAGAAAACAAAAATTGTGCCTAAACGGAATCATATAGCTCAGGTGTAACCAAAGTACATTTTCACAATAATATGTGTACTGTAAATACTGTAACTGTAAATACTAAATATGGATCTAATCACAATTACGGTATAAAGAGGGAGTGTTGGGAGTGTGTTTCTAGTGTGAATATGGGGTAAAGGGAGCTAAACTGTCATCTTCCATAGTAGGAAGTCAGTTAATAATAAAGCTTAAAATAGAAAAATGGCAAATAATTGTATAAGCCTGTTACTTAGAGTTAAAGCAAACAGAAATTAAAACACACACACACACACACACACACACACATACACAGCTAGAAAAGAAAAAAGATAGTTGTCTCTCACAAATGGAAAATGAAGTAGGATGGGAAAAGGGCTGCTATTTTCTGTAATAACTTTAATTAAACTCTCTGATTCTTTAAATTATAGGCATACATATCTTGATAAAAACTAAAACTTAAAAGGATGAGACATCATATCATACTTGAGACTGCGATGCTGGCAAAATCACCATCAGGTACTTTAACACCCCCCATCCCACCTCCTTAACAACTACCACATGCACACACACCCTGGCCTCTGCCTGGTCACCTATGCCCCCACAGCTCTCTGAACCACAGTCAGGGGAGGACGAAGTCAGGGATAGAGGGGGCTAGACTGAGTGGATTATGAGCACAGATAGTTCATAAAAGAATAGCAACGTATTCAATGATATATACACTAAAATTATACCATGACAAAGTGGGATTACCCCAGGGCTGCAAACAAGTATTGCCTCATATAAGGGGTTCTATTAATATGCTACACCACATCAAGACACTAAGCAGAAAAAGTGTCTTATAATTTTAATGCATACTTGACAGGTATTTTATAGAAATCAACAACCATTCCTAATAAAAATTTAAGAACTAGAATTAAAAAGAATTCCTGTTAACAGCATACAGCATCCATATTTAAATTAGCAATAATTCCTCTACATTCAGAATATACAAAGATGCCTACTATTATTGTTGTCATTGAAATCATTAATAAAAATATTATTTAACATTGTCTGGAAAGTTTTTAAAAACAACAACAAAAAAGATAAAGACAGCACAAGGGAAATAAATACTGAAAAAGAAGACACAAAAATATCTCCTGTATATGATGTGATTACATACCTGGAGAGCTAAATCTGCCAAAATGATTCAAATATAAAAATATCCAGTGATCCTGTTAAACTGTAAATCAGATGTCTGTTTCATGCCCTCTCAACTTAGTGGCTTGCCATCTCCCTCAGATTAAATCCAGTGTCCTTGGCCCCATACCATCTGGTAACAACCTTGTTTTCTCCAATCCTCCACCTCTTCTGCTTCACTCCAAACACATGGCTTTCCCTGTTTCTCAGTGATATGGTTAGGCTTTGTGTCCCCACCCAAATCTCATCTTGAATTTAATCCCCATAATCTGCACAAGTCAAGGGAGAGACCAGGCAGAAGTAACTGGATCATGGGGATAGTTTCCCCCACGTTGTTCTCATGACAGTGAGTTCTCATGAGATCTGAGGTCTGCTGGTTTTATAAGTGTTTGATAGTTCTTCCTGCATTCATTCTCTCACCTGCTGCCCTGTGAAGAGGTGCTGACATGGTTTGGCTGTGTCCTCACCCAAATCTCACCTTGAATTGTAACAATCCCCATGTGTCAAGGGTGGGGCCAGGTGGAGATAACTGAATCATGGGGGAGGTTCCCTTGTACCATTCTTGTGGTAGTGAATAAGTCTCAAGAAATCTTATGGTTTTATACGTAGGAGTTCCCCTGCACAAGCTCTCTTGCCTGCCACCATGTAAGACGTGACTTTGCTCCTCCTTCACCTTCTGCCATGATTCTGAGACTTCCCCAGCCATGTGGAACTGTGAGTCCATTAAACCTCTTCCTTTATAAATTACCCAGTCTCAGGTATGTCTTTATTTGCAGCCATGCAAACTCTGAGTCAATTAAATCTCTCTTCTCTACAAATTACCCAGTCTCAGGCAGTTCTTTATAGCAGTGTGAGAACAAACTAATACACTCGGCATGCCACATATGTTCCCATCTCAGGGCCTTTGCACTTTCTGTTCCCTCTGTCATCTCGTCCAGGTCTGCTAGAATGATACCTTTTGATATTGGCCCTCCCTGTCTTCCCTATCGCAAATGTCACTTTGTCAGTGGCCTTTCCTGAACACTAAACCTTTCCCTGGTCATTGTTTGTCCTCTGCTATGCTTTATCTTTTTCTTTATATGATTTATTGCTACCTTGTATATTAGTTATATTTTTGCTTATTGTCTCTCTTCTCATTAAAATGTAACCTCCAAGAAGATGAAAATTTTAGATTCTCAGAACCTAGAAGACTATCTGCCCCACAAAAGGTACCTGGTAACTCGATGTTGAATAAATGATTAAATGAAAGGCATTTAAAACACTCAAAAGATACATAAAAGAATTACTCTCTCTTCTTCAGAAAAATAAGAAGTACTCACAGATTGAGATTGACAATTTCCATACATAACATAATTTATATTATGTATGGAAATTAAAATTAAAATTAAAAAGGACAACAAAGTATTTGAATAAACAAAACAAAAATGATTAATAGTTATCACCTACAAAGAGTGCATTTAAATTTATAAGAACACCAAGACCATAACAGATAAACAGATAATTCATAGAAAATTATATACAATATAAACAAATACATGGAGAAATAGTAATCTTCACCAGTAAACAAAGGAACATAAATTAAAGCCAGTTGAAATACTGTTTTATCTGTCAAATTAGAAAAAAAAGTTTTTGCTAACTGCTGTTGAAGTGCAGAAAAAGCTAGCAGATTCATTCCAGAGTGATGGCACTGTATTAAATAATATTTTTGCAAAGCAATTCAGCAATATAGAGAAAGAGCCATATACATGTCTGTGTCCTTTACTAGTAATGCCTCTATTAGGAATTATTCCTATGGAAATTCAACAGCAGCAAAAAGCTATTTGCAAGAAGATGCTCACTGCAGTGTTATCTATAAAAGCCCCAAACTGAAAACACATAAATGGCTAACATTAAGGGGAATGGTTTAATAAATTACAGTACCTCTGCACAATGGAATATTATGTGGCCATTAAAATGATAATTATGCAGAAACATGAAAAATGTTTATGATCCACTGGTCATTGAAAACAAACAGAACACAAAATAGTAGGCATACACCACAGATAACACTCCCAGCATGTATTACATTTAGAAGAGATAATATGTAAAAATAATATAATAGTTGTATTGGGGTTAGTGGAATTTTTATAGGTGACGTAAGAAATATTATTTTTTAAACGTTCTCTTTAAATTTTCACACAGAAACTCTTGTAATTTCTAACAGGTTAGATTCTGAAAGGCTCTTCCTGTGCCTGAAGTAATACTGCACCAACTATCAATTTGTACATAGCCCTGTAAAACTTTATCATCTTTACTTTTATTTACACTACAATAGCAAGACTCTTCTTACCACCACTTTCAACACTCCCTCTGTGGAGTTTAAAGGCAATGCAGAAACACGCTGAACAAAGGAGGAAGCAAACAAAATAAGATGGAACACTAAGGCTGGAGCGAAAATGACCCTGGAAACCACTCCAGTCACCTGTCCATGGCCAGCAGAGCTAATGTGTTTTTGCCTTGGCAGGAAGTTTTGCTTATATGTCTGAAAGCTGTTAGGTGAAGAGGAGTCTCCACTTTGTCCATACCAGAACACATGGTCTAGAAACACAGCTGGGACTTGAGTCAGCCACCCTCTAAAACCCAGGCATAAGTCCAAATGGATTTCCCCAGTGACATGTGTGGGGTTCAAGTGGTTCCACTGATCCAGAATCCCCCACATCTCTGAAAACAAGCACAGCTTCACAGCATAGAATGGGGTTGGGGTTCCAGTCTTCCCAGAATATTTTCCTCCCTATCATCCCCTTGGGGAACAGATTCACCTATCTTCCTTGTGATACCTTCCTGATCTTTCTGCTACATTCTAGCTGAGAGGCCTTGAACAAGTTAAACTCTCTGTGCCTTACTTTCCTCCATTGTAGAAAAGGGGATAAGAAAAGCCCCTACCTCACAGCACTATGTGAGCATTAGTGAGTTAATATCTCTCAAGTGAAGGGAACAGTGCCTGCCATATAACACTCAAATGACGCTAGTTATCACTAACTGTTGTCCTCATGGTGGAACTGACCTGATCTCTCTTTTGCTCCACTGTGGTATATGCCCCTACTTAATAAAAAAAACACAGTCCCAAACTTGGAATGGGACAGAACCTTTTTGCATGATGTAATTTCCAACCTCTTTCTGGGAAGAAATTAGCGTTGATAAAATGCTTAAGCAATTTTCTGATAAACTTTAATGAGATTAAGACCTCTTCTGGGAAGCCAGATACCCACCCACTCAGCTGACTGTCAGTCAGGATCTAATGATCTTGAAACAATGCTTTATTTTTTTTTATTGTATCCAGTCTAACAGTGATTATTTAATCATCCTGTTTTTCTATAAAATTTTTATATAGGAGACAATCTCTGAATTAACCCACTAACGCTTCTTTTCTTGTGATTTGCTTGAACTTAAACTTTGGCATATGTTTAAAAGTAAAATATCTGACCAGGCATAGTGTCTCATGCCTATAATCCCAGCACTTTGGGAGGGTGAGGTGGGAAGATCACTTGAGCCCAGGAGTTCAAGATCAGCCTGAGCAACATAGCAAGACCTTGTTTCTACTAAAAATACAAATAAAAATAAATTAGCTGACCATGGTTGTGTAGTCCTGGCTACTCAGGAGAATGGGGCGTGACAATCACTTGAGCTCACGAGGCTGTGGCTACAGTGAGCCATGATTACACCACTGCACTCCAGCCTGGGTGACAGAGCAGGAACCTGTCCCCCCAGAAATAAACATAAAATAAAATGTTTGAAAAAACAAACAAACCTATTATAGCATATAAAAGAGCTGATAGCATTTATTTGTATTCTTAGTTCTAACATTCGTACTAGGGGAGGGACCCTGGAAAGTAAGGACCACACTTGTGATGCAGGATCTAAAAAGAAATGATTTAGGCAGATAGCGAGGGTAAAAGAGTCTTCGGTAAGACTTTCCTTTTAACTAAAAGCAGCCCCCAAATCATTTCCAACAAAGAGCAGCCTGAAAAATCAAGCTACAGCCTGAAAAAGCAAGCTAGAATCTTGCACAGGTGAATGCCAGGAGCTGTGCCAATAGGAAAAGGCTACCTGGGGCTAGGCATGTTCAACATGGCGGCTCCATCTTCCCTTTTCTTTGCCAACCATGTGTACAGTAAGGAACAGACAATATGGTGCTGGCCAGGTAGAGAACCCATCTGCATACTAAAAGATCAGGGTTGGATGGCCAGCTTCTTCATGGACTATGCAAATGTCACACATGCTCTGACCAAGCTCTCGGGCCCTATGTAAATCAGACACCACCTCCTGAAGCTTGTCCATAAAACCCCATGCATTTCACCACGGAACTGGAGGACCCATTCAGGTGCCCCTCTCTCTCTCTGCAGGATAGAGAGCTATTCTCTTTTCTCTTTCTTTTGCCTATTAAACCTCTGCTCTTAAACTCACTTCTTGTGTGTCCGCGCCCTCAATTTCTCTGGTGTGAGATGACAAACCTTGGGTATTTACCCCAGACAACGACACCACTTCACTTGTTTTTACCCATATTTTCATCTAGCACTTAATATTGTGACTGATAGGGAAAAGGTAATCAATAAATGTTTGTTAAGAGAATAAATTAATGAAAGAACAAATAAACTTTTTAAAAGAATTGAAAAAAGCAGCACTTACTATTAGCACTTACTGGGAGTACTCCCAGCACGTACTGGGAGGCTGCGTTATAAAGCACTACTGGCTTTGGACTCAACCCAGGGATTGAAACATGTTTTTCCCTGTGTGGCTCGGGGAAAGTTTATCCACCTTGCTGCAGGTTCCATTTCTTCATAGCACTATGGAGAGAATAGTGCATTGTGAAGGTATTGTGAGTTGGGACAACTTGTGTAGAGAGTAAAACACAATGGCAAGTACATTTGGGCCTAAAGATATCTTAGTTCTCCCTCTTGCCACTGACTCTTTTTTTGTGATTGGAAAAGTTACTTCCTCTCCCTGGGCCTCAGTTTCCTCATTCTTAAATAATAATAATAATCCCTCATGGGGCATGGCTCCTCTCTCACTGCCTTCACTCTCTGCAGGCACTAGTGGTATGCGCCCAGGTGTACCTGCCACTTCCCGCCAGGTCCTTGCTTTGTATTTGCACCTGCCCCCTTTTGTTTGTAGTCTAAGTGACACGGGTCTCCCTCTCTTTCCTCCAGCTGCATCGCTCAATCCTGCAATGTGTCACTGTGGTGTGGAGCTGGCATTCTGGACGATGTGGCATGACCTCACACTGATGCCATTCCCCTCCCACCAAGCCAACCTGGCTTCCTCCCTCACCCATGGAATAAGCCAGAATGCTGAAAGTGGGAGGGAAATAGAGCACCAAGGTTAAGGAGGCAGTCCCTGACATTTATTAATGGAATTTCTGTTTCTATGATGAATGTAGAGATTTAAGGTGACTGCCTCTTAAGGTGATACGTAGGGAGATGATGAACCCCAGTGTTTTCCTTAACGATCCATCAGTTTAGAGGAAAACATACATATACAAAGTCAATATTGAAAAGACTGCATAGACCTATAGAGTAGAGAGGAGGGGAAACAGATGTGCTTGGACTTACAGCAGTACAAAGGTTGCTGGAGCAGTGCCCTGAGCTGGCCCTTTAGGGATAGATAGGATTCACTCAGATTTGTGTGGGTGAACAGACAGAGCCTTCCAGGGCTCCAAAACTGATGGGGTTATGGTGGAATAGGGGTTGAAAACAAGAGAGAAAAAGAAAATAATCCCTCATGTGCCAGGGATCTAGTCAAGGTAAAATAAATACCTTTAAAAATACTTAAAAAAAATAAAGATCTGGGGCAGACCCTGGCTTTCAGCCAAGGTAGAGAAACAAAGACTGGATTTACCCTCACACCTGGAAAAATTAAAATACTAGACAATATAGGTGAAACAACAGTTTTCCAGACACCAGACATGAGGCACTGAAAGACAGTGATGCCTGAGAGATGAGAAAAAATAATGTGAGCCCAATTGCCCAAACTATAGCCTTCAGAGAGTGTGTAGGCCATAGAGCAGGAAGGGGGAACTGAGGCACTAGCATTCTTCCTGAGTTGAAGAGACAGAGTTGAGCGTCCAGGGAGATCAAAGCAGTTAAAGTTCATAGGACAGAGCACCAGAGAGAAGAGAGAGAAAGAACCTCAAAGATCTGTAGAGGGCTCCCCTCAAGTAATCATCAGAGTACTGATTAGTGCAAACAAGTCAGGAAAATACCCAAGGCCAGGAAAAGAACCACCCAAAAAGGGGTAAAAGAAATAGTACTGAAGTAACCCTCATAGGGTTAACAAGAATTCTGGACAGAAATACAGTTATAGTTAAGCATTAGTCAGGCTGTGCTTTGACCTACTTCCTTGTAACTGAAAGTCACAGTAGCACTAGATACTGACCACTTGCATCCCCATTATTCCAATAAGTAGGATCTCAGAAATTGTTTGTTTTTTAGATCCTAAATTCCAGCAAAACAGCTAATGCCAACCAGCTTGAAGACCCCCATAGAAGAAGTGAATCTCATGAGAATACAGTTTCTTCATCACCTTGTCCCATGACTCTGATATAGGAGTTAAGAAGAAATTACTTAGGCAGATAGTGAGGGTATGGGAATTCTTGGTAAGGTTTTGCTTTTTAATGAAAAGCAGCCCCCAAACCATTTTCTAACAAATAGCAGCCTGTAAAATCAAGTTGCAGACATAGACAAGAAAGCTGGAAGCTTACATGCATGATTGCTGGCAGCAAAATACTACTCGGGAATAGGCAAGTTCTAAATGGCGGTTCCATCTTCCCTTCTCCCTTTGCCAGCCACGTGTACAGTAAGGAGCAGACAAGATGGCCCTGGCCAAGTGGAAAGCCTATTTGCATAATAAGATCAGAGTGGGGTGATCAGCCTTCTCCTACCCCCTCTGAGCTACGAAAACATCACACATGGTTGAACCAATCTGTGGGCCCTATGTAAATCAGGCTCTGCCTCCTCAAGCCTGCCTATAAAATCTGCTGCAGTCCGCCACTCTTCCCTTTTTCAGACACCTCTCTCACAAGAGAGAGGGAACTACCCTCCTCTCTCCTTTCTTCTGCTTATTAAACGTTCCGCTCCTTAACCCACTCCGTGTGTGTGTGTCCATGTCGTTAATCTTCTCGATGCAAGACAAGGAACCCTGTGTATTTACGCCAGACAACAATACCGCTTCAACTTCACCCAGCATTCTTTGACCAATCAACAATCTCCACTCTTCAGCCCATTCCAAAGCCCTTAAAAACCCTAGTCCTAAACTTCTTGGGGAGGTAGATTTGAGGTTTCCGCCCATCTCCTCATTCAGCAGCCCTATGATTAAACCTTTCCCTGCTGCAATCCGGTATCTCAGTATACTGACTTGCTATGCACATCAGGCAATGAACCTATTACGGTTTGTTCATGATGCTCACTTGGATCAAGAATAATGCTGTTCCCACTGGCCAGACTTGAAAATCTCACAATTCACAGGGCTAAAGTACTGAGAAAGATCTTAATACTGTCCTAGACTAAATATGAATCTAGTCTCACCTAACAATCTTATGAACAAGGTTCAACAGGGTCAAACTATTTCAAATATCTTAATTGAGCCCTTTAATAAAGCTCGAGAAAATTTAAAGGAATACAAGCATGTCCAGCACACAGGATATAATTCACAATGTCTGACATTCAATACAAAATTACCAGATATGCAAAGGAGCTGTAAAATATGGCCCTATTAAGGAGAGAAAGCCAATCAATCCAAACTGACCCAGAACTTAGAATTAGCAGAGAAAGACAATGAAAAAGTTCTTACAATTGTATTTCATAGTTCAAAAAGTTAAGACATAAAAAGTAAGATATAAAAAGACTAAATAAAACTTCTAGAGATGAAAACTACAATATTTAGAATGTGTTAAATAAAATTTCTTTTTTTTTTTTTTTTTTTTTTGAGACGGAGTCTCGCTCTGTCGCCCAGACTGGAGTGCAGTGGCCGGATCTCAGCTCACTGCAAGCTCCGCCTCCCGGGTTTACGCCATTCTCCCGCCTCAGCCTCCCGAGCAGCTGGGACTACAGGCGCCCACCACCTCGCCCGGCTAGTTTTTTGTAATTTTTTTGTAGAGACGGGGTTTCACCGTGTTAGCCAGGATGGTCTCGATCTCCTGACCTCGTGATCCGCCCGTCTCGGCCTCCCAAAGTGCTGGGATTACAGGCTTGAGTTAAATAAAATTTCTAAGAGGCCATTGGTTTGGACTGAGCTCCTGCAGTAGGACCAACAGACCAAACCAAAATGGAGTCACTGACACTGAAGTTCCACAGCACCAAGCTGAAACAAAGTTGTTTATCTGACCTTCCAAGAAATTAAGAGAGAAAGAGAGAGAGATAATAGTCAAATCTCCAAATAGGGAAGTTTTAGCCAGCATGATAAGAAAGTCCTCTCTGCTTTAACCTTTACAAGAAAAGTAACTTTGAAATGACTAATCCACTTTTGTTATTTGGTTCTCTTTCCTGGGCCCTTCTGTCTATAAAGCCAACCACCCCTGCTCAGCTCATCAGAACACTCATTCTATTTTGTAGAATGAAGTGTTGCCCAATCCTAGATGGAAAATAAAAGCCAATTAACATCTTTAAATCAGATGTGTTGTAATTTTGTCTTTTTCAGATGAAAAATACACTGGATAGAATCCAATAACAGCAGATAAGATTTTGTTCCCTCCACCCTCCCCTATTTTCCAAAAGAGAATAAGGAATTTGAATACATAGTAATAGAGGTTATCCAAAAAGAAACACATAGAGAAAAAAAGAATTTTAAAAATGTACAGAGCAAAAGTGCACTGTGGGGACAACTTCAAGCAGCTTGTTCTATGTGTAATTAAAGTCTCCAGAGGAAAGGAGAGAGTTGGAGGACAGGAAAAAAGTATTTGAAAAGAGAATAGCCAAAATGTTACTAAACTTGATTTTTTTTAAAAAAAACTATAAACCCACAGTTCCAAGAAGCTCAAGAAACCGGAAACATAAGAAATATGAAGAAAGTATACCAAGACATGTCATAATCAAATTGTTCAAAACCAATAATAAAGACATAATCTTAAAAGCAACCAGGGTGAGTGAAGGGGAAGACACATTACATGCAGAAAAAAGTATAGGGATTACAGCAGATTTCTCATACAAAATAATGTAGGCAAAAAGACAGTGGAGCAATATCTTTAAAATACTGAAAGAAAAAATTATCAACCTGGAATTTTCTACACAGTGAAAATGCCTTTCTAAAGCAAAGGTAAAATAAAGACTTTTTCGTACATACAAAAGCTAAAAAAAAAATAATAGCCAGAAGGTCCATATTATAAGAGGTGCTAAAGGGCATTCTTCAAGCACAATGAAAATGATGCCAGGTGGAAATATGGATCTAGACAAAGCAATTATAGCTTTAGAAATGGTATTTGCATTTATATCTGTATTTTAAAAGATAATTATACAAAAATAATAACAATATAATGTGGGATTTATAACATATGAAATGTAAAATGTATGACGACATTATCATTAAGGTCAAAAGGAAAGAAATGAAAATGTACTATTGTAAGGTTTGTATACTGCTCATGAAGTGGTATAATATCATTTGAAAGTAGACTTTGACATTACAGATACATATTATAAACCTGAGAGCAACCTGAGGTAATACTGGTAATACAAATGCAGGAAATACAGGTAGTTAACAAAGGAGATAAAAGGGAATCACAAAAATATTCAGTCCAAAAGAAGGCAGAAAAAGAGGAAAAACTGAACAAATAAGAGATGAGATGAATAGGAAACAAATAGAAAGATGATAGATCTAAACCTAAACATCAATAATCACATTAAACATAAGTGGTCTAAACATTATAATTAAAAGGCACAGGTTGTTAGACTGGATATAAAGGAAGACCCAACTATAAACTGAAACCCACTTTAAATATAAAAAATATGAAAATAAAAGGATCAAAAATATATACCAAGCTAATACTAATGAAAAGAAAGCTAGACTAGTTATATTAGTGTCAGACAAAGTAGATTTCAGAGTAAAAATATTACCAGGAATAAAGAGAAAATTTCATAATGATAAAAGGATCAATTCATCAGGAGGAGGACATAACAACTGGAAACTACTATATACCCAATAACAGAGCTTTGAAAAACTGGAACCAAAAATTAAACAATAAAGAGATAGCCTTTAAAGCCATATATCTATTAAGGTAATTAAATATGTAGTTAAAAACTTTTCCATAAAGAAAATTTTAGACCCAGCTGGCTTCACTAGTCTAAATGGTAAATTCTACCATTTAAAGAAAAAATTATATACTAATTCTACATGAACTATTCTGGAAAACTGAAGGGAAGGGAATATTTCCCAACTCACTCCATGAGGCAGCACTACCCTGATACCAAAACCAGACAAGAAAAGAAAACTACAGACTAATATCCTTCGTGAACAAGATAAGAAACTGTAAATGAAATTTCAGCAAATAGAATTTGACAATATTTTAAAAGGATAAAATATCATGACTAAGTGGTATTTATCTCAGGATTGAAAGGTTGGTTTAACATTTGAAAATCAGTGTAAGGCACCATATTAACAAGCTGAAAAAAAAAAAAAAAAAAAAAAAACTAGGATCATCCAAAAAGCATTTGACAAAATCAAACATCCATTTCTGATTACGAAAAAAAAAGTATCAATAAATATCAGCTGGACATGGTAGCTTGCACCTATAATCCCACTTACGTAAGAGGCTGAGGCAGGAGGATCACTTGAGCCCAGAAGTTCAAGGCTGCAGTGAGCTATGATTGCACCACTGTACTCCAGCCTGAGTGACAGAGCAAGACCCCATCCCGAGGAAAAAATAAAAACAGAAAACAAAAGTAAGCTTGGAATAGAAAGAAACTTCTTCAACCTACTAACATGTACAAACAAACCTATAGCTAACATCATATTTAATGATGAACAACTGAATGTTTTTCTTCTAAGATCAGAAAAAAAGTCAAGGCTATCCACTCTAACTACTCCTATTCAACATTGTCCTGAACTAGTTCTAGCAACTGCAATAAAAAAAGAAGTAAAAAGCATCTAGATTGGAGCAGAAGTAAGACTGCCCTTATTCACAGACACCATGATTATCTATGTAGAAAATACAGTGAAATCCCCCAAAAGCTACTAGAACTAGTAAGAGAGTTGTACCACGTTTGCGATGTGTAAGATCAATATATAAATATTAATTGTATTCCTACTTACTAGCAACAATAGGAAATTGAAATAAGAAAGCTACTGACAATAACACCAAAATATATGAAATGCTCAGTAATAAATATAATAGATGTGCAAAATCTGTTTTGAGAACTATAAATAGTGCCAGAAAATTAAAGATCTAAATAAAGGGAGAGATATCATGTTCATAGGTTGGAAGACTGTTGATATGTCAATTATCCCCCAAATTGATCTGCAGATTCAATGCAATCCCAATCAAAATCCCAGCACACTTTATTTTTTCTTCTTTTTTTTGAGACGGAGTCTCGCTCTGTCACTCAGGCTGGAGTGTAATGGCATGATCTTGGCTCACTGCAACCTCCGCCTCCCAGGTTCAAGCAATTCTCCCTGTCTCAGCCTTCTAAGTAACTGGGACTACAGGTGCACACTACCACGCTCCACTAATTTGGTATGTTTAGTAGAGATGGGTTTTGCTATGTTCGCCAGGCTGGTCTCGAATTCCTGACCTCAGGTGATCCACCCGCCTCAGCCTCCCAAAGTGATGGGATTACAGGTGTAAGCCACCGTGCCTGGCCTGTTTTTTTTGTTTGTTTGTTTGTTTTTGGACACTGAGTCTTGCTCTGTTGCCCAGGGTGGAGTGCAGTGGCACGATCTCAGCTCACTGCAACCTCTACCTCCCAGGTTCAAGCGATTCTCAGGCCTCAGCCTCCCAAGTAGCTGGGACTACAGGCGCATGCCACCACACCTGGCTAATTTTTGTATTTTTAGTAGAGACGAGGTTTCACCATGTTGCCCAGGCTGGCTTTGAACTACTGAGCGAAATAATCTGCTCACCTCAGCCTCTCAAAGTGCTGGGATTACAGGCGTGAGCCACCATGCCCAGCTGCAAACAACTGATTTTTGACAAGAGTGTAAAAGCAATTCAATGGGAAAAAGATAGTCTTTTCAACAAATTTTGATGAAACAATGAGATATTCTTTTGCAAAAAAGCTAAATATATACTTTGTACCATACACAAAATAAACTCAAACTTAATTAAAACCTAAAACTATAGAATTTTTGTACAAAAACAGAGAAAAATCTTTCTGACCTTTAGTTAGGCAATAATGTCTTAGATATGACACAAAACGCACTGTACATAAAAGAGAAAAAAACTGAAAAATTGGACTTCATAAAAATTTAGAACTTTGGTCCTTGTAAGACACCATGAAGAGAGTGAAAAGATAAACTGCAGAAGGTGAGAAATACTCAACCCACATATCTGGAGTATACAACTCCCAAAGCTCAACAATAAGAAATCAAACAACTGTCTCTCAAACGGGCAGAAGATTTGAACAGAACTTTACCAAAAAAAAAAAAAAAAAAAAAGAATGGCAAAGAAGCACATGAAAAATGTTCTGTGTCATTAGTTATAAAGGCCATAAAAATCAAAACCACAATGATACATCCCTCCACAACAATTAGAATGGTGAAAATAAGAAGACTGCAAATACCAAATGTCGAGGATGATACAGACCAACTAGAACTCTCCTATATCACCGATACGAATGGAAAACGGCACAACTATTTTGGTAAGTAGTTTGGCAGTTTCTTAACGAGTTAAAGACATACTACCACACGGTCCAATCATTCCCTTCCTAGGTATGTGTCCAAGAGAAATGAAAACGTATCCACACAGACTCGTATGTGAATGTTCATAGAAACTTTATTTGTAATAGCCCAAACGTCTATCAACAGGCAAATGGATAAACAACCATGGAATATGGCTCAGTAATAAAAATGAATGAACTATTGATACATGCAACAACTTGTATTAGTCTCAAAATAACTATGTTGAGTGAGATAAACAGCATAAAAAGATTACATGCTGTGTAAGCCTATTTATATAAAATTCCAGAAAATGCAAATAATCTGTAATGACAGAGAAGATCTGTCACTGAGCATCCCCTTCCACCTGGGTACTAAGAGTGGGAGGGTATGATCACAAGGGGACACAGGAAACTTTTGGGGTGAAGGATATGTCTATTATTTTGATGTGGTGATGATGTCATAGGTGTATGCATAAGTCTAAACTTATCAAATTGTCCACTTTAACCATGTGCAATTTACTGTAATTCAGTTATATCCCAGTAAAGCTGTTGAAAACAACATGTGCTACACCAAGGAGTGGCTGTGATCAGCCTGGGTAACCTCCTGGAGATGCAGCAGATCAAGGCAGACTGCAACAACCATCACTCAAGAGCCCCCTTCCGGTCAGGGAGATGGTCTATGCATCCCACCTACTAGCTCTGTGACTCATATCTGGTGCAAGAACTGTAGTAAGGTTTTCGAGCTGACAAAACCAAAGCACAAGACACCAGTGAAGGCCATGTTCACTGTAAGACCTTATCTGAAAAGCCATTTTGACGCCCTCGCTCCTTCTAGCCCGCCCACTTCCTCCCAGCAGACGGTGGCAAAGCCTGCCCTAGGCCTGGTGATCTGGCCTCCCTGTCTACTCTGAGTGTCTTGCCTTCTCCTCCACTGAAAACCATTCTCCAGAAAATAAAACACAACAAAATCAAGATAAAAGGCATCAGCATGGCCCCCCACCAGGCTTTAATGGGCAAATTTGTATGAGCAAGGGCAAAATGAAGGGTAGCAAGGAAAACACTGAATTAAAAGCCACTTGAATTAAGAATTCAATAGCAGCCACTTAACTAATAAATAGTATTCCTCTCTGCCATTGACTGACTCAGGATTGTAATGAAGAGTTCCAGGGGCAATAGCAGAATGTTTTAATTCATGGGATAAATGTCACCAACTCTTGGGTTCCTAAGATTGAGTGTGTTGGAGAAAAGCGGAATGGAGAGCCCACAGGAATTAATTCTTGGAACATCCCTGCGGGGTCAGCATTATTATACTCTGCTTCTAGGTGGATTTAATATCTCGAGTGCTGGGCAGGGCGCCGTGTGCACACAGGGGCTCCGTGATCGTTATTAAGTGATGATGGGGCAGATAGACTAGAGCTGGAGCTCACACTGGATCAGCTGTCTTATTTATTTCCAAGTTAAGAGACTGAACAAATAGACTGTTGTTATTATCATGGTGATGATTATTGCCATGGTGCATAATAATGGCTTGGTGCTGCCAGAACTATGTGGCAAAGATGGCACTAAGTCATTGGCTCCAAAGAGAGTTGTTCACATAGGATGATGTTGTACAAAGTAAGAGTTCATCTGAAGGATACCTCAGATTCCCACCCTAGACCCCTACCCAACAGCTCTGCCTGGAATACTCTCCTCTGAGTCACTCCGTGCATCACAGAACATCTTCATGGCATGGACACTAGGCTCCCAAATAGACCCTAAGCTCTCACTGTCCCTGCTTCTTACGAAGCAAGTGCCAGGTGGCATCAGCTCAGGCTCTGCGGGCTCCCCAAATACCCCATTAAGCAGGACATGGTGGTCACGGAAAGGCATTTTGGGTATGTGAGCACTCTGAATCTTCCACATCATCAAGATCTATTTTCTGTACCAAATGGGAGAGGCAGGTCTGGCCTGGGCATTCCTTGCACAGAATACCTTGAACTGGCGCCATCTTAGCATCTGTGGATGCAGGCAGAGCAGAAGGCCAGAAGGAAGGTGCACAGGGGACAAAGGTCCTCTTCCCTATCCTCTGGGACATTCCAATGTATCTAGTCACAGGGCTAGGATTCACATCCCTAGAAAGTCACAGGAGTATGTGAAGAAAGCATGAACATGGAAAAGAATCTGAAATATCCTTACCTCCATTTTCAATGGCTGTCTCATTGTACAGCTGGGGAAACTGAGGCACAGGAGAGTAAAATGACCGGCTCAAGGCTGCACAGTGAGAGGACGGCAGAGCTGGATGTGAACCCAAGCTCCCTGGCTCACGGTCCACCCTAGCACTTCATGCTTCCAGCCTCAGGGGAGTTCAGTGAAGCTGAAGGATAAAATACTTGGAAGGTGGCTCATAACCAAGCAACAGGGGTATCCTGACCACTTACGGTGTCCACACCCTGTGGTCCTGCCCTACTGGGATTCTGGGAAGAAGCCTGCTACTTCCCTATCCTCAGAGAGCTTGCTGTCTCACTAAGGAGATGAGACCTACCCATAAGAAACCCTCCAAGACAAACACCAGGCAGTATATGAAATTAAGGCTCATACAGATGATGCGGAAATGCTCAGAAAACAGCAACAGTGTAGAGTGGCCTCATCTTAGACTAAGCCCTACAGACTTACTTTATAAATAAGGAAATGATCAACACACAGAGAAATGTTACCCAGCCTTTTTTTCCTGTGTGACATACCCAACAGACAGGAATCCATTAACACACAATCACTAACCCAATTTAAGTTCGAGAAGACTGCACATCCCTGTCACTCCATGTTGCTAGGTGTTGTCTTTAGGGCTATGTAGCCAGATGGGGCAGTTTCAGGCTCTCCCAAGACCAGCCTACAGAGCATGACCCAGACCAGTTATACAGCCTGACAGTGCCCAGCAGCCAGTATCACTGGATGCAGAATCTGCAAGCCAAGAGCACCGGCTGGGCCTTGCTGCAGAGCTGTCCACCTTGTACCCACTCTGTCTTCTCATGCTCCCACCACCAGAATGCCTTCTGTGCCCACTCAGGGTAACCTGCACCTGGCCTGGCCCAGGTTGCTCATAGCATGAGCCACTGTTCCTCCCTGGCCTAGAGTGGCCCCAGCTCCCATGGGAACCATGTGCTCCAGCCTGATTCAACTCCTCATTGTCCCACAAACACCGTAAAAGTTCCTGTCCCCAGTGCTTGGCGGACACTTTCCCCCACCTAGCAAGGCCTTCAGGTCTCTCCTTCTGGCTAAATCTTACCCATTCTTCAGGACCATCCCCCACATC
This sequence comes from Trachypithecus francoisi, assembly GCF_009764315.1. Classification (NCBI taxonomy): domain Eukaryota; kingdom Metazoa; phylum Chordata; class Mammalia; order Primates; family Cercopithecidae; genus Trachypithecus; species Trachypithecus francoisi. The sequence continues at coordinate 7,367,360 of NW_022681464.1, read as the reverse complement.
CTGACTGCCTCAGCCCACACGGATCTTTCTGTCCTCTGGGCCCCCAATATACTTGCAAGTAGCACCACTCAGCAGCTCATGTCGGCAGGGAGACGCTGGTGCAGCCTCCTTGCAATCATCAGCAACCTGAGGGCAGCATCACACTGTGCTCATCTCTGCATCCACTCTGCAGCCACTCGTCCAGACACCAGAGTTAAGGATTAGAGAAAATGGAACTGTCTCTTCTTTTTCTCAAACAAAGGAATAGATGGCCGGGCGCGGTGGCTCACGCCTGTAATCCCAGCACTTTGGGAGGCTGAGGCAGGAGGATCAGGAGGTCAGGAGATCGAGACCATCCTGGTTAATACGGTGAAACCCCATCTCTACTATAAATACAAAAAATTAGCCAGGCATGGTGGCGGGTGCCTGTAGTCTCAGCTACTCAGGAGGCTGAGGCAGGGGAATGGTGTGAACCCAGGAGGCGGAGGTTGCAGTGAGCCGAGGCCGTGCCACTGCACTCCAGCCTGGGCGACAGAGTGAGACTCCGTCTCAAAAAAAATAAAAAAAGTACTTCATGAATGCATGCAGCTGAGCTCTCAAAAATGACCTTCCTGACATCCTTCCTGGCCTCGCTCTTGACTGGGAGCTGTGTCTATTCATGTCCCTGTGTCCCTGTGGCTCCTTGGTGACAATAAAGCTGCTTAAAAAAAAAAAAAAAAACTCAGCAGAAAGGAGCCAAGGATGTAAACAGACAATACATAGGAGGAAAAACAAACAATAAACCAACATATTAAATAGTTAGTAATAGATTAGTAATCAAAGATATGCAAATTAAACCACTCAAACCCTCCAAATGCAATGTAAGGCAATAGTACACCATTTTATAGTTATAAATTAGCCCCCCAAAATGGAGTTAATAAATCAAATGCTAGTAGGACAGCAGGCAAGTGAGAACATTCGTAAATGGCTAGTGACAATAAAATCTGGTACAACATTTGGGTAAAATATTTAGTAAAATACATCAAGACCCATAAAGATATCTGTACCCTATAACCTAGTAATCCCACTGTTGGGACTTCATCCTAACAGAAGGAACAGAAATCTGCAGTCCCGCCATTGCTGAGTCAGCACTACCTAAGGCCTGTGACTGTTAATACCTCCAGTGTGTGGGTGACATCTCTACAGTCAATTAATGAGCCAATCTTCATAAGGTATTACATTAGCCAGCCTGGCTAACATCAATTACAGTCAGAAGCTGAGCTGTAATCATGGGGCGAATAAGACTGAACTGCTCATTGTTTAAAATGACCACAAAATCAAATCACCTTTATGAGCACAACTGGAATAAATCAGAGAGAAACAAAGAAAGGAGCACTCGCCGCATGTCACTCCCCACAGCTGGCTCTGTGTCACTACACATCCTCACAGATGCAGCCAGGCTTGCCTGTCTGCTCTGGGAAGCCAGAGTCTCACTCCCCAGGCTTGGCTTGATGAAGGACCTTCTGGGGTCTTCTGAGAGGCTGGGTTTCAGCTGTCAGACACGATCCAGGTTTCACAGAGGTGGAAATAGCTTTCCAATGTGCTGGAAAGCAGTGCTTTGGAAACCTGGCTGCAAGGGTTCAGTTAAGGGAGGTTGGGAAGGGCTACCACCAAGTCACCATGGTAATAGCCTCCTTGGCATCACCCTCCTCCTAACCCGGCCAGCTCCCACCAACTGGTCTGCTCACCCGGGGAATGGTAACTAACTACATCTTCATGTAGCGGGCACTCCCCAACGGACTGTGCCTGGGAGCCAGCCAAAAGGGCAGCCTGTAGAATCTTCTACCTTCACGGGGCACTCTGCAAAGCTCTTTTCCATCTGTTGTCTCAATCAACCCCCACCACCACAAGTGAAGTGGAAGGACAGGGGTCCCAAGTCCGTGGTTGCAGGTGAGAAAGTAAAAAACAGAACAGTTACGCCACTTGGGAAGCTCACGGTGAAGTGAGACCCACCTCTCTGGGAGAGAGACAATGGGTGGAGATGGGGTAAGAGGAGGGATCTGCCATCTAGTCCTGGCAGTGCCAGGGAGGTCTCTAATGGAACTGAAAAGTCTAGTTTTAGCAAGAATCAACCCCATCCTTGTATCTAATCACCTGGCCTGTCTTTGGCAAGAATCCTGTTAGGTTTGTTTGGCAAGAGTCCCTCAACCCTTGATGTCTCCATTAGTAATTTTCTAACTCTGCTCCTGCAACTCTGCTCTTTGACTGTAAGTCCCCAATTGTCCTTGTTATGTTTAGGATTGAGCTTAGTTCTATCCTGAAGTCTCTTTTCTCTTATTGCAATAGTTTCTGATTAAAATCTGTCTTTACCTCTTTAGTGTCTGGCTATGGTTTTCTTTGACAATAGTCAATATGTTCAGCAATTGTGAAGCTAGAACACAGGAGTTCAAGTCTTGGTTCATCTCAGAATTTTATTTAAGCTGGGCAAGTTATTTATGCTACCTGAGCCAGTTTGCTCATCTCTAGAACAGAGATTGTAACGGAACATACCCCAGAGGAGAACTAAATGAAATTATGCAGGTAAAGCACTGAGCCCAGTGCTGGCCTGTGGGGAGGGTGCAATAAAGGAGCCCAGCTTTTCTTATGAAAATAAAACTGACAATGGGAAGGACATGGCATTGCTCCTGTGGCCATCCTGTCAAAGAGGTACCTCTTGAATATAATCATGTCAACATCAGACAAACCCTCAATGAGGGGCACTTACAAAATAACTGGCCTGTATTCAACAAAATAGCGTTCAGGCCATGGGAGTCAGGGAAAAACTGAGAAACTGCCCACAGAGTGTAGGAGACTAAAGACAGGTGTCAACTCACTGCACCGTGTGATTCCCCACTGGGCCCTTTTGCTAAAATGACATCAAGACACTTGCACAACTTAATGAGGGTCTGAGGATTATGAAGCAGCAGCAAATCAGTGTGAATTTCTTGGTTTTAGTGGCTGCGGTGTGGTTGTACAGGAGAAAGTTCTCGTTTATAGGAAATGCACACTAAATAATATTCTGGGATGATGGAGCATCAGGCTGGCAATTTACTCGTAAATGGTTCAGAGGTGAGAGAAGGCTCCTTGTACTGCATTTGTGCCCTTTCCGTAAATCTGAGATTGCTTCAAAAATTTAAAAGTACAAATGTAATTTTAAAATGAGATAAAGCTGATGCTCAGAGAGGTTTAAGTGGTCAACGGAGCTAGGACCCACCAACACCCAGGCCTCCCATCCCACAGCTTGTGCTCTTCCCACTGACTCCTTGGCAGGGAGGAAGGCATCCAGGAGGCAACTGGGAAGTACTATTGCAAGGGTCTTGGTTTCTGGTCCCTATTAGGCCTTTAACCCCAGACTCTTCAGTCTCTTCAACCATAGAACAAGGAGGTGGCAGGAGCTTGAGGTTCTTAACACAGGCAGTACCACACCCACCTGGAAATGCGGGTGCCAAATAACCTGCAATGCCTCCACAATCCCACTCAGCCAAGACTTGATCTGCATTCTAGCACTGTAGAGAAACGGACTTTGTTTTGTTCATAATTTTAGCAGGAGTTACTCATCATTTTAAAAGAAATCTCATTGCAATAACAGTGCTGCTCTCAGCAACTAAGCTGTCCACACAACCCGCCTAGCATCCATATCAAAGCAGTGGCTCCAGGCACAGGGGTAAGCTTCTGTCCACTTCATTATGTCTCCTAGTCTACTCCTGCCTAAGCACTGATAGAGTTTCCTTTTATTTCTGTTTAATGTTACAGGTAGCTACACAGAATGGATTTTTTTTTAGTTTTATGTGAAGGTAGGTTTACATGTATTTATGAGTCTCATTTCAGGCTAGTAAAAGGAGTATTACATGATATGTGTTATGAAAAAAGGACATTGGGTCTTCAGTGGGACATACATCCTAATAGGCTCCACCCCACTCTATTAAAGGATTACATAGCACTCTATAGCTCAACCATTCCTCTACTAATAGACACTGAGGTCATCCGATGTTTGTTTCCATTTTCACTGCTGCAAATATGGCTGCAGTGAACACCCTGGTACCTGCCTCTTTGACTCATGATTAGCTTCTGCTGTAGGTCAAGTTAGATCAAAGCAGAAGGTCATCTTCTTCTAGCCCAGCCTCCTCCACTGTTCATCAGATACCCCCTCAGCACCACAGAAACCACATGACAGGAAGAGTTTTCTTTTCCGTTTCTTGTCCAAGCCTTTCCATTGTCAACAATGACCGATCCCTGGCAACAATTTCTCCAGCATCAGATAAGGCATGTGCTCACTGCTTGACAGCAAGGCCCCCCAACAGTTCTATTCAACTAAAACTGATTGGCAGGGATAAAGAGTAGCCTGGTACCACACTCTCAGCTGGAGTTTGTACAAAGTGAAATGCATTTTAGTCTGGAAGCAAAGTCTTTTCACGACTGGGTCTTCATTGTTGTCAATATGGTAACCAAGGCCAGAGGAATAAAGGAAACCCAAATTCTCCTTCCCACTCTTACTCACCATGGCTTCTCCCCAAGGGCTCCTCTCAGCACATCACGTTCTGGTTTGCAGGTTGAAAGACACAATATGTGTCTCTATCAGACACACATGCTGATATCCTAACTCCCAAGGAGATGGTGTTAGAAGGTGGTGGAGCCTTTGGGAGGTGATTAGGTCATGAGGGTGGAGCCCTCCTGAATGGGATTAGAACTTTCATAAAAGAGACCCCTGGAGAACTCCCTCGACCCTTACACCACGTGAAAAGAGCAAAAAATAGCTGTTTGTAAACCAGGACACAGCCCCTCACCAGACACCAAATCTACTGGCACCTTGATCTTGGACTTCCCAGCCTCTAGAACTGTGAGAAATGAATGTCTTTTGTTGGTAAGTCACCCAGTTTATGGTATTCTGTGATAGCAGCCCAAACGGACTAAGACAAAAGGCCTTTTAGATTTCTAGCTTCTAAATGTCTCTATGTCACAGATGTGACTTGCAAGCACTTTCCATAGGCCAGCATTCAAGATATATCAGCCATTTCAGCAACTGGGCACAATATTTAGCAAAGATACTTTCCATAGGCAAATGAGAACAAGTTTGAGGTGAAATCTTTGGGAACAGCAAGCCATACACTTGTTTAAGCATTGAGTTTCAAAGTACAACAGGACACTTTTCACAATTACAAGCACTTCTCCAGCCCCATGTCATTCATTTATTAATTTATTCACTATATAGACATAGAAGACTATGAAAGAAAATTTTGCGTGAGACACTTGTTTAAAATGGCAAGACAAATTTTATTCAAGCTGTCACATTAGGGGAGAGAGAGACTTCAACGCAGAACTGAGCTCCACTTTGAATACAGCAGAGACAGCTGGGGATTTACAGCCAAGGAGCAAAGTGAGGGACCAGTGGGTGGAAACAACTAAGAAGAACTTGATTAGACATCAAGGGCAGGGTATTCTTGCTAAACTGGCTTAACAGGATTCTTGCTAAAGGCAAGCTGAAGGCTTAGATATCAAGGGTGAGGGATGAGGAACTTGATTAGATATCAAGGGTATTCAGATATCAAGGGTTGGGGGGATTCTCAATAAACTGGCTTAGCAGGATTCTTTGCTAAAACTGGGCTCAGCTGGCCAAGGTCAAGGGCTAGGCTAGAAGATGGCTTGGAGGAGCCTGACTAAAGTTTGTCAAGGAAAGTATCCTTGTCAAGACATATACATGTAAATGTGGGTGTAGACAAAAACACAGATGTAGATATATATATATATATATGCATCTATATACATATGCATATTGTACTAGTCCATTGTGATGTGATAACAAAATATCTTAGACTGGGTAATTTGTAAGCAACTGAAATTTATTGCTCACAGTTCTAGTAGCTGGAAAGTCCAAGATCAAGCCACCAGCAGACTTGGTGCCTAGCAAGGGCCTGCTCTGTTTCTTTTTTTTTTTTTTTTTTTGAGACAGCGTCTTGCTCTGCCACCCAGGTTGGAGTGCAGTGGTACAATCTTGGCTCACTGCAACCTCTGCCTCCCAGGTTCAAGTGATTCTCATGCCTCAGCCTCCTGAGTAGCTGGGACCACAGGCATGTGCCACCACCCCCAGCAAACTTTTTTTGTTTTTTTAGTGTTGGCAGTGTTTTGTCTTGTTGGCCAGGCTGGTCTCAAACTACTGGCCTCAAGCGATCCACCTATCTCAACCTCCCAAAGTGCTGGGATTACACGTGTGAGCTGCCATGCCCGGCCTGCTCTGTTTCAAAGATGGTGCCTTCTCACTGTGTCCTCACATCACTGAAGGAGGGACCAGGCTCCCTCAGATCTTTGATATATGAGCATTAATCGCATTCCTAAGGGTTCTACCCTCATGACATAATAACCGTCCAAAAGCCACACCTCCTAATACTATCACCTTGGAGGTTAGGCTTCAACACATGATTTTGTGGGGGACATCAACAGTCAGACCATAGCACATATAATCAGGCACCATACTGGAAGCTGGGGATGAAGTGGTGGAGAAGAAAAAGCCCCTGTTTAGAAAGTTCAGCATGAGGAGCTTCTCTCCCTAATGTGCTGATATAGCGTAGGCAGACGAAAGCCCCATGCTCAAAGTGAAATCTACCACTGTAAGGAATGTTAAACTCTCAAATTACAAGAATACCTGAGATTATAGGGACACTTGGGTCCACATTTAAAGATTTTCAGGAGACTGCTGGGAGCTGAGGGAGGAAGCCCACAGCTCAAAGGCAGAAGTCACTTTGATGGGCAAATGGTTCCGACAATGTTTTATTCCTTGGTGATCTCCTTCTGAGCCACTTTCTTAGAGGTCTCTAGTCCACACTGGAGGTTCATTAGCTTGGTCCAGAACAGGATTAAAATAACCTATTAAATGACAAATTCTCAGATTAAATAAAAGGGAAGAAAAGCCAGCTATGTGTTGTTACAAAGACATAAAAAACAGAATAATCTAAAGAGGTTGAAACCAAAGTAATGGAAAAAGACATTCCAGACAAATAATAATGACAAGATAACAGATGTAACACTATTAGTGTCAGACAAGGGAGAGAGAGAGAAGGAATAAATACAAATCAGTTTAATGTTCACCTCAAGGAGTTAGTAAAACAACAATAAACACAAAGAAAGTAGAAGAGATAAGATACTAAATATGAGAGTATACATCAATGAAAGAGGAAACTAATTACCAAAACCTAAACCTAGTCTTTTTCTTTCTTTTTTTTTTCTTTGAGATGGAGTCTCACTCTGTCGCAAGGCTGGAGTACAATGGCGCAGTCTTAGCTCACTGCAACCTCTGCCTCCCTGGTTCAAGCGATTCTCCTGCCTCAGCCTCCCAAGTAGCTGGGACTAAAGGCGTGCACCACCACACCAATTTTTGTATTTTTAGTAGAGGTGGGGTTTCAGCATGTCGGCCAGGATGGTCTTGATCTCTTGACCTTCTGATCCGCCCACCTTAGCCTCTCAAAGTGCTGTGATTACAGGCATGCCCGGCCCTAAACCTCGTTCTTTAGAACACAAATCTGTAGCAAGATAGCACAAAAGGAAAAGTAATATGGGACCAAAAAATATATAGCAATAGGATTTAAATGGGAATTTCATGACAAAACAGTAGATATTTCTTACATCAAAAAAGAAACTATGAACCAAGACAGAAAAACACAATTTTCTTTAAAACCACATATATATGTATAAATGATCATAACTTTCTCAAGAAGAAATAAAAACCTGCATACATTAGTAACCACAAACAAAACCAAGCCGATAAAAATCTGTACCTCCCTCCTCAAAGGCACTAGACCAAGAAGGCTTCATATGCAAGTTTTGCCAAAACTTTATGGAGTGGTTAATCTCTACCCAAAGCAAACTGTTTCAGAGAATAGAATAAGAAGGAAAACTGGAAAAATAATTTCATGAGATTAGTATAACCTTAATAATGTCACATAAAGAGTACAATTAAAGAAAGTTGTTGACTAGGCTCACTTATGACAATATAGGCAAAAATCCTATTTTTAAAAGTCTCAAATGAAATTTAGCAATGCATCAAAATTACATCATGATCAACTACAATTTGTCACTTATACATATATCAAATACATATTTGATACATATATCAATAAATAGTATGTATATGATACATATATCAAATATTTATAATATTTATATTATAATTTTATATATAGTATGTAATATTTATATATTTCTGTTGAGTATATTATAGAATTATATTTATATTTAATATAAAATATTATATTTCTTTAAAATATGTATCAAATAAATTTGATATATGTATCAAATACATATTTGATACAATTTATCAACTATAATTTTCCATTTATACTAAAAATATAAAATGTTCTTCATCAGAAAATGTATTAATATAATGTGTCACATTATCAGATTAAGAAGAACAAATAAATATGATCAGCTTAGTAAATGCTGAAGAAAAAGCATTTGACAAAATTCCATACTCAGTCACAATAACTTGGTAAATTACGAATAGAAAATAATTTTAATTTGATGAAGATATTTATTAAAAACTAATGACAAACATCAAATGTAATAATGAAAATTTAGATATATTTTCATTCAATACAGGACCCTAAATTATGTCACTATCACCTAAATTATTCATGACTGAATTCAAAGTCCTATCCAATGCAATAAGACAATATAAAAATATAAACAAAGTGTAATAACTGGAAAGAAAGAAACAACATTCTCATTAGTTGCAAATGATATCATTGTTCATGATGCACCTTGTGACGGTTAATTTTATTATGTGTCAACTTGACTGGGCTCAGTGATGCCCAGATAGCTGGTAAAATACTTCTGGGTGTGTTGAGGGTGTCTGTAAGGATGCTTCCAGAAGAGATTAGCATTTGAATCAGTAGACTGAGTAAAGAAGATCACCCTCACTAATGTGGGTAGGCATTATCCAATGCTTTGATGGCCAAAGTAGGACAAAAGGGTGCAGGAAGGGTGAATTTGTTCTCTGCTTGAGCTAGGACATATACCTTCTCCTGTTCTTAGACACTGGAGCTCCTGGTTCTTTGGCTTTTGGCCTCTGAGACTTACACCCTTCGCTCCCCTGGTTCTCCGGCCTTCATGCTTGAACTGGGACTACACCACTAGCTTTCCTGGGCCTCCAGTTTGCAAATGACAGAATTAGGGATTCTTAGCCTCCATAATAACATAAGGCAATCCCTCACAACAAATCTCTTTCCATACATGTATGTATATTCTGTTGGTTCTAGTTATCTGCTTCTTTAGAACCCGAGAATACACCTAAAGCTAAAATAATAAAGGAATCCAGCAAGATGACAGGAAGGGAATAAAAGATCTGATCAAGGGGAAAGATGTATTCCAGATGGAGAGAAGACTCAATACTGAGGGGCTAATCTCCCAAAACCAATCTGGAAGCCAATTCAGTTTCAATAAAAATGCATGCAGGTTGTCACTTCACATTTACTAGAATGCAAAATGGTGCAGTCACTTTGGGAAAGAATCAAGAGTTTCTCAAAGTTTAAATGTACATTTTCCAAAAGACCTAGCAATTTCACTCCTAGGTATAGACCCAAGAGAATGAGAACATCTGCCCTCACAAAAACTTGTGCACACATGTTCATAGCAGCATTCTTGATAATAATCAAAAAGTGGAAACATCCAAATGTCCATCAACAGATAGGTAAACAAAATACGTAACAACAGATGGGTAAAACAAAATATATCCAAACAATGGAGCCATAAAAAATGAATGAGGTACTGATTTATGCTAGGACATGGATGAATCTTGAAAACATTATGCTAAGTGAAATAAGCCAGACACAAAAGGCTACGTATTGTATGATTCTATTTACATGAAACATAGAGGACAGGCAAATCCATGGAAACAAAAGTAGATTAATGGTTTCCAGGGGCTGGGAAACGCAGGGAATGGGAACTGACTGTTAATGGGTGTAGGTTTTCTTTTGGAGATGACGAAAATGTTCTGGAACTAGTATTAATGGTTGCAGAACTGTGTGAATATATTAAAAATCACTGAATTATACACTTTAAAAGTGTGAAATTTATGGTATGTAAATTGTATGTCAGTTTTTAAAAATTTCCATCAAGGTTTTTTGTCAAGTACTTGACACTGATCATAAAGCTCATATGGAAGTATAAAGGGCCAAGAATTGCTAAGATCATTCTGAAAAAAAAATGCTGGAGAGACTTGCTCTATTATAGATCAAGATTTATTAGAAAACTCAGTAAGACTTATATGTTATTATCATAGAGATAGATAATTAAGCAAAAAATAAATAAATAAATAAATAGCAATCCTAGAGAGAAACTCATAAACATAAACTTGACATATGGAAAACTTGGCATTATAAATCAGTAGGGAAAGAGTAGATTAATAAATGTATACAAAAATGAAAAAAAATTAGTTACCTCAATGAAGTTTAAAACAACAATGAAATATAATTTTATATTCAGATTAGTAAAAACTACATAATAGTTATTATATTTTAGAAGAAAGGGAAGATAATTGAAAGGGAAGAGGAAGGGTGGAGGGAGAGTCAATGGTGTCTACTTTCAATTCTAAAAAAGGAAAGGATAAGAATAAAATAAGGCAGAAACATTAAGATTGATTAATTATGACTCACGGTATATGGATAATAGTTACATACATAATTTCTCTGTACACTTCTACATGTTTGAAAGAAATTCTAATTTTTAAACTTCCACAAAAATATTGCCCACAAGAGATATGCCAAAATATTAAGTAGTTTTCTCAGAGTAGTGAAAATATGAGTGATTTTTAATTTTTTCTATATTTTCCTTTTTTAAAAAAACAACAAGCAGATGTTATTTTGCTAACAAAAGGGAACATGGAAACTATCACAAGAGAAAGAACCTACCCCTTTCTCACTGCTTTCCCACTGAGAAACTCACATTGCAATGCGAATAAAATAATTTTTGTAAACTTCATAGCATATATAATTTCCGTAACACTTCTACCCATCTTTTTCATGATACATGTGTAAAGGAGGTAAGCAAAGTATCAGATGCTTTTTCCTCTAGTTACACAAGATTATTAGTGATGAAACTGGGCCAAGCACTAGTCTTTTAGGACTCTTAATCTCATGCATTTTCTGCTACTCCAGACTACCTCTCAGTACCAGGTAGGTCTTCAGTATAAACGTATACAGTTGCTTCCCATCTTCCAAACAATTGAGCTGCATGGTTTATTTGTTAAGTAAGATGTTTTGAACTTGAATCTTGTTTTTGTTTTATTTTGTTTTGTTTTAATAGGGATAGCATTATGACAGCAAGTTAGGGTCAAAAGTTCGCAAAAGCACTATGTCCACCCTAACCTGTCTTAGAAGAGTGGCACTCAGCTGCTGGTTTCCACCATCTCTACCAGGATGACTCAGCAGGTGTCTCAAACTCAGCACTCCCAAAGCTAAGCTGTTTATATTTCTCCCAAACTCGCTCCTCCCAGTTTCCCCTACTTTCATAAATGCTGTGTTGATCCACCCAGGAGCTCAATCCAGAAACATGTGGGAGTCACACCTGACTCATCCCCTTCCTCTCCAGCCTCCATCCACTCTATTCTGTTGGAACTAAATTCTGCTGAGTTTGGCTGTAAAATACATCTCAGTTCCATCACCTGTCTCCATCCTCCTATCAGCGTATGGTCCAGGCCACCATCCGTCTCCCACAATCATTGAACCTTTGACAAAAAGGCAAAGGGCAGGAGGCTGATCTGCAGGCCAGGGCCCTGGCTCTCATGTTAGGGGTGTCTGCTAAGTCAATGAGCACCTGCTCTTGGCCTGGCTGAGGTGTCCTCGATACTCCTCCTCCCTCCCGCTATATCACAAGCTGCTAATCACTGGCCTTTCCTTTCATAGGGACTTACTCTGGGGGCCTTGTCATCTCCAATTTGAAGCCAAAGTTATTTTTGCTAATTATATGAAGTACTTATTACTGGAAAAGAGTCACAAGTGAGCAAAACAATAACTTAATTAAAAGAAAGGTCTGATCATTAGCAATGGAAAATTAATTGATGAATTACTTGATACCAAACTCAGCTTAGCTGAACTGGCAGATTGCTTGCCTAAATAAACCTTAAGAAAACATATATGCCTGCTAATGACTGGCCCCAGATTCTTCGTCTACCTAAGGTTTACTAGAAGGCAGCAGACTATCATCGAAGCGGTTTTTCCTTCTGCAGGAGCCAGCGCTGCTGCGTTCCTATGCCTAGGATTGGGACATGCATCTGTCAGGGAATTTCAATTATCATAGAACCTCAGAGATCATTTGTTACACTGAGTTCCTTGTGGGCAGGACACAGCCTAGCTCAGTCTTTAATCCCAGTGCCCAGTACAGTGCTCGGCCCAGAGTCTGATAGACTGAATTGAGTCCAGATCCCCAACTGAGAGATGCAGATGCCACAGCCCAGAGAGTGACTTGCCCTAAATCACAGGGTTCACTTTCGGCGGAGCTGGATTACCATACTCAGGTCTCCTGACCCTCAATCCACACTAATTTAAGTATGCAAAGAGAAACAATGTGCACTTGATACTTTTCCCTGCACTTGTATTTGCGTAGCATTAAGGGACCTGAAACCGCTGCTTCACATCAGCTTCCAGGAAGAGGGTAAATGGCACAGAGCAGTTCTGAAGTGCACCTTGGTGAGCCTCATCTTTCTTCTCTCAGCTCTTAATGATACCCCATTTAAAACCAATGAAAAACAGAAGCTCTTTAAACTCCAATCATCTGCTAAGCCAGCATTACAGTGAGGGCATTAAGCAACAGGAACCGATCAACTACAGGCTTGTTTTCTTCCCAAAGGCAAATTTGATTTTGGAAATTTGCTTTTGGAAACATCAGACGCATGGGATCCTGGAAATGGACTCAGGATACAGAGGAAGGAGGAGAGAAAGGCTGATGGGATTTGAGGAGCTGGAGGAGGACAGGGCAGATGACAAAGACAGCAGCAACCACAATGGGGTAAAAGATTTCGAGACAGTGAAAAGGCCTCAGATTTTATTTATAACCTGAGGTGGCCTCCAGGATCTCCTATTGTAAAATTTCTTCCTGTACCTCATGAAAAACAACCCTCTTTATTCCTGTTCTCATTTTCTGGTTTTCCAGCTCTGTAAATAGCTGTAACTGGGCTGCAGGTGTGTTCCTAAGCTTACTCCAAGATTTTCTGTCCCAAATAAAAGTGCAAAATAAATAGCTATTTCACTTAGAGTTTGACAATTTAAACTTCACGTCTATTCTAAGGAAGGCTAGAACAACTAATAAGGTGCTTAACCATGTGTGAGGTGCACATTTTATGGTTGCATCATGAAGGGCAACCCCAGCTGATGAGGACACACCAAAATGTGGGAAACAGGCACTTGGGTTCAGCCGGCTTCACAGTCATGCTGGAGGCTCCCACAACAGAAATCACAAAGCATTCTCTCAAGTGCTAAATTTGTAGACAAACATAGCAGGTTTACAAGGAACAATAGAGTTCTAGGATTCATCATCTATAGCCACAAAAATATCACATGAGCTTTTTCCTTTTTTTTTTTTTAATTGACCTCCTTCCTTTGTGCCAGGTAACAGCCCCTCTCTTTCATGATGCAAGGGGGAGGGGTTGCAGTGGGAGTAGGGTGAGGTAAAGAGGGACAGGCTTAGAGGTGACAATGGTGAGAGGAAAATCAGCAATGGAGGTAACGGATTATTTCCTGTGATAGACTATTTCCAAAGGCGGCCACAACAATCACCTATCAAGAGGTGGGCTGTGTTTCCCTCCCCCTGAATCTGGACTGGCCATGGGGTTTTTTCTGACCAACAGAATGTGGCACCAAGGACCTTCTGGGCTTGACATGATCTTGCAGCTGCTTCTTTGCAGAGGCAGGTTCCTGCCACATGCAAAGAAATCAGGTTGTTCTGCTACAGAGAGAAGCCACAGGAGAAAGAGGCCCCAGAGAATGAGAGGCCACAGAGAGAGGACTAGGCCATGTTCAGAAGGACTGAGGTTCCCAGCCAAGAGTAGCTCCAAGGCCCCAGACATAGGAGTGGCGCCATCTTGGATCCTCTATCCCCAGTTGAGTAACCCAAGTGGAAGAGAGAAATGCTGTCTCCACAGAATCCTCCCCAAATTATTTTATTTATTTATTTATTTTTTTGAGACAGAGTCTTGCCCTGTCACCCAGGCTGGAATGCAATGGTGCGATCTTGGCTCACTGCAACCTCCGCCTACCGGGTTCAAATGATTCTCCAGCCTCCTGAGTAGCTGGGATTACAGGCACCCACCACCATGCCCAGCTAATTTTTGTATTTTTAGTAGAGACAGAGTTTCGCCATGTTCGCCAGGCTGGTCTCAAACTCCTGACCTCATGATCTGCCTGCCTCAGCCTCCCAAAGTGCTGGGATTACAGGTGTGAGCCACCATGCCCAACCATCCTCCCCAAATTCTGACCCATATGATCATGAGCAAACAGTTGCTTTAAGCCACTATATTTAGGGCTGGTTTGCTATGTGGCAAGAAACAACTGAAACACTGCCTGCCTGCTCTCTGCTGTCAACCAGCTTCTCACAGGCTGTCCCCTCAGGGGCTGCAATGGGTTTGTGTTTTGATTTTGTTTTTGGATTTTTCTGTGTTGTTTTGCTTTCTTGTTATTTTTTAATTCATCAATTGGAGAATCTTGCTGGAGACAGTGAAAACTGATTTGAGACTGACAAAGCCCTTAAACATGCCTGGCAGGAAAATTGGTATGCTGGGCACACTGTCACACCTGTGTCACACACACTTGGAAGGAAAAAGTCCATGGAACCAGCCCACCCCAGGAACCAGAGGGCAGCACCACGGAGATGGTCCCCCCGGCATCCCCGCTCCTCAGAACACAGACCCCTGACTGTTCCGTGAGAAAGCTGCTCCTGCTCCACTGTTAAAACAGAATGCCCTGGAAGGAAATCCAGTACATCCAGTACTTACAGGCCTTGGTCTCTCTCCAGTCAGAAGTGACAGGCTGGCAGATCCACCTGCCTGGATGCTCCAGGCTCCCTGTCTCCCTGCAGTCATTTCATGGTCAACCTGGCAAAAAAAAAAAGGGGGGGGAGGCAAAAGAGGACAGCCTTATTCCACAAAAAGCTTCAGGCAGGGCTGGCGTCCCCTCACATTTGGCTTCAGGTAGATCCAGCAAGATGTGGTAGCCTTTATTACTATGAATCATGTCCAAACTCCAGTGGGGAAATAACCACCCAAACAAAATGAACACAAAGGACTGCACGGGGCCTGGTGTGGCGGTTCCGTCTTCTGATATTAGCACTGCCTGCCTTTTGCAGGGTAGGAGTCAGACAAAGGACAACCTCCCCAAAATGGCCTGCACTTGGCTGATACTAAAATGAAGGCACCTCCAGTCTTGAGCCTCAGGCAGCTTCCCCACTGAAGCCTCACTTGTGGGAGCTGCCCAAGGCAGGCTTCTTGGGCCCCGGGCTGTCCAGGCTACACATCAGCCCCACATTCACAGAAGCAGAGAGCAGGGGAAGCACTGAACCTGCCTCTGCACTGAGTTTGCCTTGACATCTTCACCTGTATGCAGGATTTAAGAACCCTGAAGAAAGGGGATGAAGGAAATCACAAGGCAGTGGGTAAGAGCCAAGATGAGCAGATGGGAGTCATTCAAACGGGGTTGGCAGGGAGGGGAAATAGGTATGACGCAAAATAATATTCATCAGTCCACAAATTTTTATTGAGCATCTACTATGTGCCAGGCACTGTGCTAGGTGCTGGAGACAGGATGATAAATAAGACACACGTGGTTCTTGCTCCAAGGAACTCACTCCACAACTAGAATATGGTGTGGTCAGTGCTGTAGGCAGGAGCACAGCCAAGGAGCATGTATTGGAGAGCGCTGTGTGGAGCCAGTTTGTCAGAGAAGGAGGGGTGGGCAGGAAAGGCACCATGGAGGCTGCAGGAAGTGGCAGCACACTGCAGCACGAGGGTTTCACCGACTCCTGAGACTTCACCCATAACTGAGGGCACTCCTCGGCCCCTCCCTGGACTTCCAAGTTCTTATGTCAGGGCCACTGCATCCAGTATTAGTTGGATTGCGGCTACATTCCCATTGGTGTTTCTAAAAACACTGCTTCCCCAAGGCACTAACCTGCAAAAAAGCCTTCAATGACAATCCACCACCAACAGAATAAACTCCCCAACATCCTGGCTTGGCTTCTCAAGCCCTACACAATCTGCCCCAACCCATATCAACACACCCAGAACAAAAGGTGCCCACAGAAGAACCCCCTAATCCCTGCTCACAGTCATCTGCACAAGCCTGTGACTAGCCCCACCCCCAACTCTGACCACATTTACATATATATTTATTTGAGAATGTCTCCATTTCTACACATAAATCCTAGACACAAGGGTCTATATATTCTCATGGTTACACACCTATGGAGACAGAGTCCCCAACAAGGCATGACTTGAGAAATCTAGGGAAAGGCCTCAGGTCCCAACTAACACTCAGTAGCCAACTGGTCCAAAATCCTCATTAGCTATTATTCCGTGATTTAAGCACCAGCTTGTCTTTTTTTTTTGGAGACAGAGTCTTGCTCTGTCACCCAGGCTGGAGTGCAGTGGCATGATCTTCGCTCACTGCAACCTCCACCTTCCGGTTCAAGCCATTCTCCTGGCTCAGCCTCCTGAGTAGCTGGAACTACAGGTGCCCACCACCACACTCAGCTAATTTTTGTATTTTTAATAGAGACGGGGTTTTGCCATGTTGGCCAGGCTGGTCTCGAACTCCTGACCTCAGGTGATCCACCCACCTCGGCCTCCCAAAGTGCTGGGATTACAGGCATGAGCCATCGCGCCCAGCTGTAATTTTTTTTTTAATTAAAAATATTGAGTGTTATGACCTGGCAATTTCAGTTGTACGTATATATAGCTAACACAAATGTTTACAATAATTTACTAGGAGGCAGCACTGGTTTTAATAGTCCCAACCTAGAAATTATCTACATGCCCACCTACAAAAAGACGTAGACATTGTGGTATAGTCACACAATAAAATGCAATACAAATATGAGAATGTACAAACTACAACTACACATAGCAAAATGAAAGATTCCCAGACCTAAAGTTGAGTAAAATAAGGCAGACATTGAAGGGTAATACTATGTGATTTATGTAAAGTCAATAAAGTTCAAACACAGGCAAGATTGAGCTATGATGTTAAAAGTCAGGACAACGGTTACCCTTGGGAACGTGCCAATGCCTGAAATGGGGCCTGAGGGTGGCTTATGGGGTGCTGAGAATCTTCTATATCATGGTCTAGATGCTAGGCTCATGAGCATATTCAATGTGTGAAAATTCATTGAGCCATACGCCTATGATGTGTACATTTTCTATGTAGCTAATATTTCAATAAAACATTTAAAAAGGGAAAAGGGAAAAAACTGATGAGGGTGCAGAGAAATTAATACTTTCTTACAATGGGCAAGGCAAATTAGTAAAGCTTTAAGAAAGGGAATTTGGCAATATTTATCAAAACCTTAAAAAATTTCATATTCTTTGACCTAGTAATTCCAGTTCCAGAAACTTATCTTCAGGAAATAATGAGGGTGCAGTGGTACTTGTCACAGAATTATTTATAACAGGGAAAATTTGGAAATAGCCTAAATGTTGAGCACATGTACACCTATTGTGCAGCCACTAAATGCATTTTATAAAATGTTTAATGAGAGGATTATGTGAAATTTAAATTTCTTCTTTCTACTTTGTTTTTTCAAAATTCCCTGCAATGAACAGGCATCACTTTTACTATGAGAAAAGAGTTATTAAGAAATAAATAAATGCAAACACCCAAGCAGAAATTAAAAACTTGACTTGGCATTCATTCAACAAACATGTACTAAAATCTTCCATTGCCAGACAGTGAGGGTAGTAATGGACATGGCTTAGGGCCTCCTCTCAGAACCATAATTTAAACAGATGTGAAGTTGTTAATTATTCCCACTGTTGATGCAGTAGGACAAGCAACCAATGAGAGGTCAAAATACACGAATTTGAGTCCTAGTTCTACCAGTGAAACTTTTTCAGCACCTTGGCAGGTGAGCTCCTCTATTCATCAGTTCCTTCATCTGTAAAATAAGTATAAGACTTCTCCTGCCTACCTCACTCTGATGTAGTCAGCTGCAAAGGAGACTCAGCTGAGCATGCTCTGAAGATGTATAAATATCACGACCATGTTATCACTCATGCCAAGAACAAAAGGGGGCCAGGCACAGTGGCTCACGCTTGTAATCCCAGAACTTTGGGAGGCAAAGGCGGGCAGATTACCTGAGGTCAGGAGTTCAAGACCAGCCTGGGCAACATGACAAAACCCCATCTCTACTAAAAATACAGAAATTAGCCAGGCATAGTGGTACACGCCTGTAGTTCCAGGTACTCAGGAGGCTGAGACATGAGAATCACTTGAACCTGGGAGGCAGAGGTTGCAATGAGCCAAGATTGCACCACTGCACTCTAGCCTGGGCAACAAAGAGAGACTGTCTCAGAAAAAAAAAAAAAAAAGGGAAGAACAAAAAGAACAAAAGGGGACTGGGAGCAGTGGCTCACGCCTGTAATCCCAGCACTTTGGGAGGCCAAGGCAGGAGGACTGCTGAGTTCGAGACCAGCTTGGGCAATATAGATCTTGTCTCTACAAAAATAAAAATTAGCCTAACTGTAGTGCATGCCTGTAATCCCAGCTACTTGGGAGGCCGAGATAGAAGGATCACTTGAGCCCAGGAGGTCAAGGCTTCAGTGAGTCATGACCATGCCACTGTACTCCAGCCTGAGTAACAGAGTGAGACCCTGTTGAGAAAGAGAGGGAAAGGAAGGGACAGAGGGAGGGGCACATAACATGCACTCAAGTTCTGTTAAGAAACATCATCCGATTGGGCGTAGTGGCTCATACCTGTAATCCCAGCACTTTGGGAGGCTGAGGTGGGTGGATCACTTGAGGACAGGAGTTCAAGACCAACCTGGCCAACATAGCGGAACCGTGTCTCTACTTAAAATACAAAAAGCTGGGTATGGTGTTACACGCCTGTAATCCCAACTACTCGGGAGGCTGAGGCACAAGAATTGCTTGAACCCAGGAGGCAGAGGTTGTAGTGAGCCAAGATCTTACCATTGCACTCCAGCCTAGGAGACAGAATGAGACTCAGTACCCCCCCCCCAAAAAAAAAGAAGAAAAAAGAAACATCAGAAATATCATCCCCAGTCTCCTTCTGTTTTATAGTTCTCTCACCCTCTCCTGAGCCTTGCTCTTGTCCAGCATGGATAAGACTGCCTTTATCTTATAAGACTGGACTAATGGATAGAGGCAGAGGAAGTTCTTTTTATCACTGAATTCTGGTTGCATGATGGTAGATAATGTGGGCTGCATGATGTTGTTTCTTTGATACTTGCTGAGATTTCCTTAATGGTCTTGTTCATGGTTAGTTTCTATAAATGTATGCCACAGAAGAAGGTGTAGTTTCCATTTGCAGGGTGCAGGGTAATATATAGATCCATTGGCTCATGCTTGTTACTTGTCTTGTTTGAACCTTTTATAGTCTTACTAGTTTGTATCTCCTTGACCTGTCTGTTTACAAAAGGTATGTTTAAAATCTCTTACAGTAATTGTGGATTTGTCTTTTGTGCCTTTCAATTCTTTCAATTTCTGCTTCCCTTATTTTGAGGCTATGTTGTTAGGCACATAAAGATTCATGATTATTATATGTCCTAGCACACTGTACCTTTTATCACTAAGCAATGATCCTGTTTATTTATACTTTCCTCCTCACATTCTACATTGTTAATTAGTATTGCAAGACCAGCTTTGCTTTGGTATCTGTATAGTATATTCTCTTCCAATCCTTGGCTTTCATCTTTTTCTTCTTTATTTAGTAATTTTTTTTGGAGAGATGAGGTCTCCCTATGTTGCTCAGGCTAGTCTTGAGCTCTTGGGCTCAAGCGATCTTCCTTCCCCATCCTCTCAAAGTGCTGGGATTACAGACACGAGCCATCATGCCAAGCTAGCTTTCATCTTTTTCTGTCTATAATTAAATTGTGTATGTGATTCTTACAAATGGCATATACTTGGATCTTGTGCCCTAAAACATTTTTTTTCAACAAAAGTTTCAGTCTTTAATGGAGAGTTTTATCTGTTTTGGTTATGACATCAGCTTGGGGTTCCATTTTCTCATGGGCAATTTTTTTATTTTTGTTTTTGTTTGTTTGTTGCTCCTGGTCCTTGGAAGATGGCGCTTCCTTGTGAATTCCCTGGGCTGATAACTAGGGGGTCTATGGGTCTCATTTTATACAAGAAAGTGCCCTTCATGACTCCTAGAATAATGTCATTGGCTTCCCAAACACAGGAAACCCATACATGAGCTCCCTTCCTCTTGAGGGGTTTAGAACCTCAGCCTACATTCATGTTTTCAGGTCTCCATACATGTGAGACCTTTGGCCTAAGCTCCCACTATGCTCAGACTTTTAGTCCCTCTTCTTTTCAGGCAACTGACAATATCCTTCTCTTGGTTTGAAGTCCAGCCTCAAAATACCATTTTATCAGGGTGTAATTGTTGTTGTCCTAGTCATCTTTGTCAGAGAAGGGGTGTGTGTGTGTGTGTGTGCGTGTGTGTTAGTTCTTTGTCAGCTGGAATCATCATGGTAACTAGAAATAAAACAATGTAATAAAGACAGAAAATATTTTGAAAGTATAGAAATAATTGACAACTCAGAAAAATCATCTTTTAAGAATGAGAGTAAAAGAAAACATTATCAGTTCAATTGAAAGTGAGAGACAGACCACTCATAAGGATATCATTGAAAGTATTTCTAAAATATGGACAGATTGCTACTTAATGACGGAATACTACCAGGAAAATACAGTAATAATTCCAAATACATTCATAATAAAATAGCCTCAAAATATGTTAAGAAAAAGTTGATAAAAATACAAAGAGAAATGAGCCAACACAATATTAGCGTGGAAAATTTAGAAACTCTTGTCAAACAGATACAATAAGCAAGGATATATGTTTTAAACTTTGAGCTTCGAATAATTAGTGTGTTTAATACCAGCCTTGCACCTCAAATTAGAGAACAGATAGAACAAGTTTTAAAACTGACCAGAAGAGGCCAGGCACGGTGACTCGTGCTTGTAATCCCAGTACTTTGGGAGTCTAAGGCAGGTGGATCACTTGAGCTCAGGAGCTTGAGACCAGCCTGGGCAACATGGCAAACCCCCCTCTCGACAAAAAATACAAAATTAGCCGGGCATGGTGGTGCACACCTATAGTCCCAACTACTTAGGAGGCTGAGGTAGGAGATTGCTTGAGCCCGGAAGGCAGAGGTTGCAGGAAAAAAAAAAAAAAAATGACCAGAAGATACAGAGCAGTTTCAGATAACTTCAAAGGGTAAAACAGTCCATGTTCTCTGATCTTAGCGTAATTAAATTTGATATCAGTATCAAATGGTAACTAAGAAAACAAAGAGAAACAAGTTATATTTGTAAAATTAAAAACCCCACAGACAAAAATCATAACAGATGTTTAAAAATACTTAGTACTGAATGATAATGAAAATAATTTCTATCAAACTTCATGCCAAAATATTTTTATATGCTTTATTAACTTTATGCCAATTTGTTAGAAAACTTAAATAAAATGGACAAATTCCTGGAAGAATATAATTCGTAAAAGTGAACTCTAAGACAAATAGAAAATCTGAAGAGTCTTGAAATCATTAAATACATTGAATCAGTAATTTAAAAATCATTCCACAGTGAAAACAAGAGTCCCAAATGGTTTCACAGGAAAGTTCTATCAGACATGCAATGAGTAAACCATTTCATCTTATACATAATCTTCCTAGAGCATAAGAAATGAAAGACTATTTGGTAACCCATTTTGTAAGGTGAATAAAGACTTCAGGCCAGTGAAGTCTCAAGAAGGAAAATTACAGGCCAATCTCACTCATGAATCAAGATGCAAAAATGGCTGATAAATAATTGATAAACCAAACACACAAAAAATTTTAAAATATATATCATTATCAAGTTGAATTTTTCTAAGGAATTGGAAGAAAATGGCTTAACATTAGAAAATCTGCCAGTGTAATTCACCACCATAATGAATTAAAAGAGACTAATCATATAGCCATCTCATAAGAGGGTAAGGGAGACACCTGATAAAACATATAACTGTTATTCCTGATTAAGCTCCTAATAAACTAAGAACTGAATGGAACTTCCCTAACCTGATAAGGCCATCTACCACTGCAGCTACTATGAAACTTAACAGTGATGCACTGGAAGCATTCTCTTTAATATCAGGAATGGCACAAGGCTGTCCACCATCTCTGCTACTCTACTCTGTACTGGATATCCTTAGCCAGTATATCAAGGCAAAAAGAAATAAAGAATATAAAAATTGGAAAGGAAGAAATGAAACTGACATTATTCGAATATGATATAATCTACATAGATCTAAAAGAATATATAGCAATGTGTTAGAATTTATAAGAATACAAAGATTACTAGTTATAATATTACAATGGACTAAATGTTTATGTCCCTTCACAATTCATCTGGTGAAATCCTGGGCCCCAAGCTAATTGTGTTAGAAGGTGGGGCCTTTGGGAAGTGATTAGGTCATGAGGCACAACCCTCATGAATGAGATGAATTCCCTTATAAAACTGATCAGAGGGCTGGGCGCCATGGCTCATGCCTGTAATCCCAGCACTTTGGGAGGCTGAGCCGGGTGGATCACTTAAGGTCAGGAGTTTGAGACCAGACTGGCCAACATGGTGAAATCCCATCTTTACTGAAAGTACGAAAAAAAAAGAAAAAAAAAACTAGCTGGTCATGGTGGCAGACGCTTGTAATCCCAGCTACTCAGGAGGCGGGGCAGGAGAATCGCTTGAACCTGGGAGGCGGAGGATGCAGTGAGCCAAGATCATGCCATTGCACTCCAGCCTAGGCAACAAGAGCCAAACTCCATCTCTAAATAAATAAATAAATACGAATTAAAAAATAAAAGAGGCCAGAGGGGGTTTAGTGACTTCTTCCACTCTGTGAGAACAAAGTGAGAAGGAGCTGTCTCTGAACCAGAAAGCCCTCACCAGGCACAGAATCTGCTGGTACCTTGATCTTAAACTTCCCAGCCTCCAGAAGTATGAGAAATAAATTTTTGTTGTTTACAAACTACCTAGTTTATGGTACTTTGTTACAGCAGCCTGAATAAGACAAAGATCAGTATAAAAAACAATTATATTGTTATACACCTGCAAAAACCCTAATAAAGTACTTTCAAAAATAGATATTTAGAACTAGAGGATATTTAGAACTAGAAGAATATACATTTACTGAAATCAAAAAGTAAAAATTGTTGACTGAACTTCAGTGACCAATCAGGGAAATGCAAGGCCATGCACAATGCAAAACAACTTCCCATCGCCAGACAGGATCAGGCATTGATTGGCTAAATGGGGCTGCTCACACACTCCTTCCAGTAGAGTAAATGAGCCTTTTAAATCTTTGGAGAGCAATTGGGCAATATCAAACTAAATAATAATAATAATAATAATAGCACATTTTCTAAGACCTAGCAAATTCACTTTTAGGCATGTTATTCACATCTAGTCTCTCACATTTATGCTCCAGGAGACAAGTTCAAGGACATTAATCTCAGAGTTGTAACAGCAAAAGAAGTAGACACAATCTAAATGCCCATCAGCAAGAGAATAGTTGGATGATCTGTGGAATATTATGCAGCAATGACAAATAATGAGGCAGATCTATATGTACTGACATGGAAAGGAATTAGGTTAAGCAAAGAAAACCAAACATCTAACAAAAATAAACATTATATGATTTTTTAATGCCACAAAACATAATTGTGTACTTACATATATTCATTCAATATATATTATGTATTGAATGAATATATGTATATGTATATTATATATACATATATGTAATATATGTACATATATATTTACATATTATATTAATATGTATTGCATATATTTATATATTATATATACACATATGTATATATTATATATTATATATAATATATTCATATACATGTGTACATATATATGTACATATCATGTGTATACATATATTATATACATATTATATGTATATACATACATATTATATGTACGTGTTATGTACATATAATATGTATACATAATAAATCTATATTGAATGAATATATGTAAATACACAATTATGTATTTATTATTTATTATGAATATATATGTAAATACACAATTACGTATTTATTATTTATTATGTGCCGGGTATGCTTCAGTGCTGGGGATACAACAGGGGTCAAAAGATAAAAATAATTTTTACCCCCATGGATCTTACAATCTAGGGCACATACAACCACACATAGACATGGAACTTTGTATGGACCCAGGTACATGCCTGAGCATAGAAAAGTCCTAGAAGGTGATGGTTCCATGGTGTAATGGTTAGCACTCTACACTCTGAAAAGTCCTAGAAGGGTACATGTTAGTCATCATAGCAGTTACCATCCGAGACAGATACAATGTGGATTCTCACACAATGAAATACAATATAGCAGTGAAAATAAAAGAATTTGATATCTATGTAGCAATATGGATAGGTGCTTTAAGTGCTCTGGTCCCACTTAAATGGTCCCACTTAATCTCAGCCTCCTAAATGCTGGGATTATAGGCATGAGCCACGGTGCCCAGACCTCTGACCAGTTTTATAAGGGAATTCATGTCATTCATGAGGTGGGACCAAAATGGTAACCCATTTTGTAAGGTGAATAAAGACTTCAGGCCAGTGAAGTCTCAAGAAGGAAAATTACAGGCCAATCTCACTCATGAATCAAGATGCAAAAATGGCTGATAAATAATTGATAAACCAAACAAATATTTTTAAAATATATATCATTATCAAGTTGAATTTTTCTAAGGAATTGGAAGAAAATGGCTTAACATTAGAAAATCTGCCAGTGTAATTCACCACCATAATGAATTAAAAGAGACTAATCATATAGTCATCTCATAAGAGGGTAAGGGAGACACCTGATAAAACTTGTAACTGTTATTCCTGATTAATCTTGCTAAGGCTCAGTTTCCACACTTGTTAAAATGGAGATTACAATAGTTATGCTAGCACCTTCTTTATAGGGTTCGTGTGTACTTTCAAAGAGATAATTCATGCAGAGCATTTAGCACCTAGTGCAGGTTCAATAAATGATAGCTACTAATATTTTTTACAAAGGGAAGGAAGGAGACTTAAACCACCCACAGGACCACGGATGGCTCCTGTTACTCCAGGCCATGCCTGTAGGTTCTGGTTGGGGCTGTTAGCTCCAAGGTCCAAAAGCCAAAGTACCCCACCCTCAGTCCAACCTCCTTCCCAGTCCCAGTCCCAGTCGTACTAGGAGGGCTCCCTTTCAGGGCTGCCCAAGCTCCTGAGGGGTAGCAGGACTCTGTGAGGGAAGAGGTGGGCAATGGTTTCTGTAAGGTGAAGAGGTTTGCAGCTTTCCAGCCAGGTAGCTGCAGTGCCAGGGGCAGACATGCCCTGCTCTTTCATTTGCTTGCTGCAGGGCAGACCCTAATTATCCTGGGGAGCTGAGCAGAACTGCTCCCCTGTGGTGTTTTTGAGGGTCATTAAGAGTGCGGGGGTTGGGGACAGACTGTGCTCCCTTCCCTGGGCAGGCAACAGGATCTATTGTTGGAGCTGGACCATTAGTCAGCTCTGTGCCACAGGCGCCCGTCCCCTGGGCCTGCATTCTCTTCCCGGCAAAGCCTCGCCATCTCACTTTGGGGGAATTTGGCTGACCAGACACCCTCCCACTATGCTTAGGTGGCTGTAGCCAGGACACCCCAGGCAAAACCACCCCTCCTTCCACCTCCCTAGTCCAAGAGTGCCCTCCTCCTCTTCCACCTAGGTGCTATGTGCTCTGGAGACAGTGACTGAAAGTCAGTTCCTGGCCCCAAGCCAATATATCAAGTAGTAATCTCTTACTAGGATTTGTGGAAAGAACATTCTCTAGACCCTGTAAGATCAGAGGCTCCTCAAATCATATTTAAAAGTTTGGAAAGTGAAGAGTTGGGTGCCTGGTATCATCACCCTAGCCCCAACTCCACCTTAGGCACCACAGAACTTTCTGCTTTGGGAACATCATCCTTCAAATGCACTGTCATCTTGGTAAGAATGCACCGCCACTGTAAGCAGAGGGCTGGCTGCAGAGCATCTCACTTGTGAGCAGCTTCTCAGTAGCCTTTATCCATGAAGCAGCCAAATGTTTATGGCGATGGACTTCCCATCCCAGGCCTCTCATCTTGAGCTTGTGGTTCCACAAACTCAGGGAGGGTGGTGGTGAAGGGGGATGTTTGGGAACCACCTCTGGGGATAGAAAAGGAATGACAGCCGGATCTTCCTCTACCTAGCTGGCCTGGATTCAATGAAGCAGTAACAAAAACTATTCCCATAAAGGTGTTTCCTCCCCTGGCGGATTAAAATCCAAGGGAAACTCCAAGGTGGTAAGGTGGCAGCAGCAAAGGAGCAAAGCAGCCAAGGAGAAACCTATCTGAGAGCCACACTCTTGAAACCCACAGGGAGCCCAGGCCTGCGTAACCACCAGGACAGGCAGCCCTGGACTCGGTTGTTACAAAAACCATCTTAGTGTTGATGTGGCACTGCCAATTTGGAAAGCGCTTTAAAATCATTCATATTCCTAGACCTGTAATTAATCAAAATATTGCACCAATCCGTAGCCACAGCCATTATGGTCACTGCAGTCATTTTCCAGTGCTCTTGACCAAGGAGTGCTGTCACCATGGTGGTGGTGGCAGGGGTTGGGTGGGAAGTGAACACAGCAGTTAGGGGGATTGGCCAAGCTTTCTGGAGTTTGGAGGCAGGGTTAACTCATACTATGTAGAACACCAGACCTCTGCTAGGAGAGACTCCAATAGGGGACTCAGCCTCTTAAAAATTGCTAGCATTGGCTGGGCGTGGTGGCTCGCGCCTGTAATCCCAGCACTTCGGGAGGCAGAGGCAGGCAGATCACCTGAGGTCAGGAGTTCGAGGCTAGCCTGGCCAACATGGGGAAACCCCATCTCTACTATAAATACAAAAATTAGCTGGGCATGGTGGTGGGTGCCTGTAATCCCAGCTACTTGGGAGGCTGAGGCAGGAGAATCACTTGAATCCGGGAGGCAGAGGTTGCAGTGAGCTGAGATCGCACCACTGCACTCCAGCCTCAGTGACAGAGGGAGACTGCATCTCAAAAAAAAAAAAAAAAGATTGCTACCATCTCTTAAGTACTTACATCTTGGCACTGTGCATACATTATCAAGAATGTCCATAATTTCTCATTAAAGCAAGTGCAATCATTCCATTCCATTCTATAATGGGGATAATTGAGGAACCAAGAGGTTAAGCCACTTGCCCAAAGTCCTACCACTACTAAGGATAGAGTGAGGTTCGAGCTTAGGCCTGTGTGACTCCAGAGGTTTTCACTATGACTCATGGCCTCTCTGACCTCCAAGGTGCCCAGAACCACTAAAGCACCGGATCACTAACTTCCTGCTCCTGCACCTGTCCCTGGAGAGGCCAGAAGCAACAGCTGACAAGAGAGAAGGACGGGGCAAGCAGAGAGAAGAGATGCCGTCTATGCCCCATGCTTGTCTGCTGCAGGTAGCAAACCTGAGCAGGGACCTGGGGTGGAGAAGGAGGCAGAAACTGAAAGCTGGATGAAAGACTGAGGATCAAGCTTTAAACTGGGCTAGACTTTCAATACCTAAAAACAAAGCCATTCCTCAATACCTGGGTATGACAAGAAAAGCTAGATTCGATTCAGGAGCTGGAAAGTAGTCCATGAAGTGGTGTGGAAAAGAGCAAGGTGAGAAAAAGAAAGCTCCTTCATGCTCTCACCCATTGAGCCCAGTTCCCAGCATAAAGCATTGAAATCTACTACTATTACTGCTGTTGCTGTTCACTGAGCCCTTACTTGGTGGCAAGCACTATGGTGACACCCTGACACCCCCGTCCCTGCCATGGTCAGCTTTGCTTGTCTCTCACTCCCTTAGAAGATCAGCTCCTTGAGACAGAACTGTGTCTCACTCAGCATTACAGCTTCTGCATTGGCACAATGTCCAGCCCACCGGAAATACTCAATAAACGTTTGATAAATGAGTGCTCTAAACCACTGTCTTAGTCCATGTGGGCTGCCATAACAAAAATACCATAGACTGGGTGGCTTCAAAAATAGAAATGTATTGCTCCCAGTTCTGAAGGCCGGGAAGCCCAGGATCAAGGTGCTGGCTGATTTCTGTTCCTGCTCATGTCCTCACTTGGCCTTCCTAACTGCATGCACACAAAGAGGTGTCTCCAGTCCATTCCTCTTCTTACAAGGACATTCATGAGGACCCCACCCTAATGACCTCATCTGACTCTATTCACCTCTCAAAGACTCCACCCCCAAATATCATCACATTAGGAATTAGGGTTTCAACGTAGGAATTTTGAGGGGACACAAACATTCAAACATTCAGACCATGGCACCCATAAATCATCATCTGGCATTTAGTATTGTTTGCAGCATCTCCTACCCAATTCCCTTCTCTTTTTGACACAGTTTAAAACTTCAAAATGGCCCCCTAAATAGGCGAGATGGTAATTAGAAAAAAAGCAGTCCAAAGATTGAACAGACCAAGTATGAATCATCAAAGGAGAAGAGTGAAGAATTGGACCAAAAATGGGGGTAAGAGAATCCTCTCCCCTCATCCCTATGAGGCTCAGGAGTAAAGTCTAGTAGTCTCAGTCACTTCAGTCCAGAACATTAGCACACCTTTCAACCTTTAAGAAAAAAAATTATAAATAAAGACATGATCTTGCTATATTGGCCAGGTTGGTCTCAAATTCCTGGCCTCTAGCAATCCTCCAGCCTCAGCCTCTCAAAGTGCAGGTATTACCAGCATGAGCCACCATGCCCGGCCTTTCAACCTTTTGTTTAAACTTCACCTAGAACAATGAAATGAAACGAGCTGGAGATCAGGCCCGCTGTGGCCGTGTTTCCTGGATGAGGTGTTGGAGATCGGGCCTGGGCCTGCTATGGCCACCATGGGAGTCATTAGCACGAACGCAGTGTATACCTCCCTGG
This sequence comes from Trachypithecus francoisi, assembly GCF_009764315.1. Lineage (NCBI taxonomy): Eukaryota > Metazoa > Chordata > Mammalia > Primates > Cercopithecidae > Trachypithecus > Trachypithecus francoisi. Next base: position 7,338,187 of record NW_022681464.1, on the reverse strand, counting down.
GGAAGGGCAAGCAAGCTGCTGGCATGGTTCAGCATGCACCTTCCCCTGGGAGCCTGGAGAGCACACGAGCAGAGGCTTGAAGAGGGGACTAGGCAATCAGCAGGTGTGTGTGCACATGCCAGCCTGGAATTTGAAATTAATCACCTGCGGAAGGCACAATGGGCAGATGGGAGGGAGTTGTGGGAAAGGCATCGAACCAGCAGCCGAAGCAGCTGCTAAATTTAGCCTGGTCCCCAAAGCAGGGCTTAATTAAATTAATCCTGCACATCCCCACCCCCACTCCCAGGCCCTGTTCCTAGGTGAGTTTTGTTCTGTTTCTAGCTTGGCTCCCATTATAACACAAGTCTCCAAATGTTGATCCCCTTGACAGGTGCCCCAGGCCAGCTCCTCTGGTGCCAGTGCTGGGAAGGAAGTGCAATTCCCAGCTGTCCCTGCCGCTCCTGCAATGCTGGGTGCAGCCCAGAGTGAGACCATTTGTGAGGATTTGCCAGGCTCTCTAGCAGCTGAGATGGACCTGGCACTCAGCTGCCTTCCACTCACACGGTAAGGTCCCCACATCAGGGCATGCCTGCTGTTGACCTGCCCCTCCCTTCCTGGTCACTGCTTGTCCCCATGCAGAGGGCTTCACCCCTCCCCCAGCACCAGCAGGACAGTTATTCCAGCTGGTCTCATGCAGCCCCAGGGCTGTGACAGAGAAGGCTATCTTGGCTCCACGAGTCAGCTAAGTGAGTTATTAGTTCCCAAAATTTCAATCTGTACTTTCCCTGCATCTGCTGCCCTGCCACTTGGCCTCCTCTTTTTCATTTATACAACTTCAGCAACTGAATAGGAATTAGGAACCATGAGCCCTGATTTCTGCCTACTGCAAGCTGGCTACAGTACACTGGAGACAGTATTTCCCTGCTTGGGGCATCCTGCTTCTGCTTGAAAAATAGGAGATAAGAGGGCACACACCAGGCCTGGGCATGAAAGTCAGTGCCACTCAGGAAGCTCTCCGACTACACTTGCCTGTCTCTTTCTCCTCCACAGGGGAGAAGCCCAGGCCTCAATTTCTGTACACATCACCATTGCCTGCAAGTAACATCTTATTAAACAGCCATGCCCCAGAGTCTTCAGTAGGTCCACGGTGGGCCTGGGAATATGCATTCTGACAAGTCCCCAGGTAATGCTGCTGTGGCCCAGGGGCCACATTTCAGAACTGAGGCTCCAGATATCTCTAACACCGTTCCCTGTGGCTTACACAGATGATGTTTCTAGCTTATTCAGCATGATTTTGTGGAGGTGGAGGCAGCAGTCTCTGGCGGCCTCTTCATCAGGTGCACCTTGCAGAATGTTTCCTCTGGGTCATGTGAGGAAGGTGGGATCCAATGGTGTTGGGCGCTAGAAGCCCCTCCCTTCCCTGGCAGCCCCAGAGCGAATGGCCTTTCAGGACCCAAGCCCAAGAGGACTCAGGCTAAGATATTTTTTAGCTGAGGAAGTCAGGCACAATCGACCCACCCGCTGCCACACACAAGCAGCTCTCGGTGGTCAAATTCAACTCAACAAACCTTTACAAAGCTCATTCTACCAGCCTGGCTCACTTTGGAGCTGAAATGGTTTCAGAGGCCTAGAGCAGCTAGAAATTCACAAGGAGCTGAAACTCTAGGTGGCAGGCCTGAGCCAACACAGCTGAAAGAGCCCCTCACTGTCCGTATTGGCTTCTCCTCCTCCCTCAGCCCAGCAGCAGCAGGAGCGGGGCAGTCGCAGGTGGGTGGGTGGGAGGGTAGGGGGGAAGATAGGGATCACGTGGGGGACCCATCCCAAAGTCACAAAGACATGTTTTCCAAGTATCTGAACAATCCTAGGACGGAGTTTTACGTTGGCCCAATTATAGACTGGCTGGGATCCCAGGCTCTGTCATCTCCATAGCATAAATCCCTCCCTTCCACTGGTACCTCACAGTCAGTGTCCAACAGGGGAGCTACCTCCAGGCCAGAGAGTTCCCTCCTGGGGCTGCCCTTCCCCCTGAAGACGGCCTGTGGCCTGGGCCTCACCAACCACCTGCCATTCCCATGCGCCTTGGTCACAGCACCTGCCCAACCTCTCACCACCCCCATGACCTGCTCAGGCCCCCTGGATGGCTGCCAGGCAGGCCTGTGCTGCTCCCCATGCAGGATGGGGAGGGGGCTTCCCATGGAACCCTGTGTCAGGCAGGGTGGCAGCCTCCTCCTCTAGGCTCCCTTTCTGTGCCCTCAGAAAGCTGCTCTCGGAAAGGGCTCCTCACTCGGGAGCCTCTAGTGGTCCCTGCTAACCCTCAGCACCAAGCCCAAGGCTGAGTCCTAGCATTTCAAGAGGCTCTGCTCTCCTCGTCTCCTTTTTTATTTTCCTTTAAGGTGTCTCCTTTTGTTTTCCTCTCCCATCTCTATTCATCTTTTTTGAAGTCTTGGAAACTAATTACATTATTTTTAAAAATTAGGTAATACAGGCACACAGTGGAGCATCCCAAAAGCCTTCAAGGCCATAGAGTGAAAAGAAGCTTCTCTCCTGCAGCACGTTCCCGAGTCTCAGGTGCTCTCCCAATGCCGTGTCCTATGACACACATGTCCTATGAGTCTGTCTAGAGCAGGGGTCCCCAGTCTCTGGAGCCACAGTCTGGTAGTGGCCTGTGGCCTGTTAGGTACCAGGCCACACAGCAAGAGGTGAGCGGAGGGTGGAGCCAGCATTACTGCCTGAGTTCCACCTCCTTTCAGATCAGCAGAGCCACGAGAGTCTCACAGGAGCACGAACTCTATTGTGAACCATGCATGTGAACCTGCTTGAGTCCAGGAGTTCAAGACCAGCCTGGGCAACATGGCCAAGCCTCGTCTCTACTAAAATTACAAAAATTAACTGGGCATGGTGACACACACCTGTAGTCCCAGCTGAGAATCTAACTAATGCCTGTTGATCTGAGGTGGAACAGTTTCCCCCACCCCACCCCATCTGTGGAAAATTTATCTTCCATGAAACCAGTCCTTGGTGCCAAAAAGGTTAGGGGCCGCTGGTCTAGAGACACACAGCATGTATGAACGCATGTTCAAGAGTGCTCTCTCTCCTACACAAAGAGTGGCTTACTACCCAAGACGCCCTGGACCTTGGATTTTTTTTTTTTTACATTGTTGTTTAATTATGAAATATTTCAAAAGTATTGAGATATAGTGACTTATATAATAAACATCCTCGAACCCCACCCAGCATCATCATATCTTAGTATTATGCTGTTTGCCTTTGGATTTTGTTTGTATAAATATACTCTAACAGACATGGTAGAGGTCCCTGAGGGTCCCTTTCTGGTCCCACTCCCCACTGCCCTTCCCTGGAGAAAGGCCCTATCATGCATTGGCTGTTCATTGCCTCTGACTTTTCTACTTGTCCCTCTCTCTCCCCCATTCTACTTCCACCCAAAGGGAAGCAGTGCTGGGTGGGATGTGCTGTCTTGTTCGTCTGGAATATGGCAGGCAATCACAGCCATTTCCCTGTTACCCTAACAAATTAGGTGCTATTAGAGCAGGACTTGGCAGCGCTGCAGTGCTGGGCAACTGCAGAATGTCTTAAACCTCACAGACTCCCAAATGGCATTGTCCCCTTCAGTCAGAAGTGCCATACATCATGGTTAAAAATCAATGCCTGCTAATGTCCCTGCAGGAAGGCAGAAACATGAACTTCATGAATTCTCCTTCTGTTTACATGCTCATTAAGAGGATAAAATGTTGCTTGGGTTGGGTCAGGCTTTTTGCTGCCTCTGAGGTGGTCCTCTATGAAAATGTGTGCCTTCATTTGGGTATGGCCTGTGTCACACATTATATGCCTACGATAGCTATGAAATGCAAACTCCACCTCTCCTCTGTGCAGTCACTGAGTGTCCTAATATCAAGGTAAAACTGTGAGTTGAGGCCAGGCACGGTGGCTCATGCCTGTAATCCCAGCATTTTGGGAGGCTGAGGTGGGTGGATCACAAGGTCAGGAGTTTGAGACCAACCTAGACAACATGGCGAAACCCCGTCTCTACTAAAAATACAAAAAAATGAGCCGGGCATGGTGACACATGCCTGTAGTCCCAGCTACTCAGGAGGCTGCAGCAGGAGAATAATTACTTGAACCCTGCAAGTGGAGGTTGCAGTGAGCCAAAATCGAGCCACTGTACTCCAGCCTGGGCAACAGAGCGAGACTCTGTCTCAAAAAAAAAAAAAAAGTGTGAGTTGATGGCTGCCTTATCCATCCTCCTGGGGAAAACTTGCCCCCTGTCCTTCCCTTTGAGGGCACAGGCCTTTTCTGGTCAGAGGAGATGACTGTGGGCACCCATGGGGTGGGCTGGGCTCTGGAGACCATCCAGTGCTATAGCTGGCTGTTTAAGGCTGCCCCATCTTGACACCCACCTCCACACAGGGACACATCCAGCCATGCTTCTTGGCATTCTACCTAGGTGCTCTGTCCCCACAGTATCCCCTCCCTATTGATGGCCCAGACCAATGCCACATCCTTACCACTCAGGCACTTTGACGATAGTCCCAGCCCCACATTCAACATTTCCAACCAAGGCAACTGAGACAGGAGCCCGGTGGCCAGTGGTTCCGGGTGCCCAGCAGGCTGACCCCACCGGAACCCTCTGGGGTACAGTCTCCCTCAGCAGGGTAGGCCAGTGTCTGGCCCTGCTCTGGCGCCTTTCTTGGCTTGTAACCTGGTCCGCAGTCTCCTCTGGGCTCTGCAGATCCATCCTGGAGCACTTGGGCTCTCATCAGAAGCTACCTATGGAATGAAGAACAGCAGAGCACAGCAGCAATCCAGGGCACATGTGCATCACATCTGTCTTTGTCACCTGTCCAGGGAGTTCAGAATTAGGCAGTGGTTGGCTGCACAGAGGTCTTCCAGGCCCCCCTACATAGCCTCACCATATTCTCCTCTAAGGCACAGACACGAACGCCCAGTCCTGTCCTACCTCAAAGAGGCACTCCCAGAGGTCCCAACCCTAATGGGGTAGAAGCTAGGGACCCAGGGCAGCATCAGGAGCAGAAAATAGTGAGATGGGAGGGTGTCACTTGGTAATGGGAACCAGAGGGAGCGGCCTGGAGGAGAGGGAAAGGTACTCCCGGGTCTGAGAGCTGTGACTCTTTCTACACATTTAATGCTCAGCACTCATGCAGGGAAAAAAACCTATCTCCACAGTTACTGGGCAAGAGGGCCACGCTGTCCTCACACCCATGACATCCCTGTAGCTCCCTCTCCTGCCTCCAGAACCATCATGACATTCTGTGGATTCTTCATACTGTAGAAGGCGTCTGTCTCTCCATTTGATCACAACATCCACCAAGGGGCGGACAGAAAAGGTATACTCTTGGCCTCTTCTTGCATAAACTTGAGGAAAATGAAGGGAAGTAACAAAGGAAGTGAAGAGAGAAAGTGAACTTTGCTGTCGGATCTCCTCATAACTCAACCTGGTTCTTGCCCCCACCTCACCTGGGCCAAGGAATGGGAGACACAGAGAGTCATGGATGGGAGATGAGAGTGGCAAAGGATGCAGACTGGACAAAAACCAGTTCCCAGAGGCCAATTCAGCTGTGGGTGAGTAGGAAACAGCCAGGGGAAAGGGAGGATGAGGAGGTTGAAGGAGGATGGGAATATGCCAGGCAGAGCGCAGCACGTGCAAAGGCCCTGTGGGGAGAGAGAGCTCACAGAAGTGAAGTGAAATGGCTCCTGCGTAGATGTGATGTCTATTTTCCTGCATGTTAACATCATCTGACATTGGATACAATTTTTTATGCCACATTTATACCCAAAATGGATTTGTGGTTGCTTACGAAAAACAGATAGTATAGGCTAAGGGAATCCTCAAAGACCACTTACAGGGTGAAAGCCGTGCTTGCCAAATGTTAGACGGCATAGGAATCTCCTGGGGCCTTGTTAGTATGCACACTTTAGTTGAGAGGACTGGGGTGAAGCCTAAGATTCTGCATTTCTGCTGTTACCGCATTGAGAACCACACTTCAAGTAGCAAAGCTAGTAGTCCTGGAGCAGAGGTTCTAACTTCACTCTGTATCAGCGTCATAAAGATGCCTGAGCCCCACCCAGATCCACCGGAATCAGACTCCCTCGGAGGGGGGGTGCAAGCATGAGTATATTTTCAAAGCTCCCTAAGTGATCTGAAGGTGAAGCCAGAGGTAGGAACACTGGGCTAGGTTTCTCATGAGTTCCAGGGTGCATCAGTCATCTCCCCCAGGCAGATGAGTTGTGAATGCAGTCTCCCTTGTGAAACAGAGCTTTACTAGCAGGAGTCTGCAGTCTCTGGAATAGGAAAACAGAAGTTTCTGTCCAAAGTAGAAACCATATGCTGACGGAGCTGGGCATCCAATTCCACCCTCATTTTGCAGCTAAGGAAACAGGTCCTGAGCCCACATAGCTGGCGAAGTCCCTTGGCTCTGGTTTTTTTATTCTCACTACAGATACCAAGCAGGGAGTCTCCCTAGAAGAGGAAGGGCTAAAGGGCGGGGCCAGGAGGAGGTGCAAATGACAAAAGACACACAGACAGGAAATGGGTGGCAAAAACATGCTGGGAAGAAAGGCAGAAGAGGCCAGCCCCTGTTCCTTTCAAACCTCCACAAGTAGGCAGTGGCTGCCCTGCCCACAAACAGACATGCCTGGAAGATGGCTGTGAGGTAGCCGACAAGCAGGGCTGTCCAGGAGCACAGCAAGGGGATGAGAGGGACACTGCCAGGGCAGAGTGCATCAGGAGCCCACAGGACAGCTTCGCTGCAAAGCAAGGGCCTTCCTGGGCTGAGAATGCACCTCCAAGAGGATGTGGGAAGCACAGCTGTGCCTGGCTTTTAGGAGGTTTTCAGAAAATAAAAGACACTGCCTATTTGACCACCCACTGAAAACGCCCTCTGAGGACTCAGTAAGGTTGAGTCATGAGTGAGGAATGCCATTACCAGTCTGTCGTTGGGCACCCAGGTACCCATGACAGATGAGAAGATGTGAGACGGACAGGAGATGTTCAGCCAGAAGACAGCTCAAAGGATAAGAAAAGTGGCCACAGGCACTCCAGGAGGGCTATTTGTTGTGCAGGAAAAAGGAGCCAGAGTGAAAAGGCATGGTCTGTAATCCCAGCACTTTGGGAGGCTGAGGTGGGGGGATCATCTGAGGTCAGGAGTTCGAGACCAGGCTGGTCAACATGGTGAAACCCTATCTCTACAAAAAATACAAAAAATGAGCCAGGTGTGGTGGCACATGCCTGTAGTCCCAGCTTCTTGGGAGGCTGAGGCAGGAGAATTGCTTGAATCCAGGAGGCAGAGGATGCAGTGAGCCAAGATCGCACCAGTGCACTCCAGCCTGGGCGACAGAGTGAGACTCCATCTCAAAAACATAAATAAGTAAAAATAAAAAATAAATAAAAAGCCATGGTATGTAGCTGAGCAGGGGGCTCAGGGGGCAATGGGGGAGTGGGTGCAGACTGTGGCTCCATCTCACAAACAACCTCCCAGCTGAGTTATGTGAGAGTGGCATTGTCACTAGCCAACATAGTGAGCCTATGGACAACTGGGAATATTTAAGCAAGGCTAGTGGCTGTCTGTCACGGATACTACCGAAAATGACTAAAGAGAAGCATAGCTGGATGAGAGCCACTGGGGGTTCTCTGCAGATATCAGATTGTGTTGACTTTTCTTGGTGCGTCTCTACTTTTAATTGCAAATTCTTTGCTGCCTTGAAGGAACTGGGGATGAGGCAGCAAGCAGAGGTTCTCACCATAGCTCCCCAGGGCAAGGAAGGCCACAGCCCAGCCTGGAGACCAGCCAGCAGGCTGGGTCAGCTAGAGCAGCGTTCTGATGGACAGACCTCAGGGGCATAAAGGTGAGAGTCTTCAGGAAGGGTCTGGAAACCAGCTCCTTTCCCACCTAGAAGATGGGTAACAACTGCCACCCCCCGGCTTTTAGGAAAGCCCACACCCAGCCCCACGATGTCTGCGAATTCTCAGTGGAGTGTATTTCTCATTACCTCTGGCTTCTGCAGGATTCCCCTTCCCTTCTCCAGGAGTTGACGCTGCCCTTTTAACTCTGTCCTGTAATCCCCTGTGCAGAAGCCCCAATCCCTTCTCCTAGGTTCCTCCTCGTCCCCCAGCAAGGGGCACACAGGCCAGTGAGGAGAGTGGACGCCCCTGGAGTCCAGCTTCAGGAGAGGATAGGGCTGTCAGGAACTTTAAACTGAAGAGCTGACGGCTCCTGATCCTTGACTTCCTTTGGCCACTTCCACTAATTCAATCCCAGCCTTCAACCGAGTCTACCTTCTCTCCCTTTTTACCGCAATTCCTGCACAGATTTACACAGAAGAGCTCTCTCTATATATACATTTTTTTTTCTCTTTCTACTCATGCCCTCAAGGCCTCATTTCTCACCCAAATGACCTATCAAGGTAGTTCGTAAACGAAAGCAGTTCCTCCCCTCAGAGAACACTAACACCAGCAGGCAAAATAATTTTTCTCATTGCACAGCATGTTCGATAGAGAGTTCGCTAAGTCAGGCCAGATCGATGTCCACGCTCTATGTGGTGAACCAGCACAGATTGGCTGGAGTTAGATATTCCAGTCTGAACCTGAACCTCTCATGTGGGTTCTCACAACATCCCTCCACAAAGGCCTTTCCCTCAAAAACCATAGTCCATAGTTCCAGTCTTGCCGGTAGCTAAGCAAGTCCTGGGAAAACCAGGAGCTGGCAGGTGTCTAGAAACCATTTCTTTGCAGTTCTGTGCTGCTGCATCCTCTGGCTCAAGGTCATCAGGAACCAGCCCCATTTTGCAACCCCAGGGCCCACAATCCAACTGCAGTCTCTGGTTTTTGAAGCTTTTAGTCCCATCAGTGTTCACAGTGCTAGGAATGATGCAAGAGAGGGGAGGATGGAGGCAGCATTAGACCAGCAGTTCCAGCAGGTCAGGCTGCCAAAGCTCTGTCTCCCCTCCCTCCCTTCCCTATTACTGGGAGTGCTTAATGTGCACCCGTGTAAGAAGATCAATTTGCACCCGCTGTGGAGGACACAGCTTGGAATTTCTTGACTTCTGTGCACCTCAATAGCCAATGACTTCACTGTTTCAGTCTCGCCCCTTGACTTGATCTCTCATAAGTGTGGAGGAGCAGAAGGTAAGCCAGTCATAACAGTCAAAGGTTCCCAAAACAAAAGGCAAAGAGCCAAAGCAGGTAGTGGTCCCCAAGAATCACCAAGGCTCCCCAACCTCCCTCTGATGAGAATCAGGGGCTCCTTTTTATCTCCAGAATCTACAAGACAGGGTCAGTGGGAAGTAGGCCAAATGCTATATGGTATGACCGCAAGGCCCTAGCATTTTCTCTGCCTCCACAGATACCTCCCCAACTTGTGAGCAGGTTCCTGACACTACAAGTTCATTCCTTTAGCATAAGGTGTTAACACTGTCAAATACAAACTGCTCCACAAAAGATGAGGCTTTGAGTTTATCATGGCCATAAAAATAGAGGTGGGGTGGAAGACGTCCGAGCAAAGCTTAGAAGGTTGGAACCTGCCTGGGTGGAGGGGAGCAATAAGCTGGGCAGAGGCCAGGTAGGCCAAGGATAAGCTCCACAACTCAGATAGCAGTTGGTCCAAGCAGTGATGGGGCCTTGACTCTAGGCTTGGCCCCGCTTCCACTTTGCTCTGTGAACTTAGGTTAACTCACCCCTCTGGGTCTCCATATCCCCTTTTCGAGGTGAAACCAAAAATAAACTTATCTCATTTCTTGCAAAGTCAAGGACAGTTTTACCAGTTCCCTTGTTAGGGAAATGGTTCTGTGATAAGAGTAGCAAGGCTTTACTCTGTGTCAGGTGCTGTTCTAAGCCTTTAACAAGTGCTAACTCATGTAATCTTCCAAAGATTCCAGAGGTGGGAGCTATGATCACCCCCATCTTGCAGATGAAGACCTTGCAGCGACCAGCCCAGGGTCCCCTGGCAAGTGGGTGACAAAGCCAGGAATGAACCCAGGGGGTCTGGGCCAGAGTCCACACCTCAACCATCACACTCCATGGCCTCTCTACGTGCAGGGGCCCCACGCACAGAGCATAAGCCCAGCTGCCTGCTTCTAATGTTCTGATCCAGTTTATGAGGGGTACCTTGGGCCTAGTGTACCCCCAATCACAAAACAGGAGTAGTCTCAAGTGCTTTTTCCAGTCATATTACTCTACTGAAACCAGAGTAACCATCTAAATCCATTTCAAGACTGCTCCTAGAAAGGCGTTCCTCACACCAGTGTGGGGTACACATCTGTTGTTTAAAAAGATAGCCTTGGCCGGGAGTGGTAGCTCATGCCTGTAATCCCAGCACTTTGGGAGGCCAAGGTGGGGGGATCACCTGTGGTCAGGAGTTCGAGACGAGCCTGGACAACATGGCAAAACCCCGTCTCTACTAAAAATACAAAAATCAGCCAGGCATGGTGGTGGGTACCTGTAATCCCAGCTACTCGGGAGGCTGATGCAGGAGAATCGCTTGAACCCAGGAGGCGGAGGTTGCAGTGAGCCAAGACCGCACCATTGCACTCCAGCCTGGGTGACACAGCGAGACTCCATCTCAAAAAAACAAAACAAAACAAAACTTAGCTCTCCATGGTGGCACATGCCTGTAATCCCAGCTGCTCAGGAGGCTGAGGAAGGAGAATCTCTTGAACCCAGGAGGTGGAGGTTGCAGTGAGCCGAGATCACGCCACTGCACTCCAGCTTGTACAACGGGAGCGAGACTCCATCTCAAAAAAAAAAAAAAAAAGTCTTGCTAGATTTTATTTCTGACACCTTGACTTCATTTTAATTCTGTTTGAGACAAGCCTGGTTTTCCTACTACTGCTGTACAGGCCTGACTCTGCAGGGAGAGCTAAGGTGCCTACAGCCTTTGTTACCTTTAATTAGCTGTGCTCTCATTGATTGATTGATTGATTTTCTTCGTGAGTTGCAAGAGAGGACAGCGCCCCTGCTCCCCAGGTGCGTGGGGCCTGCCACTGGAATTATAACGAGCGTTAAGCAGGCTCAGCACGCCATCCCAGGCCTGCGAGACCTCCACTGTTCCCTGTCAAACCTCAAATTGATTCTGAAATTGCTTTGAGGACATAAAGTGGGGAACAATTTGAAACCCGTGTAATTATCTGCGCAGCTGTTGCTGGGTGACCTGGCCATCCATACCTGAGACCATCTGAAGAGGCCAGAGCTATGGTTCCAAAACAAAAGGTTAAATAGCGAGTAGGAATCTGTGATTTACACGGGACTGTCAGGTCCCCATGAGGGTTCCGCTCAGGGACCTGGAACTGGGCTTCGCTGCAAGCAAGCTAAAGGTCTCCTGGGAAATACTGCCCAGACCGTAGCTTTATGAACAAACTATGCATAATCACTGAATATCTGCTGAGCATCTACCAAGTGCCCAGCACTGCATGGGACACATCAGACATACCAGGAGGTGATACCCCTCCTGGGTATTACAGAATCCAAGCGGAGAGAATAGTAACATGGGAAGATGTTAGGTAATAATGCATTATTACTCGTAAGACATGATGTGCTATTGCCCAAATAAGTGGAAATACTCCAAGCTGACAGTTAGGGAGAGTGGATGAACATCAGACCCGGGGCTAAATACTTCCCGTGCCCTCCATCATGTGTGCTCAGACCTCCTAAGGATTTGGTATGGACAGAGAAACTAAGGCTCAGGGAGATAAGTCACTTGCCCAGAGGCTCAGGGAGCTCAGGTCACTTGCCTACTCCCCTCAGCCCCAAGGGTGGCATGTGCACTAGTGACCAGCCCACAGGAAACATGAAGGAAGCCAAGGATGATGCTATGTAGCCCCAGCTCACTGAAGTTTTTGCAAAAGAAATGCTCAGAAACATCCTGGAAAGAAAAAATACAAACAAACAGAGCCTGAGCTCAGGGTGTCACCACAACGGCAACTGCCAAGGTTTTCACACCTGCAAATGTCTGTGAACAAACATTAGTTCCAAACAGAAATTCAAACCTGAGCACACTCCCTATGTGGGCAACATCTCAAAATCACATTTTAGCAAGAAATTTGACGGTCAGCACCCTCTGCTGTGTAGACATCTCCTTTAATGGGCGGAGGGTGGGTGATCTCTCCTCAGCCTGCTCTGGGTAAGATTTCCCTGTGACTCCCACTGTGATCATTAACACCAACCATGGTCCAGGCTCAGCCACAGTTAGGGAGAGTTTGCAGAACACCAACTACTTCCTGGAAGCAGGGACCCGATTCTGTTTTGCTACCTTTTGTGTGTGTCTGTGGTAAATATACACAACATCAAATTTACCACTTTAAACATATGTAAGGTTTAGTGACATTAAGTACATTCTCAGTGCTGTGCAACCTTCATCACCACAAGTCTCTGAAACTTTTTGTATTTCCAGTTAGCACAGTGAGAAATATTAGGTGCTCAATAAATGTTTGTTGAGTTAATGAATAGTCCAGTATTCAGGTGCCTGGAAGTTACTTGACTCTGACTTCCATATAGAATTCCATATAGCTATCAACCATCTGTCTGATGTGCTTATCTTCTTATCACAACCCAAATCTTCTCTCCTCTCCTCCTACAAGGGAATATGTAGCAGAGCTTAGCAACTGTCCCCAGGTATGGGGTCAGAGCCCAGCCATCCCCCTCTAGAACGATGCCTACCTTTTACGTGCTGCTGACAGCAAAACAAAACAAAAAGGCAGGTTCTTTACAGCCTCGCATTAAACCCAACAAGAATTATCCCCAAAGGAAAAATAGGTGGGTACTTCAAACAGATACACCCTTTGCATCAGAATTCTCTGAGGCATACAGTATAAAAATGTGAGCCAGTGTTCCACGGAGCAGGCCGGGCAAGAGATGATCTGCCAACTATCTGCCACTTCCTTACCACCTTCCCTCCACTCTCCCACTCCACCCTCCTAAGGAATCTCATGCCTGGCACGAGAAACAAATGAGGGGCTTTACTGTCCCTGTAATTGCTCCAAATCCCATTAATTACATGGTAAGCCTCCAACAATAGGCCAGGCTGCCTGCCTTAATACAAGCTTGACTTGGGGCAGATTCCAGGACCTCCAGAGACTCAGTTTCTACTACCATAAAACGAGGGGCTGATGAACGCTATGTCCCCTTCGAGGCTCCACATTCTATGACTCTAGCTTGAAGAGCCAGTAGCCTCCTCATATGCCCAAAGGCAAAAGACAACTAATTACTTCTCACACTGTCACCATAAACTGTCAAAACTAATCTACAAAGATGGCAGGTTGGAATCACAGAACTTTCTTTCCTAGCTGAAAAGGATTTGCCCAGGCCAGGGGCTGGTCAGGGCCCACGCCAAGATGGGCTACCAAATCCCAGACTCTTAGGCCAGAGCACTTCCAGCTAGACAAATTACAATCATGGTATTTACTGCTGTCAGAGCCTTCTAAGCAATGTATAGTGTTGTTTAAAACCCACCCCTGGCCGGGTGTGGTGGTTCACGCCTATAATTCTAGCACTTTGGGAAGCCAAGGAGGGCGGATGACGAGGTCAAGAGATCAAGACCATCGTGGCCAACATGGTGAAACTCCGTCTCTACTAAAAATACAAAAATTAGCTGGGCGTAGTGTCGGGCACCTGTAATCCCAGCTACTCAGGAGGCTGAGGAAGGAGAATCGCTTGAACCCGGGAGGTGGAGACTGCAGCGAGCCGAAATCACGCGACAGCACTCCAGCCTAGTGACAAAGCGAAACTCTGTCTCATAAATAAATAAATAAATAAAATTGCACTTTTCTGTTGCCTTCTTCTGTAAGAACAGGTATGTCTTTATGCAATGGCTGTCCTGGAAGCCATGTATAGACTACATTTTTGGTACATTTTTTACGCAGCAGGGACTCCAACAATTAATGTTTTTTAAAATGAGTTAACCTCACAAGACCGTGCCAATCTATCCCTTTTCTAAGTTGGGCTTTTGTATACTCATTTTGCATAAAGGAAGAGGCACCCAAAAGACACCAGCCATGTATGGCCATGCAAGTTCCCCTGTCAGCCATGCAAGGCCATCCACCACCACACACACACACACACACACACACACGGTTAGGTGTGTACAGACAAGGCCACTTTGATTGAGCCAGTCTGACTGGTGCTCCTTCCACTCCCTGTCCCCAGATTCCCCATATCAGAGGAAAGGAAGGGGTTTTGGAGTTAGGCCAGCTTCTTAGCTCTGCCCTTCCCCAGCTATTGTTTCTCAAAGGGCGATTCTATTGGCATTTACGGTAGGATGACCTCTTGCTCTTGCCTCTCCCTCCCATCTTTCCACTTTTGGGGGTCAGTCCACCCCATGCCCAGGTTGGTCAGAGTCCTTCTGCCTTGGTTTCTCAGTGAGCATCCCCAGTCTCCTGCCAGCCTGGGGGCTTCCCTGAACCCTGCCCATTACTAGGCTGGGTCCCCTCAGCCAGAGTTTCCAATTGGACCAATATGTTTGTAAAACACAATAAAAATGAACTGATAGAAAAATAGTCATGTGTTTAGATGTCGCAGCAATGCCAAACTTCAATAAGGGTTTCTAAGCTTTACTGTCAATGTCTGAATGTGTCACAGACTGGTAACAAATAGTACCAGTGGATCATACCTCAAGTAGTTCTGTTTGTTCTAGGCCAGTGGTTCTTAAATTATGGTCTCAGGACCAGCAGCATCAGCATCACCTGGGAACTTGATGGGTACATTCTCGAGCCCCACCCCAGACCTCCTGAATCTAAAACTCTGGGGTGCAACCCAGTAAACTGTGTTTTACCAAGCCCTCTGTGTGAGTCTGATGCATGCTTAAGTCAGAGAATCAATGCTTTAAGCAGACCCTCCTCTCAGGGTGAGGCTGGGCTGGGACCCCAGGAGCCCTACAGAAGGTGAGGTCTAACTAAAGATTCTAGAACATTCCAGGCCAGGTCTCTGGCCATGGGCCTTACCCCTGGAATGAGAAGACCCCTCTCCGGCTTGGCCACAGGCCTGTGGAGATGAGGGAGAGAAAGAGAGGGTGTAAAAATAAAAATCACTGGAGTCCCACACTGCTGGAAAAATACTCTTTAATTAGGGCCAGAGTCCTGGAGATCACCAAGGGAGGCTTGCCGGAGACCACTAGTCTCCATTAGCATTTTCCCAAGGGCTACATCCAGGTTATGAAATAGGAGGGCTGGGTGTGATTTGCATATAATTTGCATATGCCTACTTGGACTGCACACTCTTCTCCAGCAATTTTCAACAGAATTACAATCTTTTCTTTAAAAGCTACTGCTGCCCTAAGGGTTGTCACTTATCATTTTTCCTGCTCTCTCCTCCTCCTCCTCATTCTCCCTCTCTGGCAAATCCACAACCCTAAGCAGGAAGTGTAAAAAATGCTGAAGAGCACAGAAGTGGGGATAGTGGCAGCAGGAGCTGCTCTTGACGAGGCTGTTACATGAGCATCTTATTTGTGAGGGAATTTCACGGACCTATATGATATGTTTTTAAAAGGAAACAGGGTACCAAATTGTCATGTTACCCATGTCTACTATCTCCATAGCTATCATAAAAGAGAGTACATCTTATTGCCAAAAATGTTGGAAGAATGTAAATCTCAGAATAAAGGACAACCCCTTTAAGAGAGATAAACTGAATCTTATAAAAAATGTACTACATTACCTTATTTTTCTCATTTGTTTTCGGACCCAAGATCTGAATCCTGGCTGCACCAAACACTCTACTCGGGCAACTTTAAGCTTCAGTAGTTTCTCCCCTAGGAAATGGTACTATGAGTTCTAATTGCCGAGATCTGGTAAGAGTTGCAAATGTCGAGTGCCTGGCACATAGTGAGCCCTCAAAAATTGGTTCCTGGCTGGGCGCGGTGGCTCACGCCTGTAATCCCAGCACTTTGGGAGGCCGAGACGGGCAGATCACGAGGTCAGGAGATCGAGACCATCCTGGCTAACATGATGAAACCCTGTCTCTACTAAAAATACAAAAAAAAAAAAAATTAGCCGGGCGTCATGGCGGACGCCTGTAGTCCCAGCTACTTGGGAGGCTGAGGCAGGAGAATGGCGTGAACCTGGGAGGTGGAGCTTGCAGTGAGCCAAGATCACACCACTGCACTCCAGCCTGGGCGACAGTAAGACTCCGTCTCAAAAAAATAAATAAATACAAATAAAAAATTTAAAAAATTGGTTCCTATTTTTCATTATCGAATTTTAAAAATCACTGTTATTATTATTAGGTTATTGAGGAGCTTTCCTTTCTCGCCTCTCCTGTGTAAGTGAAAACAACCCTTTCCACTTTCTGTTTTCCAGGCTGTGTGTGCAAGTCTGGATTTTAAAACCAGAAATATAAGTAGTGGATTCAGGTTAAAAAAACAAAAAACAAAAAAAAACAGCTACATCCAAGACTTCCAAAGAAAGTCTACTATTAGAACAAATAGCCTTTCTGTCTTTCCTCGTGTTTAAAAGGACCAGTGAAAGACTTTTTTCTTTGTGTGTGTGTGTGTGTGTGTGTGTGTGTGTGTCCCCTGAGGATGGTGAGCAGCCTTATTTCAGAATGCCAAGGGAAGGGGCCGTAACCCAAGCGTACAGGCCTGGAAAGGCAAACTGCTTCGCTGGATTTTTGTCCAGAACACATTTGGGAGTGCATCTGCCTCAAAGCCCAGGGGTTTCTTGTCCCCTGGTCTCCCCTAGCTCAGCTCTCCCATGCTCTGGGGAGTCTGAGATGGGAGCACATTTCACTTGGCAACTCAGGCTGGCAGCAATAGCATTCTCTTTGTGGGGAGACCTATCAACTCACTTGTCCTCTACATTTTGGCCTTCCAAGGAGACTCATCAGCAGGCCCCTGGCTGCCTGGCTCCAAATGGCAACACAAAGTCACTGCCCCTCTATGTGACAGATGTGTGCACATCTTTTCAGCCGATTTGGGCAGTAAATTACGCCACGTGCAGTCTTTGCTCACCATTCCCAGATTTATTCAATTGACAACAGAAATGGAGGGATTCCTGCCCCCTGCCCATCAGTACTCTGTGATACCTCTGATCCAGATTCCCCACCCCTCCAACAAAACCCAGGGGTAGGCATCTCTTTCTCATGTTCCCATAGCACCATCTGTTTCCTAAGGCAGCAGATCCCAAGATGCAGTAGAAATCTGTTCTCTTGCCTTTCTCACCCCGTGCCTGCCCATGGTGGGAGCTGCTTGGGGGCACATGGCTCGTCTTGCTCAGCACCAAATCTCCCAGCGCCCAGCACACAGTGCCATAGAAGGTGCTTAGTAAATATCTGCTGAATGAAGAAATTTAAAAATGAATGAAAGAAAGTTAGCCTTTTCTGCCTAAGAAGCAGCCAGGGTCTGTTACAGTCACTCTCAATTATGGGCAATATGCCACCCTGGGGACATTTGACAATGTCTGGAGACATTTTTGGTTGTCACTAACTCGGTAAGAGGGGTTGCTACTGTCATCTAATGGGTAAGAGGCCAGGGATGCTGCTCAATATCCTACAATGGACAGGGAGTCTTGATACAACAGATGAGAAAACTGAGGTTCAGAGAGGTAAAGCAATGTGCCCAATAATATGGCTACTCAGTGACTGGGATGGGACTCACATGAAGATACATCTCACAGCAAATCTGTGGTCTTACCTGACACCTTGAAGGGAAGTCCTAGGACCACTGGGATTCCCAAGGGCATGTATGGCTGACAGTAAAGATATCAAAGTTATTCCACTAAAATTCTGCTTTTATTTGGATTTTTCTTCATCAAGAAGACAAAAACCAGTAGAAAAAGCAGCCATTTTAGACCAAATATTTCTCCCCACAAGCCTGCTTTGATTCCAGAAATTTCTCAGTTAGATACTCTTCCAAGGCAAGAACCTCTGTACTTCTGCTATTCTCCCATCTACTTTAGACATCTTTGACCTGCCATCTGCTTATCCAGTTTCTGTCCATCTCTCAGGGATAGAGGGGAGGGTTTCCTCCTCTGTGAAGCTAGGTCTGACCCCCTTAGAAGGGAGCCAATATTTAACCTTCATCTACACGTGCAGCCTGTCCCTGCTCAGGGCACACGAAAGGAGGTCTCAGGCAGTGCCCACGTGCTGGGCTCACAAGCCTGGGCTTTGGTCACATCTTGGAGATCCAGTCCCCTCCTGGGTCTTGCTACCAGCCGGCCGACTTCCCATGGTTCCCAGCCCACAGGGGTCTTCTTGAGGCCATCCAGGCAGCTGGCATTCTTGTTAATCCTGCCTGCTCAGCACTACCTACCCCAAACCCCACAAGGCTTGTCAAGCTCCCCTCCTGACCTTTGCTGGCCACCCCACAGCACTACAATGAGTCATATCATCCCTTGTGTCAGGCCTCTATTTTACCCCTCCAGCAAGTATCCAAGAAAAGACTTTTCCATCATGGTTTAATGCTCATTGGCTCTTAATTTCTAAGAGGCCATAAAGGGCAATGTTCACCAGCATGACTTCTAGAGTCAGATTGCCTGGGTTCAAATCCCGGCTCTGCTGCTTTCCAGCTATGGGACCTTGGACAAGCTACTTAAATTCTCTGTGCCTCATGTGAAGAACAGAGATAATAATAGTGCCTACCTCACAGCAATGTTGTGAGAATTAACAAGCCTAGCAGAGTCCCTGGCATAGGTCCTGTCACGTGCTGTGTCCCTAGGAGCCTAGCTGTCCCAGGCTTCTGAAACAGTGTCTCAGTCGTTGGTTCAACAGTGTGTTTTGAACATCTACTGTGTGTCAGCTGTAATGTGAGAAGAGAGTTATATCTTGGGCTGTGGTGAACAGGACAAGCTCTTCCACAATGCTAGGGGGCAGGGGTGTCAATACATAGTAACTGATTCCATGTGAACCTTCTTGACCACAGAGGCCGATGCTAAATGTAATAGTTCTTCATTAAATTCCTATTATCATCATCTCATCTGATATTCCCATGCCTGATTATGGACCCAAGAAGCTCTTGCATCAGGTCCTGTTCATCTGATCCTCCTTTTGTTATAACTATCACTCCTCTCGTCTCTTTGTAAGTGTGGACCTAAGGCTCAGAGAGATTAAGTGACTTATCCAATGACACAGTATTCAATGAATGGACTCAAAGCTAGGATTTCTACTTTCCAGGCCAGTTGTGGCTGTCATGCTCAACTCCAGGGGGATCATTCATAGGAAATGGAACCCCTGGAGTTGGGAGTGAACCTAAGCAGTATCTAGCAAAACCCAGAGGCCTCTCAGGCCAGCAAGTGCAGACAGAAGTTGCTAAGAGTGCGCCTAGGGCAGCGGTTCTCAAGCCTGCCTGGGAATTGGATCACCTTGGTGCTTAGGCCCTGTCCAGGCAAATTAGATCCGAATTGTGGGGGTCAGGCAGGAGCGTTTTTAAACCCCTCTCCCCTACTCCCCAACAGTCCTGATGTTCAGCCTGCAATCACTGCTCTAGTTCCTTGTCACTCCAAGTATGGTCCCTGGATCAGCAGCATAGGCCTTGTTAAGAGCTCATTAGCACTGGCCTGGGAGATTGCTAGAAATGTAGAGTCTCTGCCCTGCCCCATGTCAACTCAGTCACAACCTGCGTGTTTTAACTGCAATCTCCGGGGCATGAGTAAGTAGAGCTGGTCTTGCGGAGGACAGAAGCCACAGGATACAGATTTCATCCCACTTGGACTCAGCCCTAATGTGGGGAGATTTCTCTGTGGGTGAGTAACATGGTTTGGATGTGCATCCCCTCCAAATTTCATGTTGAAATGTGATTCTCAATGTTGGTGGTGGGGCCCGGTGGGAGGTACTGGATCATGGGCAGAATACGAATGGCTTAGCACCATCCCCTTGGTGTGAGATCTGGTTGTTTTAAGAGTCTAGGACCACCCCCTTCTCTTCTTGCTCCAGCTTTGGCATGTGACATGATGGCTCCCTGTTGCCTTCTGCCTCACCAGAACCAGATGCCAGCACCACGCCTCCTGTACAGGCTGCAAAATGGTAAGACAATTAAACCTCTTTTCTTTATAAATTACCCTGTCTCAGGTATTCCTTTGTAGCAACGTGAGAATGAACTAACACAATAAGGTTACCAAATTTAGTAAACAAAAGTACAGGATGCTCAGTTACATTTGAATTTCAGATAAACAAGTAACTTTTTAGTGTAAATATGTTCTGCGCAATATGCGGGATATACATTTACTAAACTTCTCATTGCTTATCTGAAATTCAAATGTCCAGTGAAGGAGGAAAAGGGCAGGAGAGCCCAGAGAGAAGAGAAAAGGGTGGGGTCACTGCACATAGTGGCCAAGAGCTGCTGGGACTAGTGCACAGGATGATGGGAGGTGGCAGGTATGGGCAGTACTGTATCCCCAATCAGGCACAAGACACAGCAGCCTCTTCCAGAAATCCCCTTCAGCAAGGGCTCTCCAGCTGAGCTTCCTTGGAGACCAGGGGAGGAAGAGCCCACTGTTGCCCCCACCTCTCCAGGCCAGCCCATCCCCTAGAGACTGCTGACAGCTGGGAGAAGGGTGCAGGCTGCAGGCCACCCGAGGTGCCTGCCCCCACCCTGGCTTTCATTTTTAATGAGCCATTTTCCAAGTGCTTCACAAGCAGGCAGGAAGGCATTGTTTGCAGCCAGCAGGGGAGTCCTGAGCGGGCTGTTAATGGGTTTCCCTCAGCTCCCCCTCCTTGCCTGGGGTCTGCACAGCCCCTTTGGATGAAAGGAGCCCTCTGCAGAGGGCATAGTGACCATGGGCATGGCAGCCTCTGTCCTCTGTTCGGGCTGTCAAAGCCTACCCCAATCTGCCTGGGGAATGCCTTCATGAGTGCCAATTAGAGTTGGGACATTATGTGTGTGATTTCAGAAGCCAGTGGAGTTGAGACACTCAGAACGCAGCAACTTCTGTATAAAGCAGGTACCCAGAGAGCTGACCCTGAGAGGAGCACCAATTGAGAGGAGCTCAGCAACAGCTGGAGTTTGCTGGGGGTAAATTGGCAAAACCAACGCTGGATGAGGCTCACAGGACTTGGGGATTTTTGAAAATTCAAAACCCCAACAGGACACAGGGAAATGGCAGAAGGTTTTCTGTGATCTAGTGAGGAAAGCAAACCTGAGGGATCGTGTATTTGGATCCACATGGAGCGAAGGTCCTCCTCACAGGGACTCATGATGTCCAAGGTCGTCAGTTTCTCCTCCTGCTCTCTGCAACCTGCCTGGTTTGAGTGCAAAGAGCACTGGCCTGGTACTCAGGAGGCGCCAGCTTTGCCACATACTAGCCTCAGGACCCCCAAGAAGCACCTCCCACATTGGGCCTCAGTTTCCTCATTTTGGGCAAAGTGGGAGGTAAGGAGATAGACCGGACGGAGCCTGTGTCCAGCCCCAAATCCCACACTCCCGGTAGGAAGGCTGGCTCCTCGTGGGCATGGAGAGATCAGCCTCTCCAGGGAGCTGCACAATTGTGCTCCACCCCCATTCCCACCCCATCCAACTGTTCAGAGAACCTCCAGGCTGGTGAACTCAATGGACCTGTCCAGCTCTGATACTTAGGGATCTCAATTAGATTCTTGCCCCCTTCCCCTAAAGCATAACTCAACTGGAAAGATTTATAATCAAGGCCTTGGAGAGACCCTGTGGATGGAGGATAGCCCTTCAGGTCTACCTAAGCACAGGAAGCACCCAGCCGCCGTAAGAAAGGATCAGCAATTTTCACTGTCCTCACTCCTCTTTTATTCAAGGAGCCGCAACATCAACTCTCCAGCCCTAGAGACCTGGCAACAGGCTTCCCACTCTCCCGCCCGCACCCTGGCTCACACCATCAACCACCTGGACACCCGGCTCCTGCTGGGCTCAAAAGAACACTCCCTTGCTCATGTTTTCCCTTCCTTACAGACAAAATAGAATTGGAATTTCCAAAAGAATGTTACTAAAAATCTTCATGGAAAATAGAAGGGATTTGTTTTCGTTTTTGTTTTAAAGGACTTTGAAAAGAATGATCCTTCCATGTATGGGTAGAGGAGTAGGAGCTGCCTGAAATGGGGTCACGGGTGTCTGAAGAGCCCAGACCCCATCTCCCCACCACTCCTTCTCCACCCCCAACCCCCAGCCTGAGCAGGCAAACACAGGCTGTGATGTTAGCAGGAAGGCTGCTGCAGCATGGGGGTGATATAGTTTGGATGTTTATCCCCTTCAAACCTTACGCTGAAATGTGACCCCCAGTGTTGGAAGTGGGGTCTAGTGGGAGGTGCTAGATCATGGGAGTGGATTTCTCGTGAATGGCTTTGTGCCATTCCCTTGGCAATAAGTGACTTCTTGCTCTATAGTTCACAGGAGAGCTGGTTGTTTTGAAGAGCCTGGCATCTCTTGCTCCGTCTCTTGCCATCTGATATGCCAGCTCCCCTTGCCTGCCATAAGTAAAAGCTTCCTGAGGCCTCACCATAAGCCAAGCAGATCCTGGTGCCATGCTTGCACAGCCTGAGAACTGTGAGCCAAATAAGTCTCTTTGTAAATTGCCCAGCCTCAGGTATTCCTTTATAGGACTAACACAGGAGGCAATGAAGATACCTCGTTCTACATGATGATGAGCAAGTTGCCACACCTCCCTAGGCCTCAGTTTCTGACCCTGTAAGATGGGGATATGTGTATCCATCACACATGGTTGCTGTGAGAATTGTGTGAAACAATACATGCAAACTTGTCTTGCACATAAAAGACACTCAACAAGGCAGGTGCAGCGGCTCATGCCTGCAATCCCAACATTTTGGGAGGCTGAGGCAGGGGATCACTTGAGGTCAGGAGTTCAGTACCAGCCTGGCCAACATGGCAAAACCCTGTCCCTACTAAAAATACAAAAATTAGCCAGGTGTGATGGTGGGCGCCTGTAATCCCACCTACTCGGGAGGCTGAGGCAGGAGAATCACTTGAACCCAGTGAGCCGAGATCACGCCACTGCAATCCAGCCTGGGTGACAAGAGTGAAACTCCGTCTCAAAAAAAAAAAGACACTCAAAAAATACGGGCCTTTCAGCAGTTTGGCTAAAAACTGCTCCTAGCCAGACATCACAGCCAAAGCTAAAGCCTTTAGTGGAGCAGGATCTTCAACTTGTCCTCAGCTCAGCCCTGACCTCAGTCTCTGGCACGAGGCAGTGCCTACCGTTTTGACCCAGCTCCCTAGGCCAGCCTCACCCCAATCTGATTCCAGAAACAAAACGTCTCCCCAAATGTCCTGTGTCCCCGATGCCGTCGCTCTGAGGATGCTAGGTCAAGAGCTTGTTTGCAAAGTACAGGGAGGCACCGGTGTTTTCGGCTGATTGGATAGGTTCCTCCTAGGTGGGTGCCATGTGCCAAGCTTTACACACAGCATCTCAGTGAATCCTCACAGCAGCCTCGATGTGACATATACTATTCCCATCTCCAGCTTATACGCAATACAAGTCAACGCCCCAGGTCCTGCAGCTACTGAGGGCAGAGCCAGTGGTTCTCAATCCTGGCTGACAAAAAGAATCACCTGGGGAGGTTTTGAAACATACAGATCCCAGGTCTGTCCCCAGATATTCTGACCCTGTAGGTCTGGGGTGAGCCAGGGCATCAGAATCAGAAGCTCCCAGGGAGCTTCTGAAACATGCAGTCTGGGTTGAGACAGCTCGTCTGACATTCAGCAGACCTTTCCCCTCTGCTAGAGGACCCCTGCCTCCTTCCTCACGCCCTGCCCATCCCAGGGGCCCTACTGGAGCACATGCGCACCAGCTATAGCCCCAGCCCTTCAGTCACCACACGCGCCCTCAGCTCCAAACGCTTCCAGGCCCTCTAGATGGGGAAACTGAGGGCTGAGGTGGGCTTGTGACCTGTGGAGGTCCAGCTGTTTGTCTTCTGCTCTCTGCCACCCCCTACAGATACCAGCAGAACATGTCACTTGCAAAATAAAAATAAAAATTAAAAACAAACAAAAATCAAACAAACCAAAACTCACTTGTTTTCTTCCTCTCTTCCTCCCATGGGACTGATTGGGAACCAGCCCCCCTCACAAGTCCTCCCCTGCCCCGATCCCTCCAGATGAAGCCTCTGGGCTAGAGGCCCACCTACTTGGTTCTTGGGCTTCTGGCTTCCTGGAGAGGCCCTTTCTGCCTTCTCGGCTGGTCAGGGAGGCAAATTCCACACAGCTCCTTGCAGACCCAGGCTGCCCCAGGCTTTGAATCAGTGCTGGCATGGCGACAGGCTGTTCCTCACACTAGGAGGGTCGCATCTGCGGCCCATGTCCTCCCTCTGGTCCAGCCTAGCTCACAGGAGCCCAACACTGGGCTTGGGCCCAAAGCCTCGACAGTGTTCACTTATTTGCCTGAACTTGGCCCTGCTGCATACACCCCCTGGGGCAGGGGCGATTGTTCTCAATAGCATCTATTGTTTGCTGAATCCTGTGCCCAGTCTTCAGGCTCCTCACCACTTTCATTGGTTCCTAATATCCAAAGAGTCTCTCCCCAAGAAGGGCACTCCTGAGTGAGGCCCCTGCCATCTTCTGGGGCCCTGGTGTGGAGGGGGCCCAAGAAGGCCCCTTCTTCCCAGAGCCAACATGTCACAGGTTCCAGCCTGTTCCCCTTCACTGGCAACCAAGCCCAAGGGCTCAGCCTGCTGGAGTAGGTTCTGAGCCCTCATCCCTGTAAGCACAAGGTCCAGCTGCATTTTATTTTAATAGAGAGATGGAGAGAGGACGTTGGGAGATAGAAAGATCTTAGCAAGCATCAGAGAGTAAGGTCGCTTTCTCCTACCATAAATTTTGTGTCAATTAACGAGTATTCATGAACAATGCCAGAATGCCTCTGTGTGTGTGTGTGTGTGTGTGTGTGTATAACATTGATTTGTAACCAAATCAGTGGGGCTTCCTCTGGTATTGGCAGTCTGGGTAAGTGTGCGTGTGAGCTCATTCAGGTGTTCATTTAGAGAGACAGCACAGTACAGGGTTAGAAGCAAGTTTTCTGGAGCCATACACACTATGTGGGTTCAAATCCTGCCTCTGCCCCTTTAAGCCATATGGGTGTGATCCTGGGCCAACTGCTTACCTTTTGTGTCTCAGTTTTCCCATCT
This sequence comes from Trachypithecus francoisi, assembly GCF_009764315.1. NCBI lineage: Eukaryota > Metazoa > Chordata > Mammalia > Primates > Cercopithecidae > Trachypithecus > Trachypithecus francoisi. The sequence goes on along the minus strand of NW_022681464.1, from coordinate 7,313,157 downwards.
GCTAAATGGGGTTAATAAAAACACTTAGCAGAGTGCCTCACACAGAGAAAGTACTTAATCGATGTTAGCTATGATTATGACCTTGGCACTGGGGGGGACGTAATGCTAAATATTCATTCCCCACGTTTTTTGTGGTCAAAAGGAAAGCACCATGGCACATGCAACAGTGTAGGTGGATCTGAATACATTATTAAGTGAAAAAGGCTGCAGTGATTACATATAGCATAACAGGCTTTGAATAAGGCTAAAAGTAATTATAATAAAATGTATATTTTTAGTAATATATGTAAGTGGAATAAAATGGTTGCCTTGGGAGGCCCGGGAATGTTTGGATGTAGGCTTTTGTCCAATCCTACCTTTGTTTTGGGCAATGGGCTCTTGGGTGCTTATTACATTATAAAAACAACCAAGTAAATACATAATTAAATAAAGGCAGCCCACGCACAGACCAATAAAGAGATTGTCACATGCCAAATATTGTGGTTAAATACGGATAGTTCAAAAGCAGGGAAAACAGAAACAAATACACAGAGTGACCATTGCAGGCTAGAAACTGTCTGGGCCCTGGGTTTACATCAGTGAATAGAATAGAAAAAAAAAAATCTCAGCCTCTGGGAGCTCACATTCCAGTGCAGGGAGACAAGAGTAAGCAAAAGATAAGATGTCGATATCCAAGTGTGTTAGGAAGAGAAATGAGGAACATTCAGGCGACAGGAAGTAGACAGGCAGAGAAAGCTTCACCGAGAAAGGGACATGCAAGCAAAGTGGAGAAGAAGGAGAAGGAGGGGTCATGAGGGTTCTGGAGGCCGAGCTTCCAGGCAAACGGCATATCCCAGGCCAAGGCCCTGAGGCAAGAATGCGCTAGCACAGGGGGTTCAGTGTGGCTGGAGTGGAGTGAGGGGGAAGTGGGTAGACGGGTAGGTGGGAAGATGGAGCAGGTCGTTTGGTTCTTGCAGGCTGCTATGGGGACTTGGCATTGACGGAGTGACATGGTGGAGAGGGGGCACTGGAAGGCTCTCAGCAAGGTAGGAAACACCTGACACATGTTAGAGGATCCTGCTGGCCGCTCCACCTAGGAGAGCTGGGGGTGGAGGCTAGGAGACCAATCAGGAGGCTATTGTACTAATCCAGGTGAGAGGTGACGGCTGCCAGCACCTGAGAGATGACAGTGGAAGAGGTGAGAAGTGGCCAAACCCCAGATATCACGAGGACACAGCTGTTGCTCTCCTGGGGGCTCCCAAGCTGACAGCCAAGGCCAGATATGCAATACAAAATCTCCCCTAAATGCTACATCAGAGGTCAAGCTCAGTGGGCACTTCCTGTCTCCTTCCCTCCCTTGCAGCTCTCAAGGGCACTTGTCAGCTGCAGGAAGTGTGCTGCCAGCCGCAGCCCTGCTCCTCAGACCCTGGCTCAGGTGGCCACCACCTCTGATTCCACATGCTCCTTCCCAAGTCCTCCTACAGCCAGCCTGACCAGAAACCCTGACCATCTGTGCAGCCAGGGGACTGACTGCCCTTCCCCACCCAGGGTCTGCCAGCCCCATGACTGCCCCCCTGAGCTCCAACCAAGGGTCCCATTATGTCCTCATTATAGGCCTCAATGTGGCCAGACTGTTGGAGCCCAGGAAGGTTTAGGTTTTACGTCAGTGGTTCTCTATCTTGGCTGCCCATTGAAATCACCTAGAGGAATTCATAAACTATTGGTGCCTGAGTCTCACCCCCAAGACTGTTATAATAGATCTGGCATACAGCCTCGGCACTAGAATTTTCTCAAAGCTTCCAGGTGATTCTAACATGCAATCCAGGGCAGGGAACCACTGCTCAGGTGGCTTGGTCTAGCTCCCCGTCCCTCTCCCTGGTGGGCGCATCATGCCACAAACCTCCCTTCATCTGCTTGCTCTCCTAGACAAAGCCCTGGCTGGTGCATCCTCTACAGACATGAGGCACCTCTGGAGGGCTCGCTCGGCCCAGAGATGAGCTGACTATACCCATGCTGGCAGGCACTGTGCTGGGTAGAGCATGTACCCACCTACCTTACATGATGGGCTGGAAACTGGGGACTTTTTGCAGGGCCACCTCGCAGCCTGGAGAGTTGAGTGGATACCCAGGACCACCAGCTTCCCCAGGCTGCTTCTAAGGCCAGAAAAGCCCTGCAGCTCCGATACATGTAATCAAAGCTGCACTGGATTGCTTCCCCTCCCCCACTCCTCCCCATCCCCATCCTTGCTCCTTTAGGACTAGGACTTGGGATGCATTTTTATTAGACTTTCCCTAGGTGAAAATGGTGCTGGGCTAGGGGTGGGGAAACTGGATGGAGTGTGATTTACACTTCCCCTGCATCCTCACACCTCCCAAGGGCGGCCAGCCTCGGCAGCCTGCTCACACAGCCACTGCAGATGGGCTGCACGGTACAGGCTGCATGCTGATCTGCCCCAGCCGAGAGCAGGATCTCTGCATGAGCACCCCCATCTCAATCCCCAATGAGCTGGAGGCCCTTTGGTAAATGGCATGGAGGGAGGGGTGGATGCTGATGTCTGTAAGGTTCTGGCAAAGCCAACACTCAGAGAAATGACTCTTATTCCCTAGATTCCATTCACATCGGATCAGGCTGCCCCTATTATATTTTCTCTTTGCTCCAAACAGCTCCTTTGATTCACACCTGCCTCTAAGTTCTATCTCCAGGCCTCCATCCCTGCATAGCCCCAAACAAGAGAGGCCATTTTCCCTAGATAGAGGCTTCCTAGCTGCCTCCTGCCCTCCTTAGAGACAATGGCCTTTATCGGATTAGTGTCCAGTGGACTTGGCTTGCCCATAGCCCTCCTATCAACCCTAAGCAGGATTTCTCAGTCTCAGCACTGACACTCTGGCCTGCTGTGTCAGGTGGGGAGAGGAAGGGAGGCTGTCCCAGGCATTGCAGGATGTCTAGCAGCATCCCTGACCTCCACCTACTCAATGCCAGGAGCACTCCCCTCTCAAGTCTGGGACAATCCCAGAGCTCACCACCAAATGTTCCCTGGAAGAGGGTGGGCAAAATTACCCTGGCTAAGCAACACTGTGCTATTGCAATGTGACAGGAAACCTTTGAAGGGCAAGGACCATGTCAGCACTTCTGAGAGCTCAGCCAGTGGCCAGTTCAGAAAACCAAGCTCTGATAAACAAAACATAATAGATGTTGTCGTGGATGTGGTAAAAAGGGAACACTTCTATACTGTTGGTGGGAAGGTAAACTAGCACAACCACTATGGAAACAGTGTGGAGATTCCTTAAAGAACTAACAGTAGATCTACCATTTGATCCAGCAATCCAACTACTGGGTATCTACTCTGAGGAAAAGAAGTCATTATACAAAAAAGATGTTTGCACTCGCATGTTTATAGCAGCACAATTCGCAATTGCAAAAATGTGGAACCAACCCAAATACCCATCAATCAACGAGTAGACAGAGAAACTGTGGTATATATATATATATATATATAACGGAATACTACTCAGCCATAAAAAGGAATGAATTAATGGCATTCATAGCAACCTGGATGGGACTGGAGACTATTATTCTAAGTGAAGTAACTTAGGAATGGAAAACCAAACATTGTATGTTCTCTTTCATAAGTGGAAACTAAGCTGTGAGCTTGCAAAGGCATAAGAATAATCCAATGGACGCTGGGGACTCAGGGGAAAGGGTGGGAGGGGTGAGGGATAAAACACTACAAACTGGGTTCAGTGTATACTGCTCGAGTGCACCAACATTTCACAAATCACCACTAAGGAACTTAATATTTAACCAAACACCACCTGTTCCCCAAAAACCTATGGAAATAAAAAAGTAAAACAAAATATCAATTAAAAGAAAAAGAAAGCCAGGCTCTGCATTAAGGAATGGTATGATCTTGTGAGGAAGTCTCACTGGGCTTCAGTGTCACCTTCTGGCCAATATTTGTACAGGGCTGGTACTATGCTAAGTGTCTTCTGCGGATTTTCTTATATAATCCTCACAACGTTCCTCTGGGGAAGGCTTGGTCCCTGTTTTACAGCTGGAGAAATTGAGCCTGGGGGAAGTTAGGCAACTTGCTCAGGAGCACACAACAAGACAACGCAGTTTGATTCCAGACCCCATGGTCTCACCCACGTGGGTCTTATCCATGGTCTGTACTACCTCCCTAAAAGCAGGGAGTAGGCCTCAGATGACCACCAAAGTCCTTTGCAGTTCTATGACTTTGCCATCCTTTTGATTTTGCTGCTACAAAATGAGAGTTCACTGGGGGTCCTGTATTCTTTGTATTTCTCTGCCCCTTTAGGACACAGCTTGCTCACACCTTCCTTCATTCAGTGATTTAACATGCTCCTACTGTGGGCTGTGCAGTCAGCCAGGATTCAGCAATTCAGTTGTCAATGAGGTGTGGAGTTTACCCTCCAGTGAAGAGGCAGATATTAAACATCTACTTATAACTGTAAATAAATGAGACATTTATTTACAACTGTGATGCTACGGTCTGAATATGTGTATACCCCCAAAACTCATATGCTGAAACCCTAATCGCAATGGTGATGGGATTAGGGCCTTTGGGAGGTGATAAGGTCAGAAGGGCAGAGCCTCATGAATAGAATTAGTGCCTTTTTAAAAGAGGCCCCAGAGAGCTGCCTTGACCCTTCCACCATGTGGGAAGGCACCATCTATGAGAAAGTGGGTCCTCTCCAGATACCAAATCTGCTGGCACCTTGATCTTGGACCTCCCAGCTTCCAGAATCATGAGCAGCAAATCTGTTGTTTGTGAACTCTCAGTCTATGCTAGTGTTACCACAGTCCAAATGGACTAAGATGCCTGTAAACAGGGGCCCAACCCAGCCCAGAGGGCCAGGGAAGGGACCATCTAGCTGCTCTCTGATGGGTGAGCTGAAGTCAACCCGGAGAAGGCGAGGAAGGCCATCACCCCAAAAGAGCAGTGTGCACACCACCCTAACAGGGGAAAGAGTATGATGTGCTGAGCCAGGATCTGGGGTTCAGGTGTCAATGAGGCATGCAGTTTACCCTCCAGTGAGGAGGCAGATTAGGAATTAAACATCTATTTACAACTGTAAATAAATGAGACACTTGTTACAAATGTGTCTGAATGTGTGGATACCCCCAAAATTCACATGTGGAAACTCTAATCCCTGGGGTGATGGGATTAGGGCCTTTGGGAGGTGATGAGTTCATAAGGGCAGAGAAACTAAAAGAGAAGAGGATGCTAGAGGAGGCTGATGAGGTGAGCAGGACCTTGTGGGCCCTGATAAGAATTTCTTGCCTTTATCCTAAAAGCAAGAAGAGGCTATGAGAGAGTTTAAATAAGAGAACGACATGCTCAGATAAGCATACTTAGCGGAGCAATTCCTGTGTGCTGTGTGAAGACTGGGTTGGGCTGGGGATGGTGGCAGGAAATGCATGGGGCGCTGTCTGGGCTGGTCCAGGGGAGGTGTTGGTGAGCTGGACCACATGACGACTGAGGAGCAGAGAGAAGCGGCAGAGTCCAGAGGCATTAACACACAGAGCGGGGAGAGCCACTGTGGATGTGATGTGAGAGGGTGTGTGGAAGCAGGGTTGGTGGACAGGAGGACAATGGAGCTCTTTACAGGACAGAGTCAGTTCCCAGGGCTTGGGGACTATGTCAGGAGCTCCCTTTGGCCACACTGAGTTTGAAGGGTGCTGTGCATGGTAACATGGGATTGAATGACTGATCGGTCTACTAACTGATTAATTGATAAGTGATCCTGAGACCGCTTTCTAAGATGAAACTCACTTTGAGGACCCTGACTGACTCAGATACACCCTGGACAAGCACAGACAGAAAACAAAGAAGGCACATATGCAGCAGGAATGCCTTGGAGGAGAAGAGCCCACACAATGGAAATCTAAGTTGTTATTACTATTACCTTATCAGGTCTGACAAGATCACAGTCAAAGGTGGGACTGTAGCAGCCTGTAATACAATATAAATGGGATCGCTGGTGGCAGTTGGCCATTGCATTGATTTTTATTCACTCAGAAGCTAAATCACAGGGCTAATGTGAAACGTGTGTGAAATACCCCTTTTTCATGCACTAGCAATGAAAGGCCGTCACAAACCTGCAGCCAAGTGAATGCACTTACTGAGTAATAGGAATGTGCACATGGGCATCATTTTATTACCACATACAGGCCAGCTTCATCAAAGCTTTGATTTCACATTGAAGAAAGTGCTCCAGCTACCCAGGGAGGTAAAGAAATGCCAGCACAAGGCCCCAGGTTGGGAAAATGACTTTTGTTTGATATCCAAGGCCTGAGGATTTAAACCATGGAATGTCAGCATGGGAAAGTATCTCAGGTCATGTAGCTCACCTGCATGACAGGTGAGGGAAGGGCTTGTGGAGGGTCACCCAGTTCACCAACAGCAGATCAGGGACTGGAATCCATCCTCTGACTAGGGCAGGCCATGGCCACTCCTACCACTGGATTCAGGACCCATAAGTCTTCACCAAAACCACCATAGGAAATGACAGCAAAGACTATTTCTAACAGCCCAGGAAGGCAAGCAAAGGACACTATATCTTGGCAAACATTTCGGTTAAAGTGCTGGGGGACAGAGCATAAGGATCTGGGGACAAAGTCTTGTTCTGGGGACAGTCTTGTTCGCTTATCTGTTTCCAGATAATGCATACCCTACCTACTTCTTTTTTTTTTTTTTTTTTGAGATAGAGTCTTGCTCTGTCACCCAGTCTGGAGTGCAGTGGCACAATCACGGCTCACTGCAACCATCACCTCCTGGGTTCAAGCAATTATCCTGCCTCAGCCTCTCAAGTAGCTGGGATTACAGGTGCATGCTACCACGGCCAGCTAATTTTTGTATTTTTAGTAGAGACAGGGTTTCACCATGTTGGCCAGGCTGGTCTCAAACTCCTGACCTCAAGTGATTTGCCCGCCTTGGCCTCTCAAAGGGCTGGGATTACAGGCATGAGTCACCGTACCCAGCCTCTACCTACTTCTAAAAATGATTTGGGGTGGTCTGTAATTAAAAACACACACACATACAACAAAATAGTTCAGACTGACATCGGATTGTAGAATTGTTCTTAACAGCAAAAAAACTGGAAATGACCCAAGTCGGTCCCTTCATAGGGAACTAGTTAAATAATCTTTGTTCATGCATATGGTGGAATACTACAGAGTGATTAAAAAAAAAAAAAAGAAAGCTAAAGAAGTACTCTATACTAATATGGAGATATTTCCAGGATACATAGTTAAGGAAATAAAAAAGCAAGGTACAGTACAGAGTATACAATAGGCTATGTTTTATAGGGTAAAATGGAAAACTAAGACTACGTACTTGAATTTCTGTGTTTTAGCACAAATAAGCACTATGGGGACAACGGGGCAGGAATGGAGTAGGAAAGGACAGAGGTGAGAGTGAGAAATCTTAGTGTATACCTCTGTAAAAGCATTTGATTTTAATGCTTTGCCTATTCAAAATTCTAACCCAACTAAACACAAGAGGAAATGCAAGAATAACACAAAGTATTGCAGGTGCAAGAATCAAAAATTGCTCCCTTCTGCCTTCTCAGAAAAATGGATGCAGATGATGCCATGCCTGGGGTCTCACCCTCACATCAGCCCAGAAAGTGGAGGGTGAGTCACCAGCCTCTGGCCTGGAGGAGGAGGGAACAGAGCGCAGAGAAAGCCTGGTCTGCCGGGCAGCCTGCTCAGGCTGGTCACAGTGGCCTGGCCTCTCTCTCTCTTCGTGGAAAAGATCAGGAAGGCTGGATGGCCTGGGACCTGAATCAGGCCAGTTCCACTTGAGGCCTGCCCTTCTCTGGAGGGCTGTGCCCACGTCTGCTCCATGACCCACCCTTGAATCACCATCATCCCAGTTCCTGATACCCTGTGGTTCCAGGAACAACCACACTGTACTAAGTGCAGTGTTCAAATTCTCAGGACCCCACCAGCACACTTGATCCACAAATATACTCTCATTTTAAGGCCACATGGTATATGGAAAGAGCACAAGGCTGTGAGTCAGGAGATAGGAGTTCCAGCCCACTTTGCCATGAACTCACTGATCCCCGACTCACAGCCGTGAGCACACCTGATCCACTGCTCATCCCACTCTCCCAGAGCCTTCCTCACTGTTCCCAGTCTCGATCCCAGCTTTGGCCCCAGTGCCAAAGTTCTGGGGGTGCAACGCCCCACGCCCTGGCATTGCTTAGCCACAGTACTTGGAGAAGAATCACGGGAGATGAGAGAGGACAGAGCCCTCAGCTTAGGATGGAGGCTTCAGCTGTGTGAACATGTTCTTCCCCTCCCTGTCTCTTCTCTGACCCCTTCCTGGAGGGAAAGGGGGGCAGCCAAACAGCAAATCAATTAAAAGTTACTGCTACCACCCAGATATCCATAAATGAGGTTAATTCTGTCTGATTATTGAATTATATCCATATTACAGAAAACTATGTTATAAAGAATTACAGCCATATATATAAACAGTTTTTTTTAAAGACATTAAGTGAAAACACAAGCTGAAGAATCTAATATTTAGTTGGATCCCATTTTTGTTTAATATGTATCTATTTTCCAGATCCATGGTAACAGTATAGATATAGACAGTGATATGGATTTGGATTCGGCTACAGATACAGCAATTCCCTAAATTGTAGACAGTGAGAAGCTGTGGTGATGGGGGGTGGCTTCACAAGTTCCTTTACTCTCTCATAGAAGTTAAATACTTCTATGTTGGTATTTTTTTCTGATACAAAGCAGTGATTATTTTTGTAATTTGAACAAAGATTTTTCAAATTTACTGCATACCTACTATACACCTGGCTGGGCTGGCCCAAATGATGTCCAAAGTAAGTCAGAGGCTCAGGGGAGGAACCCCCTCCCAACCCTGCCCCATCCATCAGATGGGAACCTGGGGCCCAGGGAGGTCTCGTGGTTGGCAGCACACAGTGAGTTCATGGCAAAGCTGGGCTAGAATGCCTATCGCCTGACTCACAGCTTTATGCTCTTTCCATACACCACGTAGCCTTAAAATGAGTGTATTTTTAGGGGAGGGGGGTTCTTGATGTGCCTGGTAGGGAAAAAACAGTGGAAATACTGCCCCCACCCCCCCGACCACCAAAAAAAAAAAAATAGATTTCACTTTCCAGGACTCACTACATGGCTGCCAGGTCAATATCACCACTTCCTAAAAGTCAGCCATTGACTGATGGAAGATTCCAGACAAGTGCTCATTTAAAGATGAACCATTAACTGTAAATCAAAGTCCAGAGTGAGTGCTGAGTTACAAAACTAATTAGAATAAGTGGGTAAATGGATGGCTGGTCTCAGTCCCAGTGGCCACCTGACTGTTATCCACCAGGGCTGGGAGAAGATATATTCTCTGAGTCATAAAAGCAACATAGGGTCAGAGACGGCTTCTTTAAGAAGTCTCTCTCTAATATAAAAATAATCACCACCATCTCCTCAAAAGGCAGCCAAAATGGCAGGGCACACATTGATCAATTAACAAGCGTTATTAAACCTTTCATTCCACTGAGCTTGGAAGGCCCAGCGGCCTCTTCCATTTGACCACCACTTTGCAACGTAGAAAGGCTTTAACTCGTCATCCTGTTGGATCCCCTGTGCCCTGTTGCTGGCATCTTTTAACCTTCATTTTTGTGTCTGCAGAAGTGGCTAGTGACATGTTCAGGGGCATGCAAAGCTGACAGGCAGAGCTAGGCGCTGCTGCTGCCCCAAGCCACACTCTGCTGAGGGGCTGCAGAAGGAAAAGAAACTAAACAACCTCTGAGAAAGTAAAACAACCAAAAGTACAACCCAAGCCAGTCCAGAGTTGGTGCTGACCTGTCACCCTCCCAGACCACCTGCACTACAATGCAAACACATTTTTCCACCCTGAGATTTCCGTCTTTTGGGTGCAGTTTGTGTATGTGGGTTTGTACATATGAGTACACATGCATGCATCTTTAGTGTTTGACTCTTTATACTCCTTGAAGTGTTTGTACCGACGCTGTCCATTAAACTCTCGCTTTAGTGTCAGTAGGACAGGCAATCTAACTATTTCTGTTTAATAGATAAGGAAGCTGAGGCTCAGCGTATCTTGCCCCATATCTTATTACTCCTCAGTGGCAGAGTGGGGAGGGACAAAAACTAACAGTTGTTGAGGGCTCACTGGATCAAGAACTGTCCACGCCATCTCATTTTGCACCTACAACAATCCCAGGAGGGAGATGTGCTTTCCCCATGTTACACTTGAGGACAGCGAGGCTCAGGGAGACTGCGTCACCTTCCCCAAGTGGCAGAGCCAGAACTCAACATCAGGGCTCTCTGAGCTCAAAGCTGAGGTTCTGTGGTTGCTGTGCAAGTCCACAGTGGGGGCCAACTCTGTGCCAGGCACTGAGTAAGTCCTTTCTCAAAATATCAGTACTGGCAATAGCTTATGTGTAGCCTTCTCACAAGCTCAGAGGGAGCTAAGCTCTGTCTAGGACTCCTGAGGACAAGGCATGCCTCGGCATGTCTTTAAATCCAGGCATGACCCAGAGCAGGGCACCTGGGCATGGGATGCACCTTGTTGAGGTCTCTACCACAGTGCCATCCTTTTCTAGGGCCTTCTCTTTCATTTCTGCTGTGCAAATTAAAGGGTGATGTGGACTTTTAGTTAGCAAGAGCTCATGCCTACTGTTCACATCCTGAATAACTCCATGCACACTCAGTGAGGCGAGTCAGTGGCCCCAAAGTGCTCTCTGCACCCAAGAAACCGGGCCAGCTTCATGGTGTGCCTCAGGTCCCTTCACCTCCGCTCAAGTAACCACTGCCAGTCTTTTCCAATGTTTCCATCAGAGTCTGTCATCTCTCACTGCCCTAAGGAGTGATATAATGATAATGATGATGATGATGATGATGATGATGATGATGATAAACATTTCCACATGAAGGCTTGGGTGTCTGAGTCATATTTTGTTGCTTTGTCCTCGTGGTTTCTATATTTTTATACATTAAAAAAAAAAAAAACTGAAAAGAGAGGGCAGGACTGAGTGAGTGTGGGCAGGATGAGTAATCCCAGCCTTACTGGGTCCTGGTGGGAAGAAGAAAAGGGGGTGGAGACAGAATGGAAGAGAAGATGGGAGTGGCTGTGAGGGCTAGGCAGGGGGAGCATCTACCCCAGCTCTGGATAGGAAGGACTTGGGCCCCCAAGTCAGATAGCACCGAAATCCAAACAAGGTTTATGTGCTCAGCTGCAGAATGTGGGCGTGTGGAGGCGAGGGCAGTGTTCCAACCGAGTAATCCATAACCAACAAAGGGAGAGCCCATCTAAATCCGCCCCAGACTTCTAGGTCAAGGGTTACCTCCTCCAGGTGGCCTCTGCACACCACCCAAGCCAAAAGTGAGCCCCCTTTCCTCCGAACCTGAACCGCTCATTTGTCCCGCGGGCCAGATGGCTTTGCTAGCCCCCATCCCTGTGTATTTTCATGGCTTCCCCAGTTCCATCATGAGTTCCTGAAGGACAGGGAACTTGTCTTACCACCTCTGTGTCTTAGACAGCATCCTGCAGACAGAGCCATGCTGCATGCAAGAAATGTTTGTGGACCAAAGTCTCAGAAAATGGTACCAAATAATAGTCACACAACTTATCCTTCAATCTTGGGCTTTATGCTATACAAAGTCATGTCACATTCTTGTGAGGTAGGTGGCAAGTGATATTAAGTTCATTTTACAGATAGAAAAACTGAGGCTCGTGCAGCATGGAGTCTGAGTGGCTACCCAAAGACTAATGAGTAACCAGAAACAGTTCTGGAACCCAGGTTTCTAACTTTACTCTGATTTTCCTTGGAGGGACTCAAAGTTTCTATTTCCTTTGAAGCACATAATAAATAATTTTGGGGCACACAGCATTATGATAGACCATCCCCATCCAAGAGGCACAGTGTATATTAGCATCACCAAGGCTCTGAAGAAATCTCTTTGGCTTAGTTCAATGCAGCCTTCTCCAAACTTGCCTTACCCTGAAATCTTTTTGCATGTGACCCTACCATATTCTGTACTGAGGAAATGTTCTTCTCTACTGTCACTTTCCCGAAGGGTAAACCACGCTCCCAGGACAAGCTGTATACTACGGGCATAGAAAGGCTTAAGTTAGATAAACAAAGCTCTAATGGTGAAATTTCAGGGCTCAGCCAGCTAGTAGGAATATTTCCACTTCTTTTTTTAATCACTGAAATGTTCAAACAGACAGAAAATGTTTGTGTATATTGTTCAGTAAAATCTTTTATTCTGAAATTTTTTTCTGAAATATTTTAAAGAAAATTCTAGACATCATATCATGTTGTCTGAATTTACTTCAGTATATAACACTGTCACAGCATTACATATCCTAAAAAATTAACACTAATTCCTTAATATTTAACCCGATTCTCTCTAACATATCCTTCTGCAGTAGGTTGGCTTGAATCAGGATTCAAACAAGACTCATAGATTGCATTTGGTTCGTGCATCTATTAAGATTCTCTCAGTCTATAACAATTCCCTCTTCCCCATCTGCTTTTCCCACTGAACATCAGTCACGTTAGAGAAAGAAATAAGGTTACTGGTACTGCGAAGATCCCCCCTGGTCTGAACTTGGTGATGGCCTTCCACAAGTCCTTGGCTCTTGTATAAATTGGTGGTTAGAGCTATCGCTTCATCAGCATTAGCTTCAGTTTCCTGGTAAGACAACATTATGGTCAGTGCAGTGTCCTCCCTTTCACACGGCAGCTGGCTGTGCCACTTGCAGCAAAGCATAAATTGATTTGGGGGTTTGGATGGTGGGAGGCACATCTTTTTGAGCAACTAGTCTTCCCAGTGTCTCCAAAGTTATATTATAATCTAGAATTTGGTTCTAAATACATCTCTAACGCAGGATTTGCTAATTTTCCAGGATTTCATGGAAGATGCTCTCCTACCATTCAGCTCCAAAATTCTATCAGTCTACCCTTTCCTAGTCTGTTTTTTTGTGTGTGACCTTTTACCTCTCCTTTGGTTTTTGTTTTTTTTGCTTTGTTTGTTTGTTTGTTTTTTTAAGAAAAGCCATTTTCCAATTACCAAGCAAGCCGGGGACCTCATATTCCCTCCAGGCCAGCCCCTACTAGTGACTCCATGGGCTCAACAGTCCACGGCTTCCTCCCCTCATCTCTTACAAGACAAGTCAGAATCTCAAGGAGAACAACAACACACAGTCGAACATGATAAATATGCATCCCAAATTTTTAAAAACCAAATTACACAAATCAAGCTTATTCTGAGAGGTTCGTTTTGCCAGGGGTCTCTAGTGCTCCAATCAGCATAATTAAATAGTAAGATCTCTCTAGAATTGATTGTGGTTTTCACATTTTTTTTCATCCAAGGACCATTTCAGCAAGATGATTTTAAGCTAATAAGAACCCCCAAATTAGAAACTAATTAAGGAGATGGAAAATACAAATGTATTTGTTTTTAGTTGGGTACTATTTTTATCAGAAGAATCATGAAAAATTAAAATTGTTAAATACTCATATGAAGGTTGTCAGTCAAGGGCAATGTGGCTTTCTTCCTCTCCCTGCTGCAAAACTTACAGTGATATAGCAGAAGCTGTTCCCCCTGGGCTCCCAGGAAGCAATAAAGAGACTAATTTTAAAGAAACAGAATTTACACACTGCTAGACTCGGAGAGGAAAGAGTGTTGCCATAATTCTCTCAAATCTTTGGCAAGTAAGATCCACAGCGCCTTTCACTTTTAGAGTGCATGTACACCTGGAAACAGGATTAAATCATTGCAGTACAGGCTCTCATGCCCATTTAACAGAGGAGAACATTAAGGTCTGGTGAACTTAAAAGAACTGCACTGGGTCACACAGCAAACTAAGAAAAAGCCAGGTCGATAACCTTATCCAAATGTGCTTGAGTTTGTGACACCCCCCTCTGCATTGTCCCCCAAATGTGCCATAGATCATCTTTTGAAATAGATGTTAAGTCACAGTGACACTGGTTTGAAGGACTCTTTTAGGATTCGTGACAGCCTTGAGAGCTCGGGCCCCAGGAGAGCCAGCAGGAAGCAGCAGCCAGCTGCTAAAGGGGGCGGGGGCTCTCCAGTCTAGAGAGGCAGGCAGCAACACGAGTGACCCAAATACCACTGCGGCGAGCATCAAAGGCCCATTAACCCAACCACACACAGTCAAATGTGGACCCAACCTTGAAAATGCTGTCTCAATGCCCAGGCCCGGAGAATTTCCATTTATCCTGCAGACTTTGCCCTGATTCCAGTGCAGCTTAAGCCCAGTTACTCTTCATGTCACCCACCTGCACCTCCTGATCCTACTCCCTCCACGCCAGGCCCAGAGGACATGGGATTTGCCTGGAGCCCCCATTTCCTATCACAGAATCCTCACCAGACCCAAGCCAGGGAGGCAAGGAGGACCTACAGGACTTACTTAGATCCATGGCTTGCTCCCAAGTCCCAGGAAGGATGGATTATGAGCTTTCACAATAATCTAGGTGGATTCCAAACTCAGGAGGATTGGCTAGAGACCCCACGCACACAACAGGCTGAGGGAGAGTAAAGATGTCAGGGAAACCTACTGCTGCCACCAACACCCAGATCCTTCCCCTCTCCCAAAGGAGAACAGGAGGCAAGGGGTTAATTCAGAGGCGCTCACCCGGGGGATAGAGCACCTAGGGGGAGCATCTCATGGAAACACCTAGTTGAGTCCTACGGCAGCACCATCTGCCATCAGATGCCAAGAGAAGGGGCACCTTTTAAATCAAATGTGCAGCCTCAAACTCAGCTCCCAGACCAGAAAACACCCCCAGGGAGGGAATTAAGAGTCTCAATAACATTTGATAACTTTACAAAGGACCTTCACATACACTATCTCACTTGAGGCTCAGAAAAAACCCAGAAGGCAGGAACGATTTAACTCATTCTTCAGATGGGGCTGGGTATAGGGGAATCTGGCCTTGTGGCCACCGGCCAGGTGCCAGCTACATGTGTCAGGGTGCCAGGTCAGTAACTCTATGTAGCGATTACTGCTTTCTGCTGCTGTTGGGGGCCAGTGGCCAGAGTTGCCATTCGTAGGATCATAAAATGTGTACCCCCTCCAGTCCCAAAAAGAACAGCCATATTTTGTGACAATAAGATCTGGACTCCCTACCCTAAGGGTAAGTTATCTGAATTTTTCTTTCTGGGAAAAGCAAGGGGACATAGTAAGGTAGTAACAGACCTTTGTTTCAAAGACTGAGGCTGGGAGGCAGGAGAGAGAGGGATGAAGGACATGGAACTTTCAGAGAAGGATCGCTGGGCTGGATCCCAAGAGAGGTGGGATGACTTGGGACCTGGAGTGGCTGGCAACCCTCACTCCACTGGAGTGCAGTGCCTGGGTGCTGTCCGCCCCCTAGAGATGGTGGCCTGGGAACTCCAGTTCCCCTGTGGCAGAGCTGGCATAGATAGAGCACCAGCTGGCTGCAGGGGCCTGCCCCCTCCAGCTGACCACACAGGTCTGGATAAAGGGGCACCACAGGCAGCTGTCACCACCAGGGGTTAAGGCCCAGGCCTCACCCTCCCCATTTGTGCTGACCTGCAAAGCGGCCCAGTTCTCATGCAAAAGGAGAGTGGAGACAGAACTACAGAAATGCCAATTAGGAAACTTTCTGCCAAACTGAGCCAATAGGAAAACCCGAATTTGTTTTTATTTGATTTAGGAAAATAAAAAGAATTATTTCTTGAAATTGAGTGTCACAGAGCAATTATTCATTATTTTATTTAGTTACCTCATAGTTACATAGATAGAATTTATTAGTTCCAATTTCAGGGAAGCTTCTGAGGCTCAGAGACCTTCAGGAACCACCTGAAGGTCCCAGACCCAGCAAGTGGCAGAGTCCTGAACCCAGCTGCTGAGACCTGGAGTCAGGACTGGTTTCAGAACATAAGTTACCATCTAGAATAAGTGATTCAAGACATCTCTTATTATTTAAGAGAATGTCCCCAGGGATTCCTTATAGACATTTCGTAAGAAGAGAACACAATAATAAATCCTGATGTCTAGCTCAGGATACCCCTGGCCCCGGGTGCTCCTTGGCAAGATATTCTAGAGTCTAGATTGGTGCTATCCAACACAGTTGCCACTAGCCAACTTGAAATGTGGCTGGCCTAAACTGAGATGGTGCTATAAGTACAAAATACACTGTAGACTTCAAAGACTTTGTATGAGAAGAATGTAAAATATCTCAGTCATAATTTTTATGCTGATTACATGTTAAAATGATAATATGTTAGACCTACTGAGTTAGATGAAATATATCATTAAAATTAATTTCCCTTGCTTATTTTTACTTCTTCAAATGCTGCTACCACATTTAAAATGACACACGTGGCTTGCATCTGAAGCCCGCCCCCAGTGGCTATTGGGCCACCTCACTCCAGGTCACAAGTCTTGCCTTGGTTTCTTGCACACTCCTCCCCTTGAGTTGGAAGACAAGGAGTCAAGACTCTCCAAGCATTCGGAGAATGTCCTCTTTTCTCAACACTTCTCTAAATTCCTGGACCCACCCCTCCTGCCTCTAGTCTTTCTGTGTGCCTAGCAACTGCCAAAGCACATAAATGCAGTGACCATTTCCGAGTGGTAGGGTCCACCTAAATCACATTTTCTGTGGCCAGAGAAATTTTGATAATCGGTTTTCAAAGCACAGGCCTCCAACCCTGTTAGCAGTCAGAATCCCTGGAAGTCAGAAGGCACTTCTCCCAGCCTTCCTGGCTCTCACCCCCGCCAGACTCTGAGCTTCTCCAAAAGCAGAATCATGGAAACAAAACTAAATGTACTGATCACTTAGTATGGTGCCAGCTGCTGTCCTAAGTGTGTTACATGTTTTATTTTATTTAATTCTCCCCACTAGTCTATGAGTGAGATAGTATCGTCCCTGTTTTTGAAGATAGAAGCTTGAAGCCTCCAGAGGTCTGGACCAGGCTCCACACTCCCTCCCCTGGAAGGAAACCGCAGCTCATTCTCTGTATTTCTGGCACCGAGCACAGTGCTTGGTGCACAACAGGTAATCAGTAAACATTGGTAACATAGGAGAAGAGCATTTGACAGACCCAGTCCTTGGCTCTTTCTGGCCTTCATCAGGAGGCATGTTGCCCATTAGCCTCCTAAGACTACAAACTTGAAAGTCCTTACCCACCTACCTCTAGGATTGGATATTTTCTGCTTCTACCCAGTACCCCATCGCCTCCCACCATGATGCTCCCCAGCTTCAGCCCTGCGCAGGTCCCCAGCCAAGTCCAAGAAGTACAGACCACTTGCCCCACTGAGAGGTGGGGTCTGGGGATAGCCCAGGGCCAGTCCATACAGGTCATATTTAGGCCAGCTCCCTAGCTCAGCCCCTCCAGTTATAGCTAGTCTCTGACTACCCCTTGCCAGAGACCCTGGAGCTCAATTCTTCCTCCATTTCCTTATATAGACAGGAGTCCAGTTCCGAGCCCACCTAGCGCCTTTGGTTGATCCACTTCCTGGAGCTGGGCTCAGCTTTCTAGATTCCTTCTTCAACTTATCCTTTCTGCCTAATTTAGAACAAGGCCACCCAGAAGTCCTAATGTTCTGCTCCTCCCCATCCCTTGGCTCTGACCCTGGGGACCCTGACACTGGCCTGCACTGAAAAGGAATTTACCGCACCCTCTTGGGCCTCCTGTCCCAGGCCACTGGCCCTTCTCCCCTTGCGCTGGTCAGTTTCCCAAGGCCCCAAGCTATTTTTGCCTCCACCCCAGCCTACCATTTTCCCCACGGTGGAAGTTGCCAGGGTGGTACCTCATATGACGCACACAGCAAAGACCAGAAAATCCATGGGAACGCACTCTGCCATTGGATCAGAACCCACCTTTGGGGTCTCCAGCCTACTGCCTGGCCCCTGTCCTTCTAGTCTCAAGGCCCTGCCTTCTAGGCCCTAGAGACTTGCTTGATGCTTCCAGGCTTGGCTGACTTCCCTGAATCAACTGCTAGACCCAAAGTATCTGATAGGCCCCTACTGTCCCCTCCAGACCCCTACCCATTACCTCATCCACCTTTGATCATCTGCTAATTGCCTGCGCATTCTTGAAAGAATGGGAAGACATAAAGCCTTTTGTTTTTAACAAGCAGGACTCACCCATCACCACACCTGTCATTTGACATATCTGAACCAGACCTAAAGGCTTCCCAACCACTGAGGTCTCCAGGTCTATCCCTCACACGTCAGGGACACAATGAAAGAGCTTCTTCACCTGTCGTTGCCTCTGTTTCTCCACTGGCATGAACTCCCTGTTTCCCACAGAAGCTGATGAGGAATAATGACTTCTTGATTTGTTACACTGAGTTCCTCAAATATGACATGCTACGTCCATAAAGGCATCAGGCCTTCCCATAAGGCATAGGAAGTAAACCCATCTGATGCTAAATCTTCCGGTGCTTGGCTCCAGCAAGCACATGGGGCAGAAACTAATAACTATAAAGCATCCATCTATCATCTTATCAGGTCTTAGTGTGCTTTGTTTGCATAGTTATCTTCCCACGGGTTGACATTTTATGCTTACCGCAAGCTGATATATTCTCCTACCTGCCATATCATTCATAAAGGATAGACAAGCCTCAGGTTCATTACCTGTCATTACACCATGTACACGTCACCAGGGGCCAAAGCATTGATTCTTCTTGGATCTCCCCAGCAGTGGAGCCCCAAACGCCAAGGCTCCAGGTCTAATGGGCGTGGATTCTGCTCATGCCTCCGGTCCTGGGTGGACTCCACGCCATCACTTCTTGCTCTTGTGGCTGACCCACTCCTCAGGGTTGGAGAGAGCTTCTGAGCTCCCAGCTGCTCAGAGGGGATCTGCAGGAAGAACAGAGGCCTCCATCACCTACCAGGGCCAGAAACACATGTCCAGGTTTTAGCTGTTCTTGAAAATTCTAGTCATCCTCCTCTTTCTCTTTATTATTAGGGTCTGCAGTTCTTCACGATTATACCAACTCCCTCTCATCCAGGGTTTTCACCGACAGTGTCCTGCCCACCAACCCAGGCCCAGGCCTCAACACACACACACCCACCACACACACATGCACACACACGCCCTTCATTCCTTTCTTACCTCTGCATACTTCATTTCAACTGCCTGAAAGACTCACCTTCTAATCCTGCATCCAAACCCTAGCCATTGTTCAGAGTTGAGTCCAGACTGGCCAACAGAACCTCCCTCACACTGTTCCATCACCCCAGGAAAGAGAAAGGAAACACATGTTCTCACTCCACCTGTGAGATGTACATAGAAGTGCAAGGACACAGCTATGTGGAACATTCCTTAACTCTTCTAGCCCAGGTATCCCAAGCAAGGCTTCTGGTGTTCTGTAGTTTGTAGGGGGCTCCAGGTAGGACATCCCACCTATGGCTGATGATGAATATCTTTTCCTAGTTCTTCGTCTCAGAGTGAGAGATAAAAGTGGAAACACAAACCTTGCTGGGATGAGGAACAGAGACACCGGCTCCACGGAGCCACCACATTTCATAGCCAAGATTGTGGCTTACGCTCTGTCAAGAGGAGCCAAAGTGCTCCTGGCTGAAGCAGCCTGCCCCAGTCTGGAGGTTGCCTATCTCTGGACAAGTCCAAGCTGGCTACAGCCCTGCATCTCTGACCAGGCACAGCCTCCAGCTCTTGGGGGTGAAAGGGGTAGGCTCCTGGGGTGCCCATCTGGCTGTGACTCTCAGCTACACCTCAAACATGGGCTCCTCCAGGCTTCAGTGGGCCATTGCTGAGAAGAGACTGTGGCAGACGAAGAACATCCATCAGGACACCCAGCATTGCAGACACGAGGAAGCCCCAGGGACAGGGGTGAGAGTGGCAAAAGAAGGAAGGGACACATATATAATGGTTACACTCTTCAAGCTGCTTTTGCATCCACTGGGGATCCATTTAGTTTCTCAGTAGCTCTGTGGAGGGGTGTTTGAAACACTAGGAAACAGATGCACAGAGAGGTTGAGAAGCTTGCTAAAGGTCACACAGTAAGTAAGTGAAACAGCCAATTATCATTCTTTCCAGCAAGCTCCCTGGCTCTAGGTTAATTTCATCTTCCTTCCAAGTCCCCTCAGGGGTGGGGGATGAGTGGGAATGGGAAGGAGAGGGACATTGGCCTGTTTGCCCTGCTGCGGGGGGATGGGGAGAAGAGGAAAACAGTCATGCCTTTGGTTTCTTTCCTCATAGGAGGGTCGAAGAGGAGAAAGCACAGAGATAACAGAATGATAAATAAGAAAGGCAAGAATGTGGATGCTCCTAGTTAACAGGAGCAGCTCAGGCACAAAGAAATTGGCCACGATAAACAGCCAGTGCTTTGGAAGAGGCTAGGCTGACCTTGAGCCTCCCAGCAACTTGGCCCTCTACAGCTCAGGCTCCAAGTCACTTCTGTGCAAAGCAACAGAGGTTAGACGCCCCTTCGAAAGAGCAAAACAATTATTATTATCTCCAAAATGTGCATATACATTTCATATACTCTATGTGTGGAATATATTATTAAATAATAAAAATGAAAACAACCCATAGAAGTCAGCCCATCTGACGAAAGATCTCAGTTGCTCCTGGACAATAGAATTCTCTGCTTGATTCCAAAGCAGCTCTTCTCTTGACATAGAGAAACTCACAACCTAGGACATTCCTACTCAGCAAGGAAAGGCAGGGCCAACCTCCTTCTGGAACAAGTAGCATAGGCCAAAGGCCAGGAAACCCAGGGTACATAGCAGATCCACAGAGTTTGGCAGGAAAATAACTTCAAACCTTAATGGCAGGCATGTAGCTCAGTGCAGCCCCACGTGGCCACCTCTCGTCAACAGAGGACTAGATCTCCAGACTTCAGGCTCAGGGAAGAACAGAAAATCTGCCCCTTGGCATCATCGCTCTTTGTCCCAGGCTGTCTATGGATCCTCGTTCAGCCTTGGGACTTGCAATGAGCCCTGCTCTGTGCAGCAGATGCGATGGGGGAAGGAGAAGAAACTATACCCTTAATAAAATGGACACCATCCCACCCCCACTGGCTGCAGGTCACCTGGCAGCCGTGGCCCCAGAGGCAAACAGCTCCAGCACATTCATTTTTGTTGGGGTGTGGAGGGTGAGGATAAGAGTACTTCCAAGCTCTCCTGCAAGGTGGGGTTGAAACATAGTCACAGCAGATGGTGCTGTCGTCCTCACTCCAGGATTCTCATTCCTAATTATCTGTGCTGCCAGCAAAACAATTAACCCTCGAAGAAAAATTGCACCATCCACTCCCAACCATATGAAAAGGCAATTTTTTCCAAGGACAAGGGACACTTAGGGCAGCCTTGAACTCGGTTCTGGATCTCACCACCCTGCATAAGCTCGCCATCCTCTGACCTCTGCACTCTGTCACCAGCACTGCAGCAGCCCCTCTCCTCTGAGCCTGCGGTTCCTTTCTCATAAAAGAAGGAGGTGAGTCTGTTCCCAAGGGCCCCCTTCAGTACCACGGTGCCACCACTCTACAAGCCATTTCTCTTCATCTGAATTTTCAGTTCCTTTGGAGCTGGAACTGAGTTTCTGTTTATTTCTTCATTCATTTGCAAACTCACTTATTTACCCATCCATCCATCCATTCTGTGATTCTGGATTTATCATGTTGTTCCCAGGAGATACAAAGAAAGTATCTGTTCAGCCTTCTTGACTACTTCTTGGAGCCCTTTTTCCCCGGAGATGTGGGCAGAGGAAGGAAGGATAGGACAGGGAGAAGTGGAGCTGCCACGGGCCTGAGGATGTAGCCCTGGCTCGGTCTCAGGCTGTAGGAGGCAAGGCCTGTGGCTGCATTTGGATTCTCTCTGAAGATTCAGCTGCAGAAAAGCAGCCTCCTCTCCAGAGAGTTGAATTTAGTGAGCAAGCCACTTCAGTCCCCAGGGAAGAGCTGCAGAGGTGTGATGTGAGGAGAGCGGACAGGCTCCCACCCCATCACCCATCAGTGAGATAGGTCTTATTCACCACTGTAGGGCTGGTGACAGCACAGGGCCTGCCCTTGGTAGGTGCTCATTAAATATCTGAGGCATGAGTGGACGACTCTCCTTAAAGGAACTGTTGTAAAAGAAAGGAGAGTTTTCACAGGGCTATAGCATGCTGCTTGTTACCTTAGAGGCCTACTATTTAAAGCCGGGATCAGTTGGTCTAATTCACCCATCATCATGCACTGTCACGGAAAAGAACACGGGATGAGCAAGAAACTGGAATGATTCACCATCAGCGCTAAAAGGGCCCTCAGAGATGGTGACATCCAGGGCCACATTTTACAAGAGTGATCTGGAGATGTTGAGGGGAAGATGGAGCCAAACCCTGCCACAGTGGGGGGCGGGGAGGCTCCCTCCAAAGTCTCACTCCTGTCCCACGGACTGGGGAATGCATGAGGTAGAAAGGAAAAGAAAGGTCTATCAGGGCCATTGTGGGGCTGCAGGCTCTGTACTCGGGCAGGGACAGTGCCCTGGGCACCCAGGAAAGAGTTGCAAAAAATGGATAGGGCTGGTGGGATCAGGGAGCTGGGACCCCTCCCCCAATACCGTATTTCCCAGTCTAAGCCTTGTGACATCTTTCTTCCCTCTCCCTACTGTCTACCAGAGCTTGCCCCCTCCCAGTGCCCAGGAGCACAGGTTCCCATGCCAGCTCGTCTGCATAAAGGGATTGTGTTTATAGTCAAAGAGGGCTGCTGCCCACTCAGAAGCTGCCCACTCGAAGGCAGCACATGTGACTGCACCCCCTGCCCAGAGCCCAAGTGGGACCGATGCCAATGTCTGGCTGGAGACATTTCTAAATATGAGCTTGGCACAAAGAGTCAGGTTCCCAGGCCTTCTCTGCCACAGGAGACCCAGCCAGGATTTTCGAGGCTGCCAGGAGGGACAGGGCTGGGGCAGGCAGGATCGGGAGGCAGCCAGCTGAGACAGCCATCGTCCCTGGAAACATCACCCGAACCCCTCCCTGGCCCTCCAGCCTTGTTAGGGGAAGAGAAAGGATTACCCTGCACCTAGAGAGTCTAATCAATTCCCCGCAACCCTTGGCAGGAGGGACGGGAAAGCCACTGCCTGCTCAAATGTGTATGGATTAAAAATATACAAATGGAATATTCTTTTTCTTCCCCTCTCCTCAACCCCCTGAAGCCTAGGATGCTTGTTAAAAATAGCCTTGCTGTGGCATGGATCCTACACAACCAAACGGCTGGCAGGAAAATTAAGGAGCCATTGGAGACAGCACTATTAAGTGGCTACCCCTGGGGAGTGGAATGGGGAGGGCCGGGAGGGAGGGAAGTGCTTTCAAGTGTTTCCGGACACACTTCTACACTGCCTGGATTTTTAACAGCAAGCAGATATAAAATAAGTTGATTGTTTTTTACTGGAGTTTCATCCTTTGCATCCTCCAGCCTACGCTTAAGGCTGAATTCATACTGACTGACTGACCCGACAGTACTTGCTGGCTGGCCTGGCAGTGCTCCAAGGAGACCCAGGATGCTCAGGCCACCAGGTACAAACACAGCACAGCACTGAGCAAACAGCATTGAATCAGTCAGTCTTGGATCTGTAACCAGCTGGCTGTGTGACCTTAGGTAAGTTGCTTGAGCTCTCTGGACCTCAGTTTCCTTAACTGTAAAATGATGCAGTTAGATTAAATGTTAAGCCAGGTACCTTCTAGTAACAGAAGGTACTAGATCTAACTGCATCATTTTACAGTACCTTCTAGTATCCTCTAGAAGGTATTCTAGTCCTAGCGTTTCCTAATTTTAAGGATTGAGGAAAAACATCTAAGATTTGCCCTGTGTTTGTCCCCACCATGGACAGTGAGAGGAATTCGTCCCTGAGCAAATTCCTTTCATGTGTTCACGGTGGGGACAAACACAGGGCAAATCTTGGAGGCAAGGTCTTAACATTAGGGGGCAGGTAGAAAGGAGAGAAGCTGTTCTGAGAGGCAGAGACCGACTCTACACCTTTTGCTAATGAAGTGTGCAAGTAGAAACAGGATCCATTCGGTACCTAAAATGTGCTGGGTTCGAGTCCTCACTTTGGCTGTTAGTAACTATGTGAACTCCAGTAATTTGCTTGTCACTGCCTCATCTATAACATATAATAATAATACCCACACCCAAAGCCTATTGTAAATAGTAAATGCAATAAAATTAAAAAGTACTTGCTCATTGTAGGAACTTAATATCCTTCTATTCCTTTCTTCCTCCTATATTTAGCTCACACTCTGGAGGCCACATTGCTGCCTGGTTAAGAAGTGTGGGCTCTGAAATCAGGTTTGTATCCCAGCTCCACCACCTATTAGCTGTGTGAGCTTGGGTAAGCAATTTAATTTCTCTGTGCCCTAGCTTCTTCGTCTATGAAACGGGAGTGAGTCGGGAGTGAGTTGGGAGTGGTGGTTGTGCTGCCCACGCCCACACTCCTTCCCCTAATAGCCTGTTGGGCTCCCAGTTTTCATTCAACATCATCTGCAGACCTGAATTTTGGAACTTCCTTAACAGGACCCCTCCCCTCTCCCAACCTCTCTAAAGTTCCTGGCCCACAGCTGCCTACCACCTGCAGATTGTCCCACTAGCCTAGCCCCTTCCCTCTGCACTCCCTCCCCCTGCCCGCTTTGGTCTCTACTCAGCAGGCTATGCACCTGACTAGGAGTGGGGCTTCTACCCTGGAGCCATGGGGATGTGTGTTTTATTTATTTAAATTTATTTTTGAGATGGAGTCTGGCTCTGTCACCTAGGCTGGAGTGCTGTGGCACAATCTAGGCTCACTGCAACCTCCACCTCCCAGGTTCAAGCTGTTCTCCGGCCTCAGCCTTCTGAGTCGCTGGATTATAGGCACACACTTCCACACCTGGCTAATTTTTGTATTTTTAGTAGAGACGGGGTTTCACCTTGTTGGCCAGACTGGTCTTGAACTCCTGACCTCAAGTGATCCACCCGCCTCAGCCTCCCAAAGTGCTGGGATTATAGGCCACCACATGTGGCTGGGAAGTGTGTTTTAGATCAGTGTTTGTCAAACTTCTACATGCTTATGAATCACCTGGGATCTTGTCACAATGCAGGTGCTGTCCAGTAGGTCCCAGGTGGAGTCAAGATCCTGCTAACAAGCTCCCAGGGGATGCCCATGTCACTGGTCTGGGATCACCTTCTGATTAGCCAGGCTGCAGAGTGGAAGATGTCCTAGCACGTGTATGGGGAGGGGAAGGGGAAAGGGGGAAAGAGAAAGGGGACAGGGACAAGGTCGGTCAGTTTTCCAAATCAGAGGAGGAGTAGAATTTAGACAGAGATGGTATAATGGAGACCAAGTGTGGATTCAAGAGACAAAGAGTAAAAGTAGGAGAATGCTTTATGAAATTATGACATTAGCCAACCAATAAAAATAATGCTTATTGAGATAATGCAGCAACACAGAAGAATGCTTGTAGCATATTAACTCAAAAAGCAGACTACCAATTACATGGATACTATGTCTTCAATGCTGCCAAATGCATATTTAGGAAAGCTGAGAAATCATGAGGACCATGAAGGTTGTTCTATGGTAATGTAACAACATGTGTTTTTATTTACTTGTCATTTTCTGGATTTTCTGGATGAAGTTGTATCATTTTTATAATTTAAAATTTATCTTCTATATACTCTCTGATGTCCACTCCTCAAAATTGCCAGTTATTCTTTGTTATGGAGGTTTTCTGTATTTTAAGCACAAACTGCCATTGTTGCAAAGGCTAGAAAATGGTGCATTAAATCTTCTCAGTCAAACCCAAAAATAAAGCAACCCAGATTCTGTTTCTCCTCTAAGCCAAGGGTCCAGCGCTTTGGAAGTCTGGTGCTATCACCTCTCACTATAGCAACAGGAAGACCTTGGTAACCCCGAGCTTACAGTTATTAAAGGTAAAAATAGGAAGTCTGTGGATAGCTGTTCAGTAAGAAGCTGCCGTAGGTGTGCACTGGACAGGCTGGGTTTGGAGCCCTCTCTTGCAGGAAATAGAAAGCAAAAATCAGACTCCAGGAGCTGGTTCCTGCAGGATTACTAGGAGTGCTTGGCATTTTCTTCTTTGTTTCCTATTTCAGGGCTATAAGCTACCTTTCAAACTGGTTTCTGACATGCGTAGAGGTGGACTGTTCTAGAACAGCAGCCTCAGAGTTCACTTAGGAATTGGGCTTGTTCACCCACTGCCAACTGCCCACCCCCCAAGGTGCCCTGTGCACTTCTGTTGTGCTTTCCTGGCATACCAGTACCGCCCCCTACAACCCCAGACCTCCATCCCATTCTGTCTTTTCAGCATGCTCCTGCCCAGGTATTTCAGGTCCCCTAGTGTCCCAACAAGGCCTTGGCTCTGACCTCTGGGAGGCTGAAGGGGGTCCCAGCCCAAGTCTGGCTGATCCTGCCTGAGGTGCAGTGTCTGGACCCAGGCCTCCTGCCCAGTTCCTGAATCCATTTTGCACTCTGGTGAACCAAGTGCAAGGCCCAGCTCTGCTGCCATCTGGCTGTGGGACCTTGGGCAAATCACTTCTCATCTCTGAACCTCAATTATATGATCTATAAAAATGTTAAAATGGGTTTATGGGATCTCTTGGTCCTACCTGGCTCTCATACTCTATGATGCCCGTGGAAATAACCATTTATCTAGTAATACGGGTGAGATATTTCACACACAACAATTTTCTAGACAACTCAATATTGCCCCATTAAGCAACACAATGCGTTTTATTTTTAACCCTACTGCATAAAGTATTTTTTTAATGTTTACATGCTTCTCTTCCTTTTGTGGCAAAGGATACAAACCCTAAAATGTGTGTACCTTCTGCTCCAGCCTCACCCCGCAAAGCACTTGAAGGGCTGAGATGCTGAACATGACTGAACCTTGTCTTGCTGACCCTCTGCCACTAGCATGAGGCTCTTTGCCATGCTGAGCATTTGTCTCTGCCTCTCTGCTTTTCTTCTTCTATCCGCTCCTTCCTCATAGTCAGTCTCCCATAGGTCATGCCCTGGCTGAGAACACCTGCCTCAAACTGCTTCCCATACCTCTAATGTAGAACATGGGTTCCCCCAAGGCTGGGCAATCCTGGGGGTTCTGAGTGAGGGTGGGGGCAGGGGTGTTCTTGGAAATAAGGTGCCAGGCTTTAGCCATTTTTGCTAACCAGAGGCCCTTTTACCTGACTTTGCCACCTATGTCTGTGTTCTGGATAGGAGAGGTTGCTTGCAGACTGGTCTCTGGATAGGTGGAGTGTTACTGGTCGGCTGCTTCCTTCTGTCTCAGTGGCTGGTTTCCCCAATGCGGGGCTAACAGACCATCAGAGGAGCTGACCAAGCACGGAGGCCAGATGCGAAAGTGAGATCAGATTTAGAATTTCATTCCAACTCTACATCCCTAGCATCACCCTTTCTTTTTTCCTTTTTTTTTTTTTTTTTTTTTTTGAGATGGAGTCTTGCTCTGTTGCCAGGCTGGAGTGCAGTGGCATGATCTTGGCTCACTGTAACCTCTGCCTCCCAAGTTTAAGTGATTCTCCTGCCTCAGCCTCCTGAGTAGCTGGGATTACAGGCACACGCCACCACACCCAGCTAATTTTTTTTTGTATTTTTAGTAGAGACAGGTTTTCACCATGTTGGTCAGGCTGGTCTCGAACTCCTTACCTCGTGATCCACCCACCTCAGCCTCCCAAAGTGCTGGGATTACAGGCGTGAGCCACCGTCCCCGGCCAGCATCACCCTTTTCTATAGAGAGATTCCCCCCATTTTTTTTTTTTTTTTTTTTGAGACAGAGTCTCGCTCTATCACCCAGTCTCACCGCAACTTCTGCTTCCTGGATTCAAGCCATTCTCCTGCCTCAGCCTCCCAAGTAGTTGGGACTACAGGCACACACCACCATGCCCTGCTAATTTTGTATTTTTAGTAGAGATAGCGTTTTACCATGTTGGCCAGGCTGGTCTCAAACTCCTGACTTCAAGTGATCGGCCTCCCAAAGTGCTGGGATTACAGGCGTGAGCCACCACTCCTGGCTGTGATCCCCAAATTTCAATATGCTCTTGCCTGTTGCTTTTTCCCATAAAAGATACCATAATTCCTCAGTTGAGGCTTTCTTTTCCCCGCTTCCCCTAGGAACCCCTCCAGAGGCAGGAGGTTAGAGGCAGGCTTCCTCAGACGCAGAACTGACTGGCAGAACAACATGTGTGCACCCACTCCCTCCTCTCCCCGTCAAGCAGCATGAATCCTCACCCTGCTGCCTCTGCCTTGGTCCCCTGGGCATGCCAGCTTCCACCAAGGCTTCACATGCTATGAGGTGGGCAGCCTCTTCCCTTACCTGACCCAGCCAACCTCTGCTTTCTCACCAACCCTACCAAGATTCCACTGGAACATCTGAACTCCCTGCTCAGAGATGGAACCAGCAAAGAGCCTGGAGGTTGTGGTCACAAAAGAGAATTGGAGTTTTCAAGCAGGGAGGTAGGCCATTCTGAGAGATGTTAATACCTACGAAAAGGCCAGGCTCCAGCCACATGAAGGGGAAGGTTCTGGGGATGAAACACCAAAATCACTTTGAGACCAGGGTGGGAAATTGTTTGCAAGACACTGAGATCAACATGCAAAAAAAGGCAGGAATCAGGGCTGAGGAGGCCTGGAAGGCAGGTGCAGAGGCCTCTGTGAGCCCACAGCCCTGTTGGCCTGCCCCAGGGAGCAGCATGGTGGCAAAGACATAAGCCAAGACTGTAAAATAGCATGAGCCTTGCAAAATAATAACTACCAAGAGCCAGGCATTTTCCAAGGCTAACTCATTGCAGTCATCACAACAACCTTGCCCGTGAATTGGTACCTATTTCCACTTTGCCAGTTGGGGGGTGGAGGGGTGGGGATGTTATATACCGTTAGGAGTTGACGCCTTCATAGAAGCCAGACTAGAAGGCAAGCTCAGATTTAGAATTCAACCCCAGCTTTATACATCCCTGGTGTCATCCCAGGTCCGGGTCTAGCTCCCAATTTTACAAATGAGTAAACTGAGGCTTACAATGGGTAAGCAGCCAAGGTCACACAGTTTATAAAGGCGGAGTCTGGATTCAAATCCTCACCTACCTCATTCCAAAGTACATCCCCTTCACTGCCACACTTCCCTGCAGACCACAGTTCCCTATTAGGGCAAGGACCATGGCTGCCTGTTTTGTTCCAGAGGACCCTGCCATCTCACAAATAAAAATGCTGCTCCAGGTTGGGAGCAGTGGCTTACAAGCCAAGATTGTGCCACTGCACTCCAGCCTGGGTGATAAGGCTAGACTCTGTATGGAAAACAAAAAACACAGCTCCAGATCTGCCATAGAGGCTAAGACAGTGCCAGCAAGGTCATTCCCCTGGGGAGGGCTGGTTTCCAAAAGTTCCTAAGTGGACATGCATCACCTGGCTGTGCCTGCTGCCCCTCTGCTCTCATACACACACACGCATCTGGCCAAGGTAAAAAGCCCTGAGGGACAGATGGGAGGCACAGAAGCTGGGGGAGGGGCAGGGAGGTGGCAGAAGAGCACAGCAGGGGCCACAGGGTCAAAGGGGCTTTAATGCAGGCCTAGGCATGGTGCTGGCTGGCTGGTGGCTGGCAGGACTTGAGGAGCACCTATTAGCAGTTCGCTTGGTGGCCCCTTCAAATCAAAGGGTCACAGCATCGTGGCCATACCTATCAGGGGAGGGAGGACTAAAGGAGGAAATCACTTTTTCCCCTTGGTATATTTTCCAATATGAAATGGGCATGGATGAAGAAAATGTCAGAGAAGAGCAATGATATGTTTTCTCTTTACAATCGAGAGGACCAAGTTCAAGTCTGCGTCTTTTTTTATTAGTTTTTTGCATATTTCCTAATGCCCACCTGGCACCACCAGATGCAAACTATAGAGGTTGCATATGTGTTTTAGGGAGTCCCTATAATATGTTCTGTACTGTTGAAATGACCGGTTGACAAATGAATAAAGCAATCCCTACATAAGGGGGTGTGTGGTCTTGTGAGAGGAGGCTGGGCACACAGCTCCAAAGGCAGAGACTCTGAGTCACCCAATCTTGGAGTGATGCTGAAATGAATGATGTCCGTGCTAAACATTGGAGGAGGAAAGTTTAAAGTAGAATCAAGCTTCTCCAGAGGTGGTAGGTCCTCCGGCCCTACCACCACTCAGACTAGTTGGCTGGTCACATGCAGAGGAATGAGCTAAAGTCTGGTCCATTAGGGCCCAAGACGGCAAAGGGCCTAGAAATTCCACATTTAACAGAGGCCACACAGTGGGGGTACAGAGTACTGGCATCCTGGAGGGTGGTTTTAAAGGGAGGGGGAGAGAGACTGCACAACTCAGCCCAGGATGGGGACTACATCTTTTTCATTTTGTGGCCCCTGCACCTAGCACAGTGCCTGGCCTGTAATGGGCACTCCACCAGTCCTTCATAAACAGGGCGATGTCCCACAGTATTAACAGTCTGCTGCACTGCACGGCACTACACTGAAAGTGAGTGCATTTCCTCAGTGCATGTGCTGAGTCCCACGCTAACTAGACTGGGACTCTTAAAAACTGTTTTCTTTATTTATTGTTTGGAGTAGAATATTAGCTTTCTATTACTGTTGTAACAAATGGCCACACACTTAGTGGTTTACACAACATGAATTCATTATCTTACAGTTCTGGAGGTTGAAGTCTGACAAGGGTCTCACTGGGCTAAAATCAAAGTGTCAGCTTAGCTGTGTTCCTTCCTGGAGGCTCTAGGGAGAAACATCTTGCCTTCTTAAGCCTCCAGGGGCCGCCTGCATTCCTTGGGTGGTGCACCTTCCTCCATCATCAAAGCTAGCAGCATAGCATCTCTCTGAAGGTTCTTCCGTAGTTATGTCTCCCTGTCTGACCACGGCCAGGCAAGGTTCCTACTTTTAAGGGCTTATACAATTAGACTGAACACATCTGGATAAACCAGATGTGTCCCCATCTCAATATCTATAACCTTAATCCCATCTGCAAACCCCTGTGTCACATAAGGCAACATACTCACAGGTTCTGGGGATTCGAGTGTGGACATTTTGGGGAGGCCATTTCCTGCCAACCACAAATAACAAATACGTTCACATTGTTCAGAACCCAAATGGCATAAAAGGCTATAGAGTGAAAAGGTGCCCTTCCGCCCCTATCGCCCACCACCCAGTTCCCCTCCCTGTTAACATTTCCTTGTGTTTCTATCTCAAGAGGTTTTATGCCTAGATAAAGCAACAGCAGTACGTATAATTTTTACACCCATGGTACAGTACCATAATATTGTTCTGCATCTTGTTTTTATCATAACGCCCTTGAGATTGTCCTGGATCTGTATATAAAATCATCCTTGCTCTTTTTAATGGCTGCATACCCTTCCAGTGTGTGGATGCACTATAGTTGATTAATTTAGTCTCCTGCTGATGGACACTTAAGTTGTTTATAATCTTTTGCTCTTACATACAACACTGCAGTGAACAATCTTGTATGTATACCATTTCCCATATGTGCCTGGATGTCTGTAGAATAAATTCATATAAGTGGAACTCATGGGTCAAAGGACACGTGCATTAAAATTCCCCAGCTACTGCTGAATGGCCCTCCATAGAGCTGAACTAATGTATACTCACACTCCCCACCCCAAGCCACGTGTGAGTGTGAGATGGAAGCCCTTTTTGGCAGAGAAGCCACAGCTCACACCTCTTCTTTACCCCTCCCTGCTGCCCCCATGTTAATTACAGGGACGAACCCAGGAAGCCCTTGAGGATTGCTGCCACTCACAATTCCCTGGACTCCTGTTGGTGACGGGGCAGGAGTGGAGAGGAGGACAAAGCCGGCAGCCAGCAAAGGAGGGCCCAAGTTCAAAGGTGTTAAAAGACCAGTGGCTTTGGGTGTCTCAACCAGCAAACTGCTCCTCCCTCATGGACATTCTACAGGCTTGCAAGCCAACTGGTTTCCCCAGTGGGGAAAGTGTACCACCACTGTCTAAAAGGAGGGCCTCTCACTGTGGATGTGCTGCTAGAGGAGATTACAAGTGCATTTGGGTTTCCAATGGCCCAGCTGCACCCATGTTAAGAAAGACGCCATTTTCCTGCTCTTAATCCATTCCTGGCGGAGATGTTCTTCAACCTGAAGGAGCCTTTTATGTGTTGACCTCAACTGCAATCTAAAAGATAAGTTAAATCACTTATTCAGGAAGACAGGAAGCCCTTGATGATGGTGACTGATAAAGATTTCACAGCAGCCAGAGCCAGGCTCTATTCCCTCACCAACCAGCACTGTTGGCCCCTCCTTGGCACCTAGGCAAGCTCAGAATCCTACCCTCGGGGAGATTTCTCTCTGACAGAGCATGGAGGGGCCTGGAACAGACAGAAGGGAGTGCTAAGTCCCAGCAGGTGAGCCTGAGAACCCTGAGGACAGGAACTAGAGGTGCCCCACCCTCTGCCCAGTCCCCTTCCTTACCTCCATTTGGCCTTGGCCTGGTCTCCCATGGTCAGCTCAAGGGTCCCCTCTTTCAGGAAGCCTTCCCTGACCCTACAGGCCAGGACTTGCAGGTGCCTTTATACAACATGTTCCTAGAGCACTTGTACTTTACGCCATCCTCGCACCCTTGACCCTGAAGACTTGCCTGTCACCTGGCATGGGAGCCACTTGACTGTGAGCACTCTGGGGGCAGCACATGGCACCATGCTTGATGCCCACTAAGCTCTTGGCATGTGTTTGGAAGGCAGAGGAACCTGAGCTCAAGGAACAGTCAGAGCGGCTACCTGCCTTGCCAGTGTTGCCTGTCAGCTTATCCAAGTACTCACAGCCCTGCTGGCTGCTAACCACTGGGCTAGGCCCTGGGTGCATCCACAGTGTTCCAACAGGGCTTCTTGCCCTAAAATGCCACTCAGGCCCCAAAGACCCACTGCTAGAATCCACTCTTTTAGCAAAGCATCACCTCCAGAAAGTCCCCATCCCCAAGAGGAGGCACAGTCTCACCCTGTGGTCCTCTTCATCTGCTTGGCCAGCCAGGGATGGGGTTCAGGGGAAGGATTAATCTAGGGTCCAGGATGCTGAACAGGATAAGCAGGCTGGAGGAGGCACTGGGGTGGGCAGTCCATGGGCAGCCTGGGGGCACTGGGTCCAGAAGATGAAAATATGCCTCAAGGAGCATCAAGGTAAGATCCCAACTTTACACATGAACAAAACCCTCAGAAGAGCAGAACTGGGCAGGACAGAAGAGATGCGCAAGCAGGTGAGCAAATGATGTCAAGGTTGGAGGTGAGCTGAAAGGTACAGAGGAGCAGCTCTACAGAAAGCACAGTGTTCACTGTGTTAAGAGCGCTGGGGCCCAAGTTACTCCACCCCTAGTCCCCCACCTCTGCACCAGTGGTAGCCTTGGGCAGGCCATCCACCTTAGATATCTGAATATGAGAATCATCATCTGCCCTGCCCGCCTTGCACAACTACTGCTCTACATTAAGTTAGAAAGGAGATGAGAAAATTCTCTAGACGCCTAAAAGCAATATAGAATAGAAACTGTGTAACAATCATCATTTGCTTTTTCATAGTGTCTTGCAGCCTGCATAGGGCTTTCCTATCCAGTACCTCCTAACCCTCAGAACAACTCTGGGAGATAGGTATGGATACGTATACTCAATTTACAGATGCAAAAACTGAGGAACAGATAGTTCCAGCCCACAATCATACCAATAACAAGGGGCTGAGCTGACAGCTGTGTCCAGGTCTTCTACTCCAAAGAGAGTGTTCTATTTACCACACCAAGATGTACCCTCCATTGTCTAAAATCACAAGCTCTGGCTGTACAGAAAACCCTCCTTATTCTTCAGTCTTTCTATGGATTAGTTGATTCCTCCTCCTCCAATCCATCCATGGATTTGCTGATTGACAAATGAGCTTCCCCAGTCTCTTTGTCATTGCACTGTTTGAGGTCAGAGTTTTTATCTGAGGACAAGAAACCAGGCTGCAGCCTGGGCTCAGCCTCTTATCCATTGTGGGGCTAAGAAAGAGTCCCTGTCCCCCAATATTCTTCAATCCCATGTGATGTTAAAACCTCTTAATGACCCTGATCTAAGCATTTCCAGAAAAAATGTTCTCAGGACTTTTCTGGGAGTAGCAGGGGCAGTCCTTTGTGACAGCATGAAGAGCAGGATGGGGCTGGCCTGGTTACAATGGCACAACGCTAGGTTCCAGGCACTCCACGCATGTTTCTCATGATAACCTTGTGGTTAATACTCACACAGATGAGAAGCCAAAAGGCTGCAGGAGCTGCCCACCATCCTCACACAGCCAGGAAGTGGTAGCACCAAGACTGAGGCCCAGGAGGTGGAGTCCAAAGAGCCATCCTGCTTTTTCCATTGCAACAGGACGGGAAGGAGAGGGAGATGGAGGCTTTACCTCTACTCTAAATCACCTCCTGAGGTTGCTGTATTTTCCTTACTTCAGTGAATTATGTGGAACAAAATACACTCAACTGGTAGCAGAAATCAGCCTCCAGTTTCTACTGAGAAACTCAACAAAAGCATCCTTTGCCGGTGCCATTGCTTGGGAGTACACCTGTAATTCACATCTGCACACAAAACTCCATCTTTCTTTCAGGCCTGAACAAACAGGTTTTTGTTTTTTCGTGTTTTTTGTTTGTTTGTTTGTTTGTTTGTTTGAGACGGGGTCTCACTATGTTGCCCAGGCTGGCCTCAAACTCCTGGGCTCAAGGGATCCTACTGCCTCAGCCTCTAGAGTAGCTGGGATGACAGGTGCACACCACTGTGTCCAGCCTTACAAATAGGTTTCTTAGGGTGACAACAATCTTAACATCAACATAACCAAGGAATTTGCTCACAATAGTCTCCTTCTGGAGTCTTTACATGTACGAACATCGTTCTCACAGACCATCCAATATGGACAAACTTGACTTGGAAACAGGAAAATAGGGAGGTAATTAATCACCTGGTAAAAGGACTCACCCCAGATCTACTTTTCACATCACCATCCCCAAATATGCCTCAAGGGGCATCAAGGTAATATCCCAACTTTATACCACTATAAACTCTATAGAGTTTCTCTATTCATGTGGTTTTCAGAACATATCCATCTACTAGACTCAGGAACTTGACTTGACAGACATGGCTATTTCCTGCTTCCTGGCAGCAAATCCAGCAGCAATTCTGGTCCCTGCATCCAATTAGGCAGGGAAGAGAGGGCTGGTGTGTCAGAGCTGGTCCAAGCACAGTGGTATACTTGAGTCAACATCTGCAGCAGAGGAAGGGAGACAGAGGGGACTAAATAAATGGGGCTGTGCTATTGGGAGTCCACCAAGCGCACCAATGCCCTCCTACGTCCCTCAGCATTCTGGCCTCACACCATGCTAGAACATTCTTGTTGCCCAAACCTCAGAGGAGGGCTTTCCCTGAACCAACTCTGACTTCCTGCTTCCTCTCTGACCCCACATGGTGGTACTCAACCTCTGCCAGACATCCCTTCCCTCCTCTGCTTCCAGCTTCATCAAAGCCTACTGGCCCCTGGAGAAGACAGCCATGCCAATCCCCCCTGCAGTGAGCTAGCATAGTGCATTAAGTTAGGTACTTTCCTTCTCGGGCATCTCTGGTTTATGACATGAGCCTCTTGGAGAGGGTGGTATTTTGAACAAAAGCAACTAATCTCTCATTGTGAAATTTCAAGGACTGTGGGGAAAGAAATCCAGTGAGGCTGGAGGGCAGTAATGGGGGAACAGAGAGATCTCTGAGATGCAGCAATGTCACACGGACCGGCCATGAGCTACTACTGCAAATCTGTTTTTCAAAATTTAAAAGAGTCGATTTCCAGATGTCTGCTTAGGAGAGCCAAACTGCTGTTGATTTGTTCCCAGTTCACCACAGAATAAAGTCTGAACTCCTCACCCGAGCACTCCAGACCTTCCATGCTCTGGCTCCCAAAAATCCTGCTCTCCTTCCTGCCCCTCCTAGGAACCCCACTTGGCCATTGGCTTCTGCACTATCCCACAGACCTGCTAGGGGCTTCCCAGCCCACACACTAGCCCAGGCCTAAGGACACTCCTTCACCAGCACCACTGCACTGCACAACTCCAAGGGATGCTGTGCTCATGCCAGGCTGTGTGTGTGCAGTGCATGGCACGGCAATCCATGTGCTGCTTCATCCACAGCCTCCACGTCAGGAAGTCTCTCGTGCACCCCCACAACCTTCCTCTCCTCAACTTCCTTGGGCCTAGAACCTGTGGCTCACTTCAGGCACTGGACACTCCCTGCTTCAGAGTCTCTTGATCTGAGTGGGCGGGGGTAGGTCACCAATCAGAGCACGAGTGCCCTGGGGGCAGTGACTGAGTCCTAAGACCTCACACCCCAGGTCAGCGGGTTGAGAAGTTAGCGTTGGCTTTCTACTGTGATTCTGGGCCAGCATCCACAGCAGCAACAGGGAACTTGCTAGAAATGCACATTCTGGGGCCCCACCCCAGAAGTCTTGAATCAGGTGCTCTGGTGGTGGCGCCCAGCACCCTGTTTTAGCAAGCCCACCAGGCAACTCCCATGCGCATGAGGCTTGAGACCCACTGAGTGACAGGATCCTCAACATCCTTTCTGAGTTTGCTGAACAGGGTTCTCCAGCTAGGGAAGGGGCGGGCATCATCTTGTCGGACTGTTACAGAGACCCCATTCCCAGGTATTTCTCAGGCATCTCCAAGTGAACTCGCTCAGAAAGCCTCCATGCAGCCGGAAGTGCTACCATGCCAAGGTTGCCCGCGAACAGCGCAGAGCAGCCAGGATGCTTCAGCGCTCCTCCAAAGGGCTCTCCTGTTCAATAAGCCTTCCCTGGACCCTGCTAGCTGGGTGGTTACGTTATTCAACAACCAAGCAGAGTTTAACAGTGTCCCTGTCTCCCAACCAAGCGATTCACCCCAACTGCAGTACGGGCTTTTCCAACACAAAGCAGGGCAGTGTTCAGGAACTTGGCATCAGGAATACCCTCCTCCAGGTCCCTACACCTTTTCACAACCTGCCCAGGCTAAAGCCCCTGGCGTCCCATTTCCTAGCACAGAGGTGAGTAAGGAAGGCAGGTCAGACCAGATATAAAGAGCCAGATCCCAGGACTACTCTGGACTTACAGAATCAGTATTTTTAGGAGTACCTGGGGATCTAGATGTTGACCAAGTCTCTCTGGCATTCTTATCGGGCTATTAAAGAAATGATCAATGGGGCCACGTGCATTATCTAACAGATGGGGGAACTGAGGCCTAAGGCAGTGAGTGACTGGGATTCCCTGACCATCCCAGGCCACAGAGCATTCTCTCCACCCTCTGGGCCCCCACAGCACCCACCACCTGGGTCCCCCTCACAGTTCCTAACACACATAATCCTACACTACACTTCTAAACACTGCCCTGTGTGGCCCTGCTTTCTCCCCACTGAACTGGAAGGGACTAGGGACGGGACCAGGCCTGAGCCAGCACTCCCCCTCACAGTGCTGTGCTCAGTTCAGGGCACAGGGAAGGAATGAACCATCCCCTGAGGCAGCCTGCATCCTCCATGAGCATATGTGCTAAGATTAATCTATCAGATCACCAGATTGTCACCTTGAAACACACCGCAAGGTCTGTCCCAGAGGGGTGAGAGAACATATAGATTCTGATGGGAGGCAGACAGCCACCTGCAGAATAGGTCGGGGGTGGCCAGGAGGAGGAAGTTACAGCAAGAAGCCACTGCTCCTGTTGGAGGCTGGGAAGGGGGAGGGAGGAGTGCCACAAAGACAAACTGCACCTTCTTGTTGATTTTGCTCAGCCAGCCCCAGGAGAAACATAGCTGGGAACTGGGGCGCAGAGCTCACACTTTCTCACCTCTCCCTCTCAGGAGCCCTTCCCTGACAGGTAGGAAAGGTGACAATGAAACAGACACAAAGAGCTAGAGCTCTGACGAGTAAACAAGCCTGCTCAGCATCGTTTCGGGGCTGGAGGGCCCAGGAATTCTTCCCAGGTGCCTGGGCAGTGTGGGACTCCTCAATTTGCCTTTCCCCAGCAGCACAGTAGGTGACTGCCAGGGTGAGGAGCTTTGGGGAACATGTGGAAGGTCTCACTGGTATTTGAACTTCACCCTACCCAACACTGACCAGGCCCTCCCACCTCCCCCAGGCAGTCACGTAGACTGGTAATAACAAACACCCCAAAATTTCAGTGACCAGAGACAACAAAAGAGGATTTCATGAAAAAAACCATTTTTGGGGGGGCGGAGCAAGATGGCCGAATAGGAACAGCTCCAGTCTCCAACTCCCAGCGCGAGTGACACAGAAGACCGGTGATTTCTGCAGTTTCAACTGAGGTACTGGGGTCATCTCACTAGGGAGTGCCGGACAATCGGTGCTGGTCAGCTGCTGCAGCCCGACCAGCCAGAGCTGAAGCAGGGCGAGGCATCACCTCACCTGGGAAGCGCAAGGGGGAAGGGAATCCCTTTTCCTAGCCAGGGGAACTGAGACACACAACACCTGGAAAATCGGGTAACTCCCACCCCAATACTGTGCTTTAAGCAAACGGGCACACCAGGAGAATATATCCCACACCTGGCCGGGAAGGTCCCACGCCCACGGACCCTCCCTCATTGCTAACACAGCAGTCTGCGGCGATCTAACCGCAAGGCAGCAGCGAGGCTGGGGGAGGGGCGCCCGCCATTGCTGAGGCTTAAGTAGGTAAACAAAGCCACTGGGAAGCTCGAACTGGGTAGAGCTCACAGCAGCTCAAGGAAACCTGCCTGTCTCTGTAGACTCCACCTCTGGGGACAGGGCACAGACAAATAACAAAGACAAAAAAGCAGCAGAACCTCTGCAGATGCAAACGACTCTGTCTGACAGCTTTGCAGAGAGCACTGGATCTCCCAACACGGAGGATGAGATCTGAGAACGGACAGACTGCCTGCTCAAGTGGGTCCCTGACCCCTGAGTAGCCTAACTGGGAGACATCCCCTACTAGGGGCAGTCTGACACCCCACACCTCACAGGGTGGAGTACACCCCTGAGAGGAAGCTTCCAAAGGAAGAATCAGACAGGTACACTTGCTGTTCAGCAATATTCTATCTTCTGCAACCCCTGCTGCTGATACCCAGGCAAACAGAGTCTGGAGTGGACCTCAAGCAATCTCCAACAGACCTACAGCTGAGGGTCCTGACTGTCAGAAGGAAAACTATCAAACAGGAAGGACACCTATACCAAAACCTCATCAGTACGTCACCATCATCAAAGACCAGAGGCAGATGAAACCACAAAGATGGGGAAGAAGCAGGGCAGAAAAGCTGGAAATTCAAAAAATAAGAGCGCATCTCCCCCTGCAAAGGAGAGCAGCCCATCGCCAGCAACGGATCAAAGCTGGTCAGAGAATGACTTTGACGAGATGAGAGAAGAAGGATTCAGTCCATCAAACTTCTCAGAGCTAAAGGAGGAATTACGTACCCAGCGCAAAGAAACTAAAAATCTTGAAAAAAGAGTGGAAGAATTGATAGCTAGAATAATTAATGCAGAGAAGGTCATAAATGAAATGACAGAGATGAAAACCATGACATGAGAAATACATGACAAATCCACAAGCTTCAGTAACTGACTCGATCAACTGGAAGAAAGAGTATCAGCGATTGAGGATCAAATGAATGAAATGAAGCGAGAAGAGAAACCAAAAGAAAAAAGAAGAAAAAGAAATGAACAAAGCCTGCAAGAAGTATGGGATTATGTAAAAAGACCAAATCTACGTCTGATTGGGGTGCCTGAAAGTGAGGGGGAAAATGGAACCAAGTTGGAAAACACTCTTCAGGATATCATCCAGGAGAACTTCCCCAACCTAGTAGGGCAGGCCAACATTCAAATTCAGGAAATACAGAGAACGCCACAAAGATACTCCTCCAGAAGAGCAACTCCAAGACACATAATTGCCAGATTCACCAAAGTTGAAATGAAGGAAAAAATCTTAAGGGCAGCCAGAGAGAAAGGTCGGGTTACCCACAAAGGGAAGCCCATCAGACTAACAGCAGATCTCTCGGCAGAAACTCTACAAGCCAGAAAAGAGTGGGGGCCAATATTCAACGTTCTTGAAGAAAAGAATTTTAAACCCAGAATTTCATATCCAGTCAAACGAGTTTCACAAGTGAAGGAGAAATAAAATCCTTTACAGATAAGCAAATGCTTAGAGATTTTGTCACCACCAGGCCTGCCTTACAAGAGACCCTGAAGGAAGCCCTAAACATGGAAAGGAACAACCGGTACCAGCCATTGCAAAAACATGCCAAAATGTAAAGACCACCGAGGCTAGGAAGAAACTGCATCAACTAATGAGCAAAATAACCAGTTAATATCATAATGGCAGGATCAAGTTCACACATAACAATATTAACCTTAAATGTCAATGGACTAAATGCTCCAATTAAAAGACACAGACTGGCAAACTGGATAAAGAGTCAAGACCCATCAGTCTGCTGTATTCAGGAGACCCATCTCACATGCAGAGACATACATAGGCTCAAAATAAAGGGATGGAGGAAGATCTACCAAGCAAATGGAGAACAAAAAAAAGCAGGGGTTGCAATCCTAGTCTCTGATAAAACAGACTTTAAACCATCAAAGATCAAAAGAGACAAAGAAGGCCTTTACATAATGGTAAAGGGATCAATTCAACAGGAAGAGCTAACTATCGTAAATATATATGCACCCAATACAGGAGCACCCAGATTCATAAAGCAAGTCCTTAGAGACTTACAAAGAGACTTAGACTCCCATACAATAATAATGGGAGACTTCAACACTCCACTGTCAACATTAGACAGATCAACGAGACAGAAAGTTAACAAGGATATCCAGGATTGAACTCATCTCTGCACCAAGCAGACCTAATAGACATCTATAGAACTCTCCACCCCAAATCAACAGAATATACATTCTTCTCAGCACCACATCGCACTTCTTCCAAAATTGACCACATAATTGGAAGTAAAGCACTCCTCAGCAAATGTAAAAGAACAGAAATTATAACAAACTATCTCTCAGACCACAGTGCAATCAAACTAGAACTCAGGACTAAGAAACTCAATCAAAACCGCTCAACTACATGGAAACTGAACAACCTGCTCCTGAATGACTACTGGGTACATAACGAAATGAAAGCAGAAATAAAGATGTTCTTTGAAACCAATGAGAACAAAGATACAACATACCAGAATCTCTGGGACACATTTAAAGCAGTGTGTAGAGAGAAATTTATAGCACTAAATGCCCACAAGAGAAAGCAGGAAAGATCTAAAATTGACACTCTAACGTCACAATTAAAAGAACTAGAGAGGCAAGAGCAAACACATTCAAAAGCTAGCAGAAGGCAAGAAATAACTAAGATCAGAGTAGAACTGAAGGAGATAGAGACACAAAAAACCCTCCAAAAACTCAATGAATCCAGGAGTTGGTTTTTTGAAAAGATCAACAAAATTGACAGACCGCTAGCAAGACTAATAAAGAAGAAAAGAGAGAGGAATCAAATAGACGCAATAAAAAATGATAAAGGGGATATCACCACTGACCCCACAGAAATACAAACTACCATCAGAAAATACTATAAACACCTCTACGCAAATCAACTAGAAAATCTAGAAGAAATGGATAATTTCCTGGACACTTACACTCTCCCAAGACTAAACCAGGAAGAAGTTGAATCCCTGAATAGACCAATAGCAGGCTCTGAAATTGAGGCAACAATTAATAGCCTACCCACCAAAAAAAGTCCAGGACCAGATGGATTCACAGCTGAATTCTACCAGAGGTACAAGGAGGAGCTGGTACCATTCCTTCTGAAACTATTCCAATCAATAGAAAAAGAGGGAATCCTCCCTAACTCATTTTATGAGGCCAACATCATCCTGATACCAAAGCCTGGCAGAGACACAACAAAAAAAGAAAATTTTAGACCAATATCCCTGATGAACATCGATGCAAAAATCCTCAATAAAATACTGGCAAACTGGATTCAGCAGCACATCAAAAAGCTTATCCACCATGATCAAGTGGGCTTCATCCCTGGGATGCAAGGCTGGTTCAACATCCGCAAATCAATAAACGTAATCCAGCATATAAACAGAACCAAAGACAAGAACCACATCATCATCTCAATAGATGCAGAAAAGGCTTTTGACAAAATTCAACAGCCCTTCATGCTAAAAACGCTCAATAAATTCGGTATTGATGGAACGTACCTCAAAATAATAAGAGCTATTTATGACAAACCCACAGCTAATATCATACTGAATGGGCAAAAACTGGAAAAATTCTCTTTGAAAACTGGCACAAGACAGGGATGCCTTCTCTCACCACTCCTATTCAACATAGTCTTGGAAGTTCTGGCTAGGGCAATCAGGCAAGAGAAAGAAATCAAGGGTATTCAGTTAGGAAAAGAAGAAGTCAAATTGTCCCTGTTTGCAGATGACATGATTGTATATTTAGAAAACCCCATCGTCTCAGCCCAAAATCTCCTTAAGCTGATAAGCAACTTCAGCAAAGTCTCAGATACAAAATTAATGTGCAAAAATCACAAGCATTCTTATACACCAGTAACAGACAAACAGAGAGCCAAATCAGGAATGAACTTCCATTCACAATTGCTTCAAAGAGAATAAAATACCTAGGAATCCAACTTACAAGGGATGTAAAGGACCTCTTCAAGG
The DNA here is from genome assembly GCF_009764315.1 of Trachypithecus francoisi. Lineage (NCBI taxonomy): Eukaryota > Metazoa > Chordata > Mammalia > Primates > Cercopithecidae > Trachypithecus > Trachypithecus francoisi. The sequence goes on along the minus strand of NW_022681464.1, from coordinate 7,270,479 downwards.
AGAACTACAAACCACTGCTCAGTGAAATAAAAGAGGACACTAACAAATGGAAGAACATACCATGCTCATGGATAGGAAGAATCAATATCGTGAAAATGGCCATACTGCCCAAGGTTATTTATAGATTAATGCCATCCCCATCAAGCTACCAATGAGTTTCTTCACAGAATTGGAAAAAAACTGCTTGAAAGTTCATATGGAACCAAAAAAGAGCCCGCATTGCCAAGACAATCCTAAGTCAAAAGGACAAAGCTGGAGGTGTCACGATACCTGACTTCAAACTATACTATAAGGCTACAGTAACCAAAACAGCATGGTACTGGTACCAACACAGAGATACAGACCAATGGAACAGAACAGAGTCCTCAGAAATAATACCACACATCTACAGCCATCTGATCTTTGACAAACCTGAGAGAAACAAGAAATGGGGAAAGGATTCCCTATTTAATAAATGGTGCTGGGAAAATTGGCTAGCCATAAGTAGAAAGCTGAAACTGGATCCTTTCCTTACTCCTTATACGAAGATGAATTCAAGATGGACTAGAGACTTAAATGTTAGACCTAATACCATAAAAACCCTAGAAGAAAATCTAGGTAGTACCATTCAGGACATAGGCATGCGCAAGGACTTCATGTCTAAAACACCAAAAGCAACGGCAGCAAAAGCCAAATTGACAAATGGGATCTAATTAAACTAAAGCGCTTCTGCATAGCAAAAGAAACTACCATCAGAGTGAACAGGCAACCTACAGAATGGGAGAAAATTTTTGCAATCTACTCATCTGACAAAGGGCTAATATCCAGAATCTACAAAGAACTCAAACAAATATACAAGAAAAAAACAACCCCATCAAAAAGTGGGCAAAGGATATGAACAGACATTTCTCAAAAGAAGACATTCATACAGCCAACAGACATATGAAAAAATGCTCATCATCACTGGATTTCAGAGAAATGCAAATCAAAACCACAATGAGATACCATCTCACACCAGTTAGAATGGCAATCATTAAAAAGTCAGGAAACAACAGGTGTTGGAGAGGATGTGGAGAAATAGGAACACTTTTACACCGTTGGTGGGACTGTAAACTAGTTCAACCATTATGGAAAACAGTACGGCAATTCCTCAAGGATCTAGAACTAGATGTACCATATGAGCCAGCCATCCCACTACTGGGTATATACCAAAGGATTATAAATTATTCTACTACAAAGACACATGCACACGTATGTTTATTGCGGCACTATCCACAATAGCAAAGACTTGGAATCAACCCCAATGTCCATCTGTGACAGACTGGATTAGAAAAATGTGGCACATATACACCATGGAATACTATGCAGCCATAAAAAAGGATGAGTTTGCGTCCTTTGTAGGGACATGGATGCAGCTGGAAATCATTCTTAGCAAACCATCACAAGAACAGTAAACCAAACACCGCATGTTCTCACTCATAGGTGGGAACTGAACAATGAGATCACTTGGACTCAGGAAGGGGAACATCACACACTGGGGCCTATCATGGGGAGGGGGGAGGGGGGAGGGATTGTATTGGGGAGTTATACATGATATAAATGATGAATTGATGGGTGCTGACGAGTTGATGGGTGCAGCACACCAACATGGCACAAGTATACATATGTAACAAACCTGCACGTTATGCACATGTACCCTAGAACTTAAAGTATAATAAAAAATAAATAAGTAAATAAATAAATAAATAAATAAATAGAGGATTTCATGCTCATAGGACATGTCCACTAATTATTCTCCTCATTCCAGCTTTTTCATCTTCAAATTTAGCCTAAACTAATGGCACAGAGTACAAGTTTTTGTTGCATGGCAGATAAGGTTTGGATGCTTGTCCCCTCCAAATCTCATGTTGACATGTAATTCCCAGCATTCGAGATGAGGGCTGTTGAGAGTGCTTGGATCACAAGGGTGGATCCCTCATGAATGGCTTTGTGTCATCCCCTGGGTAATAAGTGAGTTATCGCTCTGAGTTCATGTAAGATCTGGTTGTTTAAAAGTGTCTGGTAGGGACCGGATGCAGTGGCTCATGCCTGTAACCCCAACATTTTGGGAGGCCAAGGTGGGTGGATCACTTGAGGTCAGGAGTTCGAGGACAGCCTGGCCAACAATGGTGAAACTCCGTCTCCATTAAAAATATAAAAATTAGCCAGACATGGTGGTGGGCACCTGTAATCCCAGCTACTTGGGTGGCTGAGGCAGGAGAATTGCTTGAACCTGGGAGGTGGAGGTTGCAATGAGCTGAGATCACGCCACTGCACTCCAGCCTGGGTGACCAAACAAGACTCTGCTTCAAAAAAAAGAAAAAGTATGTGACACCTCTGCCCCGTCTCTCTTGCTCCCACTCTCGCCCTGTGACACTGCCTGCTCTCCCTTTGCCTTCCACCATGATTGGAAGCTTCCTGAGGCCTCACCAGAAGCAGATACTGGAACCAGGCTTGTACGGCTGGCAGAACTGTGAGCCAATTAAACCCTCTTTTCTTTATAAATTACCCAGCCTCAGGTATTTCTTTATAGCAATGCAAAAGCAGCCTAACACAGCAGCACAACTCTTGCAGGCATGGAATTGATTTCTGTCCCAGTCAGGATAGGCTGGGCCATGCTGCAGTAACAACAAACAACTCCCAAACTGCAGTAGCTGAGAACATTGTGGGTTGATGCTAATAAATATAGGGCTTCTTTCTGGAGTGATGCAAATGTTTTAAAATTAGAGAGTGGTGACATAGCCCTGTGAACGTACTGAAAAACACTGCACTGTACACTTAGAGGGATGAACTTTATGTCAATAAATGAGAGGCATGAATTTCACCTCAATAAAACTATTAAAAACTAGTTCCGGTTTCCTCCTCCCTTATGCCTGGCTGGTGTTGATCACAGGTCCACAGGGGCCTTGCTGTTGGAACACTCAAGATTTAGGCTGATGCAGTAGCCCCTGACTCCAACGCTTCCTGCTGTCCTGTGAGCTCTGGAGGGCCTTGTACTGGCAACACGATGCTCTGACCTGGAAGTGAAACCCATACTTCACTCACAACTTACTGCCCAGAGTGCATCCTGTGACCCTAGCCCCAACAAAGGGCACAGGAAGGATAATTCTGCCAAGGGCCAGATGACAGAGAACTAGCTGATGGCCACCACCCTGACGAACTCACACGCACAGCCACCCAGAGCTGGAGCCTGGCCTTCCTCCATCCCCCATGAGAAGGCGAAATTTCTTCTCTGTGTCATTTTTCACCCTAGAGTGAAGGAAAGCTTTCAGAGCAGGGCTAGAAAGAGGAAACTATTAAGATGATCAAAACATGATTTTCAAAGAAAATGACAGGGAACACCATTATGATATGTAACATAGCAATCTTATAATACGTAACAACACTCTAATATAAAATGTAACAAAGTTTTTATGGTAATGGCAACATGACAGGTACAATGCCACCATGATAGTGAGACAGACAGGTCAGATGTACAAAAGAAAATTTCAAGAATGAGTTTAACAGCTGCTGGACCTTCCAACAGATCAAGCATATGAAAGGAGGCCAGAGGAGGCTGCCCTGCAAGAATGCCCCTTGAAAGCCTGTCAAAAGCTGGTGGTGTTAGTTCTGTGATGATGCTTTGTGACTGCAATAGACTGTCCTTTTCCTTTTGCCCAAAGAGAGAAGAGTGAGAGAGAACTTGGAAAGGAAGCCATGGATGGTGCAAAAGAGGAACAAGATGTCATCTGTGCTGAGGCCAGGGCTGGGGGAGGGCGGTGCAGAGGGGAGAAGGGGAAGTGAGAGGCTGGAGACCCCTGCCCTTCCAGGGGTGCTTAACATCTGTGGGGACTTGGGAGAATTTTGACTCAGGAAAAGGCTCCAGAAAAGCATACAGCACATTGGGTTTCTCTGTGGCTCAGAGCTGCAGTTGTTCTGGTTGCTTCCACAGACTCAGGCAAAGCATTCTTGGATGTGTGTGAATCTAGAATTGTTCATGAACAGACCCTTCAGGGAGGAAGCTCCCTGCTGTCTGCTGAGGTCAGTGTGGAAATGCTGACTCTCACTATCTGTGAATTAGCAGTAGATCCCATGCAAGAATAACTACTTTGCATTTGCAGGCACTGGAATACCACAACAATATGACACTAAATGGACCAATTCAATTCAATTCTACAAACATTTGCACCTTCTTGCACTTCAGACTTGAGAGCAATAGCATGGAAGAGAGAATGCGTAACCGCACTGGGGACAGAGCAGAGGAGTTAGAGGAGACTCCTGCAGAGAGTCAACAGTTGAGCTGGGATTTAGAAAATGAATATTTCTCCAGTATGAGGTTGGGGTGGTGGTAGGCATGGGGGGTTTTAGGGGAACGTTATGGCATGTGAAAAATCACAGAGCCATGACATGCCAGGACAGATCTGAGGAAAGAATGCAAGTGTGAGAAGAGCGTGGGAAGAGATGCGCCTAGGCGGGCAGGCCAGGGCCAGAGTACTAGGGGCTTTGAATTGGACTTGACCCAGGAGGACAGAAGGAGCCAGGGGAGGGAGGGAACACGGTAAGGGGCTGATCAGTAGCCCAGGTGAGAGACGAGGGACTGAACCAAAATAGTGATGGGCACTGAGGGGAGCCTGCAGGTTTGAGTATTGAAGTGGAATCCCTAGACCAAGTGACCAGCCAAAGGCAGGGGTGAGGGTGAGGGGAAGGAAGAGTGTGGAGGAGGCCAAGGAAGGAGAGTGCCATGAAGGACGCATGTGGCAGAGACCCTAGGTAGATAAGAGCAGCAACTGGTGGTGGTGGGTCGCCGGTGGGGGGTGAGGAAAGGGAGATCTCCTTGTCGGTTATGTGTCCCTGAAAGCTAGTTGTTAGGCAAAGGCAGAAAGATGAAAGCTAGGGCATCCAAGAGTCACAGGTGTGTTTTGTTTTTCCTGGGGGCTGATGAGCATGTTTCTGTTCTGAGGGGAAGATGCCAGTGGAGGGAGATGGAATTTGAAGATAGAGGCTAGGGAGGGAGGAAGGCTGGTTAGTGGTACCAGGATGGCCAAGGTCTGCAATGAGTATGGTGGGGTAGCCTGGGCAGGACATCCAGGACAACAAACATCGCATCTCCCTGCGTCAGGCCAAATTCATAAGGCTTGGTGTCCAGAGAATCACAGGTGACAGAATACAGAACACAACTGCTTTATGCAATATTTTCATTTGTGTGGAAATCTTGGCTTCTCAAAATGTTTTTATTCATGATCTCACTTCTTCCTCACAATGATCCTATAAGACAGGTACTAATATTCCAGTTTGACAGATGAGGAACCTGAGTTCAGAGAGGGTAGGTAGCAGCCCCAGAGTCACACAGCCCCATCACAGAGTCTCAGAGCCCAGAGGAGGCTCACGTTGACTCTTCCATATAGTCTTTTGCTAAACGTAGACATCTAATGCACTCTTCTATTTGACACTGCAAAATATACCCAGGATCAGGCCTAAAATATATCATGGCATATAATAAACATGCTTCCTAAATGTCCTCCTAGGTACACATGCTGCTCTGGAAATTCTGATGGGCCTTCTCTCCTGTCTCCCCTGATGCCCTGTTGAGAGGACAGTGGGTCTCAACCCCAGGGCACACTGGAGTCCCTTGGGAAACCTTTAAAGAAATATCAATCCCAGGCTGCACACCAGCCTATGGGACCAGAATCTCTGGGGCTGGGGCCCAAACATCAGAGGCATCCAGGGTATTCAGCAGCTCAGAGAGGACTCAAAAGCCTGAGGTGGAGGAAAAGACAATCCCAGAAGGCTCATGGGATAAGCCAGGGAAAGGAAGGAACAGAAGCTGTGCAGATTCAGCAAGTGTGGTCAGACACACAGCCCTCCAGCCAGCACAGCAGGAGGAGACAATGAGGGGAACTGCCTCCCCTCATGTAACTCCAGCATTACCTGCCAGGAGTGTGTGCCTCTCTCAGGTGAGCTCCCATTCCACCTTCCCAACAGCTCCATCACAGGGAAGGCAGGCTTGGGCACGTCTCCTAGCAGATGAAATGACTGAGGCTTGAAGACTTGAAACTCCAGCCCCAAGCCTGGCCATCTTTATAGGCAGTCAACTAGAGGACAAGACCTCACTGCCAGAGCACAACCCCTGGGACAGAGCTGTCTCAGGTCCCTCTCAGTTGCCAAGGCCTTCCTGCAGCTGGGCATCTGTCAGTGAGCTGACAGTCCCTTTTCTCCCCAACAGTCTCAAAGCAAACATGGTTTCATGCTTCCCATGGTCTGAATGTTTGTGTCTGTCTCCCCAGAATTCCTATGTTGAAACCTAATTTCCAATGTGATGGTGTGAGGAGCTGGGGCCTTTGGGAGGTGATTAGGTCATGAGGGTGGAGCTTTCATGAATGGGACTAGTGCCTTTATAATGGGCTGAAGAGACCAGAGTTATCCTTTTCCATGCATAAGGGCACAGCTAGAAGGTGCCATTGTCTGAACCAAAAAGCAGGCCCTCACCAGACACCCAATTTGCCTTGATATTGGACTTCCCAGACTGCAGAACCATGAACCATCAGTTTCTGTTGTTTATAAGCTCCCTAGTTTACGGCATTTTATTATAGCAGCCTAAACTGACAAAGACAAAGCCTCCCTGGGGAAGTCCTTGTCACTTGCATTGCCGTGGCCCTTCGTTGCTTTCTAAAACAAGACGCATGGGTTAGTTCTAAGTTAACTCCACAAACCCCCAAAACCAGCCTTTTGGCTCGAAGAAAGGTGCAGGAGTTCCTTACCTCCTACTCTAAACTAGCACCTTCTATGGTCTTTTGTAAGACAAGGGGCTTCAACTACCCACAAATATTTACCAGGACACAACAGAGACCCTAAGCTGTGCCAAGAAGGTGTGGCCACCGCACCTAAGGGCCCACTGTCCAGCTGGGAAATATGGCACACACACAGCAAACAGGTAAACTGGATGAAGCTAACCTTAGGTGCATTCCAGCTCTTGGCCAAGTTATTTAGTCTCTCTTTACCTCAACATCCTCATCAAAACAATGGGGACAGGAATACCAGAACCTTAGAGGGTAGTGTGGGATCCAATGAATTAATCCCTATAAAGTGCTTAGAATGCGCCTGCAAGATATTGAGGCTTACTAAGGCTAGCGCTATTGCTGTTGGGGTTTTTGTGTTCTTGCTGCTCTGGGAAGGAGGGACCCTCCTGCCTAGAGCAGTTTGGAGAGTGTTTCTATAAGGAGGGAGGCCTTCTAAGAATGAATACAATTGAGAAGGGAGGCCACTATCCAGGAGGAAGACAGAAAATGAGAAGCCCCGGAATTGGAATGTGGACATTAATTTATTGTCAGGGAGCCATGAAGTGCAAGGCCCAAGCCCCAGCCCCCACCACCCTAGAATTCCTGCCGCTGCTGCAGGATAGACCATGTTATTAAAGAAAATACCCCACAGGAACCTAAACCAAACAACTCCTGGCAACATGAGTTCAGGGAACCTTTGGCTCTATCTCCAAGGCAATTGAAAAGAGCTCAAAACAGATTAAAATATGAGATGAATTTTGAAGCCCAGGAAAGAGATAAAATGAGTACTGTGACTGAGAAGCCAATATGATTATTTCATTATTTGGTTAGAAAGTTAAAATGTGCAGGAAATGTCAGATGCTTTCCCGAGATGGAGGGAGGTTAGGGACAGCGTGGCCACTGGGGGTATATTCTTTTTAATATTAAAAAACAGCTTCACCCTGACTTGCTTTTAATCAGAAAAACCTCATTGGTAGGGCAACCTGCCCTTCTGCCAGCCTATGTGATGTCTTTTTAAACATCCCACCCCTCAATCTTACCCCACCAACACAAAGCACATCTGTCTTTTTAAAAAAACTCTCTCCCCCTTAATAAAACAAAATCCCACAGCCTCCCAGATGAAGGGTGCCCTCCCATACCCACTCCAGCCCTCAGGGCACCAATGACGGCCCAAAACCAAACCCACCCAGGAGAAAGCCCAGCTGCCAGCAGCTTCTCCTGCAGCCTTTCCCCACCTTGCCTGCCCGTTCATTCTCCTCTGGGGCAATGACCACTTTCACATTGGTTCCTGTCCAAGCTCCCTTGTGTCCCTGTATCCCTGTCTTTGTGCCCAATACTTGTCTGCTCGGTTACTTATTGAAAGATTCCTAGGTGCAAAATTGCAGGTTGCAGGGGGTGCTGGAGACACAAAGAATGGAAGGTCAAGTCCCTGCCCTCAGAGAGCTGACAGTCCAATAAAGAACACAGACACACAGCAAGCAAAGGAATGGTGGATCACAGCAGAGGGACAGGCTGCGGGAGCAAAGAAGGGCTGGTTCATCCATGCAGAGAGAGGATCAGGAAAATCTGCCCACAGGAGGCAGCATTTGGGCCTGACCTTTGAGGGTGAGTGGGCTTTGATTATGCAAAGAGTACAGGAAATTCCAGATGGGAGCACAGAATTAAGCAAAGGTTTGTGGCCGGGAAATGTGACCCAAATCCCAGAGACACTGAAGAGACCAGTTTGATTGGCATGAAGAGGCCATATAGGAGGTGAGGAAAAAAGCTAATGAGGAAGGCTGAGGTCAGATTGATGGGGCTTTTGCATTTTAATTTTTAAAATAAGTAATACATTAAATGGTTCAAATTCAAAAGATACAAAAGGTTACAATGAAAAGTCATCCTGCCATCCCTGTCCCCCAGCTTTCCTATTTCCAATGTTACTCATTTCTTGTATATCCTTCCAGAGGTATTGTATGCAACCACAAGTATGTATATACCTCTTCTACCTTTTGTGCACAAATGGTAGCATACCATATGTAATACATTGTTCTGCCTTTTTCCGTTTAATTATATAAATTATAAACTCAAAGTTTTCAAAATGGAGCATGCATCAGAATTACCTGGCCAGCTTACTAAACACGGTTTGCTGGGCCCCACTCCAAAATCTCTGATTCAGCAGGGCTAGAGTGGGGCCTGAGAATGTGCATTCTCAACAAGTTCCCATGTGATGCTGGTACTGCTGGTCCAGGAACCACACTTTGAGACCCCTGATATAGATCATGCTACATGGATTTACAAGGAGCTACAGTTATTCATCTTCACGGCTCTGTAGTAGTTCATCATTTGCATATACAGTGATGTGTTTAATCCATCCCCACCATTTTGGTTGTTTTCAATCTTTTACTATTTCAAACAGTTCTGCAGGGATTACACTGGTGCATTCATTATTTCACTCATGTGGAAGTACAGATCTGGGATAAAGTCTGGGTCAAAGGGTATGTGCACTGGCAATTTTGACAGATACTGCCAAATAGCATCCTGGGGAACATACCTTTGAGAAATTCTGTCCTTTGAGTGTGAATGAGACCTGTGAATGACTTCCAATACAATATAGCAAAGGTAATGGGATGTCATGCTGTGATTATGTTATGTTATATAAGATAGTAGACGGGCACTACAAACTCTCTCTCTCCCTTTCTGGCTTTAAAGAAGCGAGCTACCATGCATCTTACAGCTATAGGAACTGAATGCCACCAATAACCATGAGAATAGAGAAGTGGATCTTTCCCCACTTGAACCTCCAGATGAGAACACAGCCCAGGCTGACACCTGGATTGCAGTCTTATGAGGAACCCTAAATCATGAGACCCAATTATGCCATGCAGAGACTCCTAGCCCACAGAAAAAAATAACTATCTGAGATAACAAATGTATTAGTTTAAGCAGCTACATTTGTGGTGATTTGTTAGACAGCCATGGGTAACAAAAACAAACATTTAGGAAGGTGCTCCAAAACTAGGCCATAATAGTGAAAGTCTGAAGTGAACAGGGGCGGAAGAAGGTAACAGGGATGAGGGAGAAGATGTAGGAGATATTTCAGTAGAGGGCAGGGCCTGCAGGTTCATGGAGGAGCAGTCAGAGGGGCTTCCTATTATCAGGGGGCAAGACTGTTGGCCAATGTCCCTGAAACAGGTTCAATACATTTTCATGAGATTATATCACACGGCAGTTTAAGAGGTGAAGAAACTGATATCCTTCCACCTTATTCCTCTTTAAAAGTGTATCATCCCTTGTACATGGCTCTGAGATTACCTCAATGCAGCCTACCCAGGCCACCAGCTGCCATCTGCAATTTGCTGACAAGGCAGATTAGCACCCACACAGTGAAGACCCATAATAAATCAAGGTGACATTTCAAACCAGTGGGGGAAAGATAGACTTTTCAACTAATTGTGTTGAGACAACTCAGGAATTATCTGAAAAAAGTTTGGATGACATGTATGAAAGACCTAAACAAAAAATGAAACTATAGAAAGAACTAGAAGAAAAATTTGAGAGACTACCTGTAATATTCAGGTAAGAATGACTTTCAAAGCATGACCAAAGCCCAAATATCATTTCTTGATAAAGGGCTACATCTGAGTTCTATTATTTTAAAATATACAACACCAGAAAATAAGGTAAAGTCAAAAGATAAATGACAAAATAGGAAAAAATATTTGCAACATACATGGCACACAGTGGACTAATTTCCTTGCTATATAATTACTGTGCATGTACAAACATGTACGAGTCCATAAGAAAGGCCAGCAACCCGAAAGGGAAATGTAAAATAAAGAAGAAATTTTCCATCTACAAAACAGGAAACATAAATGAATTTTCAACATTTGAAATGGTGCTCGTGCTCAAACAATGCAAGAAATTAAGACTACAAGGAGATCCAGTTTTTCATATATCAGGTTGGCAAATATTAATAAGTTTAAGTGCTTTCTAAACCAGCGAGTGTATAACAATTCTTATCTATGGCTGGTAGAGTTTAAATCGGTGCCACTACCATATATGTGAAAGGGCACACATACACATACACATACATGTACATGCTTACATACGTGAATATACACATGCACTCTCTTGAGAAGGACACATCGCACTGGTGACAGACTGCCTCTGCTAAAAGAACCATGTGACTACTGGCCCTGCACAGGAGTGGAAAGGACACTTTTCACTGCTATATCCCTTTTGTACTATATAAATTTTTCCCAGTATATTTATGACATCTTTAGCAATTTTAAAAAAGAATTTAAAAAAAGGAAGTAGAGAGGGTTTCCCCTTCTGGGAAGATGAAGTAGACATGCTTTCCCCTGTTCTTCTCCCAACATTTATTAACCAGATGATCTGAGATTTTAAGATAGCTTTGTCTTTCCCAATTTGTATTTTGAAAAATTCAAAACTACAGAAAAATTAAAAGGATAGTACAGTGAATATGTGTATACCCATTTCCTAGGTTTAACAGTTGTCAACATTTTGCCCCACTGGTCTTAACTATCTACATATCCACACTTTTTTCCCCTCTGATTAGACTTCAGAGCAAAGAAAGTTACCAGAGACAGAGATATTGTATAATGATAAAAAGGTCAATCCATCAAGAATATATAGCAATTGTAAATGTATATATACCAAACAATAGAGTTGTAAAATATCTGAGGCAAAACCCTAAAGAGCTAAAAAGAGAAATACACAAATCCACAATTATATGTTCAGATTTCAATACTACTCTCACAACAATAAAACAACTAGACAATCAGCAAGCATACAGAATAACCCAACACCACCATCAACCAGTAGAATCTAATCAACATTTATAGAACACTCAACCCAACTACAGCAGAATATGCATTATTCTCAGGTGGCCCCAGGCTATATACCAAATTATTCTCAGGTGGCCCCAGGATGTATACCAAGACAGATCATATCCTGGGCCATAAAACAAACCTCAATGAATTGAAAAAAATTAAAATTATACAATGTGTTCTCGGGCTTCAGTGGAATGAATCAACTGGAAATCAGTAACAGCAAGATAATAGTAAAACTACCAAATACTTAGAACCAAAGCAACATAGTTCTGAACAATCCATGGGCCAAAGAGGAATCTAGATGCCCTTCAACAGGTGAATGGTTAAACAAACTGTGGCACCTACACACCATGGAATGAATACTACTTAGCAATAAAAAAGACAAACTACTGATACATGCATCAACCCAGACGAATCTTCAGGGAATTATACTGAGTGAAAAAAATCCAGTCTGAAAGGGTTACATAAGTATTACATGATTCCATTTATATAATATTCTTGAGATGATGAAATTATAGAAATGAAGAACAGGTTTCCAGGGTAAAGCAGGGAATGAGGGCAAGAGGGGAATAGGTAGCTATAAAATGGTAACAGCAGAGAATCCTTGTAGTGATGAAAATGTTCTCCATTTTGACTATATTTACGTCAATATGCTGGGTGTGATATTGTACTATAGTTTCACAAGATATTGCCAGTGGGGGAAACTGGGTTAAAAGTACACAGAATCCCTCTGTATTATTTTTTTTACCACTGCATGCAAATCTATAATTATTGCAAAATAATAATCTTAATGGAAAAAAAGTAAAGAATCCCTCCTAGATGATGTGTTGATCAAGGTAACACTCCCAACACACACACACATACAAACACATACACACACTACCTACAAGGGCCTTCAGCAGTCATCATATAAATTTGCACTGATTTTTAAGTCTGATGTGATTTTCTGTCTCTCTTTGGAGAAGCCTCATTCAGTCTCCTGTAAGGTCAGAGAAAGCACTTTTGAGATCTTTCACTTGGCCTCTTCGGGATCTTCCACAGTGTGACTCAGAAACAATCACTGAATTTGTAAAAGAAATCCAGAACCCACTAAGGAGAGAAAAGCAGGCACGAGGCAGGAGGTGATTCAAGGCACATTTGTGGAAGGACACGAAGCCCCTGAAAGTAAGTGTACAAAAGTGTAGGTGTGTGATACGTGGTTCTCTGCATGTGTCAAGTTTTCCTGGAGAGAGAGAATCCAGCCTTCACTCATCTCTCAAAGGGGTTCATTTCCTAAAGAGGGGAGAGGAGGAAGCCTACACTTGATACCCAAAACCTCCAGTTTCTGCAGCCCCAGGAACAACTGACGAGCTCCATGAAGCTGCAGGTCACCTTCTAGAAACTCCCCAGAAGCCTGCTGGTGTTCCTGTCCCCAGCTGAAGAAACACTGCTCTGAAGACTGCTGGACCCTCATGATATTTTGTTCCCATCCTGTGGAACTGGAAATGTTAGGGCCGGGAATGAGCTTGAAGTTCATCTCATTTAAAATGCCTATGCCCACACAACTTACAGAAAGGGAAACTGAGGCCCAGGGACACAGGATGACTTCCCATCATCATTCAGACAATTAGCAGCAAAATTTAAACCAGAGCTCAGGTCTCCTCCGGTTTTGGGACATTTGTCCCTTAGCCTGGCGTAAGAGCCTGTCAATGTGCAGGATAACCAGGAAGAGGGCGGGAGCTGGGCAGGAGGACTTCCATGCCACATGAGTGCCAGGGGAAGAGCTCAGTGAGAGCAGGGCCAGGCACCAGATTAAAACCAGCACAGATATGCAGACATTAACGAGCAAAAGCTCCCCCTGAAACTGCCTAGCAGTACATCTGATGTGGCAGCTTTCATTATTCCTAAGAGACACAAATAGGTGGTAGCGAAGGTTAAGAACACTGCAGAGATTTCATTACCCTGGAAGATAGGCCATTAATCACCACTGTTTCCCAGAGAGGTTTCCATCCTGCCTCCAGCAACCATGGCTCCAATCGCCAGCTGATCACTCACTCCACACAAGTTAACTGAGGACCTACTGAGTGCCAGGGGCTTGAAGGCCAGGAGACATGGTTCTTTCTGAAATCTAAAAATGCCAATAACATCCACCAGCGGCTCTGCCCAGATGCACCCACAACCCTGTGTCTGACCACCTAATGGCCCTTCACTGACCTCCCCTCACCCCAGGGCTGCTCCCCTCCCTCACTGCCATTGCCAGCTATGGCTTCTCCAAAGCCCCAGTGCTCACCTGGCTGCAGTCTGAAGAGAATTTTGGAGCAGGAAGACCCCTCACTGGACAATAGGAAGAATCTCTGCCTGGCCTCCCTGCCTCTATGCTTGAAGCCCTCTAATTCATTCTATACTCCACTGCCACAGGAACACCCCAAATCACACATCAGACTACTTATTTTTCTGACTAAAATCTAAAGTCAATGCTCAGCAAGTGTGCATGTGCCTCCTGACATTTCCCAGCCTCCTCTGCAGTTAAGCAGGGCCATGTGACCAGTTCTGGCCAATAGGCTACGAGTGGAACTGTATCACTTCCAGGCTGAGGGAGTGAAAAGCTCATGTGCCTTCTCCATCTTTCTCTTCCCTGCCATTGTGACTCTAGAGGAATCATCAGACTTCACAGAAGTAAAATTAAACCTTGATAGGGGTTAAGCTATTAAAATGTTAGGAGTTGCTTACTGGACAGTTAGCACTGATTGACTACCAAAACTTCACAGTGACACCCCACTGCCCTCAAGATATGACAGGTGCCAAACTCCTCAACATGGCCATGGTCAAGGCCGTTAATGGTCTGCCCCAGTCTCCCTCTCTGGACTGTCTCCTGGCCCTTTCTCTTCCTTAAACACACCCTGTCAATAATCATGATTCAACCCTATATGCAGGTCCTGGAGGCACCATGCCCCCTCCCACCTGAGAGGTCCCCTCTACATGGAATGCCCTTACCTCTCCCTACTCCCATATCCTGTATGTGTTTGGCAAACTCCCAAACATTCCTCAATACCCAGGTTACATGTCTCCATCTCCAACCCTCCCTGGACATGCTAGGGCCTTTCCTCCTGACCAGATGCACCAAGAGCTCCAAGAGATTCCTTCACACTGCATTGTGGCTTTTTTGTTTTACTTTTCTGTGTTACCCACTGAATTGTGAATGCTGCATAAGCAAGGACAGTGTTTTCCTCCTCTTTATCTCCCCAGATCCCATGATATAGTTTGGATATTTGTCCCCATCCAAATCTCATGTTGAATTGTAATCTCCAATACTGGAGGTGGGGCCTGGTGGGAGGTTTTTGATCTTGGGAGAGGATCCCTCATGGCTTGGTACTGTCTTTGTGATAGTGAGTTCTCATGAGATCTGGTCATTTAAAAGATGTGGCACCTCCCCGCCCCTCTTGCTCCTGCTTTTGCCATGTGATGTGCCTACTCCTCCTTTACCTTCCGCCATGATGGCAAACTTCCTGAGGCTTCGCTAGAAGCTGAGCAGATGCCAGCACCATACTTCCTGTAAAGCCTGAAAAACCATAAGCTAATTAAACCTCTTTTCTTTATAAATTACCTAGTCTCAGGTATTTCAAGAGTTTAGAGAGGCCAGGGTTGAATGATATAGTTTGGATATCTGTCCTGCCCAAATCTCATGTTGAATTGTAATCCCCATGCTGGAGATTGGGCCTGGTGGAAGTTGTTTGGATCATGGGGGCGGATTTTTCATAAATGGCTTGGACCATCCCCTTGGTGATCAGTGAGCTCTCATTCTGAGTTCACATGAGATCTGGTCATTTAAAAGTATGTGGGCTGGGAGTGATGGCTCACACCTGTAATCCCAGCACTTTGGGAGCCCGAGGCGGGTGGATCACAAGGTCAGGAGACTGAGACCATCCTGGCTAACACGGTGAAACCCTCTCTCTACTAAAAATACAAAAAATTAGGCGGTTGTGGTGGTGGGTGCCTGTAGTTCCAGCTACTCAGGCTGAGGCAGGAGAATGGTGTGAGCCCAGGAGGCGGAGCTTGCAGTGAGCTGAGATCACGCTACTGCACTCCAGCCTGGGCAACAGAGCAAGACTCCATCTCAAAAAAAAAAAAAAAAAAAGTGTGTGGCACCTCCTTCCTCCCACTCTCTTGCTCCTGTTCTCACCATGTGAAGTGTCTGCTCCCACTTTGCCTTCCACCAGGAGTAAAAGCTTCCTGAGGCCATCCCAGAAGCAGATGCTGGTGCCATGCTTCCTGTACAGCCTGAAGAACTGTGACCCAATTAAATCTCTTTTCTTATAACTTACCCAGTCTCAGGTATTTCTTTATAGCAATGCAAGCATGGCCTCATACAGCCCACCCCAGTGTCTAGTTCCTAGAAGTCATCAGAGGATGTTTATGATGACACAAATAGAGTCCACTTTAAAATCTTTCTGGAGAAGGCCACCTCTTCTGGAAGGAGAGAGGCATCAAGTTGCAGGAAAGGAGGAGGCTTGAGGTGAGGAACAAAATGACCCATCATCCCATTGGGCTCTAGGAGAAGCTCTATTCTGATCTGGCCGGCTCTGTCTGCCATGGGCTCCATGCCCCTGGGTGAGGCAGTCCCTTCTTCGTCATCTCTGGGGTCTCTCCCCAGAGACCAAGTGATGCAGCTTTGAGCACTGGCAAGGCTGCCTCTGCTGTTCTCCCTGCTTTTCTTTTGGTCCCTCTCTTCCCCAGAAGCCTCCACTCAACGTTCTTGGCTCATTTCCACTGAGCCTCTTATCTGTTTAACCAAAATCTGATAAGGTGTTCTCCAGCCTGGTATTACCCTTCCTTGGGTATTTTACAGGGCCACTAAGACCCAGTGGACGGGTGCTAATGGGGGGATTTTAGCCAAAAAACAGGCAGTGGGACAGACATCTGGTCAGTGGTGATGGATTCTTTGAAAACACGCCTTCCCTGTACCCACCTCTCCCACCACCCATCACATAGCAGACACAAGAGCTATGGGGACAGCCAGACCCCGGCAGACAGCAGGGAGGGTGCTGGTCTGGAAGAAAGTTCATACTGGAGGAATATCCTGAGGGTGGGACCCAAGCTCTTCATTCCTCATTCCATGGTTTCTTTTATCTGGTATTTCTGGGCAAGACAATGAGCAGGCAGACTGGAAAGTTACAGGACAGCTTTGCCAATCCCTGCCAAAAATGCAGCAACCCAAGCTGGAAGGAAGCTAGAAGGAGACTCGAGCCTCTTTTAATTTCCTCTTCTGTTTTGCTTGTGTGCACTCCCCCCACCCACCCTACTTATAGTCTTTTGTGCCCTTGGGCTCTAACTGCAAAGCAGAGCTACTTCCCAACCCAGATGTGGAGAAACCCACCCATAGTCTCTCCTGCCTGGTGTGCTGGCCACATTCCGCAAGGCTCTGGCTCTCCCTTGGGCAAGGCTCATGCTCCCTTGGAAGCACGAGATCAACCAGGAAACCCAATTCCCAGGCCAAGCTGGACATACAGTGGGAAGAAAAGCTGGGTGGATCTCTCCCTCTCTCCCACTAGACTGGAGTCAGGACTAAGCCAGAAGCAACACTGGGAAGCTGGTGGGTGGAAGAGAACCTTCCAGTTCCCTGCCTCCTCAAGAGAAGAGAGCCTTCGGAAGGCTGCCATGACCACTTAGCATACCCACATCCTTTCTGGGCAGCTTCTGGATGTAGTTCTCCATGTTCTGTGTGTGTACACATGCACACACACACAGCAATTGCAGGTAGGAGTGGCAGAGAAAAAGCGAGATTGGGTTGAAATGCTGTCCTGTCTGGGCTAGTTATTTAACCACACTGACCCTCAAACTGGAGATAATTTGCAGAATTGTGGTGAGGATTAAAGGAGACAAGGCTCCTGCTGTGAGATTTGCATGGAGAGGGCTCTCCATAAATGTGAATTCCTTCTTGGATCCTGGCAACCAGTTGTGACTTGAAAATGATAGACTAGGAACTTGAAGACTTGGCTTCTGGTCCCAATTCTGCCATCATTTACTAGCTTGGAGACCTTAGGCAAGTCATTTACCCTCTGTGTTTTTCTGTCTCCCAATCTTTAAGAGCAGTGTTTCTCAAATGGTAGTGTGCATCAGAATTGCCTAGAAGGCTTGTAAAATGCAGATGGCCAAAGTTTCTGCTTCAGCAGTTCTGGGGTGGGACTGGAGAATTTGCTTTTCTCACCAGGTCCCAGGTGATGTGGATGCTGGTGGTCCCGGAACCACACTTTGAATCTAAGAACTCTTTCCAGTTCTAATGGTTTAATAAGTATTTTAAATTAATCCATATTAAGTTGTTGTGACTGACACTTGTTTAACATGTTCTTTTTATGGTCATTTGCATTTTAAATATCTTAACCTAACATGATCATCTACTTCTAAGTTGGGTACAAAAAAGCTCTAGAGTCTGCGACACAAAAGATGATTCAGAAGAAAGGGCTTTCCAGGCCTCTCCAGCCACGCTGTGTGGATACCCTCTAAAAAGCAGATCGTTTGAAAAACCAGCTTCCCATGTGACTTGGCTGTAGTTTGCTAATTACTGTTTTGGGGCACGATGTCTGAGGCCAAGGAAAGGTCCCTGGTTGCCTAAAATCAGTCCATGGCCAGGCCCTATTGCTGGAAGCAGGAATGTCACTCAGCTGGTAACATTCTCAGTCCCCTCCCACCCCCGTCTCTCAGGGCCCTGGAAAGCAGCCTCCTGCCTAGGGTGGGCAGCAGATCCTAGGGCCTGCAGCCTGGAGGCTGTCACTCTGCAGCGGCTCCGCAGTCTGGGTGTACAATCCCTCTCAGCTTTGCTTCCTGCTTTCCTGTGGCCCTAAGGCCTGTCCAGCCAGGTGGCCAAGCTCTGTAAATGCTGCTGATGCTCTGGGCCTTGCCTCAGGGAAGAGAGCTACCTCAGGCATCAATTAGAGAGTAATGACACCCTCCTCCTCAGCCTCTTGCCTGTCCCGCACCCCCAACAGGGCCTTCTGCCTCTGGTACACAGAAACGCAAAGAGGGCAGACATTGTTAGGTAGTAACACCTCCATCCTCACCATAGTCTCAGTATTTCTAATGGCAAACTCAAGTACGTGGACAAGGTCTTCAGGGAGAAGGTCTGAGAAAGAGGGTTCCCAGAAAGAATCCAGGGGCTGAAAGCAGGGCTGAGATCAAGCCCTCAGGGGCCCAGCCTGGGCCCTCACACCAGGCCTCCTGCAGGTTCCAGCGGATGGGGGAGGGATGCCTCTGGCAACCCCACTCCACTCCCCCACAGAGCATCATCCCACAGAGCACCTTGTTCTGTTTGTTCATGCTGCATGTATTTCTTAAGAGTCTATTCCAGTCTGGGTATTGGGTCAGGTGCTGCAGATCTAAAGACAAACAAGAGGTGGCCCCCAAAATCTCCTGATCTAACACAGGGAGAGAGCTGTACAAATTATCATCAAAAATGCAGTGAGGAAAATGAATGCAAAGTCTATGTGAGCTTAGGAGAGAGTTAACTCTGCTTGGGGAAACGGGTGGGAGAAGCAAGAGAGAGCGTCACAGAGGAGGTGACATTTGAACTGGTCCTAAAGGACAAATAAGAGAAAACATGTCTGGACAGGGGTAATATTCAAAATCTTCAACAACTGTAAGGCCCACACTGGGCCGAACCAGAACAGAAGTTGATGAAATATGACTAAACATGTGCAACTACTTTTACTTCCTCCCCAAACCCTTTTAGAACAACGGTATTTAAAAATTAAGCATAAATACACAAGAATGGGAAGAACTGGAGAAGAAACAAAGTAATAACCGTTTTTGGAAGCTGGAGATCAGATGGACAAGTGGTAAATGGCTCAGAAATCCCAAAAAGCTGAATTCTAAGCCAGCAGCGGAAGAAGCTGAGAACCACCCCCATTTATACTGCAAAACCCTCTTAACAGCTCAGAAATTGGTGGTACCAATCCTTCTTGAAAGCAAGAGTAAAAAGGAGAGAGGTAAAATAAGGAAGTTTGGGCCAGGCACGGTGGCTCATGCCTGTAATTCCAACACCCTGGGAGGCCAAGGTGGGCAGATCACCTGAGGTCAGGAGCTTGAGACCACCCTGGCCAACAAAGTGAAACCCTGTCTCTACTAAAAATACAAAATTAGCTGGTGTGGTGGCATGCACTTGTAATCCCAGCTACTCAGGAGGCTGAAGCAGGAGAATTGCTTGAACCTGGGAGATGGAGGTTACAGTGAGTTGAGATCACAGCTGGGCAAAAAGAGTGAAACTCTGTCTCAAGAAAAAAAAAAAAAGGAAGGTTGGTTAGCAGTCTGCTTAGGAAGCAGTTAGAGTTCCTTCTCTGATGAGTGACTGCCCCTTGCCCAGCCCAGCAGAAGATGGAGTTTTATTCTTTGGAAAGAATAGATAGAGGCTTTCTGGACTGGGAAACACCAGGTAGAATTGAGGAGAGATCTACCACACTGAAAATAGGAGGATTAAAGAACATCCACTTGCATTCCCATTACTGAGGCTCCAGTCTTCATCCACTAGGTGCTCAGAGCACCAACACTCAGTATAGCACCCTCCAGGCAGAGGGTGGATGAGCCTTCTTTGAAGACCCCAACCCAGCTAAGAAGAAAGACTTTACAATACTGACATTGAAGATTCCACAAGAAAAACACCCAACCATATGATTCTCCAATAAAACCCATTGCCATCAAATCCCACCTGCACTCAGAGATTTTTAAATATATGCAGAGAAACAAGAATAACTGGATGACTAAAGAAAGCTTCAAAATCAAACAACAGAGACCAAACAACTTGGAAAGAACAGAGACTGCAGGAAGAAAAAACTTTAAAAAATTACCATTAATTTCCTCAGACAGACAATACGCAATCACGAAACAAGAACAGAATGCTATAAAAGGAACATTCAGAGAATAGAAAAAAAAATTCTTGTAAATTAAAAATATAATAAACGAAGTACTCAACAGGGAGTTGGAATGTAAAATTGAGGAAATATTCCAGAAAGTAAAGCAAAAAGACAAAGAGATGGAGAAGAGGAGAGAAAAGTCAATAAAACTAGAAGCTAATGTAAGTGTTCTAAGCATGTTTAGGGTACGCTAGGCTAAGCTATAATGATCAGTAGCTTTTCAAAAATGCATTTTCAACTTATGATATTTTTAACTTATGAGGGGTTTATTAGGACATAATCCTATGGTAAGTTAAGGAGCATCTGTATAGCATTCAATCGTTACAGCATCATTTGTTAACAAGACTATCTTTTCTCCATTAAGTTGTCTTTGCTCCTTTGTCAAAGATCAGTTGACTACATTTGTGTGGCTTATTTCTGGGTTCTCTGTTCTGTTCTATTGACCTATTAATTTATTGTTCTATTGACCTATTAGTTTATTAATATAAACTTTAGAATTACTTTATCAATATCTACAAAATAGCTTTCAGGGATTTTGACTGAGATTGTGTTGAATCTATAGATAAAATCAGGAAGAACCAACATCTTACTATGGAGTCTTCCTATCCATCAACACATTTTGTTTTCTTTTTAACCCCAGTGTTCTGAAATGTCATGATGCTGTGCTTTTTGCCTCACGGTGGATCTATTTTTATCAGTTGTGCTTTTATTTTTATCTAAGGTATCGAAAAAGCACAGGTTTTTGACAAAAAATATTGGTAAGGTGGACTTCATTAAAATAAAAAACTTCAGATCTATGAAAGACACTGTTAACAAATAAAAAGACAAGGCCCAGACTAGAAGAGAATATGATGTGCAATACACATATCTGAAAAAAAGACATGTATCCAAAATATATAAACAACTCTTAAAACTCAACAGTAAGAAAACAAATGCCCCAATTAAGAAATGGATAAAGATCCAAACAGATTCTTCATCAAAGAAAACATACAGATAGCAAATAGGTACATGAAAAGATGCTCAACATAATTTGGGTGAGGAAATTGCACATTTAAACAACAATAAAATACTGCCACACACCTGTAAGCTATTTAGGGTCATGAAACTATTCTATATGATACTGTAACAGTGAATATAAGACAGAGAATAAGCATTTGTCAAAACCCACAGAACTTCATAGCACAAAGAGTAAACCTTAATGTATGAAAATTGTTTTTAAATAATTTAGGAGGTGGAGGCAGCCCAGGATAGATTGCATAATTTGACAAAAAATCTAAATATATTAGAAATATATGAAACAAGCTCACTGAAGAGGTCAGGGAATAAGGTGCTGACTTTAGTAGTTTTGGAAATAAGCAGAATGTATAAGACTAAAGGCAAAAGGAACCGTACTCTAGTTTGATAGAGTTTTTTCCCATGAGGATATAGGTTAACAATTCTGAAACGGCTACATTCGTATATGGGAATTGAATATTAAGTAAATGGATGGCAGATGGTGGGAGTCAGGTTTCTCACTGTTGGAACGGGAAGTTACAAATAAGCAAAGGGAAGAGACTAAAACGATCCATGAGATGATGGATTAGAGTCGGAGACGTCGGTATGAACTCATGTTTACCTTAACACAAATACAGATGGTGACATATAAAATATTTACAGACATGTATATGTACAGTGGTTAGTACACACACATATATATCCATGCACTGTCATCTGAGAGGGCCTAGAAGCAATGACAATCCCAGTAGCAATGAGCATACCTAATTATTAGAAATCTTGGCTACAAACAGTCACAGCCAAGAAGAGTCTAAGGAGATATGACTACTAAATGTAATGTGGTATCCCAATGGGATCCAGAAACAAGAAAGAACATTAGGGGAAAACTAAGAAAATCTGAATAAAGAATGAAATTTAGTTAATGATAACATACCAATATTTGTTGTGACTGATGTACCATACTAATAGAAGATATTAAGAATAGGGCAACTGGGTATGAAGTATATGAAAGCTCTCTGAACTATCATCGCAATACTTCTGTAAGCTTATAACTATGCTAAAATAGGATATTAAAAAAAAAACTCCTACAACCTCTTGGAGAGAAAAAACAGGGCATGTACAGAGAATCAGGTATCAGAGTAGTTCCACATTTCTCAGTGAAATCTAAAATTATGAAGGAAAATTATGTCCAAGCTAGAATTCCAGATCCAACCAAACTATCAATCAAGTGTGATGGTAGAATAAAGATACTTGAAGACATTAAAAGTTCCAAATAATGTATGTTCCATGTACTCCTTCTTAGAAAGGTCCTGGAGGATATGCTCCACAAATACAGATGGAAGAAACCAAGAAAGAAGATGCCATAAGATATATGAAACAGAAGATCCAACACAGGACAGAATCAAAGAATCCCAAGTATGACGGTAAAAGGTAGCCCCAAGATGACAGCTATGCACCAGGCACAGGTATCAATTGGTCCAGATTGGAGCACATCAGAGAGACAAAGAAATTTCTGTTAAAAATCTGAACATTTTAAGAAGAGATTTAGATAAATGGTAGAGATCCAGAGATTGAAGTAGTAATAAGTACATGGAATCATAAGCAAATAAAATAATGCAATAATCAACTCTAGGGAAAACAAAGAGTAATTCAAGAAAGGAACAGAATCACAAAGATACTAGATGGTTTACCTGGGAAGAGTGTGTACATAGTCATAACAATGTAATTACTCAATATTTATTTCACCAAAATTATGACATAAATATGTTGGGAGGATAAGGGAGGTAATGTGTCAGTGAGCTTTTGCTAGGTTATACTGCAGTAACAAAAGAAATCACAATGACTTACAAGAATAAAAGTATTTCTCATGTAACATTGAAGGACAGGTGGGAGTCAGCTGTGGCTGCTCCACATGTCTTCTTCACTCTAGGATCTAGGCTGAAGGACTGGCCACTCTTTGGGACATGTCCATTTTCTTAGCAGAGGGAAAAGAGTAACTTAACTTGATCACACAATGGCTTTTAAGCTTCTGATCAGAAGTGGCATATAGCAGTCCCACTCACATGCCACTGACCAAGTAATCACATGACCAGGCTCAATGTCAATTGCATTATTCCCTCCATAGGAATGAAAGTCACGTAACTATGGAAAAGGCTTGCTATCCATTGATGGGGGGAAACAAATCAACTGGAAACAATAATACCATTGATTAATACATATATGTACTGTAGTGCAAGGTGGTAGGTAGGTGCAATGAGAGAGAGCTAAATTTTCATCTTCCACTAGCAGGAAGCCAATACTAGTGGGAAGCCAATACCTAAAACTGAAAAATCAAGATGAAGCCATTTACACATGTGATTTAGAAATATGGCTATAAGCACAAAAATTCAGGAGAAAGAATGGAAAAGAGTCACTTCTGAAGATGGAGATAAGCTACGGAAGCAGGGGATTCTTGTTTTTCATACGTTTTTAAAAACCGTTTGCTAAGAATTACTAAAAAATGACAAATAATGAGGGCAAGCCAATATCACTAAACTTTACTATGCCATGGCTACTTTCCCCTCTGTTTTTGATAGCAAGAAGTATTAATATATAAATCTCTTTAATGTAAAACAAAGAAAGTGAAGTTGTCGACAGCTACTATTATAAAAACACTTCTTCAAAACCTACCACTTAGTGTCCCACATCCTCGGTGACAACACTCCTTCCTACATAAGAGAAACCCAAATATTTTACTTTTCTCAGTCAACTCTGTATTATCCAAGCCACAAAAGGAGGTTGATGATGCAGAAACCCTGATAGAATGTACCTCAAAAGTCACACGAATGACTTTACATGCATTCATGTTATTGCTATGCAGGAAATTTGCCCTACTAAGTATGCATAACTCCAGCTAACATTTCAATTCTTTGCCTATATACAGATTAGGTTAGGACAAACTATACTAATGGTCCATGGAATAACAGAGCTTAGAAGTAAAAAACTACCTAAAATGATCAAACATAAGCAGCTGACCAGGAGTCAACACTCGTTTTCCCCTTCTATACTCTCAAGGTATGCCCTGCATCTTAAAAAGTGTAAAAGTGACAGGCAACGTAAACATTTTGAGTGTTGAGTAACAGGAAATCAAATTTGGCCCGATATTTTCTCCTTAATTTCGCCAGGCCACATGTGAATTTTCATTTACAAGCATGACATTGCGCCTGCTTCCCTACCCTGAGCAGAACTGGAGGTAACAGCATCTTAGCCTCAGAAGACCACAAGTCCAATTGTCAGCCTGTCGACCCTCAGACACACCAGCCTACTGGCCTAGGTCCATACAGAATTCCCCTTCATTAATAACCCCGTATAGAATCCCCCTCACAAAAAAAAAAAAAAAAAAACTTTTGTAGAAAACTAATTCAATTACAATCTTTTATTTATTTATTTATTTATCTATCTATCTATCTATCTGAGACAGGGTCTCACACTGTCACCCAGGCTGGAGTGCAGTGGCATAATCTCCGCTCACTGCAGCCTCGATCTCCCAGGTTCAAGTGATCCTCCTGCCTCAGCCTCCCGAGCAGCTGGGACTACAGGTGCGCATCACCACACCTGGCTAATTTTTGTATTTTTAGTAGCGACGGGTTTTCACCATATTGGCCAGGCTGGTCTCAAACTCCTGACTTCAAGTGATCCGCCTGCCTGAGCCTCCCAAAGTGCTGGGATTACCAGCATGTGAGCCACCATGCCTGGACATCAAATCTTTTTCAAACTGATGGGGCTTAAGGATAGAAGAATATTTTTCACTACATTTCTTTTCATACTTTTTGATGTTTGGATTGCCTAAAATTCAATATTTTAAGCACCAAAAAAGGTGGGGTGGGGAGAAAGGCACGTGAGTCTGGCATCTTGTAGAAACAGCACACAGCAGAGTATGATCAGGGTTGTGGTGCCTAGGTAAGGCTGGAAGGGAGCTCTGGAAGCCAGGCTGGAAACAGCCTCATGACAGTGATGAAGCCTCGACCTAAGCATGGGTATTAGAAAGATAATCCTGGGAACAGAATAACTTTAGGGATCAGAACTAGTGGGGACAGATACTCCGTGTCCTTGGTTATGTGTACATTGCCTCATTTGAAATCACGGGAGCCTGAACTAGAGCAGTAACAATAAATGTGTAGCCAGCGGGAAGAAGTCAGGAGATACTCAGGGGGTCCAATCAACAAGACTAGGGGACTGCTTCATTGACGAAGGTGAAGGTAAGAAGGATGGAAATAACATACAAGGTTTGAGCAAGGGTGAGCTTTGGGTTTAGTCCCCATCCCAGGACAAGCCCCACCCACAGCCTCTAATAAGGCAGAAGGCACTTTGTCCATTGTCTCAGTCTTCTGAAGTGTACTTGGCAAGCACAGCTTTAAGACAAATCCACCCCCCCTCATACCTACAAGCCAGACTGTTCCCTGGGGCTCCCACCACACTGGGAACTGAGGGATTGAGAACACGACTGGTGAAGCTATACAGAGGCTGGAAGAGACTTGTTTCTGAAAAGGCAGTCTGCCCCTTCTCCCTCTCAATACAGTCCCAGAACAGAGGCTATTGGAGACTGGAGGGTGTGGTTAGAAAGTTGGGAGAGGGATTGCTGAAGATGTAGTACAAGCTTGTCCAACCCACAGCCTGTGGGCTGCATGCGCTTTGAATGCAGCCCTACACAAATTCTTAAACTTTCTTAAAACATGATTTTTTTTTTTGCAATTTTTTTTAGCTTATCAGCTATCATTAGTGTTAGTGTTTTTTGGTTGGTGGGTTGGTTGGTTGGTTGGTTTTTTGAGATTGAGTCTCGCTCTGTTGCCCAGGCTGGACTGCAGTGGTGCCATCTTGGCTCACTGCAACCTCTGCCTCCTGGGTTGAAGCAATTCTCATGCCTTAGCCTCCCGAATAGCCAGGTTTACAGGCACGCACCACCATGCCCGGCTGATTTTTGTATTTTTGGTAGAGACAAGGTTTCACCACATTGGCCAGGCTGGTCTCAAACTCCTGACCTCTAGTGATCCGCCTGCCTCGGCCTCCCAAAGTGCTGGGATTATGGGCATAAGCCACTGCGCCCAGCCAGTATTAGTGTATTTTATGTGTGGCCCAAGACAATTCTTCTTCCAGTGTGGCACAGGGAAGCCATAAGATGGACACCCCTAAGCAGCAGAAGGTCATGTGAGATGATGACTCATGGTGCTAGGTGCAACCTCACATCGTGGTTGACATATCCAAACGCACCCACATCCTTCAGATTGGGTTACCATGATGGTCTTGGAGTTGAGGTGAGCAGCAGGGACCTCATATGATATTCTGTATGTACATTACTACTTTCTGGCCTGTAGCTCTTTTTTCAATTTAGAGTCAATATTTTTCTGTTTGGGCCAAAAGTATTTTTATAGGCCACACATCACAGTACCTACAATGTCCTGCAGTGTGTGGCCATTAGGAAGCCAGCGATGACCTCTGCTCAGGCAGATGGGGGTCGCTGATGAGAACACCATGAGGAGGAGCTACAGTCAAGGTTTCAGTTCCTGTCCTAGCCAACTGGTTATGCCCAGCCCAGCAATGACAGATCTCATTTGGGGGTACAGTTGGAGAGAGTGGGTGGCACCACAGAAAGTCACCCCCCTTGCAAGTCTAAATGCACATGCTGTTGTGAAGTGGGCAAACATGCCCTGCACAAAGGCAGGCCCGCCCGGAACGCATGCACCATTCAGAATGTAAGGTAGCAGGGCAGAGATGGACGTACGCAGAGAAGTAACTGAAGCACACAAAAGGCCCCTTTAACCTCTTCCAGCTAGCGGTTCAGAAATACACAGGAAACCCTCGATATTTGCCGAGTCGTGATTTGTGGTTTCAAACATGCACAAGGCTGCCTGCTCCTCACTCCTTGCCAGCCCACACGATGTGCTGCTGGCAGCCAGAGTGGCAGACACACGGCCCATGTGTCTCTACAAAGCTCCCTCAGAGTGGCCTTTTCAGCTGCCCTGATTCCATGACAGGGAGATTCTTCCCTCTCCCCACAAATCCACTCATTTTTAACCCCTTATGGTTAGCCACAGATATTATACAATATGTGAACTAGAAGGCAGGGGTCTGAGACATCTAATCTCCACCTTTTCTGGCTCCTTACCCATTATCCTCCATCCCACCCCCTGCGTGCAATCAGGAAGACTGTCTACTAAGAATAGGCTGCTCTCTTTGGTTAGCACACTGTAGGCTGAACTCTGTCAAAAAAGGCTTCTCCATCCATCCCAAGGATAATCAGTACTGTTGTGCTTGACTCAGGAAAACCTGCCCTCTTCCCTGGCCCCCGCAGCCCCCTGCTCAACCATCACTAATATCAAGAATCTTCTAGGCTAGATACTGAAAGGTGGAAAGAACAGACAGAGGAGCAGAGGGCAAATGCTGAGCATCCACAGAGGAAGAGCATGCACCAGCCTAAGGACCAGGTGTACTCGGATGCTAAGCCTATTGCTTCCATCCACTCAGCAAGTACAGTGCTTACCCTAGACAGTGAGTGGATGCCAATAAAGTGGTACTGATACTTGTCAAAGAGATGAATACAATCTAAGCTGAAGGCCCTGGATTTACCCACAGTGATCATATTTTTCAAACCACATATCAGAGCCATTCTGGAAAATCCAGGTCATAGAATAGCAGGAAATATACAAAAACAACCTTGAGTGTAGGATGATGGGATGCAGCCATGTATACAGATATGCTGGGAGAATGCAATTGGTTACATGAATAAATTCAAGAGCCGCACATTGCCCAGTCTCTGCAAGGACGCTCAAAGATACAGAGTTTAGCAACCTAAGGTAACTGAAATGAAATTCTAGCCTTATTTTGCTTCATCTCAAAAAACATTATCAGACACCACTTGATAACCAATAGAAATATTACTCAAATCGCCCTTTCTATCTTCCCAAGTCTCCCACACCTCTCTGGAGTCTGTCCTTTGCCAAATCTTCCAAACCTTCCCAGATGCCCAGCATGCAGCTTCTCTGTCGTCGCTCTGCTTTCTCACTCCACAGTGCTGTAGGGGTAATTAGTTCCAGTGGAATAATCTAGGAAGACTTCTCGGAGTAGGAGGCATGTGTGGTGAATTTCAAAAGATGAGTTGGATTTTAATAGAAGTGAAGTAAAGAACACTCAGGTTGAGGGGCGACAATGAGCAAAAACCAGGATGGGGAATGACATATCATGTCATGTTCAGGAACAGCAAAGCAGCTGGGGTCAGGGTGTGCAAAGATGCAGAGACAATGAGACTAGAGAGGCAATCGAAGTCCGGTCAAGAGTGGATTTGGAGGTCCAGTTTCTGAACTCACTGGAGGGATTTTTGGTAGAAAGGTAAAGTGTGCCAAATAGCATTCCAGGAAGCCCCACTGGGTGGATTAGAGAGGAAGAGACCAGTAAGGAATGTACTGCATTAATCTACCAAACCAGCCTCCTACTTTAATAGATGCTCAAAATGAATGGGGTTTTATTTCTAACAGGCAGTTGTAATGGAGACTACTGGAAAATGCGGTCATCTGAAATCCACAGATAGCTCCCAGGTCTCATTTTATCATCACTTACAGCTACCTGCCTCCTGCCATGAATCTCCTCCCTGAACTTCACTAAGTTACAAAACAGATGAGTTTGACCTTCATGTCTCTTTGCCTCTATCTTCCTTTGAGACAGAGAAACTAACGTGAAGATGGGCCAGAGAGGAGGCGCAGCAAGAAGAGAAAATATGAG
The DNA here is from genome assembly GCF_009764315.1 of Trachypithecus francoisi. Taxonomy (NCBI): domain Eukaryota; kingdom Metazoa; phylum Chordata; class Mammalia; order Primates; family Cercopithecidae; genus Trachypithecus; species Trachypithecus francoisi. Next base: position 7,241,247 of record NW_022681464.1, on the reverse strand, counting down.
CCTGGGCACTATAACCTGCATACACACAGCAACGGCTAGCTTTATCAGAAGCAGCAAACCAGCTGATAGCAAAACAGAATAAACAGTACCATTTGACAAAAAAACATGGTTTTCGCCCTCTATGCTGGTCTAGTTGGCTATGTAGGTTTTTCATTTTTTTTGCTTGTTTGTTTTGTTTGGTTTGTTGTTGCTGTTATTGTTTGTTTTTCACACAGGGTCTTGCTCTGTAACCCAGGCTGGAGTGCAGTGGCGCAATCTCAGCTCACTGCGACCTCTGCTTCCTGGGTTCAAGCGATTCTCCTGCCTTAGCCTCCAGAATACCTGGGATTACAGACACCCACCATCACACCCAGCTAATTTTTGTAGTTTTTGTAGAAACGAGGTTTTACCATGTTGGCCAGGCTGGTCTCGATCTCCTGACCCCAAGTGATCTGCCCTCCTCGGCCTCCTAAAGTGCTGGGATTATAGGCGTTAGCCACTGCACCTGGCCTCTGTAGGTCTGTTTTATAAGCCTGTTTGCCTCCCTTCAATTGAAATCCCAGCCACACTTCAGAACTCACTTGAGCCACAAAACCACCCTAATTATCCCTGCCCTCTCTAGCGTCCTTCTCCTGAACATCTTCAAGACCAGTTTGCCACTTAATCCCAACGCCAAACATAAATACAAATCTATCTTGCATTTTTTTTCATTTTGACTCAATGGATATTCATCTCTTCTCCCTAGTGAGGAATGTGTTCCTTAAGGTCAAGAATTATGTCCTATGTTTCCCGCAGACTTCCCCACAGCACCTAGCAGTATGGTGGGTATATAGAAAGAATGGAATAAACTGTTGCTGAGTAACTGGTTGTTTGAAAAGTATTTTTAAAATATAGCAGTGTTTACATTTGCTCTCTTTTTTATCATGGGAAATTCATGAGAGAAGTTGGCTTTAGCAAACTTATTTTGAAATATTTTATTTAAACTGACAGCCAGGCACGGTAGTACATGCCTGTGATCCCAGCTACTTGGGAGGCCGAGGCAGGAGGACTGCTTGAGCCCAGGAGGTCAAAGCTACAGTGAACCATGATTGCACCACTGCCCTCCAGCCTGGGCAACAGACCAATGCCCCTCTCTAGAAAAAAAATAAAAATAAGCTGGCAAACACTAGTATCACCGAAGTTGGAGCTGGAAGAGAGATATCTGCGCAGATCATCTTATATGGAAGTAATTGGTAGTACGTGGATAGTTGATTGATCTAGAACAAGTAGGGACAAAAAGATTCCTTAGAAGTACAAATCAGTACTATGTTCTTAAGAGTTCAAAGACTACACTCCACCTTGTTCTGTATCATCTTGTTTACAGGATTAAGTTGACCTCTCCTCTGCCCCCTAGTCTTTATTTGGACCAGGTTCCACTGCAGCCCAACCCTGTCTGAGTCATCACACTTTCTAAATAATTGCCCTGCAGTCTGAACTAATGTGGAGGCCTCAGGCTGTGAGAAGCAGGGTAACTGCAGGCTGCAAAACCACATTCTGTCATTTATTCATGGAGTGATGTTCAGAGCCCTTTAACTCTCTGTCGCTCTCTCTCTCTCTCTCTCTCATGCGTGTGTGTGCGTGGTGTGTGTGTGTGTACTGGGCTTTGTGAGCATCTGAGTTCTTTTTTTTTTTTTTTTTTTTTTTTGAGACGGAGTCTCGCTCTGTCGCCCAGGCTGGAGTGCAGTGGCCGCATCTCAGCTCACTGCAAGCTCCGCCTCCCGGGTTTACGCCATTCTCTCGCCTCAGCCTCCCGAGTAGTGGACTACAGGCGCCCGCCATCTCGCCCGCTAATTTTTGTATATTTTAGTAGAGACGGGTTTCACCGTGTTAGCCAGGATGGTCTCGATCTCCTGACCTCGTGATCCGCCCGTCTCGGCTCCCAAAGTGCTGGGATTACAGGCTTGAGCCACCGCGCCCGGCTGCATCTGAGGTTCTATACCACCCTGTGGGGTTATAGAAGAACAGGGTGGAGACAGAGGGCATCAAAGATAGACCAAAAAAAAAAAAAGGGGGATTCAATTCCTGACTCTGCTACTTCCTAATGTGTGACCCAGAGCCAGACCCTTTACTTACATGACTCTTGAATTTTTTGTTCTGTTTTGTTTTGTTTTTGCATTTAAAGGGTTCTTGTAGAGACTGAAAATATGTATAAGCACTTGGCCCAGTACCTGATACAGGAAAACACCAATAAATGGTTGTAATGGGCAGGATTTCTCTTGGGTGTTCCCCAGGGTAGACTCATAGCCTTACCCTCCGTCCAGGCCACCCTAAGCCCAAACCCCAGCCTGCTTGTTACTGAAGAGCCCAGCTGAAACCACATTCCTGTGCAGTGAGGCTCTCACTGATAAAAACAAAGAACTGGATCAACATTGGAAAGGAGAACGCTCAAGGGAAAAGTGAGCAACCATGCCCTGTAAAGCACGATTGAATGTGAAGAGCCCGGTACAGTGCCTGGCACGAAGAGGCACTTGATATATATTTTTGAATGAATTAATGAACTAATGCTCTCTGAATTATCTATTCGCAAGTTTTTCTAGACTCCCATCTCCACATCAGGAGATGTCCTGTACTCACTAAGCTGGTGTCAGAGGATTTCCAACAGAAAAACTTTTTTAGTGCATTTAAACATGCCACCACTGGTGTCGAATGAAGCTATGGCCAGTCATCCATATGAAGGGACAAGGGCTGGATCGGGACCCCTGAAGGAAGGAGTGTCTGCTGGCTTGTCCTGAGGTACCTGTGCTTTTCTGTTTTAATTAAAATCAATCATTATTTTCATCTAACCACAATAATATCTTCACACTAGACAAAATAGAAGATAAAGATAGGCTAAAACAAGAAAATGTTAATAATATTTTAATATTCATTGTTCCAGACTTTTTAAATATATGGATACATTTTAATCAAAATGGAATCATACCCCAAAAGTATCATTTTTTGCTTAGTAATTTATTTTGATCATCTTTCCAAAGTACTACATATTCTGCTCCACAGAATTCATTTCTTTGATCTAAAAAAGAGTGTCATTTTTTAAATTAGTTTTTTAACACACACATATAACAAAAGTAAGACACAAACAAAAAATCCAGACAATATCAAAGGTGTAAATAAAATGCAAAGCAAAAGCGCCTCCCACTGACATGCCCAGTCACGGTCCCAAGAGGTAACACTTGGAGCCCAATTTTTAATAGCTGCCGGTGATGATTTCCTATCTGTCACCTGCTTAAAACCTGCCAGCAGCTTCACCTCGAGAGTAAATTCCAGCCCCGATCAGGGCCTGCCCTTTCTGAGCCTCCACTTACCCACTGTAAAAGGAGATGCTGTGTCCCACCATCGCCAGCATGCCACAGTTCTGCCATCCACATGCCTATCTCAAAAGAGACTCCAGTGGCACTGACAGCCTGGTCCCAGTGGTGGCTGGAGAGGGCTGTGCAGCCACTGGGTCTCCCTCTCCTCTGCCTGAGGGCTTTGCATTTGACAAAAGACCTTCTCTCTGGCTCTTGCATTTGCCTTCATGTGCTACAGTGCCGAAATGCATGAAGACAACTGCCATAGGTGAGAAAGCCACTGAGCTGGCCACAGCAGACCTGGACTCCAACCCTCCTGCTAGTAACTAGTTGTATGGCTTAAAACCTCCAAGTTTCCATTTCCTCATCTATAAAACAAAGTGAGTGAACTGGAGCTTCAAAATTCCTTCCAACACTGGTGCTCCACTCCAGAGAAGTAAAACCATGGCATCTGGGTGACCGCCACCACGTGACGCAGCACCCTCAGAACTGAACCAGCCAAGTGAAGGGATGTCCTCTCCACAGGCCCTGGCAGGCTGAAGTGCTGAGCTAGGCTCTACCTAGAAGATGTCTCTCAGTCTTCTTTACTGTCCAGAACTCCATGAAGTTGTCAATGTTACTCTGATCTTACTCAAGGAGAAAAATGAAGCCCAGAAATCTGAAGTAACATGTTCAACTTCAAATGGTCCAGTGGCAGAGCCAGGGTTGAAAGCCCCGTCTATCTGACTGTCAACGTTTCTTTCATGCTCTGAGTGGAGTTCATTGAATGTTTGATATGCAAGTCAGTCAACTATATTTTCTACAGAATAATCAAACACTTTATTAAATTAACCAGACATGACTTAACGAATTACCATGTTCACAAAAATAATACAAAATCAGTATTCTGATCCTCAGCTGTTAATAATCACTGCTTAACTGAACCCTCCTTCTTTCTACAGCTGTGGTTTTTAAACTTGAGAATTGATCAGAACCTCCAAGAAGACTTGTTGAACTACACATGGCTGGGCCCACCCCTAGAGTTTTGGATTCAGGTGGTCTGGGTAGGGTGGGACCCCAAAATGCACATCTCTCACGAGATCCCAACAGATGCTGGTGTTGCAGCCGAGGGCCTCGCTTGGAGAACCACTGTTCAAGCACTCTTGTCTCTTTGGCTCACTCAGCTTGCAGAAGCTCAAGGAAAGCTCTAAGACCTCAAGCTATCTCCTCAAGGAGTTAAAATTCTTACAGCTTTTCAGTTGTCCCGACCACAACTGCCATCATTCACTGTGAGGACTTTGCTCCTCTGTTCAGGGTCTGCTGTACCTACTTCTCCTCTCTCTGGCACTCAGTGCAAGGGAGAACTTGGCTTTCTGCCCCATTCGTTGGTTTTCTGCTCCACACCAGCTGGCAAAGGCTGAAAGGAAAGGCCTCTAAGTAAGAATCCCAGCAGAGTGAATTCCCTGTGCCGGTATCTTAAATCAGAGGGCAAGACTGGTCCCCTTTCAAAGCATAAGATCTTCCCTTCCCACCACACATTGGATATCTAATAAATACTTGCATCTACATACAATGGATTTCTTCACCAGCTTTTTTTAAAGCTTTGAATTCTTAAAGATGAAATGCTCTTTTTTTGTCCCAAAATACAGTTTTTCAGAACTTCCTTTCAAAACACACAGACACACCCCGAAAGAATGTAACTGGGATTTAAAATTGTGGTTTCTGCCCAGAAGTCCAAGTGCAAGCTATGGCTGTGTTTCTCTGTTTGGCCTCATTTCTTGCTTGGAGTTATTAGGTATAATCAAGATTGCTGCTTACTGGGTAAAGGCCAAAGTTAGGAAGTTCCGTGCTTGAGCTCCAATCCTTTCAGGATTGCTAAGTGGTAAGAACTGCTTGAAAATCAGACTGGGAGTGTTACAGCTCTTTTAGACCTCGTCTAGCAGTTTTTCCAGTTTTTACCAGAATCTCTCCCTATCCCACAAACAATAAAGAAATCAGACTGAGAAAGCACAGTGTCTTTACTGAGATTACTCTCGGTAGCGAAAAATTGCTCTGGAGCTGAGGGAGGGAAGTGCTTTGCAAGAAACCTATAAAGGAGAAAAATGGGCATTTGGTGCCCTCCATGTTGCCTGTCTGTCCTCTTCCTCCAATGCCTATGCTAGGGTCGTTCTGGCAGGACAGTGCAGTGAAAAAGGCCTGGAAAGCTGGGGGACCGTGATCCAGTCTCCTCTACTGCTGACCAGCGAGTGTCCCTAGACCTCTTACTTCAGCTCCAGGGACAGTATTTGGTTGTGTGGATATAGAGGAAACTGGCCAGGATGACCTCAGAAATTCGCCTCAGCACTGTCTATTAGTGAGAACTGGAAGTGGTTTTCACTAAATGTGCTGATAACTATGCTTTTTGATGTTACAATACCTTGGCACTTGTGAACTTTTAATAAGCAGGGAGGAAATGTTGTTTGTCCAAGCCCTGAAGAGCCCACCTGCCAGGGTGGGACTCGAGTGGAATCAGGAGTGGCCCTGCCCAGAGTATGGCTGCCCCCCAACATCCCCACTCCCACCTCCCCACCCTCCACCCCCCGCCATCCCACCAGGCCTGCTCCAACCACAACACTTCCTGCCCCCTCAGCTCCCTTCTGCAGAGAAGGTGAAGCTAGATGACTCACTTGCCTGGGCATGGAACAAAGGGATTCCTTTCCCTTTTCTTCCCCTTTATAGAGTCACAGCCTCACCAACACCCTCTCTCCCTGACGGTCTCTCACTATAAAGTCAGTCACTGAATTGTACACCTAAAACAAAGTGAATTCTATGGCACGTAAATTATTCTTCAATAAAGCTGCTAAAAACGTTAAAAGAATGTCTTAATGTAAAGATTTCATTTGATTCTTCTCTGGTTAAGCTTTGAATCAAAACTAAAGGCATTTTGGTCAGGACACCTTCCAAATGATCACACACATGCACATATGCGCACATCCATACACACACACACAGAGAGGACTATAGCCATCGCCCCTAATTAAAAAGCAACCACAAAGGGCAAAATCTGAGAGGCACCAAGATAATCATAACCAACCTGAAATAATCAACCTCAGGCACTAGAATCAGGAACGGTGCTGCTTCAGTCACTGCAAAATGATGTTTCTTTGCTTTCAGGAAGCCAAGACCGTCCTAGGTAGCCAAAAAGGCATAGAGTTCCTAATATTTAAGATGCCTTTTGCAGCATTTATTTTCTAATTGAGCATCAAAAGAGCAAGGCAGAGGACACAATGAAGCAGCCACCAGCTCCCCTTCCCAGCCCTGGCCAGTCTCCAGTCTCGGTGGCCCCAGGTCAGCAATGCTACAGTGGATTTTGAAGTATTTATATCACAGCCATTGCACTTGAAAACTTCCATAGTTCAGCTCTCTAATTCTCCCTACACTGAAATGGGGTAGAGTAGACTTCAAGTTGGCATTCTTTTTTTTCCTGCACTTCCAAAACCTCCACGTGACCATTTTGAAAATGCAGGTGTGTTGTACCTGCAAGACCTTAAGAAATGTCTCAGAAGTTTATTTCTGTCCTACTGCTCTATTTTGTTCGGTCAAATCAACTGCTGCCTCTGGCAGATTCTCTAATGATTGATTAGAAGGTGGGGTGTAGGTAGCTGGGTTTTCTGGTGATATTAGCTTGAAAGAGCAGTTTCTGAAGAGCTCGCTGCCTCATTCACAGGGCTCAGCTAAGCCAGAGGTTCAGCAGATGACTCAAGGAGAAGTGTAGGGGGTGAGGGACCCGAACCAGGGAAAGATCAGATGCAGTGGGTTCATTCATTTTGATAAATCTTTTATTTTTAATCATCTGTAATAAGACCATAGTACATTGCACCACGTGTATGATATATTTTGGAAAGGTAATGAAGTCTGGGGAGTAGGCAGTGTAACTCAGCTGCCAGCTATTAAATCTTTGCTTAGAAGTAGGGTAACGTCAGGGATTTGTGTATGTCTATGTGTGTGCACATGTGTGTAAAAATTACAAGGCTAGTACATTAGCAGGGGCAAAAATTAGCCAGGTTCTACTACTATATTGAGATTTAGAACATCAGAGTACAGTGACTACATTTTTCTGTAGAGATCTTTACAGCTATTTGAAATTATGAACCCATAATATGCAAATGCACGGGGCTAAGAAATACACATTCTTGGCAGAGACTGAAGATGTTATAATGTGTGCTGTAAACGACGACGCGTATGTGTATAAAATCAGCACGCACATACTAACTGGTCGATTATCCCCTCTAAAACCACACATAAATTCTCCTGACAGGAATTGGAATTTTGCACACATCCCAAGAATGAACTGACTCTTAATGTGCTGTGTGTGTGTGAAGGATGGAGTATTAAAAAGCATCAGGAAGGGTCACTAAGCTAAGGAAGAGTACCTGCTGATCCTCCAGTATGACAACAAAGGGTCTCGGGGCTATATTTTCCTCCTGCGCATGGTCATTATAATATTAGTGATAGTCGATAATGTTTACTGAGTTTGGGCCTCTGTGACAGTCACTGTGCTGGGTGTTTTTCATCCATGATCTCGTTTAAGGAGAGAAAGAGAGGCAGGGAGGGGGGGAGAGAGAGAGAGAGAGAGAGACAGACGGAGAGAGAGTGTGTGTGTGTATGTACGTGTGTATCAGAGGGATTGGGGGTGATGTGTGTGAATGTGGATGTATGCACGTGTGTTCTATTCGAATGTGTGTGTGTGTGTCCGAGGGGTTGAGAGTGATGTGTATAAATGTGGATGTGTCCACGTGTGTTCTATTCGTGTGTGTGTGTATGTGTGTCAGAGGGGTTGGGGATAATGTGTATGAATGTGGATGTATGCACATGTGTTCTATTCGTGTGTGTGTATGTGTCAGAGGGGTTGGGGATGATGTGTATGAATGTGGATGTATGCACGTGTTCTATTCAAATGTGTCTGTGTGTGTGTGTCCGAGGGGTTGAGAGTGATGTGTATGAATGTGGATGAGTGCACTTGTGTTCTATTCGTGTGTGTGTGTGTGTCAGAGGGGTTGGGGATAATGTGTATGAATGTGGATGTATGCACGTGTGTTCTATTCGTGTGTGTGTACGTGTCAGAGGGGTTGGGGATGATGTGTATGAACGTGGATGTATGCATATGTGTTCTGTTCAAATGTGTCTGTGTGTGTGTGTGTCCGAGGGGTTAGGGGTGATGTGTATGAAGGTATATGTGTACACTTGTGTTCTACACCAATGCTTTACCACCCTGACAAATGGCTACTTTCCCGGGGAATGTAACCATTTACTTTGGTAAAAATGCTAGTCTGCCCATGAAGCAGGCAGGAAGAAGAGCTCAGTCATTAGGTACTCAGGGACTGGGGACAGAGTCCTCATACAAAAATGTGTCCTTTTGTGGTGAGACTACTTCCCACCTGGAGCCAAAGTCTGGGCCAGTCTTAGCCATTTCTGAATGAAGAACAGGACATTAGGGAAGTACAATCCAGAATCTGAGAAGAGGCAAAAAATTCCCAAACTAGAAAGCTGCTGAGTCAGGTCTATACAGAAGCAGAGTCTTAAAAAGTATAAGGAAGGAAAAGAAAAAAGCCTTTAGTTAAACAATGGCTTATAATGACTTCTGCAAATAGGTGACTCTCAGGGAGGTGGTAGAATCTGGTGCATCAGAATCTGTCATAAAAAATTCCAGCAAAGCAATGGGAGTAGAATACAGGATGATTTAGCTTTCTGTAATGTAAGCAGAAATATTATTTTATCAAATAAGTCACTTTTACAACCTTTCTCTCCATCCCTACCCTACTCCCAAAGCAGTTTAGAAAAACATCCAGGGGTGGCTGGGCGCGGTGGCTCAAGCCTGTAATCCCAGCACTTTGGGAGGCCGAGATGGGTGGATCACGAGGTCAGGAGATTGAGACCATCCTGGCTAACACGGTGAAACTCCGAATCTACTAAAACATACAAAAAACTAGCCGGGCGACATGGCGGGCGCCTGTAGTCCCAGCTACTCGGGAGGCTGAGGCAGGAGAATGGCGTAAAACTTGGAAGGCGGAGCTTGCAGTGAGTGAGCTGAGATCCCACCACTGCACTCCAGCCTGGGTGGCAGAGCGAGACTCCTTCTCAAAAAAAAAAAAAAGAAAAGAAAAATATCCAGGGATTCCAGGCATAGACAGAGGCAAGGACACATCTACTTTCCAATGGCAGGCAAGGACAATAACTAGGATGTTGCCCTCTGCTTTGTTATTGTACTACCCAGATTATGAGCAAGATTTCTGAGTTCTTGGAAATTATCCAGATTAGGAGATGATTTGCAAAATGGGCACAAGCACATGTAACATCAGAGGTACATGAGAAATCAGAAGCATTTTCCCTGCCTTCAGGGAGCTTTCAATAAATACTCTGCAAGAGCCAAGACAAGAAGCCTGACATGAACAAAACTTCATCAGGTGAGCTCTGGGTCTACCACCTACTCATACTTCATCAAGACACCGGTTCCCAAGGGCTAAAGACAGTCAGAAAAATAGGAGGGCTTTTTTGGTTAAGTGGTTTATATTTATTGGTAAGCTAGTACTAGGACAGAGAACCCTTGAGATTACAAAGATGGATGATAAATCCACTGAAGGAAGCATATGCAAACGTAAGCCTTTGAATGAGGTCCCTGAATCTCCTTGCCACATTTCACAGCCTAATCATTACACAAGATCTGTTAGCCTTCAAATCCTTCCCTCTGTTCATGTCCACTCATCACCCCTAACAATACATATTACTTGGCCCACATCACACAGAGAGTGGATATAATGCAAGAGGAATTCTTATGCTGAACCACAAGCCACAGTGGTGGTTGTCAGCAAGTCACATGGCTCTCATAGAAGTTGAAATATTGAAGTATCCATCTATAGAATTATAAAGCATGGGTGGATGCCTACCTCTGGGATGTCTTATCACCTGAATTTAGTGATCTGGTATTTCTTGGTGCTGGTAGTTGCATTTTTACAACAGTGCTTTACGTGGCTCCAAAAGCAATTTCCTAAAATGCCCTAAGAAGAGGTATTGGTAAATGAATAAAAATAATTCCAGTTTGGTGCTGGACTAAAATAAATGGTTTTAGTACTTGGTATCAAGTGGATAATCTCTTCCTAAATTCTCATTGTTCAAGGCTAAAATGGAAATTATGCCATTTCCCGAAGCATACTGAGCTAAACTAGGCAGAAAGCCAGATGTGAACTGCACAGAGCGGGGAACCAGCTTGGGAGTTAAGATTTGCTGCAATTACTTCCCCATGCCTGACCCCCTTAACCAAATGTATTTCCTCCTGCTTCCTACACACAACTACAGACTTCTTCACTGAGCTTGGCCCCATGTTGGTCCCACTACCATTCCTTTGTACAGGTGGTTCCCCACCTGAATACCCTCTAGGGACTTCAGGGTCAATTTAGGTGCAGTGGAGAGAATCTGGGCTCTGGAATCAGAGCTCTTCCACTTTCAGATAGCCATATCACCTCAAGCAAGTTAACCTAAACATTCCAAGCCTCAGTTCATCATCTGCTCATTTGGAATAATAATATTACATTGAAAGTTGCTGTGAGAATGAGCGGCTACGTCACACATAAGAAGTGCCTGTTGTGGCTGCTCAGCAATGTCAGTTCTCATCCTCCTACCAGCTCCCTTCGCCAAGTTCATCGCAAGTCTCACAACTTGCCAACTCTAAGCACACAGACTCTAGGTCCCTTTTCTTTAAAATCTTACAAGCTACACTATGTCATTTAGCTCTTCAGCATAAGCTTATACATCTTGCATATATTTTCATAAACAAATGTTTGCATCCTTGAAGGCAAGACCATGTCTTGGGCTTCTCCTGATCCCCTGCAGAACCTCACCCAGGACTAAAGACTCCATCAGAATCCTAATGCTCCTTGTATTCCCTACGGGATCACAGCTTCACTACCTGCACATACACAAAAGCAGCAAAGCTTCTGCATGACCAGGTGTTTCCAGGGCCAATCCACAACTATTGAGTGACTTTAGCTTGTTGCCTTCAAGCCTGCTGATGGTGGTCTACACTCTCACCCCGCGATCTGTTTCCAAAAGCATCCCGAGTCCCCAAAAGGGCAGGCTGCCGGGATTAGGGACAGCATTCATTGGAAGCACAGTTCCCTCAACTCAGAAGTGGAACATTGAGCTGTGTACACACAGGGACAAGTCCTGGGATCTGCAGGTCAGGTAGGCAAAGCATGCTTTTTTCCACATAGCAAGGATGATTTCTCCCCAGTGTCCACAGCACCCTCTGTCCACAGGGCTGCTTGGCCATTGCTGCCTGTTTGCTGCGAAGTGATTGGCCTGAGAGAAAGAGCTTTGCTCACCAGACTCTGAAGCCAGAGGGATTTCAAAGGCCCTCAAGGTCAGAAGACGCTGCCCTTTGGAGAACCCTGCAGATGGGCAGTGACCTTGAGGTAGCTGAGGGAGACCAAGGACATGGTGCCACAAGCTGGGGTCAGGAAAGCCTAAGGTCCCAAAGAAAAGATTAGCCCAGGGCCCCCTCCCTGATACCCTGCACCTCACCCCAAGTCAAAGGGCCCAACATGACCTCTGTGGCTTCCATTTACCTTCATCAAGGCTATGCCCGATGCTGCCTTAACCTCCTTTTTCCAGCATGAAGCTGCCTCTGTTCTCTTCTGCCATCCAAGTCACTGGCTTATCTGAGACCCCACTGCTTCCCCACTCCCACGATATTAGTACCATCCCTCACACCCTTCTCTGTTCCCTCACCCCCACCGTTGCCTGGCCCAGCATCCAGCACATAGTGGGAGCTCAGGAAACACTGGTTTCATAAATCAGTGTTGAGTGCATGATTCGTTTTCTAAGAAGTTCAACCAAAAATTATTTATTCTACCTTAATCCTTAAACAATTAAGCAATTTTATCCTTTGAAGTGTCTTGTGAACAACAAGTCGGCGAAATTATTCTTAGAGTGCTATAAATTTTCCTGTATTCAGAAAAATCAAGGATCGTTTTCATACAAAAATCACTGGGTATTGTATCAGCAAAAGACTGGAAACAACTGAAATATCAACGTAGGCGGGCTGGTGAAATAAGTCAAGGTATAATTGCCGGACAGTCAGATATCTCCAAGACGTTAAGTGCAAAGTGAGATTCAATGCGTGAGATAAGCTCCCATTTCAGTAAAGGAATTAAAAAAAAAAAAGAAAATGCAGAAAGCATCTTGTACTTAAAGTTATCTAAACAAAATTTTAAAAAAAAAGAAATTTTTAAAAAATACCATGCCCATGGATGCACACATGCATACATATGTTTTGTATTGCATACAATGTATTTAAACTGAAGAAACCATTAATAGTGGTTGCCTCAGGGTAAGGAAACTAACAGCAGTGAGAAAAAGATGTTTCACTTTAAAACCCCTTTTGTACCTTTTGAATTTTAAACCATGGAGGTGTTGACCTATTCGGAAAAATTAAATTAAAAATTCAAAGCAAACAATGTGTGGAAAAGTAATAAAAAATCTGCTTTAGGAAAACATAAAAGAGAAATCCTCATTTAAAAACAGTTCAAGGCAGCCTGTTGCGTCATCTGTTAACTGCAGGAGAAAAACTGAGGAGGCACCGTGGCTGCAGGAGGACTGGCCAGTGGGGTGGCGGGGAGGCGAGTGGCAGCAGGTTCTGGCCCTGGGCTCCTCAGCTGCCTTCTGGAAGGACCTGAGAGCAGGGCAGCCTCCCTGGGCCTCGTCTGAAGCAGCTCTCAGAGCAGGCAAGCCTGTTTCCTGTCTGGGAGTTGAGGTCGTCAGGTAGACACAAGCCAGTTACTTAGTGACAATCTCATTTTAAAAAGAGGAGACACTCCATAAAAGGAGAGAAAGCTTTCTTCCCTCCAGAAGTTGCTGGTGCGGAGATTAAAACCCCAAATCCCCATTCACTGGAGTGCAATGACACCAGTGCTGCTGACTTCAGGAGCTTAAAATACATTTGGGGACACACCCTTTCCCCCAAACACACCTGCTGCTTTTTCCTCCCTCTTCCCACATCCTCTCTTGACAGGCCAAGTGCCCATTTATGACAGAGCTGAAAAATGTCCTTTTTTGTTCTAATATTTCCTGTGGGGCCCCTCCCCTCTTTTATGGCTGCCATTCAAAGCCATCTGGGATGACCCACCAACCAGAGGAAGCTTCAGAATTGAAACAATCAAAACATGTCACCTTTCAATAGTAACAATTAATGTCCCTGCCCCATCTCCAAAATGCACTGTTTCAAAAAGGCAACTCATGGTGATGGCTGAACACTGTGGATTCTCAGAGAGACCTATCGTATAAATGGTCCAGACAGAACTTTTTAAGGACATCCTTTCAAACACAGGGCCAGCGGTCCTCTCTGTTTCCCACACTCTCTCTCCAAGTTCTACCGCCACCCTCCTCAAACCTGGGAAGGGACTAAAATTGCTTTCTGTGTCTTTCTTTCAGGAATTAAAGAACACCAGAACTGAAATGGCTGTTAAAGATAGCCTCATGCTACAAATGGGGAAACTGAGGCCCATAAAAGCGTGTGTCCCCATCTAGAGGCCCTGCTGCTCCCCCTTCCAATGCAGAGTACCCCTGTAGCCACAGCCTCCCCTAGGGTGGCCCCTGCAACCTGTGTCCTGGGCTCACTGCATTGTCTGGTAGGCAGCCACTAGCCCTGTGGGGCTACTAAGCACTTGAAGTATGACTAGTGTTAGATACTGAAATGATAATATCTTGGATATATTGGGTTAAATAAAATACACGATTAAAGTTAATTTTACCTACTTCTTTTTACTTTTTAAAAAGGTGGCTACTAGGAAACTTAAAGTTACGTAGACAATTCTTGCTATATTTCTATTAGGCTGCGCTGCTCCAGGTCATATGCTACTTACTCAGCCAGCTCCCAGTCAGCAGAACTGACCTGGCCTGCGCTCCATCTTTGTGTGGCCAGACATTATCCACTACAAAGACCAATCCATGCCCAGGTGCTAATTGAGTAAGGAGTGTGCCCCTAGCAGTGACATCTGGATTCAGCTCCTGAAGCCACAGCATGATTTTAATAAGCGCATCTCTCCTTCCGTTCGAGGTAGGGAAGGAGGGAGGGATCCTAGCACCCCTCAAGTAGTGCTAATTCTACCTGCATGTGAGCTCATGACACCCAAGAGTCCGAATTTCTGTAGGCTGGGATTTTATTCCCTGAGATAGGGTAGTCGCTTGGGGAGAGAAGCAAGACAACAAAGCCTTAACTGTTTTTCATTTTTTGGCATCGATCCTGTCTTTTCTCATCTCTCCCTTCATGTTAGGAATAGAAATTTACAAAACATAAGTAATAGTGGCTCCCCTCACTCTTCGCTGAGAGCTATTTTAAGTGCTCTGTATGTATTATCTTATCCCATTTTCCCAGCCACCCTATCAAATTGGTATTATCACCAATGCATAGGTGAGGAAACCGATGCTCAGAGAGCTTATGTGATGTGCCCAAAGTGATGCAGGAAAGCCACCAAGCTATGGGACTTAGGTCTCATCAATCCCAAAACCTATGCTCCTCATCATTCCTCAACTTCTAGAGCCTCAGTTTCCCCATCTGCAGTATGGAGATGGTACCTGCCTGGAGGCAGGTCAGGGCCTCAGAACCCCCAAGGACCCATCCTTCCCTGGGACTAGGTTCTGGGCACTGAGGAGGTTCCAGTTTGAAGAGTCCCCATCTCTTGCCACTTCCTGGCTTAAGCTGCACCCCCTGGTCCCAGTCTTGACTCTGTGAGGCTCCACCCATGCCACCTTCCCGCTTGGGTCCCTCCTGTTTGTCTCCAAGGAGTTAAGTGCTCCTACCCCCCTAAATCAAGATTTCATCTAAGCCTCACCTCCTCCAAACGCCCATCAAAATTCTTAAGTCAGAGAACCCTTTCACAGTTGACCATCCCATGGTGCCAATTCATGCTCTTGTTCCCAGGATGCAATGATGCTTCCATCCTTCAAGCCCCCAAGGCCCCAGAACACACACTTCAAAAGAAGCCTTGACCTCTGTGAACTTAACAAGGGTCTCATCTCCCACAGGAAGAATTCTATATTTCATTCATTGAGCAAAATAGTTCCTGAGTCCTACTGTGTGCCGGACACTCTTGTAGGCCCTGGGAACAGAACAATGCAGGAAACAAAGTCCTAGGGCTCCTGCAGGAGTGAAGACATCCCCCAAACAGTGATGCCCTAATCACATGAACCCAATGATGCGGGTTCATATTTCTTGAGTTCCTCCTGCTTAGTTTTAGGTCAAAAAAAAAAAAAAGATTAGTTAATGGGGATTGATTCTTTTCTTGTCATGGTTAAATAAGGTATGGTACATTACTTTAAGGAATACTACACATCCATTACAAGTGCGTTTCTAAGGAACACAATGACTTAGTAATGTGATCAAATGCTCAGTAAGGGGATAACTTGCAACATCATATACCCACACTCCTTAACACACTGATGGAGACAGGTGAGCCTGAGAGGCATGTTTCTAAGCACATCCACAATGTATTGGAAGCGGAGAAGGACAACTGTTTTCCTTATGCAAAGTACAGAAGCAAAGCCTGCTAAAATCTTTAGTGAAGAGACTTGACATTTTCTTCTAAGTATCAGTGTGAGTATCAATGTGAGTATCAGGCTCTCAAGAGAAAGGAAGTTTTCTGTTTGGTAAAAGATGGCATGGATTTTAAAAGTTTTGGAAAACAATGTTTTTCCCAATTATGTTTTATGCGTGTGCTTATGTGTATATGTGTGTGTGTGTTGGTGGTTCCAGAAAAAAAAACACTGGAAGGAAATACACCAAAATGTGGGTGTTGTAGAAGGTTTTTGTTTTGATTTTATTATTTTCCATATTTTCCAAATTTTCTATTATAAGTCTTACTGCTTTCATAATCAGAAAATAAGCAGTAAACTGAATGCTAATAGTTTTTTAATTTCCTCATGAATCTGTTTTTACAGGCACAAGTTCAGTGGGGTTTGGAAATCAGTAGGGTGTGAACCACCAATGAATTCCCTGCTCCTGCAGGGCTGAGTGTGCCCCTGGCCCCGAAGAGAAACCCTCCCTGCATCCACACTGGCAGACAGCTGTCCACAGCTGTTCTGAGGAGGCTGCCAATGATGAAGCGGGTGGAAAAACACAACATTCCTGACTCTCCAAGGATGGCATTATGCTTGGAGCTCTTGCCCACCAAAGAAGTAAATAAACAGAGAGGTGGTAGCCAGTCAAGCTAGAGGAACTCCAGTCCCAGAGGTGAGTCAGCTGCCAGAGCTTCCAGACTCCCAACAGAATATCTGAAAGAAGACTCCATCTAACTAAGCCAACCACCCTTGTCAAATCAGGGCTAACATCTCTTGACAATGGCCCTCCTGGGCTATACCTCTTGAATGTTACCTTCCCTCCCTGCCTACATGACAGTATATATGAACAAGCTTCATTTCTGCCTCTAGGCTGAAGAGATCCAGAAGGCAGGGCCTTGGGCTGACTCAACATCATATACCCCAACAGCACTAACTGGCATATTCATTTACCAACTATGTACTTAGACACTGCTGTGTGCTAGGCACTGTTCTGCTGTCTGAGAACATAGCTGGTAAATGAATATGCCTAGTTATAGCCCAGGAGGAAACAACAGATTGCAAAACAGACAAGGTCCCTGTCCTCAGGGAGCTTACACTCTGATGGGGGAAGACAGACAAGAAACAAAAGGAGAATCAAGATTATATCCAATAAAAGACTGCACATTGGGTACAGTGTACGCTGCTCAGGTGATGGGTGTACCAAAATCTCAGTAGGCACCACTAAAGAACTTATTCATGAACCAAATACCATCTGTTCCCCAAAAAGCTATGAAATAAAAAAATTAAAATAAAAAGGGCCCTTGAAGCATCCAAAAGAGAGATAATAAACAGGCCTATTTGGTATGTTAAATTATATGGGAAGCATTGTCAAATAAAAAATAACGTTAAGCCTTTAAAAAAGAAAAAAAAAAGATTGGCGAGGCGCAGTGGCTGATGCTTGTAATCCCAGCACTTTGGGAGGCCAAGGTGGGCAGATCACCTGAGGTCAGGAGTTTGAGACCAGACTGACCAACACGGTAAAACCCTATCTCTACTAAAAGTACAAAAATTAACCAGCCGGCGGGGGCCACCTGTAATCCCAGCTACTCAGGAAGCTGAGGCAGAACTGCTTGAACCCAGGAGGCAGTGGTTGCAGCGAGCCAAGATCGTGCTGCTGCACATCAGCCTGGGTGACAAGAACGAGAGACTCTGTCTCAAAAAAAAAAAAAGAAAAAGAAAACAAAAGAAAAGAATATAGTCCAGGTGATGTGTCAGTTAGCAGCCAGTTATGGGAAGATCTGAAGGAAGAACATTCCAGACAAAGAGAACAGGCAAGCCAGAAACACATGAGCTCAATGTGTTTAAGAAACAAAAAGGAGGCGGAAGGGTGGGCACAGGGAGTGAAGGGGAAGTCAGAGACACAGGCAGAGACCAGATCCCACATGCCCACAGTTGGTTACACAAGGGAGTGGCCTGGTCTGCCTTACTGAAGGAAACTCACTTTGCCTGCTCTGTGACACTGGATTGTGCCATGAGAGCCTACAGAGAAGGACTTCATCACTACCTGTTGAATTGATGAATGGATGCTCTCAATATCCATTGGGGTTAGAGGTATGGAGGGGCCAGTCAGCTTGGCCCCAGGTTCTCACAATGCCTATGGGAACCCCATCTATTCTTATCTACTTCTATGACTTTGCCTTCCCAACACCCCCCTTCACAGTGCCACGGAGTAAAGCAAATAAGATGCAAATTCAACTGCTGTCCACCCATCCACCCATGCCCAGCCCGCAGCATTCATTCAGGAAACATTTTTCATGTCCAGCCCTTGCTGATGCTGAGGACATGAAGACAAGAAACATGCTAGCCCTGCCCTCAAAAGCTCCAGCATATGAGGTCTGTGAAAAGCTGGCCAGGTGCCACGCAAAGCCACAGCTGTCCGGCCCCGATCTCTCTATCCACAGCCTCCTACTGAAGTCTCCCCCTGGTAAAACCTGCTGTGAGCCCCTGAGACAGTTCTGATGGGCGGATCAATTCACACCAAAGGGTTAAACAGAAAGATAAGCTCAGTGCCTTGCCAGCTTCCTCCACCCCACCCCACCCCCATTCCTCCCTCCACCAACCCAGGGAAAAAATCTGTTCGGCCTCAGGAATGAAGTTGTAACTGATGGCATGGCAGGTACTATTTATTCCAGACAAAGGAGGGAGGACTTTGGTGTTGGTTTGAGGAGTGGGTGGGTGAGGGGCCATTGGGGACCTATTTGGGGCAGAGTCAGGGGAGGAAGCAAAGAGTTTTGAATGCATGCCTGAAACCTCCTTGACCAGCCCCACACAGAAATGACTCAGCTTGGAGTCAGAAGGAACCACATCTAATTTGCCACTTTCAAAATCTCCTGCATAAGAATCATTGTTGTCATTATTTAGAAAAGCCAATTATCCTCACATTAATGAGTTGTTGACAGCTGTCCTGTGAGATTTCTGGGGCGTACCTCACTTTGTGCAAATGGGAGTAGCATCTGACAAAAAGTACACACAGTGGCTCTAGAAAATTCTTGTAACCCATCATTTCTTAGCCTTTTGGATAAGATCAAATGTGGAAAATCCCTGTGTCCTAAATTCCCCCAGGGCAGCTGGCACTCCAAGAAGCCCTGCAGGATGCTGCACACAGGCCAGGGTTCACTCCAGTACCCTCCGCGTGGTTAGTTGACAGGTTTTCTTCCAGTGGGACACAGCCATCCCAGGGAGAAGTCAGTGCTGTGGATGGTTCCAGACCCTTGAATCTCTTCTTCCCAGGAGGGGAGGAGGGGTTATAAATAGCCTGGACTCCTTCAGCCCTACACAGGCACAGATCCCACACCCCCGCCCCAGCCTCAGCCAGCTGGTCCTTCCGCGCCCAAGTTCCCACAGCCTGCTATGAGAGGGAGGACAACTGCCCACCCTTGGCGGGGGCAGGGAACAAAAATGCCCTGGTGACAGCCCCCAGTGAACTGTAACTACAACCCCACCACTCCTTCATATCCCCTTCACACCGACACTGCTGGAGAGGGGTGAGGGGCCGGTAACATTACTAGGGGGTCTCTTATACCTGGTCAGCCCAGGAACCCCAAGCTGCGTGCTGAGAATGTTAATTCAGTGGGAAAAGTTATAGGAATAATACTCTCCCTGTCTCTCTGCCTCAGTTTCTCCCTCTGTAATTTGAACAAATAGCTGAATTATCTCGTGGGAATGCTGATGAGATTAGCATGCAATAAAAGTGAAAGGCATCGTAACACCGTATTATCATCAGCATATCAGATCTTGATTTCTTCTGTAGGACTGCTAAACACAGTAGATATGGAGTAGGGGGCACTGATTCTTATCTGTTCATGAGAGCAGAAGAATTATACCCGGCAACTCTGCACTAGTCTTGAATTCTTGATACTCTGTGTGCTTAAAAGCAATCAAACTTACAAAATATTCTCTCTCGCAAGTCACTTCTGACTAATACAGATTGACACATATTGCATCCAGCTTATTTTAATAAAATTCTACTGGACTGTATATGACATTATAGACTGAAATCTAGCATCGCCCTAGAGTATTATGGTTTGGGAGGAAAACGTTCAGATAACAATCACTCTGTTTATCATTCAATTCCTTCCTCCTCATACACACTGGTACAAAATAAGTGGCTAAAATCAAAGTGGCCAACTCGTAGCTCTTTTTAATTTAGACACTTTGTTTGCTCAATAAAATACAGAGTAAAAAACATTTACTGAAAACCCACTCATTGATGTTTAATGGCTGTGTCAAATACAACAACATTTATTCCAACACCCCCAGATAATTGCTCATCTTTCTCATTTGGTATCCACAACAGCGCAGCATTTGTGTCCAAGTGTAATTGATCCAAAATTGGGCTCCCTTTCAAAAATATCTGTAAAATCTAATTACTAGGAAAACAGCGTTCTGGCATCCTATGGAAAGTGGGTGCTTCAGTGAAAAAAAGCTGCAAATTCTTCTTGGCTAATCAAGCTGCATTATGTTACAAAAGGAGCTTGAGGAATTTGGGATAATGAGGGAGCAGGAAAAGTTGGGATAGTGTCAGACTGGACTTTGCAGTGACAGTCCTGCTTTTTTTAAGCCAAGGACAGGGGACAGGAAATATACCACATTTGCTGTCAAGCATGGATTTAGAAAGTACCAGATAAAGAGGCCATGATGGGCTTGGGGTGTGGGGGTGGCATTTCTGATCTCAAGCCCTACCAGGCCTTGCCCAGGGAAGTCTCTCCACCCTTGCCTGGAAGGCTGATGTCATTTCTAGTCTCGCTGGGCCTCTAGCCACTGTAGCAGGTCACTTTCCTTTCTTGGGCCTGAGTTTGCTCATCTGTAAAATGAGTGCTCCTGTTATCTCTAGGGTCTCTTTCAACTTCAAAATCCTGTGATCTTCTATAAAGCAAAGAGCATGCTTTTTGCTCATGTACTTGTGGGGGCAGGGGGCAGGGGGCAGGGAGCGGGAGACCCCGGACCAAGGAGAACGAAGGACTGAGAGTTTCCACCTCTCACGCAGTTTTGTACCTAGTCAACACCCGGGTATCGGCTCCGCTCTGGGAATAATGCTTTCTTTCAGCCCAGGACGACCTACCGAGGTGTTTCTACCTCGCTGCCCTGGATTTCTCAACCCCGCCAACGAGGAACAGGGCCAAGCCACCCGACTTCTCGGAGCCTCCCTCTCAGTACTGGGCACAGTATATCTTCCTCCTTTAAGGGGTCTTCCCTTACCACTCCCACTCCTCTTTCTGTCCTAGAAGCACCAGAAACTCCGGCTCTAGCCTTGCGATTGGTCCGGCGAGGCTTCCAATACAGGCAGCGCACCCCACCCACCCCCAGCTCCCCTCGGCCTTGCGCCCGCGCTGCGGAAGGTTGGGTACCAGACTCCACAGTTTCGCAGATTGCAAAGATAACGGGAGCTGCCGCTTCGCTTTTCTTTGGCTCCTCCTGGCCTTCATCCTAGTAAAACCAGACAAGCAACTGGAAAAACAAAGCAGCACAGTGACCAGAGACAATTCGCTTTCAACGGAGCAGGAGACATGCACACCTTGAGCGAAGATGTACGCAGTTCCTGTGCGTGTCGCTGGAAACAGACCTCGCACTACCCCGCGCGGCGACAGATACGGGGTCGGGCTCGGCTTTACTTGTCTGAGGCTTGGAGGAACTGTGTGCGTGCGCCAATTTCCCCCAGCTTCCCGATTTGACAGCAGCAAGGATCTTTGAGTCCCACATGAGCGAGACTTCGGGCAAGGACCCTACTCGGTGCTCAGATCTCATCGCGAGGTGCGGGATCGCAGCCTTTCCAGCTCATTTTCCAATTTTCAAGAAAAGACAGTGCAAAGTGCGGCTGCCAAAGTCCCAGAAAAACGTCACTCACCAAAACGCTCCCGCGCCTTCCAGGCAGAAGTGCGGTAAAACTTTTGGCAGAAACCACCTGTGGCTGCCGACGGGCCCGCCCCGCTCCGGCCCGGAGGCGTCGCCGAGCCCTGGGCCGCACGCGCCCGCATAAGTTCCTTTCCAGCCCCGCGCGCCACTTCGCTCCGGGCCGCGGTGCCAGCCAGGAGGCGCGGCGCCCGCTCGCTGGCTCGCTCTCGGCTGGCTCTCCCCTCCCTCCTTCCCTCCCTCCCTTCTCCCGCCTCCTTCGTTGCATGGCTGCCGCACGGAGCCCCTGAATAGCCACCGCAGCCCCCCGCCTCCTGCCCACCGCGCGGAGGGCGCCCCTGCCCCTGCCTGCGACCCGGGGCGCGCTGACCGCCGGCCTCCTAGCAACGACCCCCGCGATAGCTTTCCGGCGTGGCCCAGGCAGAGCCACCTTCCCGGCGCCCCACGACCTCCCGACCCGCCTCGGCTGCCGGGGTGCTGGGGAGACCGCGAACCCGGCAGCCGGCGCCCGAACCCGGCGCGCGAAGCCGCTCACCTCCGCGCGCCGCCGGCCCCGCGCGCCTCCCGCACTTGGCGCCGGGCCGCGGTCCTGGCGTCCTTCTTCGCCGCCGGGTTCCGCCGGTCCCCGGGCGCCCGAGCCTCGCCGGCCGCGCCGCTGTCACAGTCTCGTGGCCGGGCTGCGCCGGCGGGTATGGAGCGGAGCGGCAGCAGCGGGCGCGCGGGCAGCTCCTCCCTCCCCGCGCCGCGCCTCCGCCCTCCCCGCGCCCCGCCTCCCGCGCCGCGGCTGTCAGCCCCGCGCCAGCGCCGCCGGCTCGGGGGGCGCACAGGGCTAAAGGGCCCGGATGTCTGCGGTCTCCTGTAGCTCGCGTCCGCCCCCTCCCCGCCCCGCCGCACATGCACTTGCTGCGCCACAGCCCCCGCCCGGCTCCGCTAATTTCTATTTTGACAGTAACTGTGGCGAGTGGGCGGCGCGGCGGGGGGCGCCAGGGACCGGCGGAGGAGGCGGGCGGGAGTCAGGCCCCGGCGCGGAGGCGGAGTGAGGGGGCCGGACCCCGCCACCAGCCGCTCGGGGCTCCGCGTCTTTTCTCTTTCTTTCCTTTTTTCTCTCTCCCTCCTCCAGGATTTAAAGGGACAGCCCCGGCCGAGGCGAGGGGGCCAGGCGGCCGCCGTTTCTCCGGTCTCCAGACGCCCTCTGCGGCCCGGCCGGACCCGCCCGCACCCCCAGCGCAGGGTCGGGACCGCGGGGTATTTTTAGGTCCACACCCCACCTGGGGCAGCGGTGCGGCAGAGATGGGCTCTGCCGCCCCAGCGCACGGCTATTTTTACAGAGTCCGATGGGGGAGAAAATAAAACAACTCGGCAACTGCTTTTCTACCCGAAAGTCGGGAGCAGGGAGTGGGGGCGAGAAGTTAGTTTCCCAAATGCTCTCGGCACTACAGCGAGCGCAGCAAGACGCCTCGCCGGCACCAGAAAACTTAAGCTTGCCGCGCTCCGGGGCGCCGAATCCCAGCGGGCAATCCCACCTGGCGGCGCTGCGGCCCCAAGTCCCCACCCCTCTGGGCCTTAGGCTTCGCACTCCGCACTGGGCTCGCCGGGGAGCAACCGCTGACTGCCAGTCACTCCCCGGGTCGGCCCGGAAGGCGGCCTTCCGAAGCGTCCAATCACCGCGCAGCATTGCCAAGGGGCGGGCCCGGGGAGGGCTTGTCCCCGCCCCGTCCTGCCGGGCCCCGCCCCCTCGAGTCCGTCCTGGCCGGAGTATGTAGCTGGTACCCCGAGCGCTCAGCGGTGCTGGAAGCCACGAAGGGCCTGTGCGAGGGGAGAAGGAGGGGTCTCGGCCCTGGAGAGGGCATGAGCGTTCTCGGGCAGGCGACACTTGGGCAGATGTTCCCTCCAGCTACGGACCGGGGCAAACTCGAGCTGGCTTTGCCTCCTACCTTTTTGCAGTCCACCCCTCTGCGCTCCAGACAGACATAGGAACCCTCGCCCTCCCTGGTACTACATCGGAGGCTGCACCCTCGCATGTCAGCTGGTCGTCTCCCGGGCTCCTCCCTCAGAAGCGGGAAAGTTTGCCGTCCTTAAACTCCTACCCAGCTGCGCTTATCTGAGCCGCACCTGGCGCCCAGGAGCGGCGAGATGGAGAATCCCGGCCGCCTAGTCCCCATTCTGGCTACAAATTAATAAAAGGGCAGTGGGGCTGCTGCTGTGGGGTAATGTCCTTTAATGCTGAAGACACTGGATGACATTTTTTACAGAATTCACAAAAATAAATTTGTGAACCCTTGGTGCCTCTTCCTAATATCACTCATTGGGAATTTTTTAAACCATTTCATTCATTCGTGTAATAAACGCACATTGCAAGATAGTACGTTGGGGCCGGGCGCGGTGGCTCAAGCCTGTAATCCCAGCACTTTGGGAGGCCGAGACGGGCGGATCACGAGGTCAGGAGATCGAGACCATCCTGGCTAACATGATGAAACCCCGTCTCTACTAAAAATACAAAAAACTAGCCGGGCGACGTGGCGGGCGCCTGTAGTCCCAGCTACTCGGGAGGCTGAGGCAGGAGAATGGCGTGAACTCGGGAGGCGGAGCTTGCAGTAAAAAAAAAAAAAAGATAGTACGTTGGGAGTATTGAAAACAAGGGAAAACGGGCTCTGGAATAGGATGCAACAGTGGAAAACTAGATATGAATAGAGGGATCTGAAACGTAGGGTTTGGGTACAATTACGTCACGTTTAATTTGCCAAAGAGATCTGATTTTTCCTACTAAGTAAATGTCACTAAATGAACAGTTTGGACAGCCATCTTATCCGAACTATTCAAATGCATATGTAAGTCTAGGATAGTCTATCGTGGAAACTAAGGTATGTTCAGGCTCGGGATATCAGATTTCCAAGTTGCTAAAGCTTCCAGAGTGGCAAAATAATATATCTCGCTTTCAGCAGCTCTGGCAGCCACTGCCCTCCCAAATTAGGTTTGTCTGTTTTTCTGTTAAATTAAGTTGCCTGTCTTGCTTCCTTTCATTAAAGGATCTTCAGTTACTTGGAATGCTGCTGGCCCAGCTGATATGGTCCAGCTTCTAAGTCATAAGTGTGGCTGCGCCTCATGCCAAGCATGCGGATGCATTTAGAGAGCACCTAGAGGATCCCAGCCCTGCAAATGCCCAGACACCTACAGGAGACAGAAATGTAGTTCTGGGGGTGAGGGCAGCTACAGCCGTAAAAAGGGCATTTAGCTTGAGAAAAGAGAGATGTGGGCAGTAAATTAGACTCTAAAGAGTCTAGTAAACAGTAAATAGACTCTAATATAAATGTGACTCTAAATCAGGAAGTTTCTCCTCTCTTCTCTGGCTCAAAGTAGATGTTCCATAGCTTTAGCTCATGGAATAGATTAAACATGGAGATCCAGTGAGTGATGTAAGATTTATTTGCAATGTGCTAGTTTGGATGTAAGTGCAATGGTAAACTGCTTTGCAATAATTAATAGAATTTACTGCCAAACTTTACCAGTTATCAGCCACGTATCCTAGAAAAAAAAAGCATGTCATTCAACTCTCTAGAGTCTCCATTTCCAAACCTGTAAAAAAGGAGATAATAGCAGGCCCCTTTCCACGCCACAGAAATGCTGGAATGGTCAGGTGAGAAAAGGTGAGGGCAAGTGTTGCCCCATGAGTATTCACTAAGGGGTTAGTTACTGTGTATCAAGCACTGTACAGTACATTGTAAATTGTCAATATTAGTTATGGTGATTAAACTCTAAAGAAATTATCTGAGAATTGGGATCAAACTTTTACCTATTTCCTGAGGATGTTGAAAGACTGACTCAAGAAAAAAGGGGAATTAACATTTACAGAGCTCTTTCTAGATCACAACTTATGGTATGCATTGCTATATGTTTCTCATGACAACTGTATGCAATGTATTTTGTTGTAACCATTGTATAGATGAAAAATCTGATATCAATAGTGGTGATAATGACCATGTTCCCACCGCTGGGTAGTGGCAGGGGCAGCATTTGGATCCAGGTTTGTGAGTTCAGAAGTTCACGAGCATCCTCCCCTGTGATGCTGCCTCTAGAGGAGAAAGAGGGAAGAGGCTTTGAGTAAATCCGAGCGAAAGAGAAATTCAAGGAAATCATAGTGTGTATTACCTTACCATAAGGCAGACAGGGTGAAGTGCCTTCCTGGAAAAGGTAGCATTGGACTCAGTCCCTAAGTTTGCATGATTTGTTTTTATTTTTCCTTAGTTTGTTTTTTAATTTTTATTTTGAAATAATTTCAGATTTACAGAAAAGTTACAAAGATGATATAAAGAATTGTCACATATCTTCACCCAGAATCTCCATATGCCAACATTTGCCCATGTTTGTTTTACTCTGCCGTTTCTTTGTATATACATATTCTTTTTTTCTAAACTGTTTGAACATAGACTGAAGATATGATGTTCCTTTATTGGTAAATTCTTCAGTGAATGTTTTTTAACAATGAGAACATTCTTACATAATAATCAAAATCCAGATCTTACCATCAATACAACACTATTATCTAGTCTGAACTATATTTAGATTTCACCAACTGTCTCACTAACAGCAAAAATGAAAAGTAAGTAAATTCTAGTCAGGATTCAATTCAGGATGGTATATTGCATTCATTTATCGTATCTCTTGGGAGAGTATTTTTTTATTTTACTAATTTTTGTTTCTCATTTTAGTGGTCATACATTTATAGCCCATATGGGATGACAAAGACTTTCTCCTTGACCACACTTGAGGCAGGCTCCTTTGAGCCTTTATTTCCACTGGGCTCTCACCCTTTGGCCCTCTCATCAGCCAGCCGAGTCCCGTTGTTGAAAGAATCCTTCAGTTTAGTGACAACCCCCCTTACCCTTGATCTCCGATCACCCTAGCCTGCCTTTAGCAAGAATCCTGTTAGGTTAGTCTAGCAAGAATGCACCCACCCTTAATATCTCGTCTTAGTAATTTTCAACCTATCGACCCCCTTACTCTGTTCCTTGGCTATAAATCCCCACTTCCCCTTGTTGAGCCCAGTCTGCCCGACCAATTGCAACACTCCTATTGCAGTAGTCTTGAATAAAGTCTACCATTTCCCTACCATTTTAACAAGTGTCAGAGTAATTTTTTCTTTAAAAGGGCCAAAGAAAATATAGGAAAATCAAAACTCACTTGTAATCACTCACCAGCTATAGCCAACATTAATCACTGTTTTGTTTTTAAATGTATATGTGTAATCCAACCATACAACCACCATTCCCTTCCAGGGGCGAGCTTCCCCTAGAAAATACCAAGGATATGGGAGTTCTACTTTCTGTTCCTCCTGAAGTTCCTCCTCAGTGTCCAGCGTGATCCTGTTGTCCCTAGTTCAGCCATAACCCACCTCACCCTTTGGCTCCTCACCCCAGACTCTAGTTACCATCTCCCTTGAGAAAATGCTGCATTCCCAACAGCCCCCATGAAGAAGTTGGTGGGGACAGGCTATGCCTCTTCTATACACCTGTTCTTTTGTTTGCCACACCAGGGCCTACAAAGGCTCTACTAGATAACAGATTTCACAAAGAGTTTGGAGTAACTCAAGGGAATTAGAATGTAACACTGGACAACTTGAAGCTGTGCATAAGATATGACTTCTCTCATATTCCAGAGAAGAGCAACCAGGGATTCAACTCTCCATACAGGATTACTTGATGGTACACCCCTGCTTCTAACCTGGCTCCCCAGCTTTCAGGACACCTTCTTGCCTCAAAGGCAATTCATCTACCTTTTGACATGACTCTCCACAGGAGAACCAACCCCAAATCTCAGGAAAGGACTTCCCTGGGATCTCGCCCCTTCCTCCTTCAAACTTGCTTTTCCCAAGCCTCAGTCATCTAGCCACCTAAAGAAACACTCTGGGGAAGTTGGCTGGTCACCAACACCAATGTTAATGGTGACCACTGGCATCCCCAGTGTAGTTGAACAGCTAAACCAGCCAGGGAAGGTTGGGTCTACAGGTAAGTCCAGCTCCCTTCAAGACTTCCCTAGCAGTCTGAGTTATAGGTGTGCCTATGTATTCTTCCAAATATTCAGCAAGTAATTGTTGAACCAAGTGTCTACACGTGTACACTTCAACACACTCCTTCCAAAGACAATTCTCAGAGATGGAGAAAATTCAGTCTAAAACTATGAGGATCAGATAAACAATTTGCTAATTACCTCAACTTCTACAAAATGCAATTGTGTTAGTTCCTTGCCTTCATCTTCCTTCCCCTGAATTTATATTGTCTAATTGCCTCTCTCCCCTCCTCTTGTGAGAATAAGAAATGAGAATCACTGAGCTAGGGACCCAGTGAGGTTGCCTGTGGTCAGCCAAGCACCTAGTCAGAGCTGTGCAAGGGTGAGGATGTGATTAAACTTTCAGCAGAGAGGCCTGGCCGCACTCAGAGGTTGTGTGGAGGGAGAAGAGGGCTGCTTTTATTCAGGATGTACAGGGAACCAGGCAAATATTTGTTACAGAGTACCTGCCTATATAAAAATTTGATTTTAAAATGTGTCATG
Organism: Trachypithecus francoisi; assembly: GCF_009764315.1. Lineage (NCBI taxonomy): Eukaryota > Metazoa > Chordata > Mammalia > Primates > Cercopithecidae > Trachypithecus > Trachypithecus francoisi. The sequence continues at coordinate 7,212,940 of NW_022681464.1, read as the reverse complement.
AAATTCATGACTCATGTGAAGTATCATGATTTAACAGTGAAGATTAAGAATAATGAGTAGAATATATGTATTTACATATGTGCTTATGTCAACACCACCAGTTTGTAGTAAATTCTTTTTTTTTTTTTTTAGACAGAGTCTCACTCTGTCTCCCAGGCTGGAGTGCAATGGTGCGATCTTGACTCACTGCAACCTCCACCTCCTGTGTTCAAGCAATTCTCCTGCCTCTGCCCCCCAAATAGCTGGGATTACAGGCATGTGCCACCATGCCTAGCTAATTCTTGTATTTTTAGTAGAGACAGGGTTTCATCATGTTGCCCAGGCTGGTCTCAAACTCCTGACCTCAGGTGATCTACCCACCTCAGCCTCCCGAAGTGCTGGGATTACAGGCGTGAGCCCAACCAGTAAAGATTCTTTATAATGTCCAGGCACTTTCTCTTTCTGTTCCAGTTCAGAACCCATTTTTCCTTTTTTTTTCATGTTTAGTATTGTCAAATGCACTATTCTTCAGTAACTTCCTATCTCCTACCTTGAGAAAAAGTAGTAACACTTTTATGATTGATAATGTCATGGCTCTTTAGAACCTGTTTGTATTGAAACAATATAGCTTTCCTTGCCTCTGCAGTTCCCAACTACCAATTATTCATGATGCTGCATCATACATCCAGCAGTCCACGAATACTGGCTTCTGATGACCCTCAAAGGTGACTGTGCTTTGCAGATGAGGACTTCAAATGCAAGTCTTAGCCAGAGTATTCAGGAAGAGGTTACCAATGGTTTAACATCTGTTCATGTTAAATTTATCATTTGGAATTATGTAGAATAATATAAAACCACATATCTTCTACCTATGTCTTCTCTTGAGCTCTTTAGGCTATAATCACTGTATTTCCAGAATGTGGTCTCTTTTCATGTTGACCAAGACCCCTATGTACTGGGTTGAAGAGTGTTTTCCCAAAACTCATATCCACCTGCAACCTGTGAATATGAACTTATTTGGAAATATTTGGTCTTTATATATGTATCAAGTTAAGATAAGGTTATGCAGGATGAGGGTGGTATGCCTACATCCAAACAGTGGTATTCTTATAAGGAGAAGAAAATGTGGAAACACAGAGACACACAGGGGACATGCCATGTGAAGACAGAGGCAGCTATTGGAGTGATACATCTATACACCAAGGATCACCAAGGATTGCTGGCAACCAACAGAAGCTGGAACAAAAGCATGAAACAGATTCTCACTCAGAGCCTCCAGAAGGAATTGGTCCTGCTGACACCTTGAATTTGAACTTTTGGCCTCCAAGATTGTGAGAGAACAAAGCTTTGTTCTGTTTAGACACCAAGTGGGTAGTGATTTGTTGTAGCAGCCTAGGAAATGAATACACCCTGCTTTCTACAGACTCAGTGAGAAGGATGGGCCAGGAGGCCATGGGTACAGTGAGAAGGAATGTCCATCCTTGGTCCAGCATGGTATAAGACTGATCTGGAAAAACATGCCAGCACCGCATCAGCTGGAGGCAAAAGAGGACATTGAAGAGAAAGACTCATAGGTGTTGTGGAACAGTGGTCTCAAAAGTCATCAGAGGAAATAGCCACTGCCACCCCCAGAAGACAGCCTGACCAGTGACATAGAGTCTACTTAGGGTATGGGTGACAGCCAAATGTTGGCAGATGTCTTTGACAAACTTCTTGTCTTAATTCACATTTTAAAATCATTAATAAGCCTGATATTTTTAATAAGCTTTCTGGCCATTAATATTTCTTTTTTTTTTTGTAATTGCTGGCTTGTGCCCATTTCCTAATGGGTTTTTCTTCTTTTTTCTTATTTGTAAGAGCTCTTCACATAGTGAGGATATTAACCCTATAACTGTTACATAAGTTACAACTATTTTTACCATTTTGCCATTACCTTTTATGTTTTGTTCTTATTGATGTCTCTAATATTCTAAATTACACAACTAATGTGTCATCTCTATAAATTTCTAATAATACATAAGTATTTCAGGTTAAGAGAATTAACTTCTGGCCGGGTGTGGTGGCTCACACCTGTAATCCCAGCACTTTGGGAAGCCGAGGTGGGCAGATCACCCGAGGTCAGGAGTTTGAGACCAGCCTGGGCAACACGGTGAAACCTTGTCTCTACTAAAAACACAAAAATTAGCCAGGCATACTGGCATGTGCCTGTAATCCCATCTTTTCCTGAGGCTGCAGCAGGAGAATCGCTTGAACTTGAGAAGCAGAGGTTTCCGTGAGCCAAGATCATCCCACTGCACTCCAGCCTGGGCGACAGAGTGAAGACTCCTGTTGCAAGAAAAAAAAGAAGAAGAAGAAGAATTAAATTCCCTTTCACACCCATAAAACACAAGAATTTTCCTCTTCTTCCTAGAGATAACTGCTTTTCACAATTTATTAACTGCTTCCCAAACCCTATTCCATGCATTTCAATTAAGATTCCTTTAGATGCACAAGCATTTTAAACTTCTCTTGGTTAAGTTATTCGTCTCTTGAAGCTTGGTGGAGATGTCACCCACTCTATGACTGGTGTCATATTAGACCTCGCCCCTAGGTATGTTAATACTCACCCACATTTTCTTCCAATGTATTTGTGATTTCATCTGTTTTTCCACATTTAAATCTGGAATTAATCTGTAATTTATGTAGAGTATTGCTTGAGGTAAGGAACTTGCTCTGTTTTTCTGAATTGTGATGTAGATGTGATGAATATTGAACAAAAGCACATCTTGGAATAAAGAAATAGAACAAAGGTAAGGATTTGCAAAGTTAGTACAGGAAATGGTGACCTAGTGTGGTGATAGCATGTAGGGAAACAGGAAATACAACCGGAAATGTAGGTGAGTTCAGATCCAAGAGGAATTTGAAAATTTAGAGTTTCAATCTGTAGGCAAGGAGGAAACCTGAGGGGTTTGGGAAGTGAAAGCATCCAACCAGAGCCAACCATTCTGCTGATGACACTACTGGCAGTTTGACAGCAGATGGGAACTGGGTGCACGAGGCAGAAAGATGTGAGAAGGCCACTGCAGTGGCTCAGGCGAAAGCACCTTGAGTCTGACTCAGGATGGTGGCAGTGGGGCCAGAGAGGAGGTGATGATTGCTAGAGACCTGGAGGAGGGGGTCAGCAGGCCTCAGAGAACGACTGAGTATGGAGTGGAAGGAAGGAACCTGAGGTGACTAACTCTCATGCCCGAGTTGTTGTTAGGAGGACAGAAATTTCTCATCGTGTGGCTGCAGATGTTATTCTGTTCCTCCAGCTCTTCTCCATCTGGTTCCTCGTATGGAAAGTTGGTTCCTCATATGGAAGGTTCATTTTACAGATGGAAAAACTGAGGTTCTGGAACTCAGTGACTTGCCCAAGAGCGATAGGGGAGCTGGGTCCCCATTGCAGCACCTGGCGGAGTTGTAGAGAGCAGGGCTCTGGAGCTATGTTGCTCCTCTTGGAGTATGATGAGCTTGCCTCATCTGTGTGCAAGGAGTGGAGGGGCAGTGGGGCAGGGGATGAGGACATGTGCTCCTATGTGTGTCTGTGCCATAGGCATGTCTGAGTGAGTAGGGTGGCACATGCTCCCGATGAATTTCTCTCTCAAGAAGTAGTGATGGGCACCAGTGCTCCCTGGGTGGCTTCTTCTTCCCAAATAAACAATCATATGACACAATGTCTGAAAGCCCAGAATATTTCCTGTCTCTTTGGCCTGGTGCCCTGTGTGCTGCAAACCTGGAACCATTGCAGCCACCCCAGCCATCCACCTCCTTCCACCCCAGTCTCTAGCGCCAGGACTCATGGAACACCATGAGCTCATGTGCCTGGCCTGCCTGGTACCAGCCGCTCAAAGAGGCTGCAACTTCTTCTTTCAGCCAAAGAAAACCCAGAGGCTGGGCCAATGACCTGGACTTCCTCCAAAAGGCTGGCCCATCTCCATTTTCACACCTGGAGGCCCTATCCTCCCAGGGGCCTGTTACTCCGCCTGGGGCCCCTATCTGGGAACTCGTGAGCTGAGTCCACAGTTACCAAAAGGAAGTTGTGTTTCCCGGGAACTGTGACCTTCTCTCCAAGCTGTAAGTAAAGCAGTAACAGCACAGGAAGTGAAAGGGGACGTGGAAGTTTCTGACCTACAGAAATCTATCCATCAATTGGGTCCAGTTAATTGATCATCCACCTGTGACTCCTTACCCAATGATATGATTTGGCTCTGTGTCCCCACCCAAATCTCACCTTGAATTGTAATAATCCCCATGTGTTTTGGGAGGGACCTGCTGGGAGGTCATTGAATCACGGGGGTGGGTTTTTCCCCATGCTGTTCTCCTGATAGTGAATAAGTCCTATGAGATCTGATTGTTTTATAAAGGGGAATTCCCCTCAACATGTTCTCTCTTGCCTGCTGCCATGTAGGATGTGACTTTGCTCCTCATTCACATTCCATCATGATTGTAAGGCCTCCCCAGCCATTTGGAACTGTGAGTCAATTAAACCTTTTTCTTTTATAAATTACCCAGTCTCGGGCATGCCTTTATTAGCAGTGTGAGAAGAGACTAATACAACCAAACTCCACGAGAAAGCACTCTGAATCCCCACAGCAAATGTGTGTAGTGTTATTATAACCCTTGTTACCTGGAAAGCAAATACATTCTATTTTTCTGTGCCAAGCCTGATTGATGGGTAGTGACTGTCTGATAGCTGTCTCAAGAAGAAAGCTGAGGCCACATGCAGGCACAGCAGGAAGTCTTGCCACCACCTGGTTGGAAAGGCAGCTGCAGTGGGTCACAGCCAGGTACTGCGTGGCTACCTACTCAGACTACACTGCACTCCCCTTGGTTACCTCGACTACCCCCTGCCCCAACTGCCAATCACCATATAAGTAATTTGGGGACAGGATTCCATTTGTTCATTTTTGTATCTCCAGTACCTTGCATAGTGTCTGGCATTTAGTAGGTGCTCAGGAAATGTTTTGCTGAATGAATGTTTGATTAAATGACTCCATAATCCTTCTCATAGCATGAGAGGCAGATGCCTGACCACTGACAAGTAGGAATTATGCAAACTCAACTTCTTTCAGCCATGCCTCCCTGAGCCTTACCCACAGGAAGGCTACTCCTTCTCTGGGCACTTGTAGTCTCTCCTGTAATCTCATTCCTGACGACATACTGGCTGACAATGTCTTTCTATAGGTTTATTTTTGTATCTCCAAATTAATAACTTCAGGTTAGTAATGGTAGCTTCCCCTCTAACTTACACTGAACCTAGAATGTTGAACCCAGAGGCACTTACTAATTCCTGATTAAGTGAATGAATGTGTCATCTTCTGACTCTCCAGTTGTCATTTGCTCTTCTGTTTTTTAAACACTCTTCATTTGGTTTAATATCTGGTAGTCAATGGATTCCCACGTTACATAAATGTATCTGATTTCTTCTTAGCAAACAGTGATGATCTTAATTCAATTTCTACATATTAATCAAATCATAGAATTTTGTCAGAATGTACCATAGAGTTTAAAACACTTAACAGATGAATAAGCTGAGACTCTAATCATTGACAGAGCTTCTCTCTCCTCTCTCCATTTCATTCATTCAATGATAGTATTTTAGAGTAAAATATTTAATGAAAACAATGTATTATAGATAATTTTTGGAATAACACAAAGCAAACAATACTTCTTAATGTTTTGATATCTAGTTTATATTTATGTGAGCTGCTGGACAAAACCAGCCTTAAATGTAGGCAGAACTAGCAGGAGTCCGGGGACGGAGCAAGATGGCCAAATAGGAACACCTCCAGTCTCCAACTCCCGGCACGAGCGACACAGAAGACCGGTGATTTCTGCATTTTCAACTGAGGTACTGGGGTCATCTCACTGGGAAGTGCTGGACAATCGGTGCTGGTCAGCTGCTGCAGCCTGACCAGCGAGAGCTGAAGCAGGGCGAGGCATTGCCTCACCTGGGAAGCGCAAGGGGGAAGGGAATCCCTTTTCCTAGCCAGGCGAACTGAGATACGTAACACCTGGAAAATCGGGTAATTCCCACCCCAATACTGCACTTTAAGCAAACGGGCACACCAGGAGATTATACCCACACCTGGCCGGGAGGGTCCCACGCCCACGGAGCCTCCCTCATTGCTAGCACAGCAGTCTATGATCTAACCGCAAGGCAGCAGTGAGGCTGGGGGAGGGGCGCCCGCCATTGCTGAGGCTTAAGTAGGTAAACAAAGCTGCTGGGAAGCTCGAACTGGGTGGAGCTCACAGCAGCTCAAGGAAACCTGCCTGTCTCTGTAGACTCCACCTCTGGGGACAGGGCACAGCTAAAAAACAACAGGGGAAGCAGCAGAGGCCAGTGCAGACCCGAACAACTCTGTCTGACAGCTTTGAAGAGAGCGCTGGATCTCCCAACACGGAGGTTGAGATCTGAGAACGGACAGACTGCCTGCTCAAGTGGGTCCCTGACCCCTGAGTAGCCTAACTGGGAGACATCCCCCACTAGGGGCAGTCTGACACCCCACACCTCACAGGGTGGAGTACACCCCTGAGAGGAAGCTTCCAAAGGAAGAATCAGACAGGTACACTTGCTGTTCAGCAATATTCTATCTTCTGCAACCTCTGCTGCTGATATCCAGGCAAACAGGGTCTGGAGTGGACCTCAAGCAATCTCCAACAGACCTACAGCTGAGGGTTCTGACTATTAGAAGGAAAACTATCAAACAGGAAGAACACCTATACCAAAACCCCATCAGTACGTCACCATCATCAAAGACCAGAGGCAGATAAAACCACAAAGATGGGGAAGAAGCAGGGCAGAAAAGCTGGAAATTCAAAAAATAAGAGCACATCTCCCCCTGCAAAGGAGCGCAGCTCATCGCCAGCAATGGATGAAAGCTGGTCAGATAATGACTTTGACGAGATGAGAGAAGAAGACTTCAGTCCATCAAACTTCTCAGAGCTAAAGGAGGAATTACGTACCCAGCGCAAAGAAACTAAAAATCTTGAAAAAAGAGTGGAAGAATTGATAGCTAGAATAATTAATGCAGAGAACGTCATAAATGAAATGACAGAGATGAAAACCATGACACGAGAAATACGTGACAAATGCACAAGCTTCAGTAACTGACTTGATCAGCTGGAAGAAAGAGTATCAGCGATTGAGGATCAAATGAATGAAATGAAGCGAGAAGAGAAACCAAAAGAAAAAAGAAGAAAAAGAAATGAACAAAGCCTGCAAGAAGTATGGGATTATGTAAAAAGACCAAATCTACGTCTGATTGGGGTGCCTGAAAGTGAGGGGGAAAATGGAACCAAGTTGGAAAACACTCTACAGGATATCATCCAGGAGAACTTCCCCAACCTAGTAGGGTAGGCCAACATTCAAATTCAGGAAATACAGAGAACACCACAAAGATACTCCTCCAGAAGAGCAACTCCAAGACACATAATTGCCAGATTCACCAAAGTTGAAATGAAGGAAAAAATCTTAAGGGCAGCCAGAGAGAAAGGTCGGGTTACCCACAAAGGGAAGCCCATCAGACTAACAGCAGACCTCTCAGCAGAAACTCTACAAGCCAGAAGAGAGTGGGGGCCAATATTCAACATTCTTCAAGACAAGAATTTTAAACCCAGAATTTCATATCCAGTCAAACGAAGTTTCATCAGTGAAGGAGAAATAAAATCCTTTACAGATAAGCAAATGCTTAGAGATTTTGTCACCACCAGGCCTGCCTTACAAGAGACCCTGAAGGAAGCACTAAACATGGAAAGAAACAACCGGTACCAGCCATTGCAAAAACATGCCAAAATGTAAAGACCATCGAGGCTAGGAAGAAACTGCATCAACTAACGAGCAAAATAACCAGTTAATATCATAATGGCAGGATCAAGTTCACACATAACAATATTAACCTTAAATGTCAATGGACTAAATGCTCCAATTAAAAGACACAGACTGGCAAACTGGATAAAGAGTCAAGACCCATCAGTCTGCTGTATTCAGGAGACCCATCTCACATGCAGAGACATACATAGGCTCAAAATAAAGGGATGGAGGAAGATCTACCAAGCAAATGGAGAACAAAAAAAAGCAGGGGTTGCAATCCTAGTCTCTGATAAAATAGACTTTAAACCATCAAAGATCAAAAGAGACAAAGAAGGCCATTACATAATGGTAAAGGGATCAATTCAACAGGAAGAGCTAACTCTCCTAAATATATATGCACCCAATACAGGAGCACCCAGATTCATAAAGCAAGTCCTTAGAGACTTACAAAGAGACTTAGACTCCCATACAATAATAATGGGAGACTTCAACACTCCACTGTCAACATTAGACAGATCAACGCGACAGAAAGTTAACAAGGATATCCAGGATTGGAACTCATCTCTGCACCAAGCGGACCTAATAGACATCTATAGAACTCTCCACCCCAAATCAACAGAATATACATTCTTCTCAGCACCACATCGCACTTATTCCAAAATTGACCACAGAATTGGAAGTAAAGCACTCCTTAGCAAATGTAAAAGAACAGACATTATAACAAACTGTCTCTCAGACCACAGTGCAATCAAACTAGAACTCAGGACTAAGAAACTCAATCAAAACCGCTCAACTACATGGAAACTGAACAACCTGCTCCTGAATGACTACTGGGTACATAACGAAATGAAGGCAGAAATAAAGATGTTCTTTGAAACCAATGAGAACAAAGATACAACATACCAGAATCTCTGGGACACATTTAAAGCAGTGTGTAGAGGGAAATTTATAGCACTAAATGCCCACAAGAGAAAGCTGGAAAGATCTAAAATTGACACTCTAACATGACAATTAAAAGAACTGGAGAAGCAAGAGCAAACACATTCAAAATCTAGCAGAAGACAAGAAATAACTAAGATCAGAGCAGAACTGAAGGAGATAGAGACACAAAAAACCCTCCAAAAAATCAATGAATCCAGGAGTTGGTTTTTTGAAAAAATCAACAAAATTGACAGACTGCTAGCAAGACTAATAAAGTAGAAAAGAGAGAAGAATCAAATAGACACAATAAAAAATGATAAAGGGGATATCACCACAGACCCCACAGAAATACAAACTACCATCAGAGAATACTATAAACACTTGTACGCAAATCAACTAGAAAATCTAGAAGAAATGGATAATTTCCTGGACATTTACACTCTTCCAAGACTAAACCAGGAAGAAGTTGAATCCCTGAATAGACCAATAGCAGGCTCTGAAATTGAGGCAATAATTAATAGCCTACCCACCAAAAAAAGTCCAGGACCAGATGGATTCACAGCTGAATTCTACCAGAGGTACAAAGAGGAGCTGGTACCATTCATTCTGAAACTATCCCAATCAATTGAAAAAGAGGGAATCCTCCCTAACTCATTTTATGAGGCCAACATCATCCTGATACCAAAGCCTGGCAGAGACACAACAAAAAAGAAAATTTTAGACCAATATCCCTGATGAACATCGATGCAAAAATCCTCGATAAAATACTGGCAAACCGGATTCAGCAGCACATCAAAAAGCTTATCCACCATGATCAAGTGGGCTTCATCCCTGGGATGCAAGGCTGGTTCAACATTCGCAAATCAATAAACGTAATCCAGCATATAAACAGAACCAAAGACAAGAACCACATGATTATCTCAATAGATGCAGAAAAGGCTTTTGACAAAATTCAACAGCCCTTCATGCTAAAAACACTCAATAAATTCGGTATTGATGGAACGTACCTCAAAATAATAAGAGCTATTTATGACAAACCCACAGCTAATATCATCTGAATGGGCAAAAACTGGAAAAATTCCCTTTGAAAACTGGCACAAGACAGGGATGCCCTCTCTCACCACTCCTATTCAACATAGTGTTGGAAGTTCTGGCTAGGGCAATCAGGCAAGAGAAAGAAATCAAGGGTATTCAGTTAGGAAAAGAAGAAGTCAAATTGTCCCTGTTTGCAGATGACATGATTGTATATTTAGAAAACCCCATTGTCTCAGCCCAAAATCTCCTTAAGCTGATAAGCAACTTCAGCCAAGTCTCAGGATACAAAATCAATGTGCAAAAATCACAAGCATTCTTATACACCAGTAACAGACAAGCAGAGAGCCAAATCATGAATGAACTTCCATTCACAATTGCTTCAAAGAGAATAAAATACCTAGGAATCCAACTTACAAGGGATGTAAAGGACCTCTTCAGGGAGAACTACAAACCACTGCTCAGTGAAATAAAAGAGGACACTAACAAATGGAAGAACATACCATGCTCATGGATAGGAAGAATCAATATCGTGAAAATGGCCATACTGCTCAAGGTTATTTATAGATTCAATGCCATCCCCATCAAGCTACCAATGAGTTTCTTCACAGAACTGGAAAAAACTGCTTGAAAGTTCATATGGAACCAAAAAAGAGCCCGCATTGCCAAGACAATCCTAAGTCAAAAGAACAAAGCTGGAGGCATCACGCTACCTGACTTCAAACTATACTACAAGGCTACAGTAACCAAAACAGCATGGTACTGGTAACAAAACAGAGATATAGACCAATGGAACAGAACAGAGTCCTCAGAAATAATACCACACATCTACAGACATCTGATCTTTGACAACCTGAGAGAAACAAGAAATGGGGAAAGGACTCCCTATTTAATAAATGGTGCTGGGAAAATTGGCTAGCCATAAGTAGAAAGCTGAAACTGGATCCTTCCTTACTCCTTATATGAAAATTAATTCAAGATGGATTAGAGACTTAAAAGTTAGACCTAATACCATAAAAACCCTAGAAGAAAACCTAGGTAGTACCATTCAGGACACAGGCATGGGCAAGGACTTCATGTCTAAAACACCAAAAGCAACGGCAGCAAAAGCCAAAATTGGCAAATGGGATATGATTAAACTAAAGAGCTTCTGCACAGCAAAAGAAACTACCATCAGAGTGAACAGGCAACCTACAGAATGGGAGAAAATTTTTGCAATCTACTCATCTGACAAAGGGCTAATATCCAGAATCTACAAAGAACTCAAACAAATTTACAAGAAAAAAACAAACAACCCCATCAAAAAGTGGGCAAAGGATATAAACAGACATTTCTCAAAAGAAGACATTCATACAGCCAACAGACATATGAAAAAATGCTCATCATCACTGGCCATCAGAGAAATGCAAATCAAAACCACAATGAGATACCATCTCACACCAGTTAGAATGGCAATCATTAAGAAGTCAGGAAACAACAGGTGCTGGAGAGGATGTGGAGAAATAGGAACACTTTTACACTGATGGTGGGATTGTAAACTAGTTCAACCATTATGGAAAACAGTATGGCGATTCCTCAAGGATCTAGAACTAGATGTACCATATGACCCAGCCATCCCACTACTGGGTATATACCCAAAGGATTATAAATCATGCTGCTATAAAGACACATGCACACGTATATTTATTGCAGCACTATTCACAATAGCAAAGACTTGGAATCAACCCAAATGTCCATCTGTGACAGACTGGATTAAGAAAATGTGGCACATATACACCATGGAATACTATGCAGCCATAAAAAAGGATGAATTCATATCCTTTGTAGGGACATGGATGCAGCTGGAAACCATCATTCTTAGCAAACTATCACAAGAACAGAAAACCAAACACCGTATGTTCTCACTCATAGGTTGGAACTGAACAATGAGATCACTTGGACTCGGGAAGGGGAACATCACACATCGGGGTCTATCATGGAGGGGGAGGGGGGAGGGATTGCATTGGGAGTTATACCTGATATAAATGACGAATTGATGGGTGCTGACGAGTTGATGGGTGCAGCACACCAACATGGCACAAGTATACATATGTAACAAACCTGCACGTTATGCACATGTACCCTAGAACTTAAAGTATAATAATAAAAAAAAAAGAACTAGCAGGAGTCCCCAGCTCAGGTTCACTGGACTTTAAATCCCTCTCCCACCCACCCACAGCCCTTCAACAAGAATTTACCAACAATCTAGCATGTGCTTTAGCCAAGTATCAACGGTGATACAAAAGCAATGGAATATACAACCCATACCCTCCAAGTATTGAGCTCTACAACTATCTAGAGCTTTAAACTTATTCATGGATTGTCAAAGCTATAACAGCATCTCATTTGTGTGCTATACCATGGAAGCAGATTTTCTAGAAATTTAAAACTTAATCCTCAGACATCAGAACTTAAAATATATACATATTATATATATATTAGAAAGAAAACATTCTGAAACATATTACATACCCACCATTCTTACTAAAGACTGTTGCCTGAGCTGTCATTTCTTCATTTTGCTGGTCTTCCTGCTTTTTTTTGCTGTTCCCACCTGGTACTCTTCAAAAGGGCCACTCTGGGTAAACCTCTGTGCTTTTCTCTGTTTCCTTTCCTTTACCCAGGTCATTTATTGGATCAGCTCCACGAACACATTAACACAAAAGCTGTGCAGTCATGCAAGCGCCCCCTACACCGCCCCACACTCAGGAGGACCCTATACTTGCTTTAATACTCTGCTGTGGCTGCCTTGATTTTTTTTTTTTTTTTTTTTTTGGAGACAGAGTCTCTCTCTGTTGCCCGGGCTGCAGTGCAGTGGCACAGTCTCGGCTCACTGCAACCTCTGCCTCCCAGGTTCAAGCGATTCTCCTGCCTCAGCCTTCCTAGTAGCTGGGATTACAGGTGCCTGCCACCACACCCAGCTAATTTTTGTATTTTTAGTACAAATGGAGTTTCACCATTTTGGCCAGGCTGGTCTTGAACTCCTGGCCTCAAGTGATCCACCCACCTCGCCTTCCCAAAGTGCTGGGATTACACTGGGCAGCCACCACGCTCCACCTTGAAATTCCTAATAATAATCTCATTTTTGGATTTGTGTTTTATATGTGAAGTCCCACGGGATGGTGAAGCATGCACATGAGCAGAGGAGAGCTGCTCCATGTCATCTGCTCTTGGCTGCCCCGCTCACGCGTAGTGCCTCCTGTGCCCACTGTGCTGCTGTCATGACACCCTTACAAGGCCCTCCCTTTGAGTCTCCTGGACTCCCACGCATTGTGAGCCTGCAGGAGTTCTGTGCTCACATTCCATATTCGCTAGTCTACAACTGAGTGAGCAGGGAACTGACAGCCCAGAGAGGCCAGCTTTCCATTCAAACCAGAGCTTGCTTCCAATTTAGAAAGATGACAATGACATTCTAAGAAGCACAAATGGCCAAGGAACCCTATCATATCCTTTTTCACTAATGTTACTTCTCTGTATTAGCCAGCCACTTATACTGAAAACAGTGACATCCAGAGAAAGGAAAAGACAGGCAGCCCAAGTTCCTCATCCTGTAAGTCCTTCCTTGTCAGTGAGGTGAAGGTGAAGGTGGAATGTATCAAAACGTGAAATAAACATGGTTGAGTTGGTTTTATCCAGCCTCTCCCCTATTGTGATAGGAGTAAAACATATGAATAATGGGATATGAAACATGAATTGCGAAATTTTCTAAAGATGAGTTAAATGCCTTTACATTTGCACTTAAAACTGGCATTGCTTATGTCAAAGAAGGAAACGACCCAGGTGTTCATCGAGGGATGAGCGAGGTACCTAGAGAAGTCACACTCATAGAACAGACAGCCGCAGGGTGGCAGTCAGGGCCTGGGTGGAAGGGAGACTCGGGAGTTACTGCTTAATGGGGACAGAGGATTCAGTTTGGAAAGATGAAAACAGTTCTTGGGGAATGATGGTGCCGATTGCACAACAACGTGAAAGTACTTAATGTCATACACTTGAAACCATACACTTGAAAATGGTTAAAGTGGTAAATTTTATGTTATGGGCATTTTACTGCGATCAATCAATATAAAGATAAATGGCAAAATTCATGCTAATAATTTACGTTTTGTTTTTCGTTACTTATAATCACAATAACAACATTTTTTAAAAACCATAAATTGGGAGAGATTACAGAAGGAAAAAAGCTTGTATTTGAGTACCTTTAACTTCACTTCGCCCCTGGGTTTTCATTTTGCACCGGCACCGCCCACTCCGTAGCCAGCTGGGTCCTCGCTGTCCATCAACATCTCAATTCCTGCGGTCTGGTTGCCTCCTCAGCCTCCACATTCACCACCCTCCATACACATGCTCGCTCCTTTTCCCTCCAGTTTCTCCTCCTTCCCTGTTCTTCCTCCCGCCTGCCTTTCTTTTCCTTAATCAAGAGCAAGAGAGAAGCTGTCAGTCTCTCCACTTTCCTGGAGGGCATTTCATCTCCTTCCTCGCTCTCCCCCTGTCACAGAGCCCCGCCCACAGCCTTCTTCCACGCCCTGTGCTCATTCGTCTCCTCCCTTCCCCACCCGCTCCCTTCCCTTTGAAGATCGGCTTTGTCTGCCCCTTCTCTTTCATCCTGTAGCCTCCAAAGACTATTCCCATGTCCCCTGCTTCCTGTTGGTTTAGGTCACCCGTGAGTTGGGAGGAGATCACGTCCACCTGGAGGTCTGACGTTTATTTTTTTGTCTCCACTCCGCTGGATTCAAAATGGGTTATCCAGAAACACTTCAAAAAGAACAGGTGGGCAATGCAAATGGCCAGCAATGGATGAATAATCGATAAACTAAATGTGGTCTATCCATACAGTGGAATATTATTCAGCCTTAAACAGAATGAAATTCTGAAAATGCTACAAAACATGAATGAACCTTGAAGACATTATGCTAAGTGAAATAAACCAGACACAAAAGGACATATACTGTATGATCCCACTTAGATAACCGACTTACAGTAGTCAAATTCAGAGGTAGAATGAGTGGTTCCCAGGGGCCAAGGAAAGAAAGAAATGGAGAGTTATTGTTTAATGGGTACAGAGTGTTTTTTTATGGATTATTTTTTTAAAGTTCTGGAAATGGATAGTACCAGTCGTGTACAACATTGTGAATGTACTTAATGTCATTAATTGTACACTTCAAAATTGTTAAAATGGTAAAATTTATGTTATACATATTTTACCACAATAAAAAAAAGTACAGGTGGAAATGCTGACCTGTACCCTGGCCTCTTTATCTTCTTCCTTGTCCTCCTAGAGGTGTGTGTGCCCTGGAGGAGGGAAAAGATGACTTGGGTCTTCAGCTCAAGGAGGGGCAGGACAAAGAGGAAATGAAGGTGAAGATGTGGTGTTCTCCCTCAAGGTTATGGTGCTGGCTGACATTGCACTTGTCTAGTGCCCAAGCATCTCAAACACAACTTGTGCAAAAGCCAGCTTACACTTTCCCAGAGCTGGGTTCTACCTGGGTTCGTTTTCTGTTAACAGAAGTGTATCAAACTCTGTTGGTTTGGCTTCCCCCTGAATTATACCTGCAGACAAGGATTCAATTGCAAGTCATTTAATTGGGAAGTGATGTCTCAGTGAGGCCTGATCTGAGCATTCTATTTAAAAATACAACCCCCTTCTTGTCCCACCAAGACCATGCTATATTCTTAGAGCATTTATCAGCTTCAAATATACTCTGTAAATCACTCATTTATGATGCTTATTCTTATAGTCTATTTTTCCCCCATTAGAGTATAAAGCCACAATGCATGCTTTTTTCATCTACGTTGTTCATGTTAAGTATCCTGGACAGTGCACATACAGTAAGCTAGAAAAACATAGATGTTTTTCATCTGTGTTGATGTATGTTAAGTGTACTGAACGGTGCACATACAGTAAGCTTGATAAACATCTTTTGTTGAATGAAATACTGATTTGGTGAATTGTGATGGCCCCATTTTTTGCTCCCTTAATAGCCATAAACCATATTAGTGCAGATACTGCCTTATTCTCTGAATCTTGCACACCTAGCTCCATGTCTGTCACATCCTGGAATGTTTGAACACAAGACAGTGTAACCCAGTCTAGAGTGACAACTCCTGGCGATGACTATTGTCTCATCATTGCATCTTTAAAGTTGTGGTGCCTTGAACTCTGAGGACTGTACTTGTTTTGTGATCATTTTTCTTTTTCCTGTCTTTCTTTGAGCTATCCTAAAGATAAGTCTTCAAGATCAGATTGAGGATGTCCACCAACCTAAGCACCCATTCCCCTGTAGATTTTTGGTGACATCTGAAGAGAGTGGCTCCTCTCTCTAAGTGACATCTGAAGTGATGTCTGAAGGAGCTTAGGCTCCTCTCTCTAAGCTCCAGAAAGACCGCTCCTCTTCTGACACTTAATTTGCTTCAATATATTAATGTTATAAATTATTGAGCAGATGCTACACATGCTCTGGGCACTCAGTATTCCAGTTCCTATTTTAAGTCCCCCTTGACTTTCCACCTGAGCACTTTCTCTTAGCCAAAGTGCCAAGGAGATAATGTTCCCACCCTTCTACCTACTGGGAGCAGCCCTGGTGGATGGGAATTAGAGGGTAAGTTCTTCAGCTTATTCACACCTCTGGGCATAGGGGTCTGGGGGACCATGGACATGTTTGATTCTGTCTGCCAGAGTTCTCCAGTGGGATTGAACCCACTTGCCATCAGAGGTACTCTGGTACCACACCCCATAATACTCTTTATTGGTTTCCTTTTCTTCCCCATGTTACTTCCCCACTCCCTAACCGGTACTTCCTGGGCACATCTCCCAGTGGCTACTGTGCTGAAATCTTGGTCTCAGCATCTGCTCCTGGCCAAACTGAGAAAATTATATTATTGCTTTCTTATATGTACTGCTTTTCTGAAATCGCTAATGGTAGATTTTTTAACTTCTATATTATAAATTATAACACATACAAAATGCACACTTTCTGCATGTACAGCTCAAGGGATTATTGCAAAGTGAACACCAGCATGTCTACCACACTGGACAGAAAATAAAACAGCACCAGTCCTCTCAGAAATCCTTGTGTTGCCTCTGCCCTTTCTTATACATCCCTCCTTCCCTAGCCTCTATCCTGACTTCTAAAACCATCAATCACTTTGCCTGCTTTTGAACTTGATATAAATGCACTTATTATTCTTTCAGATGAGACTTCTTTAACTTGCCAGTGTTTGTTGCAGTTTATCTATGATGCTGCACAGTGTACAGTTCATTAACCAGTGCTGTGTCGTGCTCCATTGTATGGATATACCGCAGTGTGCTTATCTATTCTACCATGGGTAGTCATTCTGGGTGATTACAAAAACAAAACAAAACAAATGAAAAAAACCACTGCTGTGAACATTCTTGCGTGTGCACATGCATACACAATTCTGTTGGCTACATACATCAGGGTGGTCTCATTGTAGACTTGAGGGCACTTGTAATAGTAGGTGGGAGAAATGACTTGTTTTTAGCAGGGAACCCTCTCTGGGTGCCCATAATATGATATCATGCATGCAGTTGGGTCCTTATTATTGCCATTTATAAATGGGGCTACAAACAAGGGGATCTATGGTTGCCATAGCAAATTACCACAAACAAAAATTTATCCTTTCATAGTTCTGGAGGCCAGAAGTCAAAATCGAGATGTCAGCAGCACTAGTTTCTTCTGGAGGCTCTGAGGGAGAATCTTTCTGAGCCTGTCTCCTAGTTTCCAGTGACTCCTGACAGTCATTGACATTCTTTGGCTTCAGATGCATTTCTAAGCCCTGCCTCCATCCTCACATTGTCTCTCCCCTCTGTCTTTTCCCCTTCTCTCCTCTTCTAAGGACACTCATCATTGGACTTCAGGCCTATCCCAATCCGGGATGATCTCATCTCGAGATCCTTTTACCTTAATTCTATCTTCAAAGACATTTTCCCAAATAGAGTCATAGTTACAGCTTCTGGGGAGACCTATCTTTATGGGCCACCATTCAATCCACTATAGGATCCAAGAAGTTGGAGATAGATCCTCCCTAAGAGTTAAACTTGTAAAATCTGTACACAAAGAAGAAGCTAAGTTCTCTGAGTCACCTTGGGCCATAGGCAGGACATCCCCCAAATCACAATATTAATACAAGGAGCAGTGTGTGGCAGAAATTAATCAAAAGCCTCTATTAAGTGATCTTCAAAGAGTTTCCATTTTGTGAAAAGGCACCATAAAAATCAAAGTGTTCCTGGCCAAAGTCATATTTAGGTTGTTATTATCTGATAATTTGGTCTCGCCCACCCCAGTCATCCCAGTCAGTCCTCCCAAAGAAAAATAGGAGGTGATGGAAGGGACACCCAGGCATAGAGTGAAAGTCAGGGCACTACGATAGAGGAGAAACTCTGAAGACAAATTCTTCACTTCAAAAATGTTCTGAGGACCGATTAAAAGACAGGGGCCCCAGTTGAAGAAAATACACACACACACACACACACACACACACACGAAGCAACTTTGCTTTACAAAGTATTCTTTACAGAGAGCTCCCCTGCAAATCATTTGTCTACAGGATCCCTTTAGAACTTAAGTGTATTAGTTCATTTTCACACTGCTATAAAGAACTGCCTGAGACTGGGTCATTTATAAAGGAAAGAGGTTTAATTTACTCACGGTTCTGCATGGCTGGGGAGACCTTGGGAAACTTACAATCTTGGTGGAAGGCAAAGGGGAAGCAGGCACCTTCTTCCCAAGGAGGCAGAAAGGAGAATGAATGCAGGAAGAACTACGAAACACTTATAAAACCATCAGATCTCATGAGAACTCACTCACCATCATGAGAACAGCTTGGGAGAAGCAACCCCCATGGTTCAATTACCTGCACCTAGTGTCTCCCTTGGCACATGGAGATGATGGGGATTATAATTCAAGATGAGATTTGGGTGGGGACACAAATCCTGACCATATCATCAAGATTCCTTCATACATTTAAAATGCATTTTTATTTCCCCAAGATTGAGTTTGCTCATAGCTTTGCAGGACCATATCTATTGCCAAAAGCCAGGTTTTCTTGTACCGGTGAATATGCTCTGGTAGTTTTACTCACTCTTTTTTTTTTTTTTTTTTTTGCCATGGTCTCATGAGCGAGTTAACATTAGCTCTAGTGAACAAACTGCTCCATGCTTACTTATCCTCATCTGGAAAATGTAAGGATTTTCCTCCATGTAATAAACCTCATTCTGTCTGACATATGCTGGAATCAGAAGACTTGGTGTTCGATAGCAACAGGATCCTGTCATCTTGTTTCTTCTCTCTATTCCTCCAAGCTCTCTATCTTCTAGATAAAATTAACAATTCAAAATTAGTAGAGACTGGTGTGGTGGCTCATGCCCTTAATCTCAGCATTTTGGGAGGCCAAGGTGGGAGAATCACTTGAGCTCAGGAGTTCAAGACCATCATGGACAATATAGCCAGACCCCCATCTCTACAAATATAAAATAAATTAGCTGGGTGTGGTGGCATGCATCTGCAGTCTCAGCTACTGGGGAGGCTTAGGCAGGATGATCGTTTGAATCTGGGAAATCAAGGCTGCAGTGAGCTATGATTACACCAGTGCATTCTAGATTGGGTGATAGAACAAGACCCTTTCAAAACAAAACAAACAAACAAAAGGACTGAGAAGTTTTTCTTTGGGAAGATTTTCTATAAATCTAATATTCATTCAGGAAGAAATCTCTATTTCTCCTGCACAAACATACCAGTTTATTTTATTGATTCTAGAGTTTGCATGAAGCTGAAGCATGACTTGTCCAGGAGGGCTACACAGGAGCAATACCATAATCACAACACAATCACATAACAAGCAGTATAACAGCTGTTGGAGTGCTGGATCTCTGAGTCAGATGGCCCCCTGATCACCCAGCTGTGTTGGCAGAGCCCAGAAGCCACCACAGCAGCAGCAGGCCTGCAGGCACCTGTTCAATTTGCTTTCCCTGTCTCTCCTTACACCCACTTTGCATTGTTCCTCATAATGCTTCCCAGTCAGCTGCCTTCCCCATCCCACGAAGCTGGAGCAAGAGCCTGCCTGCTGCAGACACACCACACCCTCTCCTTCTGGCCATGGTGCAGTGTGAAGGAAAGGAAAGGAGCTCAGCCCACAGAGACCAGGCGAAGTCCCAGTTCGGAGCTAACCAATAATGGAGCCTCGAGCAAGTCCTTTCACCTTGCCGTGAGTAGGGGCTCCCTCCCTTGCCAACGTGGTGCTGCAGGCCTGGGCTCCAGGGACGACCACCTGGGCTTCAAATTCGGATTCCCCTACTTAGTAGCTTTGTGACCTTGGGCAAGTGGCACAACTTATCTGTTTCCTCAACTATGAAATGGGGATAATAAAGTGCCTTCCTCATGGGGTTGTTGAAGACGAATTGAAGTATTATGAGTGCGAAGGCTGAACCGTGACTGCCAAAGAGTAGGAGCTCAATAAATGTTAACTATTATCTCACAGGTTGTAGGATTTGCAGGAAATGCTGGGTGTGGAAAATCTGGGGGAGGTACAAAGTCAGAGAGAAAAAGAGAGAGAAAGAGGCACGTGGTCATTTTCCTAGTGCTTATAATCCCTTATTTATTAACCCCTTATTTATATATCTCATTTCTTGGCCTTTTCAATTTCTTTCTCTAAGAAACACCCTAAGCTGATTGTGCAATGGAAGAAGGAGCGCAGTTTTCTGCCGAACTGACATGGTGAATTGTGGACAGCCTTGGAGGCTGCGATCTGAACAGTTCTTCCTGCCTGGGACATCATGACACTTTGTTCTGAACTTGAAGCTCCAGTTCTTCCCTGAGTCTCCTGCTTGCCACTAACATGACCTTGAATATATTGCTTGCTTTCCTCATCTGTAAAATGGGATCAGTAAAACCTTCCCTGCCTCCTTCAGAGGAATATTGTGAAGTTCAAAATGGAAGTGCTTTATAACTGGAAAGTGCCCTGCACACATGACCCCTTTCTTCATCAAGAAAAGTCAGGCTGGGGAGGTGGGGATGGCTCACACCTATAATCCCAGCACTTTGGGAGACTGAGGCAGGCGGATCACTTGAGGTCAGGAGTCTGAGATCAGCCTGGCCAATATGGTGAAACCCCATCTCTACTAAAAAAAAAAAAATTAGCTAGGCGTGGTGTTGGGCGCCTGTAGTCCCACCTACTCAGGAGGCTGAGGCTAGAGAATCACTTGAACCCGGGAGGTGGAGCTTGCAGTGAGCCGAGATTGTGCCATTGCACTCCAGCCTAGGTGACAGAGTGAGACTTTGTCTCAAAAAAAAAAAAAAAAAGCCAGGAGGACATTGAGGACAGGGATCAGATCTTGTTCATCTTCTTATTTAACCCTTTCTTACCCATTGTCTCCTCCAACACCTGGCTAGTACTCACACACACTCAGTGCTCAATAACATGCTTGCTGAGACGACTTGAGGTTGGGGAGAGAGAGGGAAAAGAATCTATAACCCTTGTGAGTTTCCAGCTCTGAAGGCCCTGCCCTCTCTCAGCACTGCATGGCTTTCCAAACGTCACCCGTGAAATCACAAGGCCATCGGCCATCAGGAGGGCGGTACAGGGTGGGGTCAGAGAGAATTCTCTAATTTTGTAAATTGCATCTTGCAATCACACACACACACCCATGGGTGGTAGTATGGGAGAGAAGGGAAGGGAAGGGAAAGTAGACAGTTTTATGCATGTAGAATTGCAGGTCCTGCCAGATGGCTTACAGGCCCAGGGCTGGCCCTGGGCAAAACTGTGCAGCAGGAAAGTTGTGTTCATTGCTGTCACTCATTCCATTTCATCATCCTCTCCATCCCCGCTCCCCTACCCACCACAGCACACACAAACATCCTACCCTGGCGCTCTGTCCTCTGATATATCCACACTTTCCTCTGGGATCCCACCTGCCTGCCACAGACTTGAGTCTTTCTTCACTCCCCTGCCTCATGGCCTCACACCTTCTCCCACCAATAACCCCTTATTCCATGAAATCTTCCCAACAGCTTTGAGAATTGTTGTTCCTGATCATAGTAGCACTGATCCGCACTTTCCAGGTAACAGAGTTTGAACTCCACCTCGTATTATCACTGAGTGCAGAACTGCCTTCCAAGAGGGAGAGGGCAGGGTCCTTGAAGTTAGGGACTGTATCTGGTCCTCACTGCAGCCAACACAGAGCCCAGTAGTATCAGGACCATGGAAGGTGCTCAGGGAACACTCAGTAATGTACTGGGCTTTTTTGTTTGTTTGTTTTACCAGTTACTTGCATGTTAGTTCAGGCAGTCATGAAGTCAAAGTCTCTAAAAATGTTGGGTGGGATTAGGAGGATCTAAAGACTCCTGAGGATGGAGGAAATGAGCTCCTTAAAGGAACTGGCTGGAGGCTTACTCCCTCGGGTAGTGTCGTGGGATGCTAGTGTTCCATGAAAAAACTCTGACTCAGCTTGGGTGAAGAGTCTATGGGAATTCTGTGAAACATTTTGCAATTTTTCCATTAGTCTAAAAATTATTTCAAAATATAAAAGAAGGAGGAGAAGGAGGAGGAGACAATAACAAACTCAAGTGGTTTTACATAAATTTTATTAAACTTGGAGTAAAACATTATTACTGTTGTATATAAGCTCTTTGAGGGCATTGAAAAAGTAAGAAAACCAACTAATTCATCATATGAAGTTAATATGACCTTCATTCCAAAAGCAAGGACAATACAAAGAATGAAAAGCAAAGATCAGGCTCATGTATGGACTCAGACACAATAGTTCTGAATTAACTGAGTAACGAGTTGAATATATCAGTGCATAAAGAAAAATATAGCATAACTAAGTAGGCTTTAATCCAGGAATGTAAGACTGACTTATCATCAGAAAATCTTTTAATGAACTACACCATATTAGCTAATTACAGGAGAAAATTGTTGTGCTCATGTCAATCAATGCAGGAAAACCATTAAATAAACATCAAATATTCTTTGATTTTTTAAATTCATAATAAATAAAAAGAAGTCTTGGCAAACTAGGAATTGCAGAGAATTTGTTAACAAGACAAAATCTATCGAAGTATAAAAATAAGAAATTTCATTCAGGAAACTTGCTATATAGAAGAATAATATAAAAATTACTGCACTTCTACAAATCAGTAATTGACAATTATAAAATGTAGTAGAGAAAAAGAACCATTCATTAGAGCAATCAAATTTAGAAGGAAAATAGAACTACATTTGACAAGGGAAATATGTGCAAGTGACTCACAAAGAAATGTGCACGTCTCAGCAGTTATCCATTGCTATGGAACAAACCACCCTAAAATTTTGCAGCCTAAAACAACAACCATTTTATTTGCTCATGTTCCTGCAGGTCAGCAATCTGGTCCAGGCTTAGTTGGGGTGGTTTTTATGCTGGTGTCACCAAGGCTCATTCATGCAGCTGCAGTTACCTGTTGTTTCAATGGGCTGTATGACCTAAGATGGTGTCACTCATGCATTTGGTGGCCAGTACTGACTGTTGGCTGGGTCGCCTTCTGCAACCACATAGCAATGGAAGAGTTCCAAGAGGCAAAAGCAGAAGCTGCAAGGCATCTTGGGTAAGGCCATGGTTTGAATGTTTGTGTCCCCTCCAAAACTGATGTTGAAACTTAATCTTCAATGCAACCATATTAAGATGTATTCAGGCTGGGCGCAGTGGCTCAGGCCTGTAATCCCAACACTTTGGGAGGCTGAGGCAGGCAGATCACTTGAGGTCAGGAGTTCAAAACCAACCTGGCCAATATGGTAAAACCCTGTCTCTGCTAAAAATATAAAAATTAGCCAGGTGTGGTAGCAGCTACTTGGGTAGCTGTGGTACCCAGTTACTTGGGAGGCTGACGCAGGAAAATCACTTGAACTTGGGAGGTAGATGTTGCAGTGAGCCAAGATCATACCACTGCACTCCAGCCTGTGTGACAAAGTGAGGCTCTGTCTCAAAAAAAAAAAAAAAAAAAAAAAAAAAAAAAGGTGTATTCAGACATGGGGCATTCATGGGGCCTTTTTATATTATTATTTTTTATTTATTTTTATTTATTTATTTTTCCTTTGAGACAGAGTTTCGCTCTGTCACCCAGGCTGGAGAGCAGTGGCACAATCTGAGCTCACTGCAACCTCCGCCTTCTGGGTTCAAGTGCTTCTCTTGCCTCAGCCTCCCAAATAGCTGGGATTACAGGTGCATGCCAACATGCCTGGCTAATTTGTGTATTTTTAGTACAGATGGAGTTTCATCATGTTGGCCAGGCTGGTCTCGAACTCCTGGGCTCAAGTGATCCACCCACCTTGGCCTCCCAAAGTGCTGGGATTACAGGCATGAGCCACCTCACCCAGTCAAGACTTGGGACTTTTAAAAGATGATTAGAACACCAAGGCTCTGCCCTCATGACTGGATTAGTGCCTTAGAAAGGGATTAAGGGTGTGAGTTTGCCCCTTCCCTCTTTCTGCTATGTGACACAGTGTTGGTCCCCTCCATAGGATGCAGAAACAAGGTGCCACCTTGAAAGCAAGGAGCAGCCCTCACCAGACACGGAACCTGCTGGGCACCTGGACCTTGGACTTCTCAGCCTCTAGAAGGGTGGGAAATAAATATCTGGTTTTTGTCAGTTGCCCAGTGTCAGATATTTTGCTATAGCAGCACAAACGGACTAAGATACATACACAATAACATTTCCACTGCAGTGTCCTGATCAAAGCAAGCCTGAAAGCCAGACCAGATTCAAGAAATGGAGGAATGACTAAGTAACAGTGAAAAGGGGTGTGCATCCTAGGATGAGAACAGGTACTGTGACCACCCCTGCAAAGAATCTACCATAAAAATTCCTATTGATCACAAACAATAACTTGAATAAATGGAGAGGTATATCCTATTTATAGATGCAAAGATTTAAAATTATGAAAAATGCCATTTCTCCCCAAAATAATCTATAATTTTAAAAACTGTTATAAAAATTTCAGAAGTGTGGGTTTTTGGTTGGTTTTGTGTATGTGTACGTGTGTGGAATTGGATAACCCCATCCTTAAATGCATAGGAAAGCACAAAGAAATAAGACAGTGGATTAAAGGTAATGATAATAGATTGAATAAATGCTTTCACTCTCACTCCCTCCCTAAATCACACTTCATCCTAAATGACAGTAGTGTTTTAACTTTATAAACAAAGATGGGAGGAACAGGACAGAATTCTAGCAACAAAGTTTTGGAAGCTACAAAGCAGATGAAACAGTGGTGACTAACTTGGCAATTTAGCAGACACATGAAAACTAAGTTCTAGGTCAACGTGGAGAAAACCAGGAAGTGATGTGATTAAACGACAGACCTCTCAAGAGACTCAGGAAAGAGTGAGACCACTCATCTCTGGAAATAAAGGCAAAGATTGGGCTAAAATAAATATTGGTGGAAACATTCAGGACATAGGCATGGGCAAAGACTTCATGACTAACACACCAAAAGCAACTGCAACAAAAGCCAAAATTGACAAATGGGATCTAATTAAAGTAAAGAGCTTCTGCACAGCAAAAGAAACTATCAACAGAGTGAACAGGCAACATACAGAATGCGGAAGAGAATTTTTGCAATCTACCCATCTGACAAAGGGCTAATATCCAGAATCTGCAAAGAACTTAAACAAATTTACAAGGAAAAAACAAACAACCCCATCAAAAAGTGGGTGAAGGATATGAAGAGATACTTCTCAAAAGAAGACATTTATGCGGCCAACAAACATGAAAAAAAGCTCATCATCACTGGTCATTAGAGAAATGCAAATCAAAACCACAATGAGATACCATCTCACACCAGTTAGAATGGCCATCATTAAAAAGGCAGGAAGCAACAGATGCTAGAGAGGACGTGGAGAAATAGGAACACCTTTACACTGTTGGTGGGAGTGTAAATTAGTTCAACCATTGTGGAAGACAGTGTGGCAATTCCTCAAGGATCTAGAGCCAGAAATACCATTTGACCCAGCAATCCCATTACTGGGTATATACCCAAAGGATTATAAATCATGCTACTATAAAGACACATGCACACGTATGTGTATTGCAGCACTGTTCGCAACAGCAAAGACTTGGAACCAACCCAAATACCAATCAATGATAGACTGGATAAAGAAAATGTGGCACATTCACACCATGGAATACTATGCAGCCATTAAAAAAGGATGAGTTCATGTCCTTTGCAGGACATGGGTGAAGCTGGAAACCATCATTCTCAGCAAACTAACACAAGAATAGAAAACCAAACACTGCATGTTCTCACTCATAAGTGGGAGTTGAACAATGAGAACACATGGACACAGGGAGGGAAATATCACACACGGGGGCCTGTTTTCGGGTGGGGGGCCAAGGGAGGGATAGCATTAGGAGAAATACCTAATGTAGATGATGGGTTGATGGGTACAGCAAACCACCACGGCACATGTATACCTATGTAACAAACCTGCACATTCTGCACATGTATCCCAGAAGTTAAAGAATAAAAAACAAAACAAACAAAAACTCTTCCCATACCTGCACAGCCAGATGACTGCCCATCATGAACGAAGACTGCAATTTTCTTCTTTGGAGAGGATGAAACAGGAAGCTTCACGATTGGAGACTACCAGGAAGAGTTGGGGGCAGGGTCTCCCACTGAAAACCAGAGCATTAGTGAGTGTGTGTGCCCTGGTAGCTGAAACTTGCAACTCTCCAGAACCCAGGAGGACAGGAAGGAAACAATTTGATCAGCCCAAGAAGGAAAAACCTAAAGGGGCCGATATTGAAAATGTCCAAGATGACCTAGCCAGATCATCTCGGGACAGTCGCCACTCACATCCTCGGATCTTCCAATCAGCCACTTAGGCCCTTTTAAGGACACAAATCACAGATATTCAGACAGGGGAGGAAAGCCACCAATATGAAAAATAGAGGCCCAGTTGAACTAAGAGAAAACTGAGATGATTCAGGAAGAAGAAGACTCTAAAAATGCTATAATTAATATCTTTAGAGACATTAGAGAAGATGTTGCAACCATAGGGTGAGGAGAGGTTATTATGAAAAAGAACATCCACAGAAAAAACAAGTACTCTTGAGAATTAAAAATAAGCATAATAGAAATGATTTAATAGAATTGAAGACAAAGTTGATAAAAGATGGCAAAGAAAAAGAAATAGAAAATAGAAAAGACAAGATAAGAAAATTAGAGGACTAGTTCAGGAGTTACAATATGCAAACTAGAGGAGCTCCAGGAAGAAACAGAACCAAAAATAGAGGAGAATAATTGCAGGAAGGAAGAAAGGGAAAAAGGAAGGAGGATAAGGAAACTCTCCAAAATGGAAGGACTTGAGTTTATAGATTTAAGGACCTACCAAACGCCCAGCACAATGGATGCAATAACCAGATAAAGTTTTAGAACATTTACATTTAAAAACATTGTTTTTAGAATGCTTTTACAATTTTAAGTGTTCTGCAAAGAAAAAAAATCTTACAAACTTTCAAAGTTCAGAAAGGCCTTGGACTTTTCAATCACACTATTGGAAGCTTGAAGATGTTGGTCAATACCTTCAAAATTCTGAAGCTTAAATCCTTCCAGTCTGGGATTCCACAATCCTCTGAAGTTCCAGTCAATCAAGAAAAGGGAAGAAAGATATTTTTAGACATAGAAGGTCTCAAAATATTTCCCTCCCATGCACCCCTTTCTTGGAAGCTCCTTGAGGACAAGTGTCCCCAGAACCAGAAGGTAACACAATCATGATACAGAGATCCAACATGAAAGAGCTTTGCTGGTGGAGGAAAGGCCCAGGGCAACAGCTGTGCACCCAGAATAGAGACTTCCAGTCCATGTTGGAGTACATCAGAAATCTCCAGGGGAGACGTCCTAGAAGATGAAATTGTCACCAGATAATTGCAAAGGGAAGAATCAGACAACTGATGAAGGCTTTGAGATTTAATTAGATATGTGTAAGCTAAACAGGAACCAAGCAAACAAAAAAGCAAGGTAATCATTACCTCCAGGAGGAACAAAAAACTGTGTGGAAAAAGAAGAGTCATCGTGGTTCACTACATGGTTTGGCTGTAAACAGGGCTTTTATGCAGTCATGTTCATGTCAACCCCAAAGCTTGATCTAACCAAGATTATGACATAAACAGATTGCCAGGATGGAGAAAGGGAAGGGTGCACCTGAGTGGGAGGGGCAGAGAAATACACAGTAGAATAATATTTAAAGCTCAAAGCTAGCCAGGCTTGGTGGCTCACACTTGTAATCCCAGCGTTTTGGGAGGCCAAGGTGGGTGGATCGCTTGAAGTCAGGAGTTCGAGACCAGCCTGACCAACATGGTGAAACTCCATCTCTACTAAAAATACAAAAATTAGCTGAATGTGGTGGTATGCACCTGTAGTCCCAGCTACTCAGGAGGCTGAGGCATGAGAATTGCTTGAGCCCGGGAGGTGGAGGTTGCAGTGAACTGAGTTCGTACCACTGCACTCCAGCCTGGGTGACAGAGCGAGATTCCATCAAAAAAAAATTAATTAAAAAAATAAAGCTTGGCCAGGCGCGGTGGCTCAAGCCTGTAATCCCAGCACTTTGGGAGGCCGAGACGGGTGGATCACGAGGTCAGGAGATCGAGACCATCCTGGCTAACACGGTGAAACCCCGTCTCTACTAAAAATACAAAAACTAGCTGGGCGAGGTGGCGGGCGCCTGTAGTCCCAGCTACTCGGGAGGCTGAGGCAGGAGAATGGCGTAAACCCGGGAGGCGGAGCTTGCAGTGAGCTGAGATCCGGCCACTGCACTCCAGTCCGGGAGACAGAGCGAGACTCCGCCTCAAAAAATAAATAAATAAATAAATAAATAAATAAAGCTTAAAGTTTACAATTGAAAAATTAACAGGCAGCAAGGCAAGTTTCAATATGTTATTCAGAGACATGGAAATATAGTCAAGGTTTGCTTAACAATAGGAATACATTCTGAGAAATGCGTGGTTAGACAATTTTGTTACTTGTGAATATCACAGAGTGTACTTACACAAACCTAGGTGGCACAGCTTACTACACCTAGGCTATGTGTTACAGCCTATTGCTCCCAGGCTACAAATCTGTACAGCATGTTACTGTACTGAATACTGTAGACAAACATAATACAATGATAAGCCTTTGTGTATCTAAACATAGAAAAGGCACAACAAAATATAGTTTAATAATCTTATAGGACTACCATCACACATGTGACTTGTCGTTGACCAAAACGTCATTACATGGTGTGTGACTACAGTTACCAAAATAGTTGAAATGGTTGCCCCTGGGAAGGAAAAAATGGAGGGAAAGGTAGGGGACTGCTGTTTTTCATATCAAAGCTTTTAAACGGATCTGACTCTTTAATCTATGCATACATATAACTTTGATTAAAATATAAAACTTTTAACATAAAATTAAGAAATAATTAAATGGTGGCATTAATGCTGCCTCTTACCACTCTACTGGGTCTGAAAAATTATAAATTGCCACATAAGTAAAAGGTATTTGTTGGCTAATGAAGCACAGGAACAATATGTGGGTCAGAATTTATCATCTGGTTGATATTTTGAAATGTCACAGTTCTGTCATATATGCTCCATCTTCCAAATTGTGCATAACTTGCTCCAAAATTAAAGAAACATTCACACTACACACACATACACACACACACTCTCTCTCACATGCACACAGAGACAAGAATAGCCAAGGCAATTATATAATAAAATAGCAGAGGGCTTGCTTCACCAGATATTAAGACTTTATAGAAGAAAAAGCATAATTAAGTATGGTATTAGCACAGAAGAAAGCAGCACACCAATGAAATCAAATAGAGGGGCCAAAGATATCCCAACATGCAAATGGAACCTCGAAAAGTGGCAAATACTGGGGAAAGCACATACTGCAAAGAAATGGGGCTGGGATAAGTGGTTATCTAAATGGAAAAATTAATGTTATCTCTAAAGTTCTATTTTGTTTTTTAAGGGAGAAGTGAAAACAAACAGCAAATACTAAGATTTCAGATTTTAGAAGCTGAGTAAGAGCTAGGTTTCAATGGTCTAAATATTTGTGTCTTCCTCCAAATTCCTGTGTTGAAGTCTTCACACCTCAATGTGATGGTATTAGGAGGTGGGGTCTTTGGGAGGTGATTAGACCACAAAGGGTCATAATTGGGATCAGTGCCCTTACAACAGAGGCCCCCAAGAGCTGGTTACTCCCTTCCACTATGTAAGAACACAGCAAGAAGGCAATGAACCAGGAAGTGGGCCTTCACCAGACACCGAATCTGCTAGTGTCTTGATCTTAGACCATCCATCGTCCAAAACTGTGAGAAATAAATCCAGTAATGCTTCTACCTGTTAATATTGGCACATCCTCTTTGCTGTTTATGAGCCGCCTGGTTTATAGCATTTTGGTATAGCAGCCTGGACAGACTAAAACATAAGTAAAAACAGAAAAGCAAATTTTGATATTGTGATATAATAAGAAATATACATTCATCCTCCTTCCGTGATTCTTGGCATACAGCTCCTAAAACCCTTGTAGATGGGGCATTAGAAAAATCTTTGTTCTAATAATTGGTCTTTGACCATGATTTCTGACACAGAACTCCTAAGACCTTTGTAATTTCCTGAGTGATAGGAGTATTGACATAGAGCTCCTAAATCCCTTGAAATGTCTTGGGTGATAGGAGCATCTTTTGTTCTAATGAGGCAACTCTTGAAGGGCTCTTGGATGGCCTCAGGTTGGTGGCCAGTTGCCAGGTGAACCAGCCATGTGATTAGAGGGTTGGAACTTTCAGTCCCACTCCCTAAACCTCCAGAGAGGGTCGTGGGGCTGAGGATTGAATTGATCACTAACTAATGGGCAACGATTTAATCAATCATGCCTATGTGATGAAGCCTTGATAAAAACCCAAAAGAAGAGGGTTCAGAGAGCTCTAGGTAGCTGAGCACGTGGAGGTGTCTGGAGGGTGGCACCCCCGGAAAGGGCATGGAAGCTCGGTGCCTCTTCCCACATATCTTGCTCCATATATATCTTCCACCTTACTGTTCTTCTGTATCCTTTGTAAAATCCTCTATAATAAATGGGTTAATGTAAGTAAAGTGTTTCCTTGAGTTCTGTGAGTCATCCTAGCAAATTAATTGAACCCAAGGAGGGGGTAGTGGGATTTATAACCGGTCAGTCAGAAGCACACATCACAATCTGGTGCTTATGTCTGGCCCCTTAAGGTAAGGGGCAGCCTTGTGGGACCAAGCCCTAACCTGTAGGATCTGATGCTGTCTCCAGGAAGTGTCAGAATTGAATTAAATTATAGGACACCTAACTGATGTGGCTAGAGGATTGATTGGTTGATGGGGAAAACCCCACACACATTTTGGTGACCACAGGGGCAGCATTCTGTGTTCTGAGAGTATATACTAAGAGGAAGAAAAGTTTGTTTCCTTTTTTCCCCAGAAAAATTAAGCTTCACTGTGGGTGCTATGTTGTTGATAGACTGAGAAGGGGGAGGTGAGAATCCAACCAAGGGGAACAACTGGAGACTATTGCAACACCAAGGAGGAGAGACAACGTGTGTTTGAACCAGAAATGGTGGTGGGGATGTAGGGGAAGACTGGGTCCTGCAGACTTCACTGAGGGCAACTTGACAAGACCTAACAACTCATTAGATTTCGATGATCAGAGAAAAGAGATGTCGATGGACTCCCAGGTATCCAGCCTTGGAGCCTGGAATGAGGTGCCAATGTTAATAGCTATAAGTAATACAAGCTTAACAGATCTAGATGGGTAATAATTGTTTCCATTGTGGATATTTTAGATCTAACACTGCTACAGAACTTGTAGGTGGAGGTGTTCAATAAGTACAGAGACAAATGCAGGTCAAAAGGGAATTGGAGCTGGAAACATACTTGGGGAGTCCTTGGTGGATGGAATTAAGTCCCCTGATATGTGCTCTTGAGACCCTCTCCCCACTTCCCATCATGGAGCCTGTCATGTTGGATTAAAACCACTTGTTTTTTCTTTAGGCTGTGAATCCTATGACAATGGAGGCTGTCTTGTTCTCAATTGTATTCTTCGTGTCTGGACTGAGGACCTGGATTATTGAGGACCTAATAAAGTAAAGATGATCAAGAACAGGATCTTAGGGAACATCAAAACTAAAAGGCTAGGCATCAAGAAAGGACCATCAAAGGAGCTGTTAAAGTAATCACCAGAGAAAGAGGAGCATTATGGAATATGGAGTCCCTGGACCCAAATAGAGAATTTCTGAGTAGAGGGTGGTGCAGTGGTCAAGATGTTCTTGTTCTAAATAGCTTTTGCACCTGCCCCTTCCCAGCCCAGCCCTCTCTAGAGAAACCGCCCAGTGTACAGGTACTGCACCTCTCCCCTTCTCCACAGAGGTTGTTTAGACCAAGGATGGACACCTGACCCAAGGCTGTGTTCACTAGTGGTGAGGTTTTAAGGGAAAGTAGAGGGAGGGAGAAGTCAGTATCATGACAAACCAAAGCTTTGTGACATTTATGAGTGACAGGGACTCTGGGTAAACAAAGCAAACTCATAATGGACGGAAAGAGAGAATGAAGCAGAGAGGCCATCTCTGTTCCAGATAACTTTCCATCTTCCATCTTCCAGCTTCAGACCCTGCAAGACCCACCCTCATCTTAGGTTTCATGGGATCCAATAAGCTCCCTTTTTCTTAAGCTCATTTGAATGAATTTCAGTTCTTCTTACCTACCTGACTCCAACTAGAATTGTCTTTACATCTGCTATTTACATAATAATTTAAGGGAAATCAAAAGTCTATGGATTTAGAAAACTCGTTCCTTTAACTGGAGATTATCAGGAACCCTCCACTGATATTAAAAATATAATCTTCGCTTACAGTTGGGACACCCCCATTTCGAATTTTCAAGCTGGAGGAACCTCAGAATTGGACAGCAAGGAGGTTGACTGCCTGCAGTCATATGCTAGTTAGCGTCCTACGAAGGACTCAATTCCAGAATGCTTGACTCCAGTCCAGGGACCTTGACACAACCTTGCCCCATCCCTGCCACCCCTGGGCTCAGGCAAACAAATCCCAATTCATTGCTCAGTCGGACTGAGGACTCAGCCCCATCAGTCCTCCACCAAATCTAACTACAGGAGGAAATGCTCCAGGCCCTTGGCTGAGTTCTCCACAGTCAGACCCCTCTATCAGGAAGGTGGCTTCAATGAATTTAAACCCACCCAGGTTGGCCTGCGATGACTGTTCCATTAAGGCTGAAGGCCAGGCAGGATTCCATTTGTTGAAATTTGTGTTCCTTTTGAACACTTTTAAAGTCACATCTGGTGCTGACCTTAGAAACAGCACTTGTGTGCTGAATGAATGCAGTGTGACTGTGTGTGCTCAGGGTTTTGGGACTTCTCTGAAAGGCACTCCCAACCCTCCCAAACTGGCACAGGATGTCCGGCCGTGGTCGGCTTCCTCCACCGCGGCAGAGGATGCCAACTGAAACACGACCTCCTGCCAAGACTCTGGGACCATGCTCAGATCCAGGTCCCTGGGGGCAAAAGGCAGCTCTGTGCCAAGTTCTCCAAAGCCCGGCTCCTCCCGGGCTCTCATCCTGGAAGTGCTCTGGCCTCCTCTTTGGAAAGGGCCCATCAATCTTCTGAGGATTTCTGACACCGGTCGGAGCGCTGGAAACTGCCGGCCCTTCGTCTGTCAGCTGCCTCACACTCTCCAGCCCGGCAAAGCTCTTTGCAGTGTCTGGAAAAGCAGTTACTGGTTTGGTTGTGGTCTGCCTTTGCAGCTGAGCTGGTTCCAAGTGCCACGTCCTCCACCGGCTGCTCTGGCCCAGGACACTCAGGAAAGGCGACAAGGCGGCACCCTTGCACACTTGCCTGGAGCTATGCTCCCTCCATTTTTTGGAACCCAAATATATTTTCTTTTGTGGAATGAATGAATACAAAAGCTGTCACCCCTTTGCCCAGCCCCCCATCTGAAATTCTTCCTCCAGCTGTCTTGATAGCGATGCTCGACAGACTGGAGAATAGTTTGAACGACGCTTCCCAGCGCAATATTTCACTGGGCTTGTGTTGAATTGATCTAGCCTGAGATGCCATTTATCTTCACAACCTTCTTAGAGAGGAGCGGGAGAACAAATCTCTTTCGTTCGCATATGGGGAAACTGAGACTAAGGGAAGCTACAGAGACAGCTGTAGGGAAAAAGCCAGCACAGCAGGGCCGATCTGAGAAAATGCATGCTGATGAGATAGTCTTTTCCTGACTTTAGGGATTTCTACAATCACCGAGCACAGAGGACACCATGGGAGGGGATTTAGGAAGAACTGGAGATGGGCCCCCTTACAAAATTCATTTGAGTGAACTCAAATTTAAACATGCACCCCCACCTCCAAGTCTAGTACTCTTGTGCTGGTGCCCCAAAACCTAGGACAGGAGATGGCAGCTCCAGCAAGGTTTCCCTGATCACCCCTGTCCCCACCCACCCCTCCCCTCTAAGAGCTACTCTCTCAATCACAGCCTGAACCACGCTTCCTTCTTTCTGGTTTTTCACTGTTTTCAAATTCATGTTGTCTTCTCTCACTCAGCTAGATTACTTGCTGCTTCTCAAGGGACGGACTGTGCCCTAGATTTTAGAAACCCCAACCCTTCTGGGTTTTCTCTTTGTTTTCTCATTGTTTGCCAAGTGATGGAGTCATACATCGAGCCCCAGGGGCAGGATCAAAGAAGGCAGTCACTTGGGACGTGGGGGAAAGCAGTCTTGTTTTCCATAAGAAACAACCAGGGAGAGAAAAAAATCAATGTCTGAAATAACTGTTGAGAAAGAAGTGTGGCTTTCTCTTGGAGTCATAGAAAGTGGTTCTGATGTCAGCTTCACACGTAAGAGAATGGATCCAGGGTGAATCCCTGATAGCTGGCCGAGGCTGACTCAACCCACACCCACAGGGAGCTGCCCAGCACATCAAGTATGAGGATTCTCCAGCAGCTACTCCTGCCGGAAACTTCTACCTGTGCCTATGCCCACGGCCCCGTGATCTCCGGGAGCAGCAACCCGAGGGGTCTATCGGCCATGTTTCAGCCTCACAACCTGCCAATTTCACCTCCCTGGCACTACCCATAGTAAATGCCATGAAGGAGACTCAGACTCAAGGGACCATGGATCTGCCCCATCTTGAGCAAATGACTTCCACTCTCTGGCTCTTGGTGTTAGTGTCTTTGTAAAACAAACAAAATCAGACTAGCTGATCTGTGAGGGAGGCTCTACCCCCAAAACTTCATTGTCTAGACTGGCAGGGAGTGTGTGGGTTTGGTTCTCATTTGGTTGGTTTTCTTGTGTGTGTCTTGGCCCCTGCATGGCCACTTTGGCCCAGGGTGGAGAGCGTCGTTATCTACATCAAGTACTCTGTAACTAGAGAGTGACTATGCGGCTCCCCTCCAGGGAGGCCTGGGGTGGGCCTAAGGCCTCCCAAAAGATGTATGAAATGTCTTTGAAGTCAGTAATTTCCATGTATATTTTGCATTCTTTTCTATAATATGATGGAGTTGCTTAACATAGGAATTTTTGTCTCTAAATCTTAGGATAAAGTGACCCACCAGGAGGACGCTTCTTGCTAAAAGAAGCTTGTTTGAGCTTCCTGTGGTGAACTGCTACATACTTCTGGAACTAGTTTAGGAAGTACTAACCTGGCCGGGCGTGGTGGCTTACGCCTGTAATCCCAGCACTTTGGGAGGCCAAGTGGGGCAGATCACGAGGTCAGGAGATCAAGACCATCCTGGCTAACACGATGAAACCCCATCTCTACTAAAAATACAGAAAAATTAGCCGGGCATGGTCCCAGCTATTCAAGAGACTGGGGCGGGAGAATGGATGAACCTGTGAGGCAGAGGTTGTGGTGAGCCGAGGTCACGCCACTGCACTCCAGCCTGGGTGACAGAGCAAGACTCCATCTCAAAAATAAAAATAAAAAAATAAAAAAAAGAAGCACGAATAAGCACTAATCTGTGGGTGTTTGCAGGAATACCCAGGGCTGAAAATTCATCTTTTGGTCCATCCAGGAATCCATTCTCAGATACTCATCCTTTTCTGTTAAAATGCAAATTCTCTTGGAAAGGGGCTAAAAGTTAGAAAAAAAAAACTGAGACAAATATAAAATTTTTTATCTGTGTCTGACAGTCAATACAGCAGGACAGTCCGGGGCTGTTTGGATCAACAGTAGTTGGTGTCTGAGGATTTTGGTAAACTTCAGTTGAGTCAACAATGTGATTTGACTGTGTCCTTCAGAGCAAGAAGGACATAGTCTCAGCATTGAGAAGGCTCCCCTGGAGAACAGCATTCAGCGCTGGAACCATGAGTCAGAAGGATTTGGACTAAACAGCAATGATCTGGACAGAGATCACAGACGTATGTCACATGGGGAATGAATGGAGAGATCAGGAGGGGAATGGGCTGGGAGATACTCCCAAGAGTCATCATGGGGATGGGTTTTTGATTTGTGTAGCTCCAAAGGGCAGGATCTAGACTAGCACTCCTGCATTTTAGGAGTGCAGATTTTAGCTCAGCATAGGGAAGCCCAGCACCTTGTGAAATGGGAATGGGCCTCTCTGTAGAAAGAGGGTGCCCTGGTCCTGGGAGAGTCCTCCTATTGGTGGGGGACTGGAGGGTCACTGGGTTATGGGATCCTTTAAAAGGGTGAGGTGCACATGGAAACACAGCTCCTAGATCCCCTTCAGGGAAGGGCTTGCTATCCAGCTGTGGGGAGTGTGGTCAGCAGACAGCTTCCAAGGTCAGCTCTTCAGGGTTGGCCTCCCCTGCAGGGAGCCTCCTCTCCTGGGGCATTTGCACCTGGTGACTGAGAGAGGTCTGGACAAGCACAGAAGCCTGGACATCTAGGCAAGAGCTAGACTGGCTAAGGCTTTGTTGGGTCTGCCTCACTGTTTGGTGTCTTCTTCTGTACCCCAAACTCCATCCCAGTGTGTACTTGGGAAAAACTCTACCTGAGACAAAAGCATATAACATGGGATGGGTCATCCTGAGATTCCAAGGATCATACTATTATTCGTCACTTACACCTGATTGTGAATAAATCCACTGAAGTCTTTGCAGAGAACAAGTTTATACAGGTGTAGCTCAAGGAAAGGAAAGGGGAAAGAGTCACAAGACAAGTAGGTTAAGAGATAAGGGATTGAAGCTTATACTTTAAATATGTGGATTATATCTCCATAAAATGTTTTTTTTAAAACGTTTAAAGAGAGAGAGAAAGAGAGATTGAAGCTGATCTAAGACGTCTAGACCCTCCCAGGCTGTGCTAGGGTACTAGCACAGCAGCCGGGTATCAGGAACTGGAAGGACTTGTGCAGGACCCTTGGCTTTTCACCAAGGCTGTCCCCACGAAGCAGATTTCACACACCCATAGCACACCCAAGGCATGACTAGTAGCCCTTGAAGGCCATGCTGGCCTCACCATCATCACTGTGCCCTCCTGCCAGACACATCCCAAGGCTGCTATTGTGTTCTCCTCCAGTAGGGGTCAGCAGACCGTTTCTGTAAAAGGCCAGATAGCAAATATTTCAGAGTAGGTGGGCAATATGGTCTCTGCTGCAACTGCTTAACCCTGCCACTGTAGCACAAAGGCAGACATAGATAGTAAGTAAATGAATGGGCACGGCTGTGTTTCAATAAAACTTTACTTACAAAAACAGGGAACGGACCAGATTCGGCTTAGGTATGTAGCTTGCTCACCTCCGTCCTAAAATCATGGACCAATTATTAATTGGAAATTATTAATTGGAAATAATCCCAGGCCACAGAACAGGAAGGTTTTCTCTACTTGCAATCCAAAAAGGCATCATGTTTCTTGTCTTCCAGGCTTTGCTGGAGAGATGGAACCAAATGTTCTATATATATTTGACATACATTAAAGTTCAACTGGGAACAGAGATTCACAGGATATGGTTCCTGCTCTTAAGGTCCCCATGTAAATTAGCAGGTAATTCTCATTCAGTGTGATAAGCACATGGGAGATGTGGGTACATATATGTATGTTTGGGCTAAAACCATCACTAGCCAATGTCAGCAGGGTTCAGATAATTAACTTTGGGTGCCTGGGTCAGTTGACCCTCATGGTAGTTAATAAAGTAGTATCTGTAGTCACTTCTAGCTGTTGTCTTTACACATCTATAGAGGACTTGCCTTTTTCTTTTTAAATTATTTTTTCAAAATTAAAAAAAAAAAAACTTTAAATAGAGACAGGATCTCCCTATGTTGCCCAGGCTGGTCTTGAACTCCTGGGCTCAAGGGATCCTCCTGCCTCAGCCTCCCAAAGTGCTAGCATTACAGGCATGAGCCACCATGCCCAGTCACCTTTTTCAAATTAATGTTGGAAACAAAGACAAACATAATCCTAGTTTGTCACTGAGCCAGCGCCTACAGATATTGTTTTGGGGCATACACCACAGAACTGGAGAGTTGTCACAGCCATTGCATGGGAAGGCCACGGGCTGGGTGTGGCTCCAGATCCACGTTCTCGTGTCCTGGGCCTGCTCAGTGTGTTTCGGCTCCTGTGTATGCTTTTCCCTCTGCAGTTCCACGACATCCGACCCCGGCCTTCTCAGAGGATGCTAACCCGGCTGCCCGCCCGAGACTGCCAGCCCTGTCTGTGGGTGCCCTCTGGTGGCCTGTCGGCTGGCGAGCCTCAGCGCCTGTTAAGGCAATCAGTCAGGGAGAAGGAGGAAGCGTGAGACTGAGTTGCAGACATTTCCACCAGCTTCTCCTTTGCCAACACAAACCCAAGCCTCCCCCTAGGGATTTTGGAGTGCATTCAGAGCTTGGGGAAGGAATCTTTTTCATTCCTAATTCGATACCCTTCATTTTTTCAACCGGGATGGTTCACATGATCAAACCACACAAGAGGCCATCGCTCTGTGTTCTGCTTATGGCAGAGAGGGCACAGCGGCTCCCCAGGGCACTCAAGATCTGAGGGATCTGGGGGCCCAACAAGTTAAGAAGCAGCTTTGAATCTCTTCCTGGGGAGGCAATTCTTCGCGTCTAATTTTCCGCTCCTCTTCTTATTCCTTTAGTGTCTACTGCAGTGGGGGTCTCAGTGGGAATGGACTAAGGATGCAGGAAAAGTGTGGGGGTCTGAGTACAGGCAGGTCCAGAGCTGACTCGGCTCCGGAAACACGGTAGAAAGTAGCCCCAGTTCTCCCACCCACCTACTCACATGGCTAGAGGACTTAGCAAGGCCCTAGAGCACACTGGTTGACTCCATGGACTCCTGATCCAGGCTGCCTGGGTTCCGATCCTGGCTCTACCACTTTCTAGCCATGTACCCTCAGACAAGTTACTCAACCCCTTTGTGCTTTGGGGTCCTTGTCTGTAAGATGAGAGTCATAATATTGCCTACTTCCAGCGTTGTTTTGAAAAATAAGTGGGTTGGTACCTGAGAAAATGCTCAGTAAATGCTTCCTGTTGTTATTCAGGAGAAAGTTCATACTAACTGGGATAGGAATCTGAAGACGTCGGTTTCCATCCCAGCGCCACCTTATCCAGCTGTGTGTGTTCTGGGAAGGGTGACTTCACTTCTCTGTGCTTAGAGCCTTCTATTCCAAGATGAGGATGAAGACTAACTCCTTCCTCTAAACTCCTCCATGGCTCTCCATTGACCTTATGGTGAAGGCCCAGCTCCCTCACCTGGCCTCTAGTGTTCCTCATGCTCCAGCCCCTGCCTTTCTCTCAAGCCTCATTTCATGCAACACCCAAGGTGGTGATGGCTGATGAGTGATACTGTAAAGCACCCATCACATCATGTCTCTCCTCTGCTCAGAGCCTTCCAACGGCTTCCCATGCCACTGAGAGTAAAACCTAAGGTCCTCTGCACAGGCTGCCAGGTCCTACAGTCTGACTTCAGCTGCCCCCAACCCGCCACACCTCCCTTCAACACACACATCAGTGGCTGCTCCCAGCTCCCTCTTCCAGGATGCCAGCCCTCTCTTGCCTTGGGGTCTGATATGGTTTGGCTCTGTGTCCCCACCCAAACCTCACCTCGCATTGTAATCCCACATGTCGGGGAAGGGGCCTGGTGAGAGGTGATTGGATTATAGAGGCAGACTTCCCCCTTGCCAATCTGGTGATAGTGAGGGAGTTCTCACACGAAGTGGTTGTTTGAAAGTGTGGCGCTTCCCCCTCCGCTCTCTCTCCTGCTTCGCCAGGGTAAGACATACTTGCTTCCTTCCCCTCCTCCTTCCACCATGGCTGTAAGTTTTTTGAGGCCTCCCAGTCATGCTTCCTGTACAGCCTGCAGAACTGTGTCAATTAAACCTCTTCATAAATTACCCAGGCTCAGGTGGTTCTTTATAGCAGCGTGAGAACGGACTAATATGGGGCCTTTGCCTTTGCTGTTCCCTTGGCTGGGAGCACTTCCCTCAGATCTGCCTGGTCAGCCTTGCCTCCTTTAGGCTTTTGCTCAAGGGTCTCATGATGAGAGGGGCCTTCTCTGACTTCCCTGCAGGTGACAGAACACTGCCCCATCACTCTCTATCCCCTGGTCTGCTTTATGTTTCTCAGTGGCCTTGCCATCACTAACCCATACATGAAGATTTGACGTGGCTCACTGTCTGCCTCCCCCATGTGCGGTGTGAACAGGGGCTCTGTTTTGCTCCCTGCTGTCTCTCCAGCTCCTAGAACTCTGTTGGGCACAAAATAGGTGCTCAAAATCTGTGTGGATCTGTGAAGGATGCTGGCTTGCCTAACAGAGGAAATTGTTTTGGCAAGGAACGTCCAGGAAAGACGTCTCTTAACCTAAAAACTGGAGGCACTATCGAAAAGATCTCCAGTAAGGGAGACCGCACTCTGGGCTCCCCGCACCAGCACTGCCCACCTTTCTACCTCCAGGCACCTAGGAATTGGCCCCAGGCGGGATGAAGTCACAAGAGGCTGGGTGGCCAGCCTGAGTTCTCTCCCGCTGCAGGCAGGAGCGCCTCTTTTCACTTTTTATTTCTACGCCGCATTACTTGAACACTTGGTGGCTTCCAAAATGAAGTCACATGGCTTGATGGCAGCTCTCTGGAGGGAAATGCCGCCCTTTAATTGTCCTCAGGACTATTCCGAAAATAGAGTCCTTTTTATTCAAAGCTGAATTCTGTTAATGTTCCCAATATAAATGAATAATATAAAGCGTAAGCGAATTCTCTCCTGACAGTGTTCCTCTGCTCTATTTAAAGACCCTTCTGGGGCAGAACCTGGACTCTGCTTTTACCAAACCCACTTAAAAATCCCTCCCCCAAGAAACTGCACTGATTTTCCTTGGGCACAGTGTGTCCCGGAGAGGGACATAGACGGGCGTTGAGGAACATCTGCTTGTGGACCCAACCTCCCAGACTGTGAACTTTGTCCACTCCCCACCACCAATCTGATCCAAGGGGACACAGGAAGCCTCGGTCCCTAGAGGCTTCAAGAGCATTATGGATGCTGAGGGGGACAAGGGACACAGGCAACAGTACAGAACAGAATGGAGTACAATGATGTAGTCACAGCATAAACAACTGAGTTAATTTGATGAGACTGGCTGGGAGTACCTTGTCAGTTCCAGACATGGGTAGATTACAGTCATTCAGGAAGCTTGAATGCTCAACTCAGTGCCTACTTCTTCCAGGAAGCCTTCTGTGTAGCTGGAGGGGATCTCCCCTTCACAGTTCCTATTACACTAATCACACCCCTGGGTGGTACTGAGCTGTCACCACCTTTGAGTGTTTATTTGGGCACAGATGGAATCACTCCCTTGGGGACACCTGCTCTGGCCAGAGGGTGGAAGCTTTTCTGTGTGCTCTGTCACCCCCTGCACTCCATCCCTCCATGATGCCACAATGGCTACAACCAGTGGGGCTAGCTGCAACATGTTTGTGTCCCTCACCAGGTCTAATGCACTGGGAAGGGAGGACCCCTGTTGGTCTGGGTCATTGCCATATGCCCTGTGTCTAGCACAACGCCTAGACCATGGTGGGCCCTCAATCAGTCTGTGGAGAATAAAGGAATCTCCTGTACTAGAATGCAATATCCTAGATGTACAGGGCCGTGTTCCACACTTCTTTGTCCCTTTATCAATACCTATCAGTTGTAGCACTCTCTAACTACTTGCTGGCTAAAGGAATGAATGGGAGGAAGGTGTCACAGCAAAGATGGTATTTGAGTTGGGTTCTTAAAATTGAACCAATTCAGAAAATATCAGGAGTGACTAATTAAGATCCCAATAGCCCTTTACTGTGCTCTAGCACCATGGTGGGGTTCTCATGGTTAATCCTCTCAAGATTAATTACAGGAAAGGCCACCCAGAGGCATAACAGAGAGGGTACGCCTGCTGCCTGGCTTCTGGGTCTGCCCCAGCCATATACCTACGCAGGGGCCACCTTTGCATCCTCAGATCCCAGCACAGTGGCAGACTACTCATAAATATATGTTGGATAGAATTGAACATCTCACACCCACTAGTTAGTATTCCGTAGCCCACAAGACTGGGCATCCAAGACCCTAGGTGTAGAAGAAATGTATGCAGGAGGGGCCCTAAGCAAAAATTGCCCCACCTGCTCAGATTCTGCAGCCTAAGATTCTGCATAAGTGAAAGGATTCTAAGTCTCAGATAGCCACCAAGCCTTGTCAAGTTCATTCTGAAGGCCTGTCACACCTAAGATGTATAGTGAGAGTCATCTCCATGCAGCTGAATTGGGAGGAGTCCAGCACAGCCCCTCAT
The DNA here is from genome assembly GCF_009764315.1 of Trachypithecus francoisi. Taxonomy (NCBI): domain Eukaryota; kingdom Metazoa; phylum Chordata; class Mammalia; order Primates; family Cercopithecidae; genus Trachypithecus; species Trachypithecus francoisi. The sequence continues at coordinate 7,170,369 of NW_022681464.1, read as the reverse complement.
GGCTGACACATGACTCATGTGAGGATGGATGGGCAGAGTGACATCTGGGAAGGAGGCAGGGTCTTCAGGAAAGGAGGTGCCTAATTCAGAGCATGGGCTGGGCTATGTGGAGGCCCCACAAGCCTCATCTGTCTTGGTGGGCAGTGGGTTCCCAGAGTGGTAAAATTTCATTTCTCCTGGAGCATCTGCTCCATAGGTAGTTTGAACTGGCGAGAGAGGAAAAGTTCCCTCGTTCCCCTCGCAGGGTGTGCGATGGAGGTGTGGCTCGCTTCCTCAGTGCCCCACTGCTCAAACCTCTAGGGGTAGCATGCAGACAGGAAGGCTGTGGGGCTCCAACACCACGGCAGCGTCTAGGGGTAAATGTTTGCAGCTGAAGCCCAGTGGGCATGTGTTACAGGGTGTTCTTTCAGTCTAGCCATCCTTAGGCAGCTTGTGTTAATCAGCTCAATTAGACTCCTTGCCTTATCGCAAGGACAGAGGGCTTTCTGTATCCCAGGGCTTCTTGCCTTGGTGTACCGGAAGAATCGGATCACACGTGGGCTTGGAGAATGAGTGCAAGGTTTTATTGAGTGGCAGTAGCTCTCAGCAGATGTGGGAGCCAGAAGGGAGATGGGGTGGGCAGGTGGTTTTCTCCTGGAGTCACGCCGCTCAGTGGCCAGGCTCTCTTCCAACTACCTTTGGGCGAACTGTGCCGTGTTCCGCTGGTCGATGGCCTGCCGGTGTCTGCTGGTGCTTGTCGGTGTGTTCTTCCACTCCTCTCGAAGTCCAGCTGCTTGTGTCTCTGTCCGCTAGGGTCTCTGGGTTTTTATAGGCATAGGATGGGGGTGTGGTGGGTCAGGGTGGTCTTGGGAAATGCAACATTTGAGCATGAAAACAGAAATGCCCGTCCTCACCTAGGTCTGTTGGCACAGGCCCGGGGTTGGAGCCCTTGCCAGGGACCACGTCCTTCCCTTCCCAGCACTTCCCTGGCCCCCTCCTGTATCACGGGAATATTCCAAATGCAGGGCAGCAACTGCAAAGAGAAGCCTAACAGTACCCCTTCCTCCTGTCCATACCTCTCCTACTCCTTCCTTCCATCCACACCCCTCTACCCAACAAAATGAGAAAAGAGACACAGAACAGGAAAGTCAAAGCAGCAGCTCAGATGTCCGTCTTCAGTCTGCACTCTACAGGAATGTGCCTTTAGGTTCACTAGGTGATATAGGTGCTGCTGGCAAGAGACCCCTCTAGGAACTGGGGGCCAAGCTCATCCAGTCCAGACAACAGCTGTGAGCTGGTCTGGAGCAGAGCTGGGGGAGCCATTTACCTCCCATGCCTCGTACATAATAGGGGGTTCCTGGGTAGGATCTGGAGCAGGTGATCAGGCGGGGATACCTTCGTCCCAGCCCTGTAGCTTTGTCCCTGCCACCCCTACCTCTTCCAGATGTGCTCTAGTGGCTACCAAGATACGCTGCAAAGCCTCACACTGCCAGTCTGGGGAGCAGACACTCACAGCTCTCAGCACAGGCAAGCTCTCCCCACCCCAAGTCCGTGTCTCTGGTGGATGCTCCAGGCTGCCTCTGTGCCTCTGTCTTTACCTAGTTTAAGCCTCAGTTCTTTTGGGCATACAATGGGAACAATAATAATAACCTTCATTTTCTACTTGGGACTGTTAGCATAATCCAGGAGGACCTTGGGTGTGAGGTCCAGGAGGACCCATCGGGGGCTCCAGGTTAATTATTGTTATTACTTCTGTTTGACTGATAAAGAAAGGGGAAGAAGAGAGGTCACATGCTCGGACAGGCCTGCTGTAATCAGGCTGAGGCCTGGCTGGAATCTGTTCGTTCTATTTCAGCAGGTCTGCAAGCAGGAATGCAGGAAGCAGTATCAGGCCCACAGCCCAGAAGAGTGGGTGCCACTGGCTGAGAGAGGGCAGATAGGGGGATGGCCAGTGGCCAGGATCATGCCCAAGGGGCTGTCTGGGGCCTCAGCTCCTTCGGGCCCAGGGAGGTGGAACATGCCAGAAACTGTGGAACCATGAAGCAATTTGGGAGCCTCCCTGCCTGTTCCTAGATCTTCTCGGGGGTGGAACAGCCCTAGAGAGGGCAGCTTCCAGTGTTGCCCAGGCTAGAACAGAACAGCCCGAGCTTCCCTAGAGACCTCTGGGGTTGTCTGAGGCCTGTCAGGCTCTTCCTTGGACAGCCTCAGTGCCTTCTTCTGGGACAAATAATATATCAAACGAACTGAAATACCCAGAGAGCTCCCTGGGAGCCAGCACCGAGCCTGGCACTGCTGGGAATCCAAAGGGGACTTAGACCCGTTGCTCACTCTCCAGGCAATTCCACTCCAAAGTGAGCACTTGGAGAGAAAGGGTGGCAGGAGGGTAAGGCAGCAAATACCCAGGTGGCTGCCCCCAGGGCAGAACATGAGGTTCAAGAAGACCAGGAGAGCACCAGGAGCCAGAGAGACGGGACATTGCTGTCTGTCTAGGAGAGGTGGGGAAGGTCAGGAAGACTTTTGTGGAGTTGGGGTTTCCTTAGAGACATTTCTGAGCACTGGTTTGGCCCTGAGGCTGGGTTTTGGGTCTTGACTCTGTTATTCCTATGAACAAGTGGTTTTGAATTCTCCAAGCCTATATTTTCTCATCTATAAAAGAAGGAAAATAATATATCTGGCCATGCCATGGCCGTGATGATGGAATGAGATCATGTTCACAGCACTGAGCAGGGTGTCTGTAAAGCAAGTCTCAACAATACTCACTGTGCTTGAGGGTGGATGGGATTGAATTTAGAGAGGTGATGGGGAAAGGAAGGAGCCAGTGACAGGACAGGGCAATTCAGCCCATCAGCTTAGGTATGAGCTACTCAAAAGTTCATTTTGGGTAATTAAGGAAGTTTCTACTTAAGGGCTTCAGTGGGGAAACGTTTTATAAAATGAACATTTCTTTTTAAAAAGTGAAAATTCTGTCCCTGTTTTTCTGCTTTCAAGTATAAATTTCATAGAATTATTCCAGCATGCATTAAGCACATTGTGTTAATGTGCTGTGCTCAGAGTTGTGGTGATCCAGAGACCAGGTCATTTCCACCTTCAAGGAGTTTGCAAGTTCATGTGCACAGCCTTGTGGGAGAAGGCGATTTCAGGAAGCCCAGCCCAACCCGTCTCTCAGATGCCTCCAAGACACTGCCACGGATGGGTTCCCCACCCCCAGATGCCATGGTGTTGGGCAGATCTGCTTCTTTTGCTAAGATTAAGGGCAAATGGGCCACTGCTTACTAAGGCGGGCAAAGTGGGAGCAGCTAGAAGTGAGCACTAGAGATCTGGTGAGAAATTCCAAGACTCCAGGGCAAAACTTCCCCAACAAGCCCTCCTTTGCTGAATTTAAAATGAACAGCCCAGATGCAAAGAGAGTATTTGTTCTGTGTTCACAGGGAAATGGCCTGTGAAGATCTGACCTTGGCTCTGACTTCCACCCTCTCTTGCCACAGACCAGAGCCACAGAAGCATTAACCCTCAGTCCACTGAATCATTGCTGTTCAGCAAAAGGCATCCAGCTCCTTATTTGGGTTTAGGGGAATTGGGTGCAGCACATCACAGCGGTCATTTATTAAGCTTCACCTACTATGTGAGGTGGCTCATTATGCTAAAAGATAGACTCCCCATTTTATAGAGGAGGAAACTGAAACTTAGCACGGTTTAATAATCTGTCCAATACTCATACAGCTAAAATGAAGCCAATGAGAAATGCTTATCAGAGCTGGACATCAAAGACTATGTTTTTAATCATAGCTCTACTAGCACCCAAGCCAGTGCTGTGTTTTAAGAAGCCCTTAAGGGACTCTGACAGTTTTCTTTATGAACCCTTCTTCCACAGTTCTAAATAGCAGAACTGTGGATTGTAGAGAAGCAGATTGGAAACTTACAGCCACGAGGCTGCATCTAATCAAAAATATATTTTATTTAACTAAAAGAATGACTTAGTGTGTCTGTGTGTGTGTGTGTGTGTTTGTGTGTGTGTGTGCGCGCGCTTTTTTGTAGAGGTGGGGTCTTACTATGTTGCCCAGGCTGGTCACAAACTACTGGCCTCCAGTCATCTTCCCGCCTTAGCCTCCCAAAGTGCTGTGCCCAGCCCTAAAATAGTGTTTTTAAATTACAACATTTTAATTTAAGTTAAATGTCTTTCCTAACATGTATCACATAACCTATGTTTGGCCTTTTCCATGTTGAATTACCTGCCTGGCCTGGAAAGCATCAGAATCTGTGACCCTGTAAGAGCCCATCTCTCATCCTCACTGTGATGTCAGGGCTGGTGCCTTGGGACACTTATGTTTTGAAGGTGCTTCATCTCCTTTCCCTTGGAAGGTACTCTGGGGCTGCCTCATCGGCACTGAGAAATCAGATCGAGGGCCCAGAAAAACTGATAGAACCCTCACCCTTCCCTCACTTCACCAACTCTGCCTTCCCTTTCCCACCCTGCCGAGGACTCCACAGTCCCAGACAGGGGAGCCTGTGTTCCCAGGGCCAGAAGTCCACTGTGTGTGGGCAGCTCAAAGGGGCCAGGCTGCCAGCATTGACCTCATGATCTTCAGTGGACCCAGAAGTCCACAAGGCCTGGCATTGACCAAGATCACTGGGCTCAAGCCTGGGCTACTGCCACCTGGTCCAGAGAGCCTACAAATGCAGGGCAGCTCCCATTCCAGCTCTGCTGCCCTTCAAGACAGCACCAATAGCAGCCGAGGTGAGGGCCCCAGGCCCAAGAAAGGGGGCTGGCTGGTTCCCTGAGTGTCGTAAGGGCTATGGGTACCCCCTTGTTCACACGTTCCCAAACAAGTCCTGGACAGCCTGTCTCATGATACCAGGAAACAGTTGCTTGATGGGAAACCTGCTATGTGTGTGTGTGTGTGTGTGTGTGGGCATATGTGTGTGTATGTGTGCTGGAGAGAAGAAGAAAGGAAGGGGAAAAAAAAAAAAGAGCACTGAGCAATTCCAAAGGTGTGTGGTTTTCTTCTTGTGGTTTGATGCAAGGGCTTGGTGGTTTAAGTAAAGCCCTGAGCCCAGATTGTGGGACAGTTAAAGACTAGGTGGAGCAAAGGCGAGTCCTGAGAACAAAGAGCCTATTGAGGACACCCTGCCCCAGGGGAAGAGGCAGGCAGCAGAGGGTGGGACAGCCCCACTCACCTGTGGGAGCCCTCCTTGGGCACAGGCTTCTGGTCTACCCAAAAGCCGTCACAAGTATTATTCACTTAGGAGCTCTTCTATCAGCTCTCAGGGGCAGTGCTTGGACGGGGTCACCTGCAGCTACAACTTTCTAAGATTCTAGAGCTCTTTTTAGGGGTGTGGCTTTTCTTTCTACTTTTTAGTCTCGGTGCCCGGAAGGAGTCTAAGGTACAGCATGATAATAGCTAAATGTATACAGCCCTGCTCACATGCCAGACACTAAATGTTCTAAATGTTCTCTGCTAGCTCATTTAATCCTCACCATTCTAAGAAGTTGGTCCTGTGGTGATTTCTCTTTTACGGATAAGGAAACTGAGGCACAGAGAAGCTGAGTGAGTTGCTGGTTTGTGAGTCCAGGGAGTGGGCTCTGCATCTATATTACTGATGATACGCTGGCTCATTAGGGGAGAAGGAGAATGTCCAAGACAAAGGCAAATATCAGATCTCATAACACAGGCCCCTGTAGTCCAGGACCTTCCTTCAGCCTTCTCCCCACAATAAACACAAATCAATGCAGAAGATGATGGTCACCCCCAGGAAGGCCGACACCATGGCTCCTGACCCAGAGGAAGGCAGAAGGAGTTGGGTTCACGTGGCCCCTGTGCTGTCTGAGAGACAAGGACTGGCACTGGTTAGCAGGGCCAGCTTGATGAGTCAGTGGCCAATGCACTGAGCAGCCTTTGCATACACCTCTACTGTGAAGAATGTGCCCAGGGATTGGGATTTTCTGGTAAATTGTCATTTCTGGGTGTTACACACCCTGTTAACTTTGAGTACTGTTGCTAGAAACCTCCTTAAAATGACAGTGTAGGGATAATCCCAGCAGGGCAGCTCCCTGTCAGCCCAAAACAGAGCCCCTGGGCAGAACACTGACACATATTTTGTGGATGTCCTTTCGGCTGACCCCCAGGCTGTGGGAACTTGAGTTGCAGACAAACTCCCACCTGGCCTCGCACCCTGGTGCCCCTCCAGTAGCCTCTCGCATCCCCTCTTCTCAAATCACAGGGCATGCTGAAGCCAACAGTGAGTGGGGAGACCCTCTAAGATCCCACAAAGCAGCACAGTGGGTGGAAAGAGAACGTTGGAATCCCAGAGACCAGACTGAGAGTCCATTACTCGCACTCTTTGATAGATAAATAAAAATGACCAGCTTGTGGTTACTGTGAGGATTCAAAGGGCCTTAGCTCCTATGGCACTGAGCATGGTGCCTGGCACAGAGTAAGTGCTTAATGGGTATTAGCTGTTGCTACCTGGACCAGCACCTGAGACTACTGAGAGTGAAACTGATGCTGGAGAAGTGATATTGAATAATAATCTGTACCAGGGCCAAGCATGGTGGTACAGGCCTGTAATTCCAGCAACTCAAAAGGCAGAGGCAGGAGGATTGCTTGAACCCAGGAGTTCTTGACCAGGCTGGGCAACACAGCAAGACCATCATCTCAAAAAAAAGAAAAAAATGCTGGGTGTGGTGGCTCATGCCTGTAATCCCAACGACTTGGGAGGCTGAGGAGGGAAGGTTCACTGGAGTCCATGAGTGAAGGCTGCAGTGAGTTATGATCATGCTTCTGCACTCCAGCCTGAGTGACAGAGCAAGACTCTATCTCATTAACGACAAAATAATAATATGTACCTGGCATTTTTGGTTAGCATTTTCCATACATTTCCTTATTTGTTCCATGAAATAAGATGAAGAGTCACTTGAGAGCCAGAGAGGTTAAGAAACTTGCTGTCACTTTCCTGGCCTGAGGATCTCTGCAACACCCAGTCCAGAACTGCAAGCCAGGAAACATCTCATAAGAAAAGTCCATGCCCGTCAACTTCACTTGAGAATGCACTGTATCTGGAAGCCTTAGCTTTATCCCTAGTGAGTAACAATTTAATCTGGCTGAGGCAAATAATAAATTAGGCTTTTTATTTTATTTATTTATTTATTTTGAGATGGAGTCTCCCTCTGTCACCCGTGCTGGAGTGCAGTGGCGCTATCTCGGCTCACTGCAAGCTCCACCTCCGGGGTTCAAGTGATTCTCCTGCCTCAGCCTCCTGGGAAGCTGGAATTACAGATGTCTAACACCATGCCCAGCTAATTTTTGTATTTTTAGTAGAGATAGGGTTTCACTATGTTGGCCAGGCTGGTCTCGTGACCTCCAGTGATCCACCTGCCTCAGCCTCCCAAAGTGCTGGAATTACAGGCATGAGCTACTGTGCTTGGCTGAAATTAGACTTTTTAGATCAGAATACAACATTGGGTTGTGTGAAACTTCAAATCTATTGTGTTGAAACTAAACTCTCCTTATTGCCAAATTAGAACATTATTGTTCACATGGACAAAGAAATCCACACTTTTACAAAAGGGTTTTCTACCAGGTTTCTTGAAACATGAAGTTCTTCCATACTTTTCAGGACCGGAGCTATTACATAAAACTGGGCACACATGGATGCTTGCATGAACAATGTTAGCACTCTTAAGGTCCAATTTATAATGTGTAAAGCCCCAATTTGGAGCTGGCTAGATAGTCTGTGAGGCAAGACCTAATGAGTAATGTGAACCTGCTTTGTCCCTATATCCTGAAGCATCATGTGTCTAACACAGACTTTGACTTTCTGGGGTCACCATCCCTGGCTTCCTTTCCAAACTTCCATCTGAACCATGCTGCTGCCACTGCTTGTAACAACTTCCCCAGGCTGGCAAGAATCTAGATTAGGCGGCCGGGCGCGGTGGCTCAAGCCTGTAATCCCAGCACTTTGGGAGGCCGAGACGGGCGGATCACGAGGTCAGGAGATCGAGACCCTCCTGGCTAATACAGTGAAACCCCGTCTCTACTAAAAAAATATAAAAAATTAGCCGGGCGAGATGGCGGGCGCCTGTAGTCCCAGCTACTCGGGAGGCTGAGGCAGGAGAATGGCGTAAACCCGGGAGGCGGAGCTTGCAGTGAGCTGAGATCCGGCCATTGCACTCCAGCCTGGGCGACAGAGCGAGACTCCGCCTCAAAAAAAAAAAAAAAAAAAAAAAAAAAAAAAAAAAAAAAAAAAAGAATCTAGATTAGGCACAAGTCTACATGACCAACACATACCATTTGCCACACCAAGTTGTCCTCTGTTCCTAGACCTGGCTAAATTGTTACACCTAGATCATTACATCTGGCTTTCTGAGCACCTGCTATGGAGCAAAATAATGTAAGATAAGAGTATTAGTGCCTGCTAGAAAATGGAAGACAAAATAGAGCTACGAAATAAAGTCTCTTTATTTCCCCCTTCTGTGGATAACTCTGAGGACTGTCTTCTCCTTGAAATTCTAGAGAAAATCCAATATGCAGCATGAACACACATGCCAATTGAATTGCATGCCTCCTCATGGTTAATCATGAAGCAGTGGCCAGCACAGTAACACATTGCATTGTTTTACATGTATCTTTGCCTCACTTCCCATTTTTTTCCACCCTTATATCCCTGCCCTTATGCCTTGCAAATACAGTGTCAGCACCTTAATCCTTGCTTAAAGCTCTGCTTTCTAGAAGACACAGGTTAAAACAATCATCCAAGAGTGATTCTAGAAAACAATGATCAGGATGGAATTTTGAGTTGAATGTCCCATTTGGCTTAAAGTAATAGGTACTCCATTGCTGGTAGTATATGGCTAGTAACAACTCCTTGGCATTTGGTAGACTCATGATTTTTTCACTTTTCACTGTAGTTAATTGGGATAAAATGCAGGTCAGGCATAAGACAAGGCATTGGAAGGTTAAGTGGCCATGGCCTTCAACCAGTATAGAAGCTGATACGGTTTGGGTGTGTCCCCACCCAAATCTCATCTTGAATTCCCACGTGTTGTGGGAGGGGCCTAGTAGGAGGATTTGAATCATGGGGGCAGGTCTTTCCCATGCTGTTCTCATGATAGTGAATAACTCTCACGAGATCTGCCGGTTTTAAAAAGTGGAGTTTCTTTGCACAAGCCCTCTTCGCTTGTCTGCTACCATGTGAGATATGCCTTTCACCCTCCACCATGATTGTGAGGCTTCCCCAGCCACCTGGAACTATAAGTTGATTAAACCTTTTTTTTTTTGTAAACTGCCCAATCTCGGGTATGTCTTTATCAGCAGTATGAAAATGGACTAATACAGAAGCAATGTTACCTATGAGGCTTTTGGACTAGGATGGCTACTTATGGCAGCAGTAAAGACATTTAAATAAATAATAGGATCAGGGAAGTTGATTTATGGTTCTAAAAGCCAGGTGACTTCTATGGCAATATTAAAGGAGGTCTTTATTTCCTGCAACATCAGGGAAAACTGTGTGAAAATCAGGTTCAGAATCTGATTCTAAGGGTTTTGGAGCTGCCATGAAGATGAAATGCATAGCCTTGACAAGTATTCTATGTCAAGTCAGGGTCCTGATAGGGAAAGTGTAGAAATCTCAGACTTGGAATGGAGACTATTAGGTGGATGAACCTGAGCATCTAGAAACTCCAAATTCCTGTAAGCCCTCCTTCCCCAAAGATGTGACACCTTCATCTTTGCCAGAGAAGACTAGACACTACTTGCTGGCTGTAGAGTATAATAATCTCACCTGAAGCAGTGGCTTCCCAAGGTGATGCCCGTCCTCCTTAAGAAAAGCTAACCTCCACCACCTCTCATTGTCTCCAGACTGAGAGCCAGAGGCAGGTCTGGGCAAGCTAAGCTGCAGATGCAAAATCCTGTTTCAGGGTGAAATTGTCTAGATAAGAAAAAAGTTACAAACTCTAGCGAGAACTGCTGAACGTAAATTGAATATTGAGGGTAGTAGCCCAAAGAGGGGGCAATACAGAGCTGGATAGTGGGGTATTCATTGAAATGGGATAACTCATTTATGACTCATAATTTAGTTTTGTATCAAGAACACACGGATAGTTTTCTAGGATGGTATTTGAGGCCTTGACTTCACAAGGAACTACAGAAAAAAAAGTGGAGACCACAGAAATACCTTGGCATAGTGTTGAAGAAGAGAGTAGAAGGCTCAGGGAACTAGGAATATGATACAGGGACCTCTTATGTTTAGACCAAGAGCCTGCCACCCAGAGGGCATATTTTTCACTCAGACAGTAGAAAGTGCATTGGTGAGCAGGATACCAGCATCTTGGAGAAGCTCAGTGGTGCCTTTCAAAGGCACACACTGCAAACATAATTACTTGATTGGCAACTAACCAGAGCGGTAGGTTCAGTCAGAGTGCTTTGGTCCACAGGGCTCTATGACAGTAATTAACAGATTACAGAGTCCAAGGAGTGAGTGGCATAGACCACCAATTAAGGTGCTATTGGGTTTATACAAACAGGAAGATATCTCGAACTGGCAAATGGAAGACTGACATTAACCACAGAAAAGGAAAATTGAAGCCTATGCCTCAGAGTCAGTTCACAGACCCAGAGCCCATGATGAATGGAATTCTAGAACCCTAAGTGCTGATAAAAGTCATTCTCACAGAAGATCCAGTGCATCTGCAAACCCACCCTGTGGTTATTTCCCCAGTGCCCAAATATATAGTTAGAATAGATATAATTAGCATATACTTACCAGCTGGTAGATCTCTTACAGTAGTGGCCTGATTTGTGGAGTGAGGACCATTATGAGAAGAAATGGAAGCCCTTGAAAGGCCAAATGGAAGCTCTTGACTTTTTCCTATCCCCAATACTAGCTTCCAAGAAAAATTAGAAGCAATGCCACATTTCTGGAGGAATTTTAGAGATTAGCATTACCATTCAAGATTTGAGAGATGAAGGTATTGGTCTCTATTGTATTCCCAATCAGCTCACCTCTGGCAGTAGACCCTGCAAGCTTAATACTCTGTTTCAACTGCTGGTCAAAATATAAGTTTTTTATTTCTTATTTTTTTAGAGATAGGGTCTGTTACCTGGGCTGGACTTGAACTCTTGGACTCATAGGCTGAAGTGATTCTATCACTTTCCAAGTAGCCGGGACTACAGGCACATGCCCCTGGATATGGATATTTACTGGGGCAGAGCAACACAGCCTCAGGCAATCCATCAGTAGAGCGGGACCAAAGAAGTTTACCTTTATTTTTTTTTTTTGTAGTTTATGTAAAAATTTATTTGACCGAAATGTAGAAAAAGTGATACTATTACATACGATACAGTTACAAGAATCTAAAGAAAAGTGTGAATTTGATTCCATTGCACAATTTGCTAGTGTATTTCCTGGGTAGTGTGGTGCTGAATAAATAGGAGTGGGGTGGTGGGGTGGGGTGGGTAAGGGATTCAGATAAGCCAGAAGCAGGGTGATTTTTAGTTGGAATTGTAAACTTTACTCGGCCCACACACACTGCTGGGGAATGTGGAATGTTCCAGCTCTGAGATGTTAACTGAGAAAAGAGAAGTCAAACAAAGCCGATATGTGCAGCCCTGTCTACAGAATCCTTCATTATCCAGTTTAATCAGGAGTTTCTTGGTGTTTTACTAACTTGGTCCCAAAGAAGGAATTCAAGTCCTAGATAAGTAAATCTTCAATTTGCTATTCCCTGAAGTATGGAAATGAAGTTGGGCCAATTTTTAATCTCTGCTGCCAGAGAGGCCCTTTCTGCTAATAGATAGAAACTCTTTTGCTCAACTTATTAATGACTTGTAGTCTTTCAGATATGGCTGACCTGAAGTGGACTGAACTCCACCATATTCCGGCTGAGTGGGTCATTACTGGAATGAGACATTTGCTCTTCAGAGAACAACTTTATTTTTACTTTATTTTTTTCTTGAGATGGGGTCTCACTCTGTCAACCAGGCTGGAGTGCAGTGGTGCGATCTCGGCTCACTGCAACCTCCACTTCCTTGGTTCAAGTGATCCTCCTGCCCCAGACTCCCGAGTAGATGAGACTACAGGCAGGCATCACCATAATTTTTTTATTTTTAGTAGAGACAGGGTTTCGCCATGTTGGCTGGGCTGGTCTCAAACTCCTGACCTCAAGTGATCTGGCCTCCCAAAGTGTTGGGATTACAGGCGAAAGCCACCGCGCCTGGCCAGAGAACAACTTTAGAATGAAGGAAATACACAAAAGAACATCACATCAAGGATCTATTAATATGTGGGTAATTATGACTATTACCCAAGCATTCTACCTTGACTGCTTGAGAGGATGTTTGTTCTGCATGGTGGAGTGTGGAGAAAGGCCAGAATTCTTAGGGTTAATCTATCCGTGGGTTATGACTTTCCACAAATAGCCACCCCCGGCCCCCACCAGCCCTTTTATTGGCTCTGGATGGAAAATCCCTACCCATGTGATGGTCTCTATAGTTTGACCAACAGTTGACCCAAAAGGTTATGGTCTTCAGCGTTTTAATTATATCCACGACTAGATATTGGGGTCTTTGTTCTTCAAAGTGTGGGGCTGCCTATTCTCCCAGGAACCAAATGGCCTCTGTCTTAAGAAAGTATGCTTACTAGGAAATACCCTGCCTACCTTAGGAATAAATGCAACTCAAGGAAGAAATAAGAGAGCTGAAAAAGCTGGTGCCATTTGAAAAAAAAAGGGAAGGAATGAGATTTAACTGGTGCTCAAAGCTTCTCCGATACAAAATATTTGGTCATGTATTCATAATTTGCTTGACATTTCCAGCAAAGCGAAGATGGCAATAACAAAAGGAACTTCATACAAGAGAAAAGAAAGACCCACGGAGCTCCGCAGTTTCTGTTGGAACAAGACTCTTAGACTCTTCTGTTTTGCTTATATACAGTTAAGTTCGTTTAGTGTCTGATCCAGTGTCTGATGTAAGCCCACGTTCTCTTCTTTGGCCTGGGCAAGTTTCTCTTCCAGGTCATCAGTTGTCTTTTCCAGTTTTGCAACCGTTCTCTCTGCAAATTCACCACGGGTCTCAGCCTCTTTCAGTTTGTCAAGACAGAAGTTTAATTTCTTCTTCATATTTGTCCTCCTTTTCAGAATACTTTACAGATGCAGCCTCCAGAGATTTCAGGTTGTTAGTAACATTCTTGAGTTCTCTTCCTCCACATCACCACATTTTAGTTTAGACACCTCCGCACGCTCCTCTGCCCTCTCCAGCTCACCCGCCAGGATGACCAGCTTACCAGCTACCTCCTCGTACTTGCGGTCAGCCTCTTCCGCAATGTGCTTGGCCACTTTGAGCTGCATCTGCTGAATTTCCATCGTCTCCTCATCCTTCATGGCCCGGTTTTCTATCACGTTCATTCCTCTCTCACTCTCATCTGCAGCCTTTTCTGCCTCCTCCAGCTTCTGCAGGGCCGTGGCCAGTCGTTCCCCAGCCCTGTCCAACTCCTCCTCAACGAGCTGGATGCGTCGGTTGAGGGCGGCCACATCACCTTCAGCTTTCTCGCGCCGCTCCCGCTCGCGCTCGCGGTCCAGCTCCTGCTGCAGGCCCTGCGCGGTCTTCCGCCTCGTCCACCTGCTGCTGCAGCGCTTGGATCTTGCGTTTCACCGCCTCCGGGGAGTTGAGGGCGGCCATGGCGCGAAGGCGCGGAGGCGCACGAGCAGCGGCGGACGCTCAGCTGGACTCGGCTCCGGCGAGAGCTGCACGGCCGCGCCCCGGCTCCCCAAGCCTTTGAGAAGTTTACCTTTACTTAGCATATCTATATAGCAAACCTGCACATGTGTCCCTGAACCTAAAATAAAAATTAAAACGTAAAATAAAATAAATGTAAAAGAGAGATCATATTCTTTTATTTGAGAAATACTAATCCATAATACTATCTTATATATTATCTGAACAATAAAACTATCATATAATTTTTTTTAAAAGAGAGACATCATGCTGCAGTTTCTTTGGATTTTGAACATAGTATAACTTCTCTCCCAGTTCCCTGATGCCTCAGAAAGCCACCAGTGTTGAGTGTGGGTAGCAAATCCAAGCTGTGGTTCCAGGTATTCTGTTTCTTGGGCCACGTGACCAACAGATCCAATGGTGCTAGAGGCATCTGCAATGGATAAGGATGTCTCAGTCTTAAATAGAAGAGTCACAGCACAGAGCCCTCAGATGCTGGAACAAGGCCACACACTACTGGAGAGAACTATCTTGTTTGGAAAGTAGCTCCTGGCATACTACTGGACCCCAGTGGAGACAGAACAGCTGACCATGGGGCACCCTGTTACTATGCAATCTGATTTCCATTATGAGTTGGTGTTATCTAACCTACAGAGTCCTACTTTTGGACACATGTAACAGCAATCTGTCATGCAATGGAAGTGATACATTTGGATCTAACTTGTAGCAGGTCCAGAAAGATTAAGTAAATTATATAAACAGATGTTCCAGACTCCCATTTCACCCATCTCTGCTGCACTGCTGACTCCCAATAGATCCACACTCATAGACTCCTGGGAGCACCCGACATCTGACTGAACTCAGTGTTGATTTAATGGGATTGTTGCTGCATTGCTGCCCCAATCAAAAGTGACCTTGAAGGATGATGGTAAAAAGTGGTTCTTCCAATGGGACAAGCTGGAACCAGTATACGTGATCATATACTGTATGTGGAGGAAGGATGTGGCCTGAGGCCTAGATGTGTACTCCTTTATGGCGGGAGTAGATGGGTCAGCCAGTTAGCTAATGGCCTGGAAGGAACAGACTGGAAGATGAGAGTTGAGGAAATCTGGGGAAGCAGAATGCAGATAGACCTGTAGAAGTGGGTACCAAGTGCATGGATAGATCTTTGGGTCACACATTAATGATGACTGAAGACCGTATACACATTTGAGGTTCTCAGTCACCATCTAGACAGGGTGGCCCATCCTGTGTGTTTTTCACGCAATCTCTCCCCTCAGATATCTCAGTATTTGTTCAATGTGTCTATGAAGAGAGTGGTCAAGGTAACAAGGACACAGGTTACACAAAAGTCCTAAAACAGGGACTCTGACTTATTTACTGTGATTGCTGAGTACCCAACCTACTAGCAAAAAAGACCATTGCTGAGTCCTTGAAATGGCATCTTTCATCATGTACACCAGCTAGCAAACTGGTGACAAGTCAATGACATTGGAATGCTTCCATGTTACTGCAGGCAGCAATGCATCTTTCCTAGAATTGACGCCAGCTCCAGAGGGAGATTTTCTTTAGTGTGAGGCATTGCACACACACACACAACACACACACACACAACCAGTATGTGGCAAAATGCCCAGGATATTGTAACAATTTGTTGCAGAATAAATGAGTGAATAATGAATACTAGAAATAAGAGTGTGAGCCAGAGAGTGAAAGGCTTACATAAATTCGGGAACATGAGTGACGCTTCTCTAGTCTCTTTTTCCTTATTCCTCAACCCAGAACATAGAACAAGCTCTTTACTGGGCCATGATAATCCCTGTTCATATATATCCCCATCTGCAATCTCTCTCTGACAGTTCCTTCCCTCCAGGCTTAAACTACCACATCTCACTTGTTGGTAAAGTATTCTGACAGATACTATTTTATTTTATTTTTACCACAATCTCATGAGATAGGGATGTGGAGAGGGATAGGTTCATCAGTATCCATTTTCTCTTCTTCTTCCTGGACACAGGGCTCAACATTATTTCCCAACCTATCTGCCATTAGGTTAGGACTAGATTACCTAGTTCAGACAAATGGAAAGAGATGTGTGCCACTTCCAGGCCTGGCACATACAAATCTCTCTCATATGCCTCTCCCTTCTGATCCATGGAGACCCTGAAGGCCACATTCTGAAGATAGCAGCTCCAAAAGATGGAAGGAACCTGGGTGCCTGAATGACTGCCTGGAGCAGAGGCCCCTGTGTGACTTGCATTGGACTTATACATAAACTAGAAAGGATTTTATCTTTTTCAACCCCTGAGAGTTTGAGATTGTGACAACAGTTAGCCAAGCCTTAATAAGCAGGAAGACAGGTGTGAATTTTGTTACAAAGAGTGTACAGAAACTGAAACATCAAAAAATGGAAAAGGTGTAAATAATGAAAAATCACCTGGTTTGTGGCCAAACACACCTAGAAATGGTTTCATGGTTCCATCACTTGCTGGCTGTTTATCTTTAAGCACATCATTTAATATTTCTGAACATCAGTTTTTGTATTTGTTAAATAAAGGGGAAAATATCTGTCTTGCAGTTTTATCATAAGAATGGGTGATAATACTTATAAGGTGCCAGACTGGCACACAGTAGGTGGCATACAGTAGGTTCTCAGTGAACATCTACTCTTACTGTTATTACATCGTAGATTCACATGGTTAATCACATCAGAGCTGGGGTCAGAGTCCCATTTTCTGAAGGCCAACCCAGAACAGCCTCTACTGTACACCGTGTTTTTCCCTAGCACTGCTTTATAATTGAAACTCTTAATTATAAAGGAATCCTCCTTAGCATTCATGTTTGTGAGAACAAGGCTGGAAACTTCTTGTGAACACTCTACCTGCACATCTATGAAAGGCTGGGATTAGGTCCCCAGGGCACAACTGAAGTGGTGTGGCATGAGTCTGGCTATAAGACAATTCTACTGTATTTGGAATAAAGACAATGAAGAAGTCATAAATAATGACCAAAGCTACAGTATTTCACTCTGCAGTTTTTAGATTCAAACTTTGCCTGTTTCTAAGACTATGTGAACTAGCTGTGAAGAGAAAAATTAAATAAATAAATAATAAATAAATAAATGCATTTCAAGAGTAAGTTTTTGCAGTCTCTTTTCAACATCCTTTACTCCTACATGAGTCTCACTGTGCCCTCTGGTGGTGGCTGTGAATTTAACTGGGTTTGTTTATTCCTAGACTCTAAAGGAGTGATGGAAATTCTCATGCTGGAGCATTGGAACTTCATCCTTGCAAAAGATTCTGGTAATCACATTTACATACACCAACTGTCCAAGGAAGATAAGGGTGACAGACCTTAGAGTGCCCTGCCTGGAGGTCACTGGAGAATGATGAGAGCCTCAGAAAGGTGTTGGCAGGAATGGAGAGGATGATTTGGAAGTAGGCATGCATTAGAGGAAGGAGGCAAAACAATGAAAGAATAGGCTAGGAAATCTCTCCCAGACCATTGGCCACATCCAGGCTATTGAAGACTACTCTTCTCCAAAAAGGTACAAGAAGTACAAAACTCCATGGGGGCAATTTAAAGACAGCATCATTCATTTCTACCTTGCTGCAATTCCTTGCTCATCTGCCTCCATCCCTGCACCTGCCAGAGATGCTGGCCAACAACTCCCAAGCAAAGGAAATCGTGCAGGTCATGATACCTGAAATCTCACACTCACTGTTAGCATGTCTGAGCTGCTCCCTGTAGAGACTCCCTCCTTGAGAGAAGACTCTTCTGGGCTCCAAAGCAGAGTGCAAGCAGACCGAGGAAAAGGTAACACCTTTTTGTTTTTGTTTTTTAAGAATTTTGGGAAAAGCTGGAATAAGCAAAGATAAATGGCTTTCTATGCTGCAGGACATCCTTGAGCCTTAAGTACACTAATACGCTATGAGAGTTAGCTATAGAGAATTATAGAACAGCTTTTCCAGAATTGATTTGGGAATCCTACCTACTTACAAGACGCTGGCCAGAACTCACTTGAGAAATACTTTCTAAAACAATGGCAAACTCATACTTTATAAGGTCCTGACTGCCAGAGGCAGGCCCTTGTGATAGAGAGTACTAGTCTAGGTTTCAAGATACCAGAGTTCCCCATTGGATCTTCCACTCTATGAGTGCTTTTGGCTAGTTCTTTTCATTTCTCTGGGTTCCATTTCCTTTCCTGCAAACCGAGGAGTTTTGAGAGATCTGCAGTTTTCTCTGAGACAGAGAAACTTAGGGCTCCGTAGAAGTACTCCATTGGTTCCATGACAGTCATGCAACATCCACAAATTGCAAAAATGGGAACTTCTAATCCATTCATTTATTTTTACCTGTTTTACATAGGATTTACCAAATATTTCATTTGAATAGAAGAGATTATTTGAACTGGCCATATGGTTCATGCCTGTAATCCCAAAATGTTGGGAGGTCAAAGCAGGAGAATCACTTGAGGCCAGGAGTTCATGACCAGACTAAGCAACATAGCAAAACCCTGCCTCTCTAAAAAATAAAGAAAATTAGCCAGGCATGGTGGTGTCCTTCTGTAGTCCCAGCTATCCCAGCTCTCCCAGCTACTCAGGAGGCTGAGGTGGGAGGATTGCTTGAGACTGGGAACTCAAAGCTGCAGTGAGCCATGATCGCGTCACTGCACTACAGCCTGGGAGACAGACTGAGACCCTGTCTCTACAAACAGTGTGTTTGTGAAAACTGCTTGAACATCTCTAGGATATTTAGTCTTTAAGGGCAATTCCAGGCATATATAGTCATACAAGTGTATGAACTAGGATTCAGATAAAGCAGTCTGGAATTACAATTTTTCCCAGGGTGGGGGGTTGCTGCGGTTGCTGGTTGTGTTGCGTGGCCAGGTCACAGGACCTCAGGGTAATTTTTGGACCACCCAGGTCACTCAGTTATTGGGCATAACAAAAAAGAGAATGATGTGACTACACTGGAAACGGTTACTGGGCACATTTCGGCAGCATAAGAGGGGAGAAAGCATCAACTGAGAACTGCTTGTAGAGAGCAGAAAGTCAATCAGGAAGACCCAGTCAGAACTCCTAGGGAGGGAACACAGCCATTTTGTGTTGGTGATTAGTAGGTACTGCCAAAGAAATAAAGAGACCTGGCTTTGTCAACTCTTATGAGCTAAACTGTGTCCTGCTCAAATTCTGAACTCCCACTACCTCAGAATGTGGCTTATTTGGAGACATGATTTTTACAAAGGGAATCAAGTTAAAATAAATCATTAGGATGGGCCTTAATCCAATAGGACTGGTGTCTCTATAAAAAGGGGAAATGTGGGCCAGGCACAGTGGCTCAAGCCTGTAATCCCAGCACTTTGGGAGGCCAGGGCAGGCAGATCACTTAAGGACAGGAGTTCAAGGCCAGCCTGGCCAACATGATGAAACCCCATCTCTACCAAAAACTACAAAAATTAGGTAAGTGTGATGGTGCATGCCTCTAATGCCAGCTACACGGGAGGCTGAGGCAGGAGAATCGCTTGAGCCTGGGAGGCGGAGGTTGCAGTGAGCTGAGATCACACCATTGCTCTGCAGCCTGGGCGACAGAGTGAGACTCCATATAAAAAAAAAAGATTTTAAAAAAGTGTGTGTGTGGGAGTATCTGGAAAAAAACGTGCAGAAAGGAAAACGATGTGAAGAGACCCAGAGAAGATGGCCCCTGACAAACGAAAGGGAGAGGCCTGGAACAGAGCCTTCCCTCACACCCTCAGGAGGAACCCAAACCCAGCCGACACAGTGATTTCAGACTTCTAGCTCCAGAGCTGTGAGACAATACATTACTGTATTGACGCCACCCAGTTTGTGGTGCTTTGTTACAACAGCCCCAGCCCCTGCTATCCCAGCCCTGAGAACAGCAAGAAGGGGAACCACTCTAGGTTGCAGAAGGGGAGAAAATCTAACCCAGGGGGCTTGTGGCTGAAGCTGCCTCTCCCTGGGCTACTGCAGCAAGCTTCTTCCTGTCCCATCTGCTGCTCAGCACTCCTGCCTAGTCCACAGTGTTACCAAACAATCTTCCCCAAGTAGCCCCCTTTCCTGCCACTCGGTTTCCCATGTACCTACGGGAACGCATTGCTACTTTTTCGGATGCTCCATGGGTAGGGCGCAGTGCTGTACCAGGCAGTTGCCATCTCCACAGCTAGCTCTTCGAAAAAAACTGCAAAATGGATACACTTAAGTCTAGGCTGCTCTACTTTCTTCCATACTCTCAATTATTCGTGCCCAGGCCCCACCTGAGATCAATTCAATTACAATCTCTTAGGACAGGCTGGAGGACCAGTGTATTTTAGAAACCACCACTCCCCTCCAAAGAATTCTAAGATGTAGTCAGGATTAGGAAACATTTCTAGATACTCCTGCTCCTCAAGTCAGCCCTCTCTAGCTTTGAACCACGCTTCAAAAATATTTCTTCTTCATCAGCATCCAAACTCTCATTCCCTCAGTGAAGTTACATTCAGCTACAAGGAAGGCAATTTGATTAATATATGCTGATCCCTCAAAGATGTATTGTCCCTGCCGGGCATGGCGGCTCACGCCTCTAATCCCAGCACTTTGGGAGGCCGAGGTGGGCAGATCACTTGAGGTCAGGAGTTTGACACCAGCCCAACCAACATGATGAAAGCCTGTCTCTACCAAAAAAGCATAAAAATTAGCTGGCCGTGGTGGTGGGCACCTGTAATCCCAGCTACATGGGAGGCTGAGGCAGAAGAATTGCCTGAACCCGGGAGGCAGAGGTTGCAGTGAGCTGAGATGGCACTACTGCACTCCAGCCTGGGAGACAGAGTGAAATCCTGTTTTAAAAAAGAGAAAGGAAGGAAGGAAGGAAGGAAGGAAGGAAGGAAGGAAGGAAGGAAGGAAGGAAGGAAGGAAGGAAGGAAGGAAGGAAGGAAGGAAGGAAGGAAGGAAGGAAGGAAGAGGAAGGAAGGAAGGAAGGGAGGAAGGAAGGTAGGAATGAGATGTATTGTTGTAGTCAATATTCCTGGGGAAGAGTTGCCACTATGAAAAGATAATACTTAGGCAAATCAACCCTAAATTGGAAGTATCAGAACGTATTTTGACCCAGAAACCCCAGACCTACTATGTTAAATACTCCTTCTTTCCTGCTGTGTCTCATTTATATGCTGGACCAGATAGAGAACAGGAATGTGTAACACCATTTTCATTCCATTTCAGCAACAAAAAATATCAAGCACTTCCTACAGCTCTGACACTAACTAATTACAAAAGACACAGCCATGTACAGAGATGTCGTCTCTACCTCCAAAGAAAACACAATCTAGAAAATAGGTATCATGGGTCTAAAAGTAAACCAAAACTGAAATGAACCAATCTTTAAAAATAAAGCAACATAAGAGCCTTATCTACCAAAATCTGTGGACTTCAGCCAAAACAGAATATAGAGATAAATTCATAGCCTTAAAATCGATATATTAGGGCCTTAGAAAGAAAATCAACTAAGAATCCAACTCAAGGGCAATGTGGTCATCGTGGCAGTAGGTTTCCTAATCTCCTTATAACCTCTCCTGACAACCAAGTAGAGCAGATAGGATGCACCCCTCCAAACCCGTCCCCTCACCTCAGCCAACAACAACAAAAATTCCACCTCTAACCTTTAATCTCTTCAACCAAATTAGGTGACAGGAGACCTATCAAACTTGACGACATGGACAAACACAACAAACCAGCAACAACAGGACTTGGTCACAAAAATAAAAAAGTCACCCACAAATTCTCACCCCCAAAGGGTGAAGACAACACCCTGAGCAGAGCTGAGTGCATCCTGAGCAGGGAAGAGGCGTCCCAGGGGCTCACAGTGAAGATAACTGGGCCTGGCTTTGGGTGGAGCAGAGAGGGTGGAACAGTTTAAATTCCTGAGAGTCTCAGAAATATCCGGCAAACGATTCATTCCAGAAGGAAAGAGCCGCAGTCTGAGGGAAAATTACTGGAAACAGAAACCACATTGAGCTGGGCTCAATTTGAGTAAGTGAAAGAGAAAGTGTAGATCACAGGGGAGGAGGTCCTGGGGACGAAAGACTCTGTAAATACACAGCATCAATATTCACCATGTGAAACAGCATAGCGCGGAAGGCCAAACCTAGGGTGCCCAAGGGCCGGGGCTGGGGCTGGAGGCAGGAAACCTGAACCTGGCTCATGTCAAAGAGACAAAGAAATGGCTACAGAGACAGGCCTAATTTTGAGTCATTCATGGTATCAGCAGAGGAGGTGGCCTCAAGCCATGAGCTAGGGATGCTGCCCTGGCCCATCCCTCCCCAAACTCCCCTTCCCCAGAGAATCTTCTCAGTTCCGGATATAACTCTCCTTGCCCCACTGGGTAGCTGCAAACCAGTTTCCCCTGGTAACTGGAATTAATCACTCCTGTCAGCAGAAAAAAATGAAAGCTAAAACCCTTGTTCTTCTAATTGATACAATACTATACAGAACCCAAAATAGCTGGATGGCATTCTCATCTTCCAATCAATGATCCTACCGATGTGTCCCCTGATATAAGTGTTCTCCCCTTCAGACCTAAGACTTCCAAACCAACAAAGCTCCAAGTTGCCAGGATGGGAAGCAAAAATTCTGTAAGTGGGTGTAAGGTAGAGAGGAACCACTTCTACTTCTACCCTTTGATTTCCAGACTAGTGAATTCTTGCCATGGAGAAGGCAATGCCATATCATGATTTCTGATTTAAAGGACATACTGCACCTTGTGACACAGAACCCCATGCCTTCAGGACACTGCCTTCCAACTGGTGCTGCAACTGAGTCATTAAGAAGCTATTCCACCTTTCTTTTTTTTGAGACGGAGTCTCACTCTGTTGCCCAGGCTGGAGTGCAATGGCACAATCTCAGCTCACTGCATGCTCCGCCTCCCAGGTTCACACGATTCTCCTGCCTCAGCCTCCCGAGTAGCTGGGACTACAGGCGCCCACCACCATGCCCGGCTAGTTTTTTTGTATTTTTTAGTAGAGACGGGTTTCACCGTGTTAGCCAGGATAGTCTCGATCTCCTGACCTCGTGATCTGCCCGTCTCAGCCTCCCAAAGTGCTGGGATTACAGGCTTGAGCCACCACGCCCAGCCATCCACCTTTCAATAAGGCCATTTATTTCCACGTGATAGGGTATATGGAAGTACCAATGAATCCCAAGAGCATTAACCCACTGCTGTACTTCCTTGACTGAGAAATACATTCCTTGATCAGAGTGCCCTTGAGAATGCTCTGAACATGGATGGGGCATTCTTCTGTGAGCCCGCGGGTGGTGAGGGGAGGCACAAGAATCACAGGCAGGGAAACTAGATCCTTGTCCAGAATGTGTGTCTATCCCAGCTAGAACAATTGCTGCCTGATTCCAGGAGAGCAGAGGTCCAATATCATCAACCTGCCACTGGGTGGCTGACTGGTCCCCTCAGGGAATGGTATCATATTGGGGGTTGGTGCTTATCTCTGCAGTTGGCAAGTTAAGTGCTCACTTAGCTATAGCCATGTCAGCCTTGGTAAGGGGACATCCACATTGTTGGGCTTATGCACAGCTCCATCTCCACTGCCATGACCAGTTCATCCATGAGTCCATTGAGCAAGCCCTGGAGTGGCTGGGAAAATATTTTGATTGACATGGATTGAGTATATCATTTGGTCCTCTTGACTATTGCAAGCCTCCTCTGATCCACAAAGGATGTCTTTTGATGAGCAATCCCATGGGACACAAAAATCTTCACAGTCTGCCCATGCTGAGAGGTCCATCCACATAACTTTCCCAGACTTCCTTGTCCCTAATCCTCCAGTCCTGTTCTTTCCAAGTACCTGACCGCCTGATCAAACCATTTGCAATTACTCTTGAATCAGTATAAATCATATTATGATGTGAATGTCTGTGTTTCCTCAAATTTGTATGTTGAAGACCTAACCTTCAGTGTGGCTGCATTTGGAGATGGGGCCTCTAAGGAAGTAATTAAGGTTAAATGAAGTCAAAAGGGTGGGGCCCTGATCTGATAGGATTAGTGTCCTTGTAAGAGGAGACATTAGAGACGTTTTCTGTCTCTCTCTCTCTCTCTCTTTCTCTCTCTCTCTCTCCAAACATACACACACACACACACACCACACACACACACACACACACACACACACACACACACAGAGAGAGATAGAGAGAGAGAGAGAGAGAAAGAGAGAAAGGAAAGTCCATGTGAGGACATAGTGAGAAGGTGGCCATCTGTAAGGCAGGAAGAGGCCCCTCACCAGAAATTGAATTAGCTAGAACTTGAAATTTCAGCCTCTAGAACTGTGAGAAAATTAATTTCTGTTGCTTAAGCCACTTAATCTTTTTTTTTTTTTTTTTTTTTGAGACGGAGTCTCACTCTGTCGCCCAGGCTGGAGTGCTGTGGCCGGATCTCAGCTCACTGCAAGCTCCGCCTCCCGGGTTCACGCCATTCTCCTGCCTCAGCCTCCCGAGTAGCTGGGACCACAGGCGCCCGCCACCTCGCCCGGCTAGTTTTTTGTATTTTTTAGTAGAGACGGGGTTTCACGGTGTTAGCCAGGATGGTCTCGATCTCCTGACCTCATGATCCGCCCGTCTTGGCCTCCCAAAGTGCTGGGATTACAGGCTTGAGCCACCGCGCCCGGCCTTAAGCCACTTAATCTATGGTATTTCATTATGACATCCCAAGATGACTAAGACACAGGTTTTTGTATTGAGAAGCAGGGAGTTGCCATAACAAATGCTAAAATTGTGGAAGTGTCTTTGGAACTGGATAATGCATAGAGGTTGGAGGAGTTTTGAGGTGCATGCTAGGAAAAGCCTACATTGCCTTAAAAGGACTATTGGTAGAAATATGGCTGCTAAAGGTAATACTGGTTTCAGCTGAAAATGGAAAACAGTTTATTGGAAACTAGTGGAAAGATGATTCTTGTTACAAAGTGGCAAAGAGCCTGGCTGAATTGTGTTCTAGTGTTTTGTTGAAGGTAGAACTTACAAGCAATGAAACTGGATGTTTAGCTGAGGGCATTGCTAAGCAAAATGTTGAAGGTGTCGTTTGGTTTCTCTTTATTGCTTATAGTAAAATGAGAGAGAAGAGAGAAATTGGAAAAAATTGTTAATCAAAAAGGACCCAGAGCTTGGGCCGGGCATGGTGGCTCATGCCTGTAATCCCAGCATTTTGGGAGGCAGAGGCGGGCAGATCATGAGGTCAGGAGATCGAGACCATCCTGGTTGACACGGTGAAACCCTGTCTGTACTAAAAATAAAAATAAAAAATAAAACTAAATAAAAAAAAAATTAGCCGGGCATGGCGGCAGGCGCCTGTAGTCCCAGCTACTTGGGAGGCTGAGGCAGGAGAATGGCATGAACCCGGGAGGCGGAGCTTGCAGTGAGCAAAGATTGCGCCACTGCACTCCAGCCTGGGCGACAGACTGAGACTCTGTCTCGCAAGGAAAAAAAAAAAAAAAAAGGACCCAGAGCTTGAAGATTTGGAACATTCTCAGTCTATCCATATTGGAAAAACAAAAAATGAAGAAGCATGTTCTAAAGAGAACACTAAGGTTGTGGCTGGCCAAACATTTGATAAAGAGATCATGGGTGCAACCCGTGGATTTCACTAGCCAGCTCATAAGAGCCAGGGATAGAAGTTAGGGACTGCCAGTTTGAACTAAAGGGGACAGAGAAAGTGAGACAGGTTGAAAAAAGGCTGTTGGATATTGCGATTCTACAGAGCTGGATGGTAGAACTACTCAGTTGAGAAATATGCTTTGTCCTTCAAGAAAAGGCAAGAATGAACTTGAAGGCAATTCAGAGATCGTCAGGGCTCCTACCACAGAACCAAGGGAGTAAGATTGGTTTCTTCTCAGTTTCAGTAGACCAGATGGCCACCACAGAGAGCTGTGCAGGTGAGGTTGCCACAGAGAGTGGTGGGGCGATGCCGCCACTCCAGTGGGCTGGGATCGGGGGTGGACAAAGAAAGCACTGAACAAAAGAGGATTATGCTCAACCCCTAAGATCTAATGGAATTTACCTTGCTAGGTATCGAACTTGCTTGGGACCTGTCACCCCTTTCTTCTGATTTCTGCCTTCTGGAATGGGAATGTTCATCCCATGCCCTTTCCACCATTATATTTTGGAAACACATAACTGGTCTGGTTTCACAGGTTCATAGCTGGTGAGAAGTTTTGCTTACAATGAATTGCACCTCGATTTCATCCATACCTGATTTTGATGATATTTAGTTGAGATTTTGGTCTTTAGAACTAGAGTTGATGCTGGAATAAATTAAGACTTTTGGGACTGTTGGAATGGAATGAATGCATCTGCATGTAAGAAGGGCATGAACTTTGTGGGAGGCAGAAGTGGAATGAAATGAGCTGAATATCTTATCCCTCCAAAATGAACATATTGAAATTCTACCCCAAATGTGATCGTATTTGGAGATGGGGTCTTTAGGAGATCATTAGCGTTAGATGGGGTCCTAAGGATGGGGCTCTCAGGAGACATCAGAGAGCTTGCTCTCTCTCTTTCTCTCCCTGCGCAAGCGCAAGGAAGCGGTCACGTGAGCACCCAGAGAAACAGTAGCTACCTGCAAGACTAGAGAACAGTCCGCAGAATGAAACCTCCCTGGCTGGCGCCTTGAGCTTGGACTTCCTGGCCTCTAGAACTGTGAGAAAATACATTTCTGTGGTTTAAGCCACCAAATCTGTGGTATTTTGTTATGCAGCCCAAACAGACAAATACAGATATGTACTCTATGATATATTTATAGAAAGGTTTAAAACATGCAATTCTTCCATATGTTGTTTAGAAACACACACATATGTAGTAATAACGTAAATGCATCCATAGGAAGTATAAACACCAAATTTAGGAGAGTGGTTCTCTTTGCAGGGTAAGGGAAGGGGAAATGCAATTGGAGAAGGGCCAGGAAGCCTCAACTATATTTGCTATTTTATTTCCTAAGGTGAATGCTATGCTGTTTTCTAAATCTTTTTGTATGTTTTTTATGTCACAAGAATATGTTTAAAAGAAAAGATTAGGTACTCATGACATCATCAAGGCACTGGATCAAGTCTTACCAAGGTATATAAGCCAACATACCCTATAATTGTTTCAGCCAGTAGGAGTATGATTTGTTTGTTGCTGCAGTCAGAGGCTCATCAGAGATCTGGTCTCCTCCATGAGGCCTCACCTAACTACTGCAGATCTGGAATAGCCTTGTCTCTCACATGCTATAAACTATGATGGCTTTCACTTGGTTCAACTTTGTGTGTATTTATTCCCTAGGTATTTCATGTGCATTTATCCACCACAAAATAATAACAATAACAACAATATATACCATTTATTGGGTGCTTTCTGTGTGTCAATAACACAGTCTTAACTTTGTCACATCCAAGTACTAACCAGGCCTGACCTTGTTTAGCTTCTGAGATCGGACAAATTCGGGTGCATTCAAGGGGGTATGGGCGTAGACTCAGCACTTCACTTTCTACATCCATCATTTTAAACCATTCTCACTGTTACTAACTCTGTTTTTGCACACAAGGAAACTGTAGCTCAGAGATGCTAAACTATTCATCCAAGGTCACACAGCAAAAAACAGTGCTAAGCCCAATTGTTTTCTGTCAGCTCCTCAAAGCAGGAACCTGTCTGCTTTCCTGCGGTCCCCACCACAACCTGAGGCTAGGTCCACCAGTGTGAGCTGATAAAGCAACAGACTCTCTACTCCCTGAGGTTGTTCAGAACAGAGACTTGGTGACAAGGACCAGCTGCAGGGTGGATGAGCAGGGCTTCCCATTGGTGAAGGCTGCACTGGCATGGCTCCGGAGAGCCTATTGGCCTCATTGTGCACTCATGGGCCACAGCGGTACCATCCTCTGGGTCTCCATCTGACCCCAGCCACAGGCACTCAGACTCGCTGGAGCACTGGCTACCAGCTCCCACTAGGTGTCTCCATTACTTTATTTTTTGGGTGCTCAAAGGCGAACCAAGGCCACTTACTTAAAACCATTCAAATCTGGATAAACGGGCTGCCTGGAACTCTGCAGTGGCCTCAGAGAAACCAGACTCCTGTAGCCAGAACCTGTGGGCTTGAGAAGAAGATAAAGTAACTTACATTTATTGAAGGCCTTTTGCACATCAGCCAGTTTACATACCTTAATATTAACAATAGTCAACACTAAGTAATGCTTTGTATGCACAAGACACTGTCATGTGCTTTTTGCAAATATTAACGCACTCATACCTCATAACAACCCATAAGGACAGAGGTATGAAGGGTTAAGTAACTTGCTTAAGGTCACACAGCTAGTACACAGCATGGTCATTTGGATCATTGAGGCCTCATAACTACCCTGCAAAATAC
Organism: Trachypithecus francoisi; assembly: GCF_009764315.1. NCBI lineage: Eukaryota > Metazoa > Chordata > Mammalia > Primates > Cercopithecidae > Trachypithecus > Trachypithecus francoisi. The sequence goes on along the minus strand of NW_022681464.1, from coordinate 7,142,296 downwards.
ATGTTGTTATCCCTATTTTGTGTATGTGGAAACCAGGCTCAGAAAAAGTAAGAGGCACAATGTTATGCAGCTAGACAGTGGCTGAAGCAGAATTCAAACTTAGATCTATTTGACTCAGGCCAAAATATGAGTTAGCTCCATTCCCTGGGAAGGAATGAAGACCAGATTATAGGGAGGATCTTGTGTCCTTGGCCTCACATGTGTCACACACACAGCCCTGCAGACTCCACAAAGGACTGTGCAGACCCACTTCTCTGTAGACAGGGCTGAGATGTTCTGAACTCTACCAGGAATTGCTTTGAAAGTAAGGGAGGGGCGACAAAATGTCATCTTTGCATGTAAAACCCCTCTATGGATATGTAGAGAGAAGCAACTCCCCACTCCAATTCAGGAGGATGAAGGAGAATTGCCTTAGAGGGAGTAGGTTTTGGTTGAAGCTAGCAGAGGTTGCCATAGGTAGGATCTGAGGGTATCTGTGGAAGGCCTCAAAATTGCTCCCTTTAGACTGGTTAGCTTCACTGCTGAATTCTATGACTTTTAAAGAACTAATACTATTTTTTTCTCCAACTATTCCACAAATTTGAAAGGGAAGGAATTCCTCCAAATTCATTCTACAAGACCAGCATTACCCTGATGCCAAAAGCAGACCAGGACACAACCAAAAAAGAAAACGATAGGCCAATATTCCTGATAAACATAGTTGCAAAATTTCTCAGCAAAATACTGGCAAACTGAATCTAACAGCATATCAAAAAGATTATATACCATGATCAAGTTGCAAGGATATTTCAACATATGAAGATCACTAAATGTGATAAATCACATCATCAGAATGAAGGACAAAACCATATGATCATTTTAATAGATGGAGAAAAAGTGCTTGATAAAATACAACATCATTTCATGATAAAAACTCTCAACAAACTAGGTATAAAATGAACATACCTCAAAACCATAAAGGTTATATATGACAAACCCACAGCTAACATATTAGTACTAATATTATACAGAATGGGGAAATGTTGAAAGCCTTTCCTCTAAGATCTGGAACAAGACAAGGATGCCCACTTTCACCACTGTTATTCAACATAGTACTTCAAGTCCTAGCCAGAGCAATTAAGCAAGAGAAAGAAATAAAAGGAATCCAAACTGGAAAGAAGAAATTCAAACTGTCCCCGTTTACAGACAATATGATTTAGAAAAACCTAAAAACTCCACCAAAAAATTGTTAGAGCTAACAAACAAATTCAATAAAGTTGCAGGATACAAACTCATCGTACAAAAAACATCAGCATTTCTATTTGCTAATAATGAACAATCTGAAAAAGAAAACAAGAAAGCAATCCCATTTACAATAGCTAGGAAAAAAACAAACCCAGAAGTAAATTTAACCAGAGGTGAAAAATCTCTACAATTAAAACTATAAGATACTGATGAAAGAAAATCGAAGAGGACACAGAAAATGAAAAGATATTACATGTTCATAGATTAGAAGGATATTGTTAAAATGTCCATACTGCCAAAAGTGATATACAGATTCAATGCAATCCCTATCAAAATACCAGTAACATTCTTCCCAGAAACAGAAAGAACAACCCTAAAATTTATGTGGAATGACTGAAGACCCTGAATAGTCAAAGCAATCCTGAGCCAAAAGAACAAAGCTGGAGATCTCACACTACCTGACTTAAAAATATACTACAGAGCTATAGTAGCCAAAACAGCATGGTGCTGGCTTAAATACAGACACATAGACCAATGGAAAAGAATAAATTAAGAACCCAGAAATAGCTCTTTGGCCCTGAGGTCCTACAAGAGGCCGGAGGAGTACAGGAACTCAGGGAGGCTGTGCAGTCCCAGGCCTATATTGATCACCACATCCTGCTTGGAGCCGTGCACCAGCTAGATGTTGGCACGGTTGCCCGACTCATAGAAGTGTTCTTGAATCCAGAAGATACTACCACCTAGAGACTTGTGGGCATACCACTCAAGCGCCAACATGCTGGGCAGCGGTGCAGCCAGGCAGATGCCTTTCAGAATTTGCCCACTCATCTAGTATAACTAGTTCTGATGGCTGGGAATAAAGGAAGAGGAGGATGTGCTGCTTATACCTTTAATATTGAGGCTGTTGGATTTAGCAAAGGTGAAAAGTTATCTTATGTAGTGTTGAAACCACCCCCACTATTTCCTGATGCAGATTATAAATCGGTGGCACTGAAAACAGAAGATGAAGAGTATATACTGGCTTTGAAACAGGAGTTGAGAGAAACAATGAAAATAATGCCTTATTTTATTGAAACACCTGAAGAAGGACAAGATATTGAAAGGTATAGTAAAAGATACATGAAGGTATATAAGGAAGAATGGATACCAGATTGGAGAAGACTTCCAAAAGAGATGATGTTAAGAAATAAATGTAAAAACACAGGCCCAAAACCCAAAAAGGCAAAAGACGCAGGCAAAGGCACTTCACTCACTAATATTTCAGATGTGTTGAAAAAAATTGAGGATTGGAAAAGAAAGGTGATGATGAAAAATCAGATGAGGAAAATGAAGAGAAAGAAGGAAGCAAAGAGAAAAGTAAAGGTGATGATGATGATGATGACAATGATGCTGCAGATGAGGAGGAATATGACGAAGACGAGCAAGAAGAGGAAAATGACTACATTAATTCATACTTTAAAGATGGAGATGATTTTGGCACAGACAGTGATGACAACATGGATGAAGCAACCTATTAAGCATGGAATTTTTCAAAAAATATTTTTATGATGCAGCTTCTAAACATTTGGACAGATTTGTTTTCCAATAAGGAATAAGCATTTTTGTTTGTGGTTTTTTTTTTTTTTTGACAAATATTTGTTACCAAAATATGCAAAACCACTTGGAGTTTACATACTAGTTACCTTACATATTAGTCCCTGACATATTCCAAACACCTCTGCCATCTCTCTTATGTACTCTTGTGGATTTTTTTGTATTATTTGAATATGAATGTGTATAAAGAATTTTTGCTCTCTTAATCTATGTATACATACTTGAAGAAATCATTCTTGCTTAAGTGCTGATCTTTTGTAAAACTATTGCTAGTCATAATGGATTTCTATAACCTGAAAGTTGATATAATACAGCACATGGGGTACATTTAAAACAAAGAAACTTGGAAATAATTTTATTTTTTACTTTTACATGGTATGTTCTAGACTACTGCATTATGACTACATAAACCAACCTGAGCTCTTACAAGTACGGAATTGTGAAATAGAGATTTTGTGATGGAAAACATACACACAGGGAAAAATACCAAACTGAGCACTATAAATTTCACAGCTCACATCTTAGCCAGTATAAATAAATTTTCACATGGGGTGAATATTATAAATACTTGAATCTGAGACTAACTTAATACTGTATGACATATAAATTATCCCACTGTAATAACTTTGACATCTTCAAATAGTTGGGTTTATGAAAAATTTGACTAAGACATTTTAATTTTAAACTTTATGTAAGTGTGAAATAAGTTCTGATCATATGAATATCACTGTAGAATGCATGTGTGTGAACTCTGTGAACTGTGGTGGCCTTTTATGCTTCAGAGTACTCAAGCTACACAATTGATTTATATAAAAATACAAAATGAACTTGGGTCATTTTGAAATTAAGATTAATTTTTTTTGTTGTTTAAAGCTAGCTCCCCTAACTTTATATATTTTTGGGGAAAAAAATACCTAAAAACCTCAGCCTACAAAGACTTTCACAAATGCCAAAAATTTTCAAGGAAATTTGTATTATGTATTTACAAAAGGATGTCTCAATGTTATCTACCAAAAGAAATACTTTAATTTTTCCACTTTGGGAGATATCATTATCCTCTAATGTGAGAATCAGATCCCTGGATTCTATTTCTACCTGTACTATTAAACTCAACCTTGAGCCTGAAAAAAATTTTAAAAAAAGAACCCAGAAATAAATTAATGTGTTTACAGCCAACAGATTTTTGATAATGACATCAAGAACATACATTGGGGAAAAGACAGTCTCTACAATAAATATTGCTAAGAAAGTTAGATACTTGTATGCAGAAGAATGAAACTAGACCCCTATCTCTCACCACATACAAACACCAACTGAAAATGGTGTTAAAGACTTGAATCTGAAGACCTGAAACTACAAAACTACTAGAAAGAAACATGGGGAAATGCTTCCTGACATTAGTCTGGGCAAAGATTTTTTAAAAATAAGATCTCAAAAACACAACAAAAGCAAAAATAGAAAAATGGGATTCTATCAAACTGAAAAGCTTCTGCACAGCAAAGGAAACAATCAATAGAGTAAAGTGACAACCTGTAGAAGGGTAGAAAATATTTGAAATTGTGCATCCAACAAGAGATTAATAAGCAGGACATATGGAACTCAAACAACTCAACAGCAAAAAAGGAAATAATCAGATTTTAAAATGAGCACATGAGCTGGTGGTTGTGTGCCTGCAGTCCCAGCTACTTGGGAGGCTGAGGCAGATAGTTCTTTGGGCCCAGGAGTTCAAGTCCAGCCTGGGCAACAAAGCAAGACTCCCATATTCAAAAAAATAAAAGGGCAAATGATCTAACAGACATTTCTCAAAAGAAGAAAAACAAATGGCCAACAGGTATATGAAAAATGCTCAACATTGCTAATCTTTAGGAAAATGCAAATCAAAACCACAATGAGATATCCTGATCAAAAAGACAAAAAAAAAAAAATGTTGGCAATCATGCAGAGAAAGGGAAACTCTTATACATTGCTGGTAGGAATGTACATTAATATGGCCATTATGGAATACAGTGTGGAGGTTCCGCAAAAAACTACAAACAGAAATACCGCATGATCCAGTAATCCCCCCACAAAAGAAAGAAAACCAGTATATTAAAGAGATGTCTGCACTCCATGTGTATTTCTGCCCTATTCCCAATAGCCAAGATACAGAATCAAGCTAAGTGATCATCAACAAGTGAACAGGTAAAGAAAATGTGTATGCATGTGCATATATATATACACACACACAAAATGGAATACCTTTGGCAAGAAGAAGAATGAAATCCTGTCATTTGTAACAGCGTGGATAAGCCTGGAAGACATTATATTAAGTGAAATAAGCCAAACACAGAGAGACTAATATTGCGTGTCCTCACTCATACGAATAAGCTAAAAGAGCTGATCTTATGGAAGCACAGAGTAGAGTAGTGGTTACTAGAGGCTGGGAAGGGCAGAGGGAGAGGTCTGCTAATGGATACAAGATTGCAACTAGATATGAGGAATACGTGTTAGTGTTCTATAACAGCAGTCCCCAACCTTTTTGGTGCCAGAGACCAGTTACATGGAAGACAATTTTTTCACAGACAGAAAGTGGGGGTTGCGGGGGATGGTTTCAGGATGGTTCAAGTGCATTACATTTATTGTGCACTTTATTTCTACTATTATTACATTGTAATATATAATGAAATGATTATACAACTCACCATAATGTAGAATCAGTGGGACCCTGAGCTTGTTTTCCTGCAACTAGATAGTCCCATCTGGGGGTGATGGGAGACAGTAACAGATCATGAGGCATTGGATTCTCATAGGGAGTGCATAACCTAGATACCTCACACGCACAGTTCACAATAGGGTTTACACTCCTATGAGAATCTAATGCCACCCCTGATCTGGCAAGAGGTGGAGCTCAGGTGATAATATGAGTGATGGGGAGTGGCTGCAAATACAAATGAACCTTTGCTGGCTTGCCCTGCCACTCACCTGCTGCTGTGTGTAGTCACAGACTGCTACCAGTTCATGGCCCACGGGTTGAGGACCCCTGTTTTATAACACAGAACGGTGACATCCTTAAGAATAATTTATTGTATATTTCTTTTTTTTTTTTTTGAGACAGAGGCTCGCTCTGTCGCCCAGGCTGGAGTGCAGTGGCGCGATCTCGGCTCACTGCAAACTCCGCCTCCCGGGTTTATGCCATTCTCCTGCCTCAACCTCCTGAGTACCTGGGACTACAGGCGCCCGCCACCTTGCCCGGCTAGTTTTTTGTATTTTTTTTAGTAGAGACGGGGTTTCACCATGTTTGCCAGGATGGTCTCGATCTCCTGACCTCGTGATCCGCCCGTCTCAGCCTCCCAAAGTGCTGGGATTACAGGCTTGAGCCACCGCGCCCGGCCAATTTATTGTATATTTCAAAATGCTTACATGAGAGGATTTTGAATGCTCCCCAAGCAGGAAGTGATAAAAATTTGAGTTGATGAATATTCCAATTACCCGAATTTGATTATAACATATTGTACACATATACCAAAAAATCACACATACACCATAGGTAGGTATAATTACACCAATTAAAAATACATTTTTTTAAAAAAAGGCTTAGAAACAAGGACCAACTCAATAGTACTCAATAGTAATAAGCACCCCTTGTGTCCACATTCTAAATATCAATTTCCATTGAAAGGAACCAGGACTACTTGAAGAAACAATTGACTCTAGGTCAGGGATACAGAAAATGTACAAGATCAGGTTGGGCCAACTTCAAAAGGCTCCCACTAGACAATGGGACAATTTGAGGTTGTGTTAGAGTAATAACTGCAATGGATTTAAAAACATAAAATATGTTCAAATTTATTGGACTATAATAATATTATAAAACATTCAACTTTGGAAGATATAAGGGAATCAACTCATTCATATGAAAATTGGTAAGTAATGGAAAATAAGTTAAAAAAAAACTGCTCCCTTTATCCAATTTACAGCTGTTGACTGAAATCCCACTTTTTGTGAGTATTTATTTAGTTTTATCATTAGCCACTATTCAAGTACCCAGCTGTGGTAGTCTCAGTGCTGCTCACCACATCTTTCTAGTTGCCCATTCAGGCCATGGTAGGTTGGCATATCCTGTCCTCATAGTTAGGTGTGGCCACATGGCTCTCTGTGGATAAAGAAATGTGAATGGGAGTGATGGGAGTCACGTCCAGCTGAAACATTGAGAGCCAGTGCACAATTCTTTACACTCTTAAGCTCCTTCTGCCATAGGAGCCAGCAATGTTCCAGACTGGGTCAGATTTATCAGCCTGGGAGCCAAGGTAAACATGTCAAAGCCCCATGATCATGTAGTGTGAGTGAGAAATAAATCTGTGGTATTAAAATTCCAAGATTTTGGTGTTGTTTGTAATGATCATATAATCTAGTCCATCCTGACTGATACACCACCAAGGAAAATCAATCTAGTAGTTAGCCAATAACATCATAGTGTGAATGTTTATAAAGCCAAGACTAGAGAAACTGGAGATTTACTGGTGGAAAAAAAGAAAAAAAAAAAAAACTGTTGTGGTTAACCTCCAAAGTTGGTCCTAAGCACTTCTACTCCTTCTGTATGTACACGTTGCTCCTCACGTCAAAAGGTGGAGTCTAATTTCCCTTATCTTGAATCTGATTATAGTAATTAGTTTGGCAAATAGAGAGAGATGGAAATGACATTCTGGGACTTCCAAGACCAGGTCCTATGAAGCCTGGGTCTCTTGGAACAATTCTCTAGGGACGTTCCCTCTCAGAAAACAGTGTCATGTATAAGAAGTGCAGTCCATCAGAGGCCATGTGTAGGTGCTCTGGTGGAGCTGAGCTCCCAACTGAGCTCCCAACCAACCATGTGAGTGCACCATCTTTAACACCTGGTACAGTCAAGCCTTCAGCCCCAGGCACCATTTGAACACAACCATGTGAGAACTGCCCAGCCAAGACAGTGAACACAGGAAGTCACGTGAGATAATATTAAATTGTTGTTGCAACCGCTAAATTTTAGGATAGTTTGTTATTCTGCAATACATAAGCTGAACAGAAATTGGCCCCTGGAAGTGGGTTGTTATTGTATTATTTTAATACAAAATGTGTGGCATTGACTTTGGGACCAGGCAACAGGCAGAAGCTGGAAGGTTCAGAGGCTGCTGTTAGTGAAGATTTGAAGACAGAAAGCAGAGAAAATATGACTGCTCCTACGTAGTGGTGGAAGTTTGGTGACATGAAATAAAAAATACACCTAATGTTCCTGACTGAATGTTTTAAGTGCTAACATGTTTCTTTCAGTTATTTATGACAAGATACCCAGTCATAAAGATGAACTAAAAAGGCAATTTTCTAATTTTAGGTAAAATTTAGAGAAAGTATGGAAGACTCACGACAGTCTTTTCAGCTAATAAAAGTTCTCAAAGTAAGAACAGAGTAAGGTAACAACCCTTTGTCAAAATTTCAGAAAGATTTAAGGATATCCCATTACATGCTAACATGCTACCCTCTTAGATGGACAATGAGGCTCCTATGAATCTTAATAGTGTGCATCTTAGATCTTCTTCTAGATAAAAAGACTTCTGAGAGTATTAAGGGTATTGTCTCACAGAACCCTAACTCTCAATGCAAGGTAGAGAAGGGTTTGCCTCAAAGATATTTATGGGTATGGCATTTATATGTTGGCACAAACGCCAATAAGATTAATGAGAAACCAGCAAAGTTTTTAAGAAAATTGTCTAAAGAAGGCAGCACCATCTTGGAATGAAAAAGACAGAAGCAATCCAAAATAAAAAGAGCCCCTGGGGCCTTTTTCCTACCACAGTGATGGAAGACCACTTCCTAGGAGCAGAATTAAACTCTTATTTTTAAAAACTGGTAACGTGTGTGGCTGCATTTCAGCATCGCTATGAACCAGACACTGCTTTGTGCTTCCCATTCTTTGCCTCTCTGAAGAGAAGGGTTCATTGCAGTTATCCTATCCCTGTATTGCCATCATATGTTGGGTGTGTGGGGTAAAAATAACTCATGTGTATTTCACAGGTCTTTAGATTGAAAAGAATGATACCCAAGGAGCTACACCAAAAAAACAAAACCCCAAACCCCCACATATTTAAGGAGCTTCAGTCACACTTGGATTTGATTTAATGAAGATATGGAGCAAGCGCTGAAATGGGAGAAGACTTTTGGTGATTATGGGAGGGTAAGTGTATTATGCATATGGAAGTTCATAAATTGTCAGAGCCAAAAGGCAGACTTCCATGGTGCCCCCAAACAATTCTGTACTCCCTGTACTACCATAGTGTGCCTTACATTAAGAAATAGAGGTTGGGCATGGTGGCTCACACCTGTATTCCCAGCACTTTGGGAAGCTGAGGTGGGTGGATCACAGGGTCAAGAGATCAAGACCATCCTGGCTGACATGGTGAAACCCCGTTTCTACTAAAAATACAAAAATTAGCTGGGTGTGGTGGCACACACCTGGAGTCCCAGCTACTCAGGAGGCTGAGGCAGGAGAAACACTTGCACCCAGGAGGTGGAGGTTGCAGTGAGCTGAGACCACATCACTGCACTCCAGTCTGGTGACAAGAAGAAGAAGAAGAAGGAGGAGGAGAGGAGGAGGAGGAGGAGGAGGAGGAGGAGGAGGGAGGCGGAGGAGGGAGGAGGAGGGGGAGGAGGAGGAGGGAGGAGGAGGAGCAGGGAGGAAGGAGTCTCGTTCCTCTCAATATGAATATGGGCCATCTTCCTTGACACTTGAATGCAGCAGAAGTAATGTGCTTGAGCTTCTGAGCTAAGTCATGAGGCCTTGCTGCTTCTTCCTCGGACTCTTAGAACTCTTGCTCTTCGGACACTTCCCCTAGGAAGCCCATTACCATGCTGTGAGAAGTACAAGCCACATGGAGAGCCACATGCAGGCTTTCCAGTCAACAGCTCCATCTCCCAGTCAACAGCATCAACTGCCATGTAAGTGCGCCATCTCAGATGTCAGCTCATTCAGGCCTTCAGATGACTCCAGGACGAGCTGACATTTGACTGCAAATACATACAAGATCTTAAGAACCACCCCGTTGAGCCCAACCAGCCAACAAAATCATAAGTGATAATACTGTCTGTTTTAAGTCACTAAGTTTGGGAGTGGTGTGTTACATCAGTAGATAACAAGACAACTTCTCAGGTATGAGTCCTGGACCAGAGATCCAGAGAATGGGTGTTACCAGGTTTGAGACATCAAAGGAATGCATCAGGGTACCATGGGCTGAAGAGGGTTGACAGGTGCCTGTCATAATAGATGTTCAGTAAATATTTGTTGAATGAACAAGCAAATGAATGAATGAAAGTGGGGATGGCAAGAACAGATTTATCATCCTTCCCAGCCTCAGGAATGCCTGGCTCTCTTCAGCTACCAGCACACTGTTGTTTCCAAAGCTGTGTCCCCAGCCAGCCCTGGCCATGATGGAGGGCTGTGTCTGGGGACCTTCCTTACCCTTTCACCCTAAGAAACTAAAAGGACTTCCTTCTCAGGGTTCAGGCAGCCTCCCTTCTCATCCTGCTCTTCCTCTAGTCCATAGCTCTCAAATACTTTTTAGTTCACAAGAGTTTTCATTTCTAAGACAAACACATGTTTCTACCCTATTAAAATGGCCACTTCTAGAAGCCCGCCCCAAAGAGGCTGATTGTCTCCATTTTTTGAATCTCTAGCAGCTTTCCACACCCCCACAATGACTCCAGGAACCCCATAATAACGGTCATGAGAGCACAAGTCTGTGTTTTCTACTGGCACACTGGATGTGCCAGGATCTACAAAAAGGAAGCTCAGAGCAGGAAAACTTTTGCTCTTCTCTGAGTCTTGAGGTCTGGATTTATTCCTTCCTCAATCACTTATTGTAAAACTTTAAACAAGTACTTAGATTTAGAGCCTTATTGTCCCCCACATCACAAGGTTATTATGAGGAGTAAGTGGGAGGGTGTTTATGTAACCTAGCACATATCTGGGACCCATGAGACATTCCGTAAATGTCCATTTGATCATTTTTTCCCCCCACCATTGCAGGAGATAATGTTGCAACATTCCTACACAACGACCTCTGACTTTGGAGTTTCTTTCTAGTTTATAAGTACCACACCAAACAGTTTCCTAAAAGAGTCCTAAAATGGTGTCATTTTTACGTTCTAAGACATCATTAGTAAGGGAAAGATTTAAACGAGGTTTCCACTCTCCTTTTTATCTCTCCTTGTCTCTGTCCACTTTTGGGAAAACTGTGCCCCAGCTAAATCAGAGATCATAGAGGGGATTCTTCCCTTTCACCCTAAAGTCTTCCCCTCTGAGTTTTTCTGGCCTCTCTCCCCTGAGAAGTAGGCAGCTATCTTTCATGCCTCCATACCGTGAGGTTCCTCAAAAGAATTGAGCATCAGCCTGGTAGAATGGAGAGAATACTGGAAAAAGATGCAGGAGTTTTGGTGTCCAGTTCCAGCTCTTTAACTCACTTTTTAAATGGTAGTAAGATCTCTGTCACTGGAGGTATTCAAGCACAATTGAGAAAACTACTTGGCCAGGACACTGTGGAAAGGACTCAAGCATTGAATTATTATTATTATTATTATTATTATTATTAGAGATGGAGTCTCGCTCTTGTTGCCAAGGCTGGAGTGCAATGGTGCCATCTCGGCTCACTGCAACCTCTGCCTCCCAGGTTCAAGCGATTCTCTTACCTCAGCCTCCCGAGTAGCTGGGATTACAAGCACCTACCATCACGCCTGGCTAATGTTTGTATTTTTAATACAGAAGGGGTTTCACCATGTTGGCTTGGCTGGTCTCAAACTCCTAATCTCAGGTAATCTGCCTGCCTCAGCCTCCCAAAGTGCTGGGATTACAAGCATGAGCCATCATGCTCTGCCGAGCATTGCATGAATTATTGAATGACATGACTTCCTCCCAAGAATTTTAAGTGTCTTTCTAACTCTTGAGATTAAGTGAATCTATATTGTGACTCATGGAAATTAATTAAAACTGAGCACTAGTTTCCTCATCTGTAAGACAAGAGGGTTGAACTGAATATCAGCTAAGGCCTCTTACATCACCATCACCCACCACCTCCTGCACAACAATTCAGCTTACCCAGGTTGGCCTACCCTGCTTGACTCTATTCTACTCTAACCAGGTTGCTGTCCTGAGTTAGGGAAAACATTTCCCCAGATAGGACAAAGGCAAGAATCCAGGAGTACTGGGGGCATGTGGTCACTGAGAAGCCAGCCAGTTTGTATTGCCCCAGTCCTATGAAATCAAAGACTTAGATCTATGACAAAGAATTACATACTGAGAAGGTTAAGAGGCACTCAGTGAAGACGTAAACAGTCGACAGTCAGGAAGGAGCTAGGGACTTCAGCAGCAACTCAGAGTCCACTGCCAGGTCGGGGCCACCTGTGCCAGCTGCTGCCTAATCTGATATATATACAGCAGCATGGTCTACATTCATTGTCAGCCATCCTCACACAAATGCCTTCCACAGGAGAGGGTCTTGGCCAGAGCAGAAATCAACAGGACTATGACTTGGAAATTCCAGGGGGAGGGAAGGCCTCTAGCCTCAGGAATTTTGTCACTCAAAATAATGACAAAGGTCTGTATAATAGCCTTCTTAAGAGACAAAAAGGGTACTCACAGAGATTTGGACCAGGGCTGGCCTCCACCCAGCTTTCTACATTATCTTGAGCTCATTTGGTGAGATAACATGGCTAGCAGCTTCTGCATTCCTTCCTGGAATGCCTGTGATGTTTGGAGCCCTGCCACATGGCTCAGGCATTAATCATCAACTAGCGGATAAATGTTGACTGAGCATCCTCTGTTAGGTCCCTGGTGTGCCTAAGAAGAGGGGCACCCTTTCCCTTTGGAAGGTTGCAGAAGATATATACCCATGAAAAGACTATTTAAAATCTTGGCTAGTTAGTGATAACTTCCTTAAGAGTATAGGTGCTAATGAATTTCAGAAGAGAATGATATTCCTGTGGGGTGGAATGGCTCAGGGAGACCTCTTGAGAAATATAATATGGGCATTAAGGGGTCAGTGGGATTGTAAATGTCCTAGGGGAAGAGCTGTCAAGACTGGGAGATCACTAAGGACCTGAATGAGCAAGCTGTGCTGGGGACAGAACTAAGACCTGCTGGCTGAAAAGGGTCCTGAGCAAGGGGGAAAAAGAGAGACAGAGCTGGAGGAGTCATGTCCTACATGGTATGTTTAGTTAACTATTTATGTGTGTTTACACCTTTCACCCCAAGCAGAGAGCTGGCTCCTGAAGGTCAGCTTTGTACCAGGAAGTACTCCTTTCTTGCACAGAATTTTGAAATTGCTAGTTATCTTTTTTTCCCCTCGCATTGTGCATCTTAAGTTCATTGTTAAGATGTCTTAATTACCATGAATAATATCAGGTATCTTTATCAGACATCTCTTTCTTCGAGCCTTCCACTCTTGCTCTATTCTGACCCACTGAGTTCTGAGTGTGTTGCCTGAGGTTTGCTTTCTTGACTCTCCTGGGTTGGATAAGCAACAATGCAATACACACTTTTCTCCAGGCAAGCTCTGTTGGACAATTTCCCCAGAAGAGAGGCTTGGCCAAAGCAAAAATCAGCCAGATTGTGACATGGAAATTCCAGGAGAGGACAGGAGGCTAGCCTGGGGGGTATTATTACCCAGGGAAGGATGATATGACACTAAGTGGTGAAATGGCATGGCTTCTCTCTCTGTTGGTTTATCCCTCATTTGGGTGGAGTCTGTCCTGGAGTAGCCTTCTCAGAAAAGAAATGCTCACTTCCAGCATTATCTCTCACAAGCAGGCTTTGTCTCCTGCAAGCTGCATATACCCTTATATGCATATACCCTTATAATGTTATACTCCTTTTTTCCATATGTTTCTTTCTAGATCAGTGGCTATCTATCTCTGCATTAGGCACTCAATAATAAAAGAAGGTATTTGATTGTGTGTCCTCACAGCCCCCAGGTTGAGAATTTCTGCCCAAGGCTCAGTGGTGATCTTTCCTCAGGAGACCTTCAGTTCAGTGAATAAATGAATGACATAATAAACTATCCTTTGTACCAATAAATAGATACCCCTGCTATGGACCTATAACAATTAGAAATTTAAAAATCTAAAAAATACATATTCTTTATTAAAACTAACTAACTAACTAAATAAATAAATAAATAAATAAACTTTGTCCTGAGGGAACTGGAGAGCCATGAAGGAATGTTAAAGTACTTTAGACCTGGGCATGACACAAGCAAATTTTCAGTTTATAAAGATTACAGTGGCACTCAAGTGGAGAATGGATTAGTTTGGAAGAGTGTTAGAGGGCAGGAGACAACTGGGAAAATATGTGGTCACCCAAGGAGACGTTAAGAAGCCTAATGGAGGCACTGCTCCCTTTTACTTAGCATATTCATTCATTCATTCATTCAACAAATATTCATCAAGTCCCTAACATGGGTTGGGCAACACTGTAAGAATTAGGAATTATTACTGAGAAAAAGAGGGGTATGTACAGATTGTTTTGTTATTTAACTGTTCCAGTTAACTTACACCTTGGCCAAATTAGAGCTTTCCTTTACGTTTTGCTCAATAAACAGGAATTGAATTGAATGGAAACAATACGAGAATTCTGATAAAACTTACAGCTTGAAAGACAGATGATTAAACCTTGGATGGAAGAGATGAGATGTTACAAGGGGAACACGAAAAATTCCCATATCTTGGTTTCTAAATTACCCACAAGTGCCAGCATATCATGACTGAGGGAAACACTGTAACTTGGTCTGTGTGTTCTCTTTTGAAAGTTCTCAGGCGCATACCCAGTCTGATTGAGGCCTGAGTCAGTGGAATCTTCTGATTCCCCACACTTTCAGACCATCACTCTGCACTCCCTGTTGAAGCTCCCATATGCATTTGGGTGGAGATTGAAACTAACACTTTCCAGAGAATGTGGAGGAGGGAAAAGGGGGAGAGAGGAAGGCTAGTTTAACAACCAAGTGGGAAAAAGGAGGGGAAAGCATTCTTATTAGTGTTTCTAAAAACAGCTAGTCAAGACACCTCATTCAAAGTTGTTCAAATATGAAAATGGAATAGTAAGCTTGTGCTGTCACTATTCCAAGAACCTCCTGGAAGGCGGAACACATCACCCTGATTTGTGTAGTAGCACACCCAGGATATGATCTCTTCCTAAGTCCTGTGCAAAAAAAAAAAAAAAAAAAAACTGTTCAGGACAGCAAGGCCTATCTTTGGTGTGTGGGCAGTTTAGGGATTGCTGTTGATCTACAAAAGGGGACAAATATGATCAATAAAATGAAAATGGCAGTACATTTCTTAACTGCTTTTCATCGATAAGCTCTGGCTCTTCATCTCCACTTCAGCAGAACATGGAAGCTAGTCTCAGCTTTCCACTGACAGGTTCTAGGACCTTAGACACTCAACCTGTCTGGGTCTTGATGCTTTAAAAACACATGATTCTTTGATTCTCCATTTATCATCCATTCCTCCCCACCCCCACCCTGACACATACACACATATGATTCATTCATTCACTCACTCAATTCAACAAAGATGTATTCAGTACCCACTATGTGCTAGTCACCATTCTAGACATTGGGGCTACACCAGAAATAAAATATCCCTCCTGGATATTCTGTTTATATTTCAGTTGAAGAAGACAAATAAATAGGAAATATAACAGGCAGTGATAAATAATATGGCAAAAAATTAAGTATACAATGAAAACCCAAAGTCTGTGTTTTCATTACTGTGGTAAGATAAATAGTGTGTGCAAGTGTGTGTGTGAGTGTGTGTGTTTGTGTGTGTATGCATAAGTGTGTGTGTGTAGAAATAGAGCATGCAGAGGGAGAAAGAGTGGGAGGGAGGGGGAGCTGCGAACTGGGGGTGAGTGTACCACAAATGTATATGTGTGCAATTTTGGTGGTAAGAAATGGGATGGGATTGTTCTGACTTTTGGAAGAACATGGAGTTCAAGACCTGGTTATCCTATGATTCGTTATTCTGGCTTTGTCTGGACTGGGATGGGAGAGTCTAGACAATGTGCCCTGTGGGGCTCAGTAGCAGATGACCCAATTGTGGGAAGCAGAATGAGAAAGTGACTAGGGAATTGCACCTATCAGAGCCCCTTCCCTCTCAGCGTTTGGTAAAAGCTGAAATGAGGAGGAAGTGGCACCTTCCTATGGCATTCCTTGCCCTCCTGCTCTCAGGCTCAGCTCCTCTCTAAGAGAACGCTGGTCTGGAAAGTCTGCAAGTCCAGTCATCACGGTTCTCCCCAGGAGGTGAGGGAGTATGCTCTTCTCCCCACCCTGGCCCTAGCCTGGTCTCAGCTCACCTGGGCTCACCTAGGTTGTGCTGCACTTTCAAGTCCTATGGCCCCTGATCTGGAAGATGCAGCTCATGACAATTTCACAATATCGTGGGCCCTCTGTGTGTGGTAGCTATCATCAAGTAAGCCTCCTGACTTTCACTCTCCTCTTCTATAAAACAGGTGGAACAGTTGCAACTTTGTAAGATGGACCATGAGTATTATTCATTGTAATAATAATGCACTCTATACAGGAAGACTTCTTGTATGCCAGGCACTGTGCTAGTTACTTCGTATGTATAATCTCATTTATCTTAGCAAAATTCCATAAGTACTATCATTGTACCCATTTTATAGATGAGAAATCTGAACAGAGACAGTTTTTAAAAACTGTCCCTGGTCACACAGTTAGTAAGTTGTGGAGCCAGGACTCAAAATCAGATCTATCTTCAAAGCTAGAACGCTTAGTATTTATAAAGTAAAGTACTTCAGTCATAATGGGAGTATCAGTTATCTAACTGCTAGGAAACAGATCATCCCAAAACCGAGTGGCCTAAGATAACCACCATTTATTTAGTCCACAATTCTGTAGGCCAACAACTTAAGCTAGGCTCAGCTGGGTGGCTTCTCCAGTCTTTGCTGGGGCCCTTCATACTTCTGTGGTCAGTGGCAGGTTGACTAGGTGGCTCTGCTTGCGTAAGTTAACGGGATGTGGTCTGGGGCACCTCGCCTCTCCTCCACATGGTGTCTCTCATCCTCCAGCAGGCCAGCCCAGGCTTTTTCCCCATGGCAGTGACCTAGGCTTAGAACTTGCACACTGTCACATTCTTGTGTTCAAAGTAAGTCATAAGCCAGCCCTGATTCAAGAAGTGAGGAAACAGGATCCACCTCTTGTTAAGAGGTGCTGCAAAGACACGCTCAGAGGATGAGATACTGGGAGGTTAGTAATGGAGCTGTCATTGTGATCAGTCTACGACAATAGGCATTCAATAAATAGCAGATAGGGTTACTCTTAGATATTTTTGGACAATATCCATCAGACAAGCCCACTGTCACTAAGTTACCTAGAGAATTCCTTGTAGTAATCAGGACTTTTTCAACCACAGGGAATAGAGACATAACTCATCAGAAGTCTTCCTCCATCTTTGGCTCTCATTTCTCTGTTCTGTTCCCACATCCCAGGAGGGGGGAAAGATGACCACCAGCAGCTCCAGGCTTCCATTTTCCCCATCAGTCTCCCCTGGCTGAAAGGGAATATCTCTATCCCAACACGTCAAGGGATGCCCTGGAACATCTTCCCAGTTCAGGTGGTGTCACCAGACCCATCCCATAAGTCCTCACAGTCACTGATTGGCCAGGTCCAACAAAGCAGGGGGTTTCTCCCCAGAGGAAGCTCACCACGCTGTTGTCAAGAGAAAGAGAAGAGAGCACTGAGAGAGCTGCTCAATGTCTATGCAGCTTCATGCCTTTCCTCACTGCCCGAGAGGAGCCCCTCCCTATTTCTCTAAAGCCCCTGTATTGATTTGAAGTTTCTAGGCTAAAATGCACTTCTCAGATCGTAAGTCTTTTTTTGTATGTGATAAGGTCTAGTTGCACTTCTTTGAACTGAAGCAATATTGCCTTTAAAAGCTAATGGTGAAATCCTACATGAGAATATTGTGAAAGGATTAAAATGAGAACTATTCAGATTAGAAAGTGAAAAGAATAAAAAACAAACAAAACAAAACAGGACAGACAGGAAGTTGATAAGAAGAGAAGGAGGCCTTCTGCATACAGAACATACTGGATCCTTTATTCCTGGTCTGAGAGCATCCTGGAATGAAGCCTGTACAGAGGGCTAAAGAGAAGAGAGAATTCTTGGCTTCTGCCCTAGAGGTTGCTCTTACTTTTAACTTTGTGTTTTCCATAATTCAGACTCAGAGGGACCTGTATTCAAAGCCCTGTTGCCCCAACTTACTAATTGTGATCTTGTCAAGGTGATAGATGATGTATTGTCCAGGACACTTCTGAAAATGAAGAGGATGCTATTAACAATTTCAAATGGGGAACAGGCAATGAGATTCTAGAATCTCATTATGTTATCGTCATTGTTTTCATAAGCAAAATGATAAATACTTGTATTTTTAGTGGTACTTAACAATGATAGTGGCATTGAACAGTGTTCAGTACTTATTGTTAGACTGTGTTCAATTCCTTATATGCTCACTGTAATTCTATGGTGTGGGGACTATTAATACCCTCATTTTTACAGATGAGGAAACTGAGACTTGATGTTAATTAATTTTATCAACATCTAGGGGATGATATGTTTTTATTTTCCTGTGATGATATAGTAATGAACTATAATGAATCATTAGCAACCGAACATGCATATGAGTATCCTTGTGGGGTCATGCATCTTGAGAACCTATATCAAGGGTTGAGCTCCACCTGAGCCCTGCCTCTTGTCAGATCAGTAGAGGTATTAGATTCTTATAAGAGCGTGAACCCTTTGATGAACCTGCACATGCAAGGGATCTAGGTTGCACACTCCTTATGAGAATCTAATGCTTGATATCTGTCATTGTCTGCCATCACCCCCAGACAGGACCACCTAGTTGCAGGAAAACAAGCTCAGGGCTCTCGCTGATTCCACATTATGGTGAGTTGTACAATTATTTCATTATCTATTACAATGTAATAATAACATAAATAAAGTACAAAATAAATGTAATGCGCTTGAATCCTCCTGAAACCATTCACTCCCAGGTCCATGAAAAAATTGTCTTCCATGAAACTGGTCCCTGGTGCCAAAAGGTTAGGGACTGCTGCCCTAGAACATAATTTGATAATTTGATATCAAATTATCAAATGATGCTCATTACTAAAAACTTTTTTGGAATTGTGCTTTTGGAATGTCCCATGAATCTTGAGGCACATATTCCTAAGAATCATTTTTATGGTAGAAAGTTTTAATCCATTCAGCATAAATATGATTTTTGAAAAGAGCCCAAAGTGATTCAGGATAAAAGTGAATCATCTAAAAATATATTTTTACTTCTGGCTTCCAGCTAGAATGTAGAAAGCTGAAGAGTGTCACTCCTGCCTTAACAATAAGAAAAAGCCAGAAAACCTACAAAGCATAACTTTTCTTGAGCTCACAAAACACTGATGTCACAGGGTGTATGATGTCACCAACTAACATGAAATCTAAGGAAAGACAGCCTCTCCCAAAGATAGACAGGATGTGAGCACTGGTTCACCTGTAACAGAGCAAAGGAGGAAGACAGGGCCAACATACAGCCCAGTAAGCAGCATCCAGCTAAAATGCCTGAAGAATCGCAAAGGCTGAGTGGGCTAGTGTGAGACCAAAAAACACTTGCAGACGCAAGGTTCCTCAGACACCTCAGCAGTTCTTCTCCATAAGCCTCCATCAGGAACTCATAAAACAGGTTTGGAGCAGGGTAAGGGACAGAGAGAGGCTGTCCTTAATGGTTCAGTGGGGAAGAAGGGAGAGGATATAGCTGTGGGAAAGGCATGAAACCCCACGCATATCCTTCCACCCCAGGAAAGACAGTAAGCCAATGGGGGAAGGGAAGAGCAGCAAATCAACAGCCCCTAGAGCAGGGGACCCCAACCCCGGGGCCACAGACTGGTACCAGTCTGTAGCCTGTTAGAAACCAGACTGCACAGCAGGAGGTGAGCTGTGGGCAAGCGAGCAAAGCTCCATCTGTATTTACAGCCACTTCCCATCACTCACATTATCGCCTGAGCTCTGCCTCCTGTCAGATCAGTGGAGGCATTAGATTCTCAAAGGAGTGCAAACCCTATTGTGAACTGTGCACGTGAGGGATCTAGGCTGCATGCTCCTTATGAGAATCTAATGCCTGTTGATCTGTCACTGGTCCCAGTGCAGGAAAACAAGCTCAGGGCTCCCACTGATTCAATATTATGGTGAGTTATATAATTATTTCATTATATATTACAATATAATAATAGAAATAAAGTGCACAATAAATGTAATGCGCTTGAATCATCCTGAAACCATCCTCTCCTCTAGTTCGTGGAACTAGTTTGTCTTCCATGAAACTAGTCCCTGGTGCCGAAAAGGTTGTCGACTGCTGCCCTAGAGCATAAGTGAAGATTCAGTACAACTGGAGGAAGAGAAAAGAAAAAAGTCCCTACTCCTATAGAAGAGGTAGGACCCTATCCTGGGTCCACATAGTCAGGTTTCTTATGACTGAAGAAAGGGCAGGATCATTGAGAAAACCCCACTCCCAAAACACAGATACCCAGTGCCTACCTAAGGCAGAGGCTGAAACAGAACAACACAGAACCCACTTCCATCCCTCCACCAGCCTAGCAAACACCACGTAACAAAGAACAGCCTCCCGGGCGGATCATGAGGTCAGGAGATCAAGACCACGGTGAAACCCCATCTCTACTAAAAATACAAAAAATTAGCCGGGCGTGGTGGCGGGCGCCTACAGTCTCAGCTACTGAGGAGGCTGAGGCATGAGAATGGCGTGAACCCGGGAGGCGGAGCTTGCAGTGAGCTGAGATCGCGCCACTGCACTCCAGCCTGAGAGACAGACCAAGACTCCGTCTCAAAAACAAAACAAAACAGAGAACAGCCTCCTGTCACTGGGGGAGGCACCAGAGCATGGGAAGAGTTGCTGTTGTGGGCAGGCACACAGGGAAGGCTTTTCTAAGCTGAGGGAGAAGGAACCTTAAGAAAAACCCTTCTGTGATTCCAGCCCCACCCTAGACACATGGTGATGCTAAAGGAATTTAAAGATGGTGTTGCACAGAAGGTAATCATAGCGACAACAAAACCCAAGACCAATTCAACTCTTAATTAGATTGATTTAATGCCCCACACTAAACGTCTGGAAGAAGAGCATTGTTCATTTTCAGGCATAAATACTATTAACCTCAGTCTCTATTGTACCAGTTTGTCCCCAATTTATTAGCAGATACGCAGAAAGGTAAGAAAAAACGAGCCACTGTAAAGAAACAAAGCAATCAACAGAACCATATTCAGAGAGGACCCGGATACTGGAACTATCAGGGAACTTAAAATAACTGGGATTAATAATTTAAAGTTTCTAATAGAAAATTAATAGATAGGGCATATTGTCAGGAGAGATGGAAATGAAAAGAATCACATGGAAATGCTAGAAATAAAAAACATGGGTTTAGACCAGCCTGACCAACATGGTGAAATCGCGTCTTTACTAAAAATACAAAAATTAGCCAGGTGTGGTAGTGCATGCCTGTAATCTCAGCTACTTCAGAAGTTGAGGCAGGAGAATCGCTTGAACCTGGGAGACAGAGGTTGCAGTGAGCTGAGATGACACCATTGCACTCCAGCCTGGGTGACAGAGTGAGACTCTGTCTCAAAAAAATCCCCAAAAAGCAGACAAACAAAAAAAAACATGTTTGCTGAAGAGGTAGAAAGTTGGAAAGAGATCACTGTCACCCTAAAAATAAAAGAAAGACTGGATAATCTACAAAATCATAACTTTTTGTGAACACTTCAGAGATCTGATGTTATAAGAGAATCAACTAGCATGACATCTATGGAAAGGCAATCTAAGAAGAGAAAAGATATGAGTACTAAATTACCTGGGCAGAGCATCGGAGAAAGATATGGCTTTCATAAAATTGAGTTTTAAAAAATCAGCTCCATTAAAAAAAATTTTCTAAAGGCCAAATGTGGGATAGTACAAAATAGAAAACCCCTGAGAATCACAGACATGGGTAATTTGCACACAAAGAAGAAAGAAATAACACTCTATTGCATAGAGACAAAACAATCAACAGAACCAAACTTACTGATGGCCTAGGTGTTGAAACAATCATATAGAAAATGTAAAATAACTAGAATTAGTATGTTAAAGGATCCAATGGAAAAATTGGAAAACATGTATGAACAGATGAGAATTTTGGTGGACAGATGGAAAATAAGAGAAAGGATACTATGAAAATGCTAGAAATGAAAAGCATACTTAAGGAGAATAAGAATACCTTTGATGGGTTTACCAGAAGATTAAACACAGCTGAGGAGAAAATTAGTGAATGTAAAGATAGGTCAAAAGAAATTACCCAAACTGAAAGTGAAAGAGAAGAAAGAGTGACAAGGTTTTTTTTTTTTGTTTCCAACAACAACAAACTGTTCATCCAAGACCTATGGGGCAATACCCATCAGTCCAACATAATGGCTGAAAACTTTTCAAAAACAATAAGACACCAAACCACAGATCCAAGAAACTCAAAGAGAAATACCACCAACTCTGTTCCCCAAAGAAACCTAGACACATAGTATTCAAATTTTGAAAATCCACTTAAAGAGAAAATCTTGAAGATAGTCAAAAAAAAAAAAAAACTTACATATAGAGTGATGAAGATAAGAAAAATGCAAACTTTTCATCAGAAACTATCAAACCATACAACATCTTTAATAGGCCAAAGGGGTGGGGGAGAAGTCAAACAATAAACTTATATCCAGCAAAAATATCACGCAAAAATAAAGGAAAGATAAATATTTTTCAGACAAAAACTGAAAGGATTCATTACTAGCAGATCATTAACATAAAAAGAAGTTCTACAGAAAGTAGGAATACAATAGCAGATTATAAATGTAAGTTTACACAAAAAAGATACATAGAAAGGCTTAAACTAAAGACAATGTAATATTCACTTTTCTATTTTAAAAATCACTCTAAAAGGTAGAGAACAGTTTAAAGCAAATATAGTAGCAATGTATTGTATGTTTATAATATATGTAAGTGTAACATATGACAATAAAAGTACAAAAAATAGGAGAAAGGAATTGTGAATATATTTCTGTAGGCTTCTTGTACTACATATGAAGTGATATAATGTATCTGAAGGCAGACTGATGATCCAAAGGTATATAGATAAATTAAATTGCTTAATTAGAGATGTGTATTGTAAACCCTAGGCTAACCACTAAAACAAGAGGATTTTTAGAAGATGAATAAATAATAAGCTAAGGAAGATAAATTGAATAATACAAAATAATTCTTAAAAAGACAAAGATGGAGTAAAATGACAAGGAACAGATGGAATAAATAGAAAACAAGTAGCAGAAAGTTACATTCTAATTCAATCACATATATAATTAAATGTAAACCATGTAACCTCACCATTAACAGAAACATTATCTTAATATGATATAATAAGAAAAGTATATTAAAGTTGTGGTATTCTTGCCCAAAATGCATGCCCACAATCTAATAATAAGAAAATATCAGGTAAACTCAAATTACGAAACAGTCTACAAAATAACTGACCATCACTCTCCAAAAGTGTTAAGGTTATGAGAGCCAAGGAAGAACTTAGGAACTGTCAAAGATTGGAAAAGACTAAGCAGACATTTCAACTAAATGCATTGTGAAATCCTGGACTGGATTCTGGAACAGAAAAGGAATATTAGTGAAAAACAAAATTGGTGAAATCTGAATAAAATCTGTAGTTGAGTTCATCTCTTCGTTTTGATCATTGTACTATCAACTGTGCAAGATGTTAACATGAGAGGAATCTAGGTGAAAGATATATAGGAACTTTCTGTACTATTTTTGCAATTTTTCTGTAAATATAAAAGTGTTTCAAAATGAAAATGTTTAAAAAGAAGATTGTCAGATTAGATTTAAAAAGTAGATCTGGGCGGAGCAAGATGGCCGAATAGGAGCAGCTCCAGTCTCCAACTCCCAGCGCGAGTGACACAGAAGACCGGTGATTTCTGCATTTTCAACTGAGGTACTGGGGTCATCTCACTAGGGAGTGCCGGACAATCGGTGCTGGTCGGCTGCTGCAGCCTGACCAGCCAGAGCTGAAGCAGGGCGAGGCATCACGTCACCTGGAAGCTCAAGGGGGAAGGAAATCCG